>NC_092666.1:7323949-8541865 GCF_032118995.1 Asterias amurensis
TACTGGTATTAATTATAGTGTTATTGGTCCTTTCTCTATCTGGTCATTTCAACTGCGGTTCCTCTGTTGTTTAACCCAGCTACTAGCATACTTGTTGTTATTAAATTATGGGCTCTTACGTTTTAAAAGAATACCAGGTCGACGCGTGGGGTCAGGGCTGGAGCTCCAGAAAGAGGGTGTTTTTAGAATTATGTATTTCAAGAGGCAGTATCACTGAGTATGGATTGAATTTTTGGTGCATCTTCATAAACCCTTGGGAGTATCAAGAAGACGACAGGCCTAACCATGCCGGATTAACATGAGTTGAGATTTGTGAGTTTGGTGTTATTTACCGAGCTTTGTTTGTTTTGATTGGCTGTTTGCAGGGAAGAGGTTTAATCAAGGAAGAGGCTTAGTGAGTACAATGCAGAGGACAAGTAGTTTATTTATTTGTTTATTTATTTATTCACCCAGGCTTTAAAAACTTCAAAACACACAGCAACAATAAGTAGAAATGTATAACTTTTGCATTATTAGTAAAATAATTAGAGACATATCAACAAAAAGCAAGCAGAAGCCTATATGGATTGCCCAATAGGGAACCAAATCACTATTCAGTTCTTGAATTGGTCTCAACATTTTGACTAGCTTGCTCTAGCCATCGTCAAGAGACTGACTCCGGGGTAGTGCAGTTAATTATGATCCTATAAAGCTAAAGTAGTTGTCCCAGCCAATTTTCTATACCTGCGCCAGGGTATATTTACAAAGCAGGACAGTTCTTTTCAGAACAAGTTTCCTCAAAATCTGATATTCTACTCTTTGCGGTAGTAAAATAAAGCAAGACAGTTCTCTAAAGAACAAACTCTACCTGGCAAGTAGAAACACACATGGTGTTTGTTACGGCAAACCAAATACAATTGATACCTCACCATGCAAAGCCTAAATTCTTTTGTACCCTTTTCACTGATGAAAGAGGTTTCTAAAAAAAGTATTGCCTTGTTAGTGATTTCCAATCCATGTTTAGTTTCACCTCACATGTAGGTACTTTTTTCCCCAAAAGACTTCGTTGGATTAAAACACAAGTGCTTTATTTGTCTTTAAAAAGACAAATTTGTCTTTAAAAAGACAAATAGGTAATTAATATCTGCAAATTATTTATTATGGCCCATCAAAATGAACTAGGCATTTCTGAGCTTTTAAGAAACTGGTGATGACTGTTAAATGTAATACTGTAAAAAATTAACTATGCCTAGTGCTAGTGATCAAATGCACACAAAACATGCAACTACACATGTAGATCATTCAGACTGAATTTCTTCGTTTAACAGCAGCTGATGTAAATTTGTCCGATATTTGTTGTCTATTGTAGGTTGCGTAGAGAAGCCCTACAGAAGTACATTCGGCGAGCAGTAGCATCTAGACAAACGGTAAGTACAGTCTTTCTAATGATTTTTCTCCTGTAGATGATCAGCGTATATTAATAGAAACATGAGTCCTTAACCAATAGTTCTTTTCCTAACCAACACTATTCAAAAAGAGACTCACACGGTGTTATCACAAAATGTTCTTATAGTTATAATTCCACCATACAAAGTTTCAAATTCTACTAATGGTGGTGGGCATCAAATAGGTGGGGGTGGGGTGTGACAAGGGGAGAGGGGCACAATATCAAATGTCCCCCCCCCCCCCATCTTTTTGACCACCTTGATCATGAAGCCAAAGTATTGCACTGTGTAAGACCAACCCTGTGTCTCGCCATGGGCATTAATCCTGGGGGCTAAGGGACCTTGTCAAAACTCATCCTGGACAGCCAACGGACGGGCGCCCGTCCAGGACCAGGTTTCTGTCCCATGTTCAATTCCCTTGTAGTGATTACTTTATCGGACGGGCTATAGGACGAGCTCGCAGTGACTGGCCTTCACCAGAGATCATTTGTTTACAAACCGCAGAGTGTTTAGATTGCTATCTACTGGAAAACAAGCAGGGGGTCTCCCGAGGGCCAGAGTGCGGTTTCACACTGGGCTTCAATGACCTTGAGTATTTACTACAGACAAATTGGTCATATCTTAAGCTCTCTGTGCATTTCAATTTGTAACTTTTTAACAGGATGGGTTTCAACGTTTTTATTTCAGTCTGTGGACAAAATTGCAATTGTCTTTATTGTCTATGTTGTTCTTCTGCGTCAATAAAAGCTTATTTAATTATTTGAGATCCTAGAGAATCAGTTTCAACATATCAACAAGAAAAGTTTTCGAACAAACGGGGTACCTTGTTTTATTAGAGTTTGGAACAATGAGACGGATCCGATTCTCGTATCTTTCACTATTAATGGTCAACTTAAACTTGAAGGCACTCGAATGTAATTGTGTTGCATCAACCCCCCAAAAAACTCAGTTCATTACAAAGTTTAAATCGGTCGGGGTGTTTTTAATTACAGTATATATACTTAATTTAACTCATTATCAACAAAAGGATAGAAGTTTTATGCACTTAAAATGTACGCATTTTAAATAGATATCTTACAATGGTATTTTCAAAATTGTACGCAGTGATTATAAAATGTTAAAAAGCAAACGGTTCTTACGGTATATATTTCCTTAAAACAAAAGTCACAAACGTCAAATGATGAATTAGGATCAACACAATAAACAGTCAGTTTTATGTTTATGCGTGTTGGTGCCATTCAATCTAGTGGGACAACCCCTTTTAAAATCTTTAGATTAAAATCTAATTATTTGAGAAATCCATGTTATTAAACAGCACCTTTACAATGATGTATCCCTTTTGATGCATCGTGATTGAATAGAAATTATCCTGAAAGTAATTTAGACAATAAATAACCTTGGAACATCACCCCACAATCCAACAAGTTTAAAGTGTTAAGGTCCATTTTTGAAGGGTATAAATCTTTGAAGGGAATTTCCTGTGTATGAACGGGTGGCCATGATTAGCATCCATGTGGTTATTTTTCAAGATGGTGGATAATTTCACCAATATTGCAATAAGTTTTCATTTGATGCTTTATATTTTTCATTGGTTTAATTTTTATAAACCTATACAATTTAGGAATGGAGAATAAAACACTGTTAACGGTTTACATGAGCTATGCTAGTATAATCTTTCCTACAGTGACCTCCAAACAGTCAGTCCAGACTTGCCCCAAACCGCAAACCCCAGGTTTGTTTAGTTAGTGTTTAATGAGCCAGTGAAACCGCAGAGCGCTCAGTGGGGTGCCTTGGGTACTGTGTATCGGACGGGAATACACATTTCATCGTGTGGAACCTTGTTCCATATGAACTCCCATCCTGTGGCCCGTCCGACAAAAATGTGACATCGGACAACCTCGTCCTGTGGTGTGTCCAGGATGAGTTTTGACAAGACCCCTAAGGATGACACAACTTTTTAGAAGGGTGGGGGACACTATATCAAACGTCCCCCTCTCAAAATTGACCGAAGATTGCACCACAGAGCATCTAAAATGCAGAATTTTCCCGTGCCTATAGACGATGTGACCTCTGACATCACACGAAAACCATAACATGATTCGCGCGCATACTGCCAGGCAAAACCTTTGTGTTTTGGCAGCCAGCTAGAAAGTGTACGCAATCTTACTGTGACTGCGCAACTCAGGTGCCCGGCGAAACATGACGTATAGAGTGTTTTGTCAACAGAGGGTGGTTTGAATGTAAACATGGTCACATCGTCTATAAGCGGGCCTGGACCCTATGCTGTTTGGCTTCTCACACAAATGCTCAAACATTATGATTGATGCCATTGACGGGACACAGGGTTTGGTCTTATACGGTGCAATACTTGAGTTTCAAGATAAAGACAAGTCATTAGATACGGCAAACATTTGAGTTTATGCCCTCCACCCTTCAAAAATGGGGGGGGGGGGGAGGGGGGATAGTCCCTTCCACTGTTTCAAGGGGGAGGTGCAATTTTGTCAACGTTTGAGCAATAGTGTGAGAAGCCAAACAGCATCTAGGATCCATTTTTTTGTTTTGTGCATTAATATCTCGCAACGACCGATTGAGCTCAGATTTTCACAGGTTTGTTATTTTAGGCATTTTGAGATACACCAAGTGAGAAGACTGGTCTTTGAAAATTACCAATAGTGTGCAGAGTCTTTAGGCGAGCCCGGACTCATTTGCCCCCTACAACTTGTGTCATGTATGTAGATCCGTACTTGAAGATGCTGTTAACTCAAAAGGTTCTACTGCTGCTCACATTTTAAAGGCTTTGCTCTATTCCATTCTTTTTGCCTCTTGTTGACAGTTGCCCTAAGATTGCACCACAGAGCATCTAGAATGTGAACTGTTCCCAGGCCCTTAAACGGGCCCGACCCACGCCGTAAAGTTTTCACACGAGCATGCTTATAGATCCGCACATGAAGATGATGTTAACCAAAAAGGTTATACAACTGCTGCTCACATTTAAAAGGCTTTATAAATGTTCTGTTCCATTCGTTTTGCCTATTGGCCTAAGTTTGCACCAGAGAATCTAGAATGCAAAGTTTTGCCCAGGCCGAAAAAGGTTTTGCGTTCCGCTTTATAGCATGCTCCATCTTTAATTGGTTTGCCCTACCAACAAGCCCCCACCCCCTTTATAGAATTTCCTGTCTTAATCCACCCTTGACGATGCTAGGAATGAACCGCCGTCTGAGCATTATATGTAGAAATAATTTGTATACGCAGCTATAATTGAATTGGTTTTTAGCTAATAACCAGGATAGCAATTAAATGGTGCATCATTTGTCATAGCTCGAAATAGCCATTAAATTCCAAGATCTCAGATGGGGCACATCTTCCCTCAGACTCATAAGATTGCACTAGAGAGCATAAATGGTCTTAAAATTTTCCTGGGGCCCTTAAGCGAGGCGGGACCCCACGCCGTAGATGGTATGACTAACGATGTTCCTCCCCCCATCTTTCAAGACAGATTGACGTCGATGCTAATGGTCACTCTAAAGAAATTATAACATTATGAATGTTTTCTCATTTTCTCAGTTGCACAAAACCCAAGAGAGCAAAAGAGCTGAGCTGGAGAGTCAAATGAAGGATAACAGGAAGCGGAGGAAAACTCTGTAAGAGACACTGTTTTTTTTCTTATTCAAGATTACATCTCAGCAACACCGTACTTAAGGGTTTGGATACCTTTTGTACAACACAAAACTCAATGTCAACAGATATACATTAAACTATCCGGTTTGAAGATAATGGTGGTAGAAGGCTTCTAAAATATTACTTGCCTTGCTGAGGTTGTAAGTTTTGAGACATGAGTAAAAAAATATTATGAAAGTAGTTTTTGTTTCATGAAACAAAAGTGATCTTAGCATGTAAAACGTATTTACGCTACTCTCCTGAAAACCTTGCTGTTTGATTTTGCCTTTTGTTTTCTTCGCAAAACTTTAAAACTAATGTTGCTAAAATTGTATAGTACATGTACATCATTCACAGTGCATAGGGATTTATGTAATGGGCAAAATTGTTATACAAAAGGTACCAAAACCCTTTAAAGATACAACTTTGTACTTGTTTTTGAGATCGTCATTCCTTTTATCGATTGTCCCTGAATGAGAATGCATTTATTAACTCAACCATTTCTGGGTTTATAATTTGTTTTTAACCTTTACACTGATGTGTTTTAACCACTGTACCCTGTGAAAACAAATATAGTATGCAAATCACTCGAGTGGGATTTGAACGCGCGACCTTTGCATTGCTAAAGCAGATGTCCTACAACTAGACCACCGAGCTAGCCCGATGGCTAGAGGCAGCTCAAATCCTGGGTTTAAAAAACTGACTGACCCATAACCCTATTAACAATAAATAATTGTAGTGCCAGTAGTAAAAATTCTTTTTGTTACTGTCCAAATTGCTTGTATTAGAAATGTAAAGTTATTGTGTAATGTTTATTTTCATCTGCAGCACGCAGCAGCGCTGGAGTGGGAGTGAAAAGATCACCTTTTGTCACAACAGTGGAGTCAGTGCTACTATACGGAGATGAGACCTAGACCCTAACCACCAGGATGGAGAAGTCTCTGGATGGTTGCTACACCAGGATGCAGCGTATGACCCTAAACATCCCCTGGCAAGACCACATGAGAAACTCCAATCTGTATGCTGGCTGGCCAAAGGCTACAGAGAAGATCCGTGAACGCCGCCTCAAGCTTGCTCGGCACTGTGTCCGCCACTCAGAGCTTGCCCCTTGCCCAATCATCCTCTGAGAGCCCACCCAAGGCAAGGCTTCTCGTGGGAGAAGATGACTCTCCTACCTAGACACACTGAAATGAGACATCGGCTTGACCAGCGCTGAAGAACTACGCTCCTTCATGCTGGACCGGAACATCTGGAGAAAAATCACTGAGCAGGCTCGAGCCTCTAGATGGCGCTTGACTTGATTGATTGGGAGTATGATTCAAACTGCGAGCAGCTCATCAGGCCTCATCCAAAACACCTGTAATCATAGTCTATAGTGATGGTACCCAAGCCCATCAAGAGAGCCCCATAGTCTGCCGACCAGAACACCAATGGGAATCTTGAGGTTCAGGTGGTCACCAAGCAAAATCCTAAGGAGAGGTCAGATAAGACTGGTGAGGTCCACCATTTTGAAGTCCAGTCGCTCAGACGACGTCATTTTTGTCACAGTGATGAATTTGGTAATGCTTCACCAAAGTCAGTCGGTTCAGAGCCTCCATCGCCAACACGATCAACGGAGAAATCTCCAAGAAAAGATGCTGTCATCCCATCACCTTGGGGTTCACCACAGAAATCCCAAGGTGATGAGCTCTCTGCAGCGTTTCCTGGTCATCACACCAGAAGCATCAGCCATAAGAAAGTACCGGAAGAAGGCGTCAATCCCGAAGTTTTTTAAACAGGTTTTATTGTTTTGTTATCCTTGAGTTTTATACATATTAACTGCAACAATGACGCTACAGTTGTACCAGTTGCTTTTAAATGTATTAAACCACCTCAGATGTATAATTTTTAACTTGGCTTTTAAGACACTGGACACTATTGGTAATTGTCAAACACTAGTCTTCACAGTTGGTGTATCTCAACATATGCACAAAATAACAAACCTGAGAAAATTTGAGCTCACAAAGTTTTATACTATCACCCTCTCCCCATTACTCATAATCAACTGGTATGCAGTGCTAACCCCTAAATGAATTAGCACCGTGGACTTGTTAATGCCTTTATCAAATTATGTGACAGGATGCCATACACAAAGCAAACCCTTTCCATGTTATATGGGATAGTAGGGTTTGTATAAAAAGCAAAACTTATAACAAGGAACAAAGTTAACTTACTGTTTTAAAGGCACTGTACACATTTGGTAATTACTCAAAATAGGCCTTTATTAGCATAAAACATTATTTGGTAACGAGCAACGGAAGACTGTTGATAGTATAAAACATTGTGAGAAACGACTTCCTATAAAGAGATAATTTCTCACTAAAATAATATATATAAAAATTGGCCAGAAGCACACTATTTTATACAACAAGGGTGATTTTTTCTTTCATCAGTTTCTTGCAACTTCAATGAACAGTTGAGTCCAAATTTCCACATTCTTGTTTCTTTATGCATATATGTTCGGATACACCGAGTAAGAATACTGGTCTTTGACAAAAACCAAACGTGTTCAGTCCTTATTGTTTTTTTTTTTAAATTAAGATGCGTACTGCCTGTGATAGTATTAACAAACCATGCAATGTACTTGTACAGTAGCATTAACATCAGTGCCCAATTTCATATAGCTACTTTTAGCAAGCACAAACCATAGAGTTATATATAAGAACTAGAGCGCGCACTGACCTATATACGCGCCCCGGTATGCGAGCAGGCGGCCATTTTTTAAGTTGACAACACAGCTATCTCACAGCGTGTGTTTGTGCGGCCATTTTGTAAGTTGAACAAACAGCATCGCGTGAGTGTGAGTGTAGTGCTCTGAAAACCTGTTGTTTCCAGTCCGCCGTTTCGAAAATACCAGGGTCTTTTCGAAACGCAGGTATTTTTACAGGTCAGGATCCAAAAGTACTTAAAGTCTGCTATATCCATTCGCCGTTTCTAAAACGCCCAGATAATTCGAACCCTGATGTTGTAGCGCCACCAACTGGCGGTGTATTCCTCGGCTGCTGAAACGGCGGAGATCCTGAAACTGGTCCGTGAACTGGACCACACAGCCGGTGTGTATTTTCATAATTGTAAGGGCCTACAATAAGTATTCTGGCAAGGGAAGATCTATTAAGGTATGTTATGGAAAACCAAAGCAAAATTATTTATTTTGGTAGCGTACCTTACTCCAGTCATCAGTGTTCAAACAAGAGTACTTCTTTTATTGACTCGAAATTGCCCAACTTTAACTTGCATATTCCTTTGTAAAGTACATTACTTACCAATGCATAGTACACAGTACATGTGTACATCATAAGACATGTGCAATATTACCAGATACAGTACTTCTGCAGTATTATCTAACCAGCACCAATAAAATGCCTAAAAACTTTACAAATGGTCACTCAGGATTATGTTACACTTTAAAAAAAGGTTGGAAAAGTTTCCGTATGGCGCCACCACTTTTTCATTCGAAATAAAATAATATAGTATCTAATTTACCTGATTGATATATCCCTTTTTGTAAAAATGAGTGAAAAGGTGGTGGCGCCATACGGAAAGTTATCCAAATGGTCAGATTTAGCGGAACTTGAGTGTAGTAGGCAACAAAATAGTTTGTTAATTCGGTTCACAATTACTGACTGAGCATTTTGATTGACACCAGTATTAAAGGAACACGTTGCCTTGGATCGGACGAGTTGGTCAAAACAAAAGCGTTTGTAACCGTTTTTTATAAAATGCATATGGTTGGAAAGATGTTTTAAAAGTAGAATACAATGATCCACACAAGTTTGCCTCGAAATTGCGTGGTTTTCCTTCTACTATGCGAACTAACATGGTCGGCCATTTATGGGAGTCAAAATTTTGACCCCCATAAATGGCCGACGTGTTAGTCGACGAGGTAAAAGGAAAACCACGCAATTTCGAGGCATGTTTGTGTGGATCATTGTATTCTACTTTTACAACATCTTTCTACCCATTCGCATTTTACAAAAAACGGTTACAAACGCTTTTCAAAGACCAACTCGACCGATCCAAGGCAACGTGTTCCTTTAATGTTGCACTATGTCTATGAGTATGATTGAATGATGATGATGTTGTTTTGCAGAATTATTATGGGCACCTGAGTGGCTGAAAGGCAGTGGACACTGTTGGTAATTGTCAAAGACTAGTCCCCACAGTTAGTGTATCTCAACATATGCATAAAATAACAAACCTGTGAAAATTTGAGCTCAATTGGTCATTGAACTTGCGAGATAATGAAAAAAAAAACCACCCTTGTCACACGAAGTTGTGTGCGTTTAGATGGTTGATTTCGAGACCTCCAGTTCTAAATCTGAGGTCTCGAAATCAAATTCGTGGAAAATTACTTCTTGCTCGAAAACTATGGCACTTCAGAGGGAGCCGTTTCTCAAAATGTTTTTTACCATTAACCTCTCCCCATTACTCCGTACCAAGTAAGGTTTTGTGCTAATTATGTTTTTGAGTAACTACCAATAGTGTCCACTGCCTTTAAAGTCAAATTTGAAAAGTGGCAAAAGCCCATTCACCCAATTCCAGAACCTTGGGAACTAGCACTTAAGCATCACATACTAGTTGCGATACGTAACTCTCCTCCCGACGGCCGCCAGGCCATAGGGTTACGAGATTCTTTTGATCGGAAACAGTTGATCTGGTCCAACACATACAATTTCGACAGCTAGTCACCAGATTTGCCCCATCTTTACCACTTTCAAAAATCATGACACAAATTCTGAGGGTATGAACTTAATCCGCAATGTCTAATGCAGCCTTCCATAATACTCAAAACACCATTTGGAATATTTTTCGAAGAACAATGGACAAAAACTTACAGATCCTGGAGCGATTCCCAGGTTCATATTTTGAACCTGTCGCATCAAACGCATTATTTTGTTGATGGGCTAAATGGGCTAAACCATTCTGTAAAATGGTTCCTGACCATTGAAAGTAAAAGTTAAACTTTTTTTCGTTGGAGCAGGTGATACTCTTTGAAATACCATTCACTCAAACAAATCTATTTTTTTATGTTTGGGGCCAAACATCTGACATAGCATCTTTTAGCCGCTCAAGTGCCCTTAAAGGCAGTCGGACACTGTTGGTAATTACTCAAAATAATGTTCAGCACAAATCTTTTCTTGGTGACGAGTAGTAGGGAGAGGTTGATGGTATAAAACATTGTGAGAAACGGCTCCCTCTGAAGTGCCATAGTTTTCGAGAAAGAAGTAATTTTCCATGAATTTGATTTCGATACCTCAGATTTAGAACTTGAGGTCTCAAAATCGACCATCTAACATGTCCTAACGCACACAACTTCGTGTGACAAGGGTGTTTTTTCTTTCATTATTATCTTGCAACTTTGATGACTGATTGAGCTCAAATTTTCACAGGTTAGTTATTTTATACATGTGTTGAGGTACACCAACTGTGGAGGCTAGTCTTTGATAATTACCAACAGTGTCCACTGCCTTTAAATCCTGTGAATTGAGTCAACCAATTATTTTATTGCATACTAATTCAGGTTCCAATAAATCTGACCATTTGTAAGTAGTTAAATACTTTGTTAGTGCAGTTTAGTTATTTTAGTGAGTTTTATTGTGTCCATATTATTTAGTGATTTATGGTTGTACATTTACTCTTTTTCGATGTGCTTTTTACATACATCTAGGCCTAAATCCCATGCCATACTCAAAATTCATCAAGAGGGACTAATACAATACATCAGGCCTGTATGCTATTGCTTCGTTTTTGAAAGGGCAAGCGCACCAAGGCATTTTCTCTTGGGAAAAGGGGAGGAAATTATAAATTTGCACTGGAGCATTTCAAGGGCACCAAGGCAATGACCAGGGGCCAGGGAGGCAATCGCCTTTGGTGCCACAGTGAAGTATCATACATCTAGGCCTAAATCACATGCCATAGATTAGTCCAAATTCATCATGACAGACCAATACAATACTACATGTAAATAGCTTCATACATGTTTTACTGTTAGTTCATGTCAGCGCTATGACAGAATTAGTCTTTAAACAATCTAGTAATCTGCAAAAATAAATTAACTGATTTTTGTCTGTCTTTCTTCTTACATAATTTACAAGCTAGATCCCAGTGTAGCCGTTAACATCCCAATGTCAACACGCACACAAGTAAACTTTCAAGACGTTTTCCTAAGCCCAAGACAAAACAGGTGTCAAGGACATCCCTGTGTAGGAAGAAGCATTCTTCGCCCAGGTCCGGTGAGAAGGTGGCTCGAAGTAGGGAGACGTCTCACAGTCGGGATTGAGAATCGACGAAATTGGAGGAAAATACACCCTGCAGAAGAATGGATACAATGAGATTGCTGTTGTGGCTGAGTGTGAGGTAACTTTTACAAGATTCAAATCCATCAAAGTCAACAATCGAGCAAAGCAGAGGTTACTTTGTATTGGGATTAGTGTTGTGGGTCATTTAAACATGGTTTTATTAGGCTACTCTGATGTGGGGGGGGGATGTGTCTGGCAGGCCTAATGCAGCAGAAAACTTGTCTGGTGGTTGATACTTATTGTATGATGAATAGTGTTATTGGTCATTTCAACTTGGTTGGAGGTACTTTCTCAGATGGCAAACCCAAGGAGAGGGGATAGAGGGTGTCTGGCAGGCAAAAAAGAGCAGACAACTTGTCTGGCTGTTGATCTTTTCTTTGAAATAGAGTTACTGGTCATATTCAACTTGGTTTCAAGTGGTTACTCCAATGTTGGGTGAGGGGGGGGGGGTGTCTGCATTGTCTGGTGGCTGATACTATGTATTCGGTATATTTTTTGGTAATTTCAACATGATTTCAGGTGGTTACTCTGACGGGGAGGGGGGGTTGTCTGGTGGGTCTAATGCAGCAAAACTTTTGTCTGGCGGCTCATACATGTACGTTGTTTAGGAAATAGTGTTTTTGATCATTTCAACATTGTTTCATCGGGTGGTTCCTCCGATGTTGGGGGGGGGGTGTATGGCAGCCTAAAGCGGCAGACAGTTTGTATGGCGGTTAATGCTTGTATGGAGAAAAGTGTTATTACTAATTTCAACTTGGTTTTGACCAAGAGAGGGGAAGGGGGTGGTGTTCTAAGATGGTAAACCCAGGGAGGGGGGGGGTGGGTGTCTGGGCGCAAAATGCAGCAGACAATTTGTCTAGTGGCTGATACTTTTCATTGGCAATGCTGTTATCGTTCATTTGAACTTCGTTTCAGGTGGTACTTCGGGGGGTGGGGGGTGCTTTCCATGGCAGGCCTAATGCAGCAAAGCAGAGTCTACTTTGTATTGGGATTAGAGTTTTGGGTCATTTAAACATAGCTTCATGGGGCTCCTCTGATGTGGGGAGGGGGGAGGTCTGGCTGGCCTAATGCAGCAGAAAACTTGTCTAGTGGTTGATGCTTGTATGAAGAATAGTGTTATTGGTCATTTTCAACTGCAGGTACTTTCTCAGATGGTAAACCCAGGGAGAGGGGATATAGGGTGTCTGGCAGGCAAAATGGGGCAGACAATATGTCTGGCTGTTGATCTTTTCATTGGGAATAGTGTTACTGGTCATATTCAACTTGGTTTCTAGTGGTTACTCCAATGTTGGGTGGGGGGTGTCTGCATCCTTACACAGCAAAACATTGTGTGGTGGCTGATACTATGTATTCGGTATACTTTTTTTGGTCATCTTAACATGGTTTCAGGTGGTTACTGTGATGGTTAACCCAGGGGGTGGGGAGGAGGGGGGTGGTTTTCTGGCGGGCCTAATGCAACAAAACAGTTGTCCGGCGGCTTATACATTGTTTAGGAAATAGCGTTTTTGGTCATTTCAACATTGTTTCAGGTGGTTCCTCCGAGGGTGGGGGGGGGGCCTAAAGCTGCAGACAATTTGTCTGGCAGTTAATGCTTGTACATGTTGTATGGAGAAAAGTGTTATTGGTCAATTCGACTTGGTTTTGACCCAGAGAGGGGGACGGGGTGGGTGTCTCTTGAGGCAAAATGCAGCGGACAATTTGTCTAGCAGTTGATGCTTTTCATTGGGATAGTGTTATTGGTCATTTCAACATGGTTTCAGATAGCTCCTCCGATGTTGGGGGAGGGAGGGGGTGTGTCTGGCGGGCCTAATGCAGAAGACATGTTGTTTGGTTGTTGATACTGGTTGGAAGAGTAGTGTTTTTATTGGTCATTTCGACTTGCTGGGAGGTAGTTCCTCAGATGGTAAACCCAGGGAGGGGGCGGAGGAGGTATCTGGGCGCGCAAAATGCAGCAGACAATTTGCCTCGTGGTTGATACTTTTCATTGGCAATGGTGTTATTGGTCATTTGAACTTGGTTTCAGGTGGTTCCGATGGTGGGGGGGGGGGGCGGTGTTGTCCATGGCAGGCCTAATGCAGCAAAGCAGAGGATACTTTGTATTGGGATTAGTTTTTTTGGGTCATTTAAACATGGTTTCATAGGGCTCCTCCGATGTGACGGGGAGGGGTGTGTTTGGCTGGCCTAATGCAGCAGACAATTGATCTGGTGGGTGATACTTGTATGGAGATTAGTGTTGTTGGTCATTTCAACTTGGTTGCAGGTATTTTCTCAGATGGTAAACCCAGGGAGAGGGGATAGAGGGTGTCTGGCAGGCAAAATGCAGACAATTTGTCTGGCTGTTGATCTTTTCATTGGGAATAGTGTTACTGGTCATATTCAGCTTGGTTTCAAGTGGTTACTCCAATGTTGGGTGAGGGGGGTGGGGGGTGTCTGCATTGTCATGATTGTCTGGTGGCTGATACTATGTATTCGGTATACTTTTTTTTTGTTTTTTTTTTGGGGGGGGGGTGTCTGCATTGTCATGATTGTCTGGTGGCTGATACTATGTATTTAGTATACTTTTTTTGGTAATTTCAACATGGTTTCAGGTGGTTACTCTGATGCTTAACCCAGGGGGCGGGGAGGGTGTTGTCTGGTGGGCCTAAATGCAGCAAAACATTTGTCTGGCGGCTCACACGTTGTTTAGGAAATAGTGCTTTTAATCATTTCAGCACTGTTTCATCAGGTGGTTCCTCCGATGTGGGGGGGGGGGGTGTATGGCAGCCTGTCTGGTTGTTGATACTTGTTTAAAGAATAGTGTTATTGGTCATTTTCAACTTGGTTGCAATTACTTTCTCAGATAGTAAACCCAGGGAGAGGGGATAGAGGGTGTCTGGCGGGCAAAATGCAGCAGACAATTTGTACGGATGTTGATCTTTTTATTGGGAATATTGTTACTGGTCATTTCATTTTGGTTTCAGGTGGTTCCTCCAATGTGGTCATTTCAACATGGTTTCAGGTGGTTACTCTGATGGTTAACCCATGGCACGGGGGGGGGGGGGGGGGGGGGGGGGGTTGTCTGGCGGGCCTAATGCAGCAAAACATTTGTTTGGCGGCTCATACGTCGTATAGGAAATATTGATTTTGGTCATTTCAACATGGTTTGAGGTGGTTCCTCTGATTTTTTTTTTTGGGGGGGGCGTGTCTGGCGGTTGATACTTAAACGAAGAATATCGTTACTGTTCATTTCGACTTGGTTTTAGGTGGTACCTACAATGTTTGATTCAGCTCATTATATTGCGTCTTTGTTGGGTGTCCATGGCAAACATCCATATCTGACTATGTCAGGTTATCCAGTAAATGTTCTTGTACTCAAATATTGGTACCTTGTTCGTTTAACCAAAGTGCTCTGGGCTCTGGATGAGACAAGACCAACACAACTTGAAAAAGAGTCAAGGAACGGAACTGTTATGTAGGTTTTTAACAAACACAGATAGAGATGATGAATATTTAACAGCATCATTTAAAGACAGTGGAAACTATTGGTAGTTGTCAAAGACCAGTCTTCTGTATCTCAACATCTATTATGCATAAAATAACAAACCTGTGAAAATTTGAGCTCAATTTGTCGTCGAAGTTGCAAGATATGAATGAAATAAAAACACCCTTGGCACACGAAGTTGTGTGCTTTCAGATGCTAGATTTCGAAACCAAGAGGTCTCGAAATCAAATTCGTGGAAAATTACTTCTCCCCATTACTCAATACCAAGTGAGGTTTTATGCTAAAAATGATTTTGAGTAATTATCAATAGTGTCCACTGCCTTTAAAGGCAATGGACACTATTGGTAATTACTCAAAATAATTTTTAGCATGAAACCTCACTTTGTTACTGTTGAATCTTCTGTTTATTCGTTTCTAAACTACAAATCACAATCCCACCGGCACATGCACACACGACCTTTGACCTAATGGTAATTAGACTAGCGCTGTTTGTCGCTCGTAAGCACAACATCCGTCCCTTTTTAGACAAAATCTCAACTTTTGTAAACAATGGGAAACAACTGGAGATAGCCTAAATTGCTTAACAGTAGCCTACTTTCTGACTTACTACATGTATGTTTCTGACAAGGCAATTTCTACAACTTGTTTAAAGACTTGATTGGATGCAAATAAAGTTGTTATATCAGTAACATATGTGTACAATATAAACCACTTTTTTTTTTTAGTTTAAACTTTTAACTTAGCAGTATTGAAAACGGTCGTGCATTAATAAAGACCAACTGCTTTTTAATACAATGAAAAACTTTTAAACAAACTTTAATAAACAAAGAACAATGCTTTCAATGTTTTCAATGTATTCTCATCTTCAAGTTCAAAGTTCTGTCCAGTTCATTCAGTTTAGAACAAAGTCTTTGTATTTCGGATGCATGCCACACTGTCTTTTGGGTCTGGCAATGGTGGGGAAGATTGTTGGTCCACGACAGGTGGGGGGTCGCGACTGAATTGGTATCTGCCAAACTCTGAGTCGGGGAAACTAAAATCTGTTCAGGGACAGCACTTCCGTGATCCATTTTGGATGGTTGAATGGCAGGGTCAGACAGTGGCATATCCGCGTCATGTGCAGTTTGCATAAACTTCTTCACATGGCTAGTGTTTCGCGAATATTGAACACCTTTCAGGGAGGCAACTATGACACTATTGCCAGTTTTGCCCACAATTGTGAAGGGTTCAGGGTTGAACGGGGTAGAAAACTTGTTTGTTTTCTCTTGTCTCACAAGGACTTGATCACCGACTTCCACCTCAGAGTATCTTGCATTCCGACGAGCGTCCGTGTAAAGCTTGGCTTTTCCTTTGTTTTCGGCATCGTGATCGCGGACTTCCAAGTCAGAATGATTCTCGGCCTGAAACACTGGTAGTTTTCCGCGCATTTTCCGATTGAACAACAACTCGGCTGGAGTTTTCCTTGTGGCGGGGTGTTCAGTAGCGCGATACTTTGTGACATATTTTCGTAGTTCCTTTCGCCAGTTTTGACCTTCGGCCTGTGCGATACGGATTCTTTTCATGATTGAGTCATTTTGGCGTTCCACTTCGCCATTCGCTTGAGCCCACTTAGCTGTGACCTTGACATGGTCTATACCGTTCTCACAGAACTCGCGAAACTCATGAGAACGGAACCGTGGACCATTGTCGCATTTCAGTGTCACTGGAAGTTCATGACGGCTGAAGATTTCCTCTAGGGAATCAATGACTTTGTCTGCGGTAGTGGAACTCAGTATCTGGTACTCATAGTATCGGCTGTAGTTCAATAACTACTAGAACGGAATGTCCTGATGGAAATGGTCCAAGTAAATCAGTTGCTAAGTCCTGCCAAGGACCGTCAGGGAGTGTGGTTGGTCTCAGTGGCTCAGGGGGTCAGGTCGTGCTACAATTTGACATCCATGGCACGATCTGCAGAACTTTGCGGCACCTTTTTCCATTCCTGGCCACCATCTTTTGTGCGAAGGTTTTGCTTCGTTCCCACAATACCAAGGTGACCCTCGTGCGCAAGAGCTAAGGCTTGTTGTCTGAGTTTCTGTGGTAAGACGATACACGTTCCACGTAATATCAGCTGTCCGATGACACATAGCTCTCCTGCAATCGGCGCATACGCCTTACAGTTTTCAAAGTGGCCGGTTCGAACTGCTTCTCTTAACTCTGCTAGCTCTTTATCCTCTGCGGATGCGCTTTCAACTTGTTTCGTTGTCATAGCACTGGGTGTGGCAGAGATGGCTACAAAACGCACATAGTCCTCTGCCCTGTGGTCATGCTTGAATTGAATCTTTTCCTGCGAAAGCCGGGACAAAGCGTCGGCAATGTCATCGCCTCCAGGGGTGTATACAACTCGTGCACATGGTTTAGATCGGGGTCCATATATCGCCTCCAATGGTTTGTGATCAGTCAGTAGTTCAAAACTGCGACCATCGATGAATGCGTGAAATCTTTCACAAGCCCAGACGAGTGATAGGGCTTCTTTCTCTGTTTGCGAATATCTCCTCTCGCAATCTGTCAGACTGCGACTGGCATAGCAGATCGGAACTAAACCGTCGTGTTGTTCCTGGACTAAAACGGCACCCAGTCCTACTGGACTCGCATCAGCTATCACTTTTGTCGGTGCGTTCTTGTCATAGTACGCGAGCGTGGTTGCGTTTGTGAGGCTCTCCTTTAGCGAATTGAAGGGCTGTTCGCTCGTGAGATCCAAATTGAAATGGAATTCCTTTCCTGGTTAGCTTTCGAAGTGGATCTGATACTGTAGCAAAGTTAGGTATGAATCTGCTACTAAACCCAACGAGGCCAAGAAAGCTTCGAATCTCTGAGACGTTACGCTTCTGCTACAGCTCTTATGCGCTCTTGTGTAGGACCAATGCCTTTCTCTGATAGTAGGATTCCTATGAATACCAACCGACTCATGTTAAACTGGCACTTCTCTTGGTTCAAGGTAAGACCTACCTCCTCTAATCTGCGTAACACTGCGAATACTCTGTTATTGTATGTCTCCTTGTCAGACGCATGAACGATGATGTCATCTGAGATGTTTTCCACACCTTCAAGTCCCGCTAGTGTCTTTGCGATCATGTATTGGTATTGCTCACTGGCAGAGCTAACTCCAAAGAGTAGGCGTTTGTATTGGTAGAGACCGCAATGAGTAACAAAGGTTGTGATCCCTCGCGACTCGTTATCAAGTTCCAACTGGTGATAGCCCCATTTGAGGTCGAGCTTGCTGAAGAACTTTGATCCATTCATTGTCTGCAACAGTTCATCTACTGTCAGAATTGGATGACGACCGCGTATTATCGTGTCATTAGCGCGTCTCATGTCGAGGCAGAGTCGTATGTCACCATTCGGTTTTGGCACGGTGACTACTGGATTGACCCAAGGGGTTGGACCATCCACACGCTCAATGATATCCAGATCCTCCAATTCATGAATCTTTTCCTCCACTCTACTGCGTAAATTGAATGGAGTGCGTCTTAGTGGTTGTGCTACTGGCTTTACAGAGGGGTCAATGTGAAGCTTCACTTGTTCAGTTTTGAGCTTACCCACACCTTTGAACACATCTGGAAATTGCTTATTGAACTGGGTCGAGCCGTTCTTTGTGCGCTCATCAATACTGGCTACCGCTGTGGTGTGTGGAGGACCGTTAGCTGCATCCACTCCAATTTTGAGTACACCCAACTCCATTGCAGTAACTTTGCCTTTTATGACAATGAATTCAGCTAGTACAGATTTCCTTGATATACTCGCTTCACAGCTGAGGAGACCTTTCAACGATAGGGCTTGGTCAGCACCGTATGCCCACAATTTCCTGTTTGGTGGGGCGACACGAGATTCACACTTAATTTTGGCATTTTTCAGTGATTCCCATGTATGTTCATCAATAATGTTGCTCGTGGCCCCAGAATCAATCAACATGTGAAGGTCAATTCCACCAACAGTTACCTTCATCTTATTCGAGTAAGTATTCTCATGAATGAGAAATGCATAGTCATGCGATGGTTCTGAATCAAGATGTTGCTCACCGATTTAGTTGACTGTTGGCTTGGACTTGGTCTTGCAGACTTTGGCCAAATGATCTCTTCCAGAACATTTTTGGCATGTCTGGCCACTTGCGGGGCACTTGGGGTCTCGACCAAAATGCCCAGTTCGACCACACCTGTAACAAGCACCTTTGGTAGTCATGGTAGTGGTTGCGGATTTCACTGAGTGGTTTTCCTGTCTCTGATATTTGGATTGTTGGGTCCATTTCTTAGGCTTGCTTGATTTGTCATGAAGCTTTGGTTTCCTGTCAGACACCATGTTGACAGTAGTGTCAGACAGAGAGGTTTTGCTCTTGACAGACAGTGCAGCCATCTGACTTTCTACCTTTTCACATTTATCAGCTACTTTCATTGCCTTTGCTAAAGTTAGTTCATCCCCTGCTTCCAATAGCTTGCGTCTAACGTAATCAGATTTGCACTTACTCAGCACAGCATCTCTTATCTGGTTGTCTTTTTCACCTCCAAAATCACAGTCTCTATAAACTAGCCGCTCTCCGAAGTCTGGTTACAAATTGTTATACCGTTTCCCCTTCCTTCTGGACGACTTAGTGAAAAGTCTGCCGTGCAAATGCTGCATTTTTCTGCGACACGAAGTATTTGTTCAGTGCGGTTTTGGCAGCTTCAATATCAGTAGTTACGCCCGTGTCCGGTAGTGTCAAGAAAATGTCCTGTACGTCCGGTCCGGTAAGATGGAGCATTAGTGCACGTCGTCGTTGCTTTACCTTCGGTGCCGTGGTGGACCCAATAATATGGCCTTTGCCGTCTGCATACAGCTCGAACGACATTAGCCACCTTTCCCATCGTGGTCCAAGGGTTGCTGGCTCCGAAAAACAGTCAAATATGGGGATTAATGTTTTCTCCATGATTTTTCCGGATTATCCTTGTCGCCAATGTTGAATCTTCGGTTTATTCGTATCTAAACTACAAATCACAATCCTGTCGGCACATGCACACATAACCTTTGACCTAATGGTAATTAGACGAGAGCTGTTAGTCGCTCGTAAACACAACAGTAACGAGTAATGGTCTAGCAGTTAAGAGCGGCAGATTCAAGCTCTGGCGTTAGATCAGTAGAGTGTACGCAGATGTGAGTCCTGGTCGTTACACTTGTGTTCTTAAGCAAGACACGTAACCATATTGCTTCATAAAAGTTGGGGAGGTAGTGCTTTCTGCTCTTCCAGCCAGGCTTCAGATAGATTATACCCAAGTCTGCATCTGTATGGACTGTAAAGGGGGTAATCCTGTAGAAAAACAGTTGATTGAAGGCAATAACTTGAAGTGGCCTTCAGGCCATGTGTGTCTGGCGACACAATTAATGTGTTGACTGACAAGGCTTGATTGTTGTAATTATTAGTAATGATAACTGTTTTCATGTGCTATGATGGGTTTTTCCATGTTACATGTAAATCTTATTTATTTCAAGTGGCATTCTTGTAACCAGACGCATTTTTAGACAAAACTCACAAATCATTTATGACTTGTAATTGAAGAACACTAAGCAACTCATCCTATCTTTGTTTTCTTTGTGATCACCCAGTAGGTTCCTGTAACTATCAACCGATATTTGAGAGATGACCAAAGGGAGGGAGTGAAGTTCTTGTGCCAGCATTATAAGATGGGCGAGGGTGCTATATTGGGAGATGGCATGGGAATGGGAAAAACAGTTCAGGTACGACTAATTACTTGTTATGAGTGTTAGGGCATCAAGCAGGAATATTATCTGCTTTAAAGACAGTGGACGCTATTGGTAATTGTCAAGGAACAGTCTTCGCACTTGGTGTATGTAAACATATGCATAAAATAACAGACATGTGAAAACTAGAGCTCAATTGGTCGTCGAAGTTGCAAGATATGAATGAAATAAAAAACACCCTTGTCACACGAAGTTGTGTGCTTTCAGATGCTTGATTTCGAGACCTCAAATAATAAATCTGAGGTCTTGAAATAAAATTCGTGGAAATTACTTCTTTCTCGTAAACTACGTCACTTCAAAGGGAGCTGTTTCTCGCAATGTTTTATATTATATAACACCCAAGCAGATTCTTGCCATTTGATTGCAGGATTGTCCGTCACGTGTTAGCAAATAATCTGAGGTCTTGTAATCAGATTCATGGAAAACTACTTTTTACTCGAAAACTATGTCACTTCAGAGGGAGCTGTTTCTCACAATGTTTTCACAATGTTCTTTATTATCGAACTCTCCCCATTACTCGTCACCAAGTAAGGTGTTATGCTAATTACTTTTTTGAGTCATTACCAATAGTGAGCATATGAACTTCTCTTTACAAGGATTTCACTTACTTATTTTTCTGCTCTCATATTTTTCTTGTTAAGTACCAACACCCACCACATTGATAGGTGCCCAGTCCTGCTGTGATTTATTTCGTTATTCATTTTTATTTCAACATGTCTTGTAATGTTTTGTATTCAGGGGGTGTTGCTAATTTATCATCCGTCTTCTTATCTGTATCTCCAGGTCCTTGCCTTTTTTATTAAACTGTGCTTGGAAAGACTGGTACCAGGGAAGACTGCCCAATACGCTTGCCAGAGTTTTTAAAGAAGGTATTGTTTTCAAACGAATCCATACAATTCATATAATTCATTCGGATTACAACAATAGCTGATGGTACTGTACTTGTTTGTAGATTACAACAATAGCTGATGGTACTGTACTTGTTTGTAACAATAGAGAAAAACAAAATAAATACAGACAAAATAACAGTTTGTGAAGATTGGTATAAAAACCTTGTTGGTCTTTGACATTGTAAGGTTGATTTTTGGGGGTTATAATTGTGCAGTATTTCTATCTTACGTGACATTTTGGTTTATCTTATTTCATTTTTTTTCTCATGTTGTGTGTGTGTTTTTTCGGCATGTTCTTACTGTATTTTTAACCAAATAACTTTAATCAGTCAATCAATCAATCAATCAATCAGTCAATTACTCAACTAATGCTAGTTGTTTATTATACAGAGTGCGATCCACTGTATAACCAGCCGTTGATTTCACCAAACTCTTTCTAACTTAGGATATAATCTAATGGCTTAGGACGAGTTAAGTTCCGTAACCATACTAGTTAAGACACATTGAACCCTTCCTTAAGTTGGGATGAGTAACTTGTCCTTACTCTAGATCGGGATTAATCCTAGACTTGTGGACAAGTCGTTAAATTGGCCCCACGCGCTGAGATAGTGCTCGCATGAGAGCACTCTCGCGTGAACTGATGGTTTCCGATTATGACTCTGAGGAGTCATAATCGAGAGAGAGCACTGTCTCAGCCCGAGGGGCAGATTTAACGACTTGTCCACAAGTCTAGATTCATCCTAGACTTGTGGACAAGTCGTTAAATCGACCCCACGCGCTGAGGAGTCCAAATCGGGGAGCCATCAGTTCACGCGAGAGCACTGATCTCGTGAGAGCACTATCTCAGCCCGAGGGGCAGATTTAACGACTTGTCCACAAGATTAATCCTAGACTTGTCGACAAGTCGGTAAATCGGCCCCACGCGCTAAGGAGTCGAAATCGGGGAGCCATCAGTTCGCGCAAGAGCATTGATCTCGTGAGAGCGCTATCTCAGCCCGAGGGGCCGATTTAACGACTTGTCCACAAGATTAATCCTAGACTTGTCCACAAGTCTAGATTATTCCTAGCTTCTTTTTTTTTATTGCCGGCGTTTGCAGCAAACTTCGGGTCAGGAAAGTGTGGACTTGGGGAAATTGACATGGCAAGGCTCCCCACTATATCTCTGAATTGCTTCAAGTTTACACTTTGTCATGGAGTCTTTGATCATGTTCCATGCTTCTCCTCATTGAACCCCAGTCTCAACACTCATGGAGTGACAGGTCTTTTTCTTCAGCTTTGCCATGCATCTGGAACATCATCATCATCATCATCATCATCGTCGTCATCATTCTCTTAATACATTATGGGGACGTTAAGCTGCCAAACCAATGGGTTCTAATGCTCTTCGCCACAGCTGCCACGCAGATACTCAAAGTCCGCAAGGTAGGCAGGGGCGGGATCCTCCCCGTGCGTCGACATTCAGCTTAATGGTCACATGGGAAGGTGTATCCTCTTGGATGTCATCAATGATGGTGGTCTCCGAGATTGTTGCATTAGTGATGAAGTAGACACTTTAGGCTGAAGGCTTGGAGCCTTCCTGTGTCCTCTGCCCGGAGTGTCCATGTTTCTGAGCCAAAGAGTAGGACGAGGAGGACACAGGTAGTAAATACCTTCAGCTTGGTTGTGAGCTTCAGGCGTTTGTTTCTCCAGACACAATCTCATTGGCCAAAGGTGGATGAGGCAAGTCCAAGACGTCGGAGAATGTCGGGGGAGGATGAGCCGGAGGAATGGATGTCACAGTCGAGATACCTGAACTTCTGTGTAATTTGGACAGAGTTACCCTCAACGTTGACTGAAGCAGGTGTTTGGCGGAGGTTGGTACAGTTCTGGATCTTGGTTTTTGCCCATGATGTGTGCATCCCCATCATCTCAGCTTCTTCCTCGAATCTTTGGAGTGAGGAACAGTGCAGCGTCGTACTGGCACTCTCTACCACTTAATCTTGGATCTTTTCTTTGTACCACAAAATTTAAATCTAATCAAAACTTATCTTATGCCACAGGTTTTCAATTAGGACTAATTTTGTTGTGTCTGTTTTCTTTAATTTTGTTTTTGGTTTTTACTACGCCTTGAACACCCAGCATGGTGGATATGTGCACATTACAAGACTTTAGTTTTATCATTACTTTTAGTTAATACCAGGCAGGCCAACCAAGGGTATTTTTTAATTTGGAAAAGAAAAAGAGCTAACACCAAAACAAACCCAGTCAATTAATTATTATATTTCTATCGGATTTCTTTATTTTTCTTAGATAGCCAGCACCACATACTTCTTCGCAAGAGAGTACTCTTTCCAGCCAATCAAATGGATCACTACAAGAAATCTCGCTTGGCCAATCAAAGCAAGCCTCTTATAAAATGAATGAAACAACGGCTCAGATTGGTCAGACACCTAGACGAATCAGGAGGTATGATATTCAACCCTGAACTATTAGTAATAAAAAATGGTATAATAATAATAATAACAAGTTCTTATATAGGGCATTTCACAATAAACCGTATCAATGCGCTTTACATTAGTCCCCTGGTCATTGAGCCAATAAACATCCCTTTAATCTTTCTCAGCTCCCATTAGGGAGTATACAGCCCCGAGCTGCTGTGCACTCCAAAAGCTTTTCATTCACAATATCAACCTCTACCCTGGCAGGTACCCATTTATACCCCTGGGTGAAGAGAAGCAATTATAGTAAAGTATCTTGCTCAAGGACACAAGTGTCACGACCGGGATTTGAACCCACACTCCGGTGAATTCAGGCAGAACTTGAATTCGATGCTCTTAACCACTCGGCAGTGACACTCTATGATAAACAAGTTTTATTTATCATTTCGAAAATTGGTGTGACTTCGAAGTAAAAGTAGTGACATTTTGTGAAGTTATAACACTTTCAAGTAATGTGTTTTAATGGTTTTCAAATTCGAAAACAATCTGTTTATTATGTCTATAACACTCATGTATGCAACTATGGTGAAATTGGCGTTTCATGCATTTGTCACTTATTATTATGTCCTGAGTAGCTCGGACATTATTTTATTAAAAAAGCACTGGACACTTTTGGTAATTGCTCAAAATAATTGTTAGCATACAAACTTTTTTGGCAACAAGCATTGGAGAGCTGTTGGGGAGCATTGTGATAAACAGCTCCCTCTGAAGTAATGTGGTTTTTTAGAAAGAAGTAATTCTCACTGAAATAATTGAATTTGATTTCATGACCTCAGAACTGATTTTGAGGTCTCAAATTCAGGCATCTGAAATCACACAACTTCGTGTGACAAGAGTTTTTTTCTCCCATTATTATCTCACAACTTCATAGTATGAACAGTTGAGTTCAAGATGTTGAGATACACGTAGTGAGAAGACTGGTCTTTGACAGTTACCAAAATGTGTTCAGTGTCTTTTTTTTGACAAGGTTGGATTGAAAATTGCAACCAAACTTTCTATTCAGTCCTGCTAGGGTCATTTTTTATTTGAAGAAATTAATCAATGTATTTAATTCAACTTTTTTCTGTTTTATTAAAGGCACTGGACACTAACGGCAATTACCTAAAATAATTGTTAGTAATGGAGAGCTGTTTATGGTATAAAACATTGTGAGAAACGGATCTCTCTGAAGTAACGTAGTTTTTTAGAAAGATGTAATTTCTCGCAAAAACATTTGCATTGAATTCAAGACCTCAGCTGAGTTATCAGCTGATGTCTCGAAACTTTTGCGACAAGGGTGTTTTTTTCTTTCATTATAATCTTGCAAGCTCGATGACCAGTTGATTTCAAATCTTGACAGGTTTGTTATTTAAAGCATATTTTGAGATACACCAATGAGAAAACTGGTCTTTGACAATAACCAAATGTGTCCAGTGCCTTTGAACATTTCAAATGTAGAGGCTAGTTTAATAATGTTTGATGCAACTTGTCCTCCGTCTTTATGCATTGAAATGTATGTAATAAGATTGTATTTCTGGCTTGATCTGCTGAGTGTCTTGCCATTTACAAGATGCCAAATGCCAAGTCTCTGTTTTAACTCTGTAAATAAAGTAAGTTTTTAACCAGTTTAAAAAACGGGTTTAAATGTTACTTTTAATCTTTGGGCCACAACCCCTCTTGGGTTATAAACTTAGGCATGTTCTTATAAGTCTTAGATAAAAAAACTTTTATTCAAAGGCCACTTTCACTATTATACTATCACCCTGATATTGTTTCACACTCAAATAACCATTTTCTCCTGCGTATAGGATGCCGTGTATCTGAGCTTTAAGGTAGACACCAAATCACATTAAATCTATCTGTGTGGCTTATTTGGTATCTTAGAAGTGAGAATCATGAATTTAATTTTAACAAACAATTGATATGGTGGTAGGCTTTTAATGTATATTGTTGAACCGCCACATTTATTTGGTTGATTTTTCCTTACATGCCAAGTGCCTTGTATCTTGTATGCAGGAAAGGACTGAAAACAAATCACTGAAATCATTCTGATCGGTAAATTTTACTGTCCAAGTTCTTGGTCTACGTTCTGTTTAACTGGGGTCCCTTGCTTAATTTTAGCATGGTTGTAAACTGTAGCAATGTTTAACAAAATTTCGCAAGAACACTTGGGCAGTAGAAACAAATTGTTGTCCTTTCACATGACTACATCTTTGTAAAATTTAACAACCATGCTACAATTTAGCAATGGACCCTTGCTAAAAGTGCTCTCGTGTGAATTAAGCTTTAAGTGTGATCTGTAAACTCGAATAATACTTCTTGTTTTACGAGTCGATATGGTGCTACCTAGGTGTCTGTAATTTTGGACATTCTCGTTTCTTGTTTCGTTTTTGTTTTAGTTAAAGGCAGTGGACACTAATGGTAATTTCTAAAGACTTCTCTTCACAGTTGGTGTATCTCAACATTATATGCATTAATTAACAAAGCTGTGAAAATTTGAGCTCAATCGGTCGCCGAAGTTGCGAGATAATAATGAAAAAGAAAACACCCTTGTCACAGGAAGTTGTGTGCTATCAGATGCTTGATTTCGAGACCTCAAATTCTAAATCTGAGGTCTCGAAATCAAATTCATGGAAAATTACTTCTATTCCGAAAACTGCATTACTTCAGAGGGAGCCGTTTCTCACAATGTTTAATACTATCAACCTGTTCCCATTATTTGTCACCAAGTAAGCTTTTATGCTAATAATTATTTTGAGTAATTACCAAAAGTGTCCACTGCCTTTAAGCAACCAAAAAGTTATCTTAATATTTTTTGTTCACAAATAAAAATAAACAAATAAATAAATAAACAATAGGAGAGAGAGAGAAAAAACTAAGCTAAATAAATTTGGAAATAATTTAACAACAAAGAAGATTGGATACAAAGCAAAATATTGTAGAAGAGGGTTTTGATTTCATTCTTTGTCAAAGACCACTTACTATAAAAGCATTCAGTCTTTCTGAATAATTTCCAGGGTCTCCATAATTTGTCTTGAAAGATTGAGAGATTGGGTCAATTCTAAATCGGTATAAACGTATTGCTCGCGTAAGAAGATCAATTACATTTTAAACAAATCTTGTTTAAAAGCTCACGACACTACTGGCAATTATTCAAAATAATTGTAAAAAAAATAACAACTTACTTTACCAAAAAGTTATCTTAATAGTTTTTTTTGCAAAACAACACTGAATACAAAAAAAACAATAAAAACAAATAAAAACAAATAAACAATAATAATAATAATAATAATAATAATAATAATAATAATAGCTAATTCTTATATAGCGCATTTCATAACTGAAAGAAATACCAATGCGCTTAACAAAAAACAAAAGGCAAACAATAAAGCAACCAATAACAAAAAATACGCTAACAAAATGCAAACGAAAGGATTAAACTGAACAGAAGGCAATAGAAAACAAATGGGATTTGAGCAGAGTTTTGAATTGTTCCATGCTCTGTGGAGAGCGGATGTAGCCAGGAAGAGAGTTCCAAAGTTGGGGGGCGGCACTAGAGAAAGTCCTTGAACCGAAGGATTTAGTTCGAACGGGTGGTATGGTGAGAAGATGTGATGATGAACGGAGTGGACGGGCTGGTACATAAGGAATGATGAGGTCAGACAGGTAGCTAGGGCATGTTCTATGGATTGCTTTAAACGTAGTGATGAGGAGCTTGTATTGAATTCTAAAAGAGATGGGAAGCCAGTGTAATTCTTTCAGAACCGGAGTGATGTGTTTGCGCTTAGTAGAACGTGAGACCAGACGGGCAGCGGAATTCTGGATACGTTGAAGTTTAGCTATGTCTTTTTGGGGAATGTCAAACAAGAGAGAGCTGCAGTTATCCAGAAGGGAGCTTACAAATGAGTGGACCAGAATCTCTGTAGTTTGCTTATCGAGAAGATGGCGCACTTTGCCGATTCTATAAAGTGCGAATGAGGCTTTGCGACATACTATGTTCAGATGCTGGCGTAGAGATAGATGGCTGTCTAGTGTCACCCCAAGATCCCTCACTGCACCACTACATGAGACCCGGGTCTCACCAATGTGTACAGGAGGTAATTCTTGAGATCTCTTCTTCTGTGAAGTAACATGGAGAATTTCCGTCAATATGAGAGAAGAGAGACAGAAAGAAAATAAGCTAAATAAATTTGGAACTAATTTAACAACAACGACCACTTGGATACAAAGTAAAATATTGTAGGAGAGGGTTTGATTTGATTCCTTATCAAAGACCACTTACTATAAAAGCATTTAGTCTGATTAATTTCCAGTCTCTCCATAATTTGTCTTGAATGATTGAGAGATTGGGTCAATTCTAAATCAGTATAAATGTATTGCTCGCCTAAGAAAATCAATTACTTTTTAAACAAATCTTGGTTAAAAGCTCACGGCACTACTGGCAATTATTCAAAATAATTGTAAACAAAAATAACAACTTACTTGGTAACGAGCAATGAAGTTGTCTTGAATTCAAGCATCTGAAAGCACACAACTTGTGCGACAAGGGTGTTGTTTCCTCCATTATTCTCTCGCAACATTGACGACAAAGAGTTCGAATTTTCACTGGTTTGTTACATGTATGTTATGCGTATGTTGATAAACACCTACCAAACGTGTCAAGCGCCTTTAAACAAATTGTAACCAAACATGATATTATATTCAGAAGATCAATATTAAGTTTTAATAAAAAGCTTGTTCTTACTTACTTTTTTCCAAAATTGAAAAACTTATGGCTAGTTGACACAATAAGTGCACCATATCCTCAATATTATGGTTAAAAATGGTTCAATCTGGATAAAAACATCATTAACCATGAACCTTATTGCCGTTTCTCACAATGTTTTATACAATCAACCTCTCCCCATTACTCGTCACAAAGATAGGTTTTATGCCAACAATTATTTTGAGCATGGAGGTAGGATAAGAAATTTTGAGTAATTACCAATAGTGTCCACTGCCTTAAAGCAGCTACATACTGGGACCAATTTCGTAGGCATGCAGGAATACAAAAAAACGTAAGCACATAAAAGTATTGCTTAGCAGAAACAGATTGTTAGCAAAAGAAGTTTGCATATTGTGGCTATCGTGGTATTTATGAGATTGGGTCCAGATCGGATCTCAGGTTCCAGATCCACCAAAGTAAGGTGCGCGACATGAGGATTTTTACAGTTACACACAGATGTGTTTAATAACCTTGTAAACTAAGTACTTGTAAAATCACAGGCATATTACTCGGTGAGATTGGAACCCACGACCCTTGAAATTCTAGAGCAGTGTCATACCAACTAAACCACATAGATTGCCCGGTGGCTACACTAGAGGCAGTTCGGATATTATGTTTTAGCAGCGGGTACTGCGAACGATTTATTAATGTTAAATTTGCATCGGGGATAAAGAATATTCATTTTGTTTTTTACCCACACACACCGACGTGTGTTAGCACTGTACATATGCCTACTCAGTACTCGGTACTCATATTTATTAAACCATCCTTCCACCATGGTTAATCTTAAAACGAAATGGTGCATTGCCAACTGCTCATGAAAGCTGTGGGACATCTTAAAGTTTGTCCCGTTGTTATACAGAGAATCTTGCATCATCCATTTATTCCAATAACAAGTCAAGGAAATAGTTGACATTCCTAGTTCAATGAAGCATAACCCTGTATAGAAGTGGCGCTAGAAAATTTAGGTCAGGCCGCTATACGCCATAGGATACATGTCAATACCTTACATTATAGTAAATCAGTACTATCGAGAAACGATGTATAAAAAAGTGGAGCCGACTGGGGTTTACACTGACTTGCCATTCGAAACAGCATTATTTCGACTGAAAGCTCCAGTCGATCACAAACGCAACATCAAACGAGGCTGATGTAAGATTTAAAGAGCTTTGAGCGGGGAGAGGCACAACAGCTAACAATAGCGAGAAAATAGCACCGTTTTCATTTCTGCGGACAGTTGGAAATTCGGTTGGGAAAACTGATACAAGCAAATCTGGTCGGATAACCATCATCCAACGTCTCGAGAGATGGGAGAAAAACCAGCATTTCCTCAGAGGACAGACAGAGAGTTTTAGTATCAGAGGAGGCATCCAAGAAAGAATTGGAGCTAAGAAGACCGTAGATGCCAAGATGGCTACAGGACACTTTCTGCAAACTGTCATCTTTTACGAGGTAATGAAACTGATGTGTCGGTGTAATTGTTATGTCGCCCGATACAGAACCCTATTTGATGCCTATACGCAAAGCAAAGGCGAATAAAAGTTGAGTTTTGTTCGGTGGGAGGACTTAGCGTTGGCTGCAAGAATGCAACAGCGCGGTAATAGTTGCCATACCTATAGACCTGGCGGCCATATACTTTCGTATTATTAAATATAGTGTACGGATTTACAGTACAAAGAGTCCTATACAGATCTACCATTCCTAGTTCATCGAAGCATTACCAGGTGTTTTTTTTAAAGCAAAGGAGGCGCTAGAAGATTACAGTTCAGCCCGTTATACGCCAAATAGTCTAGTCTTTAAAGGCCCCCCAAAAATGACTTGACCTGTAGACGAAATTGCAACACCACATCGAAAAAGTAGAAAAAAGCAAGCAGGTAAAATATGCATTGTTTGTGAAATTTCAAGTTGCCATTTTGCCTCTAGGTACATTAATGTATGTATGTATCCCTGGTAGTAGTCAAAGTTATATCATTTTCACTTCAAATTTTGAAATCAATTTTGAAACAACCCAAAACAATGTATCACGTAGAAAAAAAGGAACCACGAAACATAGTCATAACTGCATGAATTCAAAATTGTCTGTTTTCGCCTGTTTTTCACTATGTGTATGTGTGTACACGCCCTGATAGTTCCACAATAATTGATATCTTGTCATATGTCTCTTGAAACAAGGTAACCCTCCCGAATAATGTATCAACCATATTCGAGGTATCACAAATGCAAATACATTTTAATTGAATTTGTACATTTAGAGTTACGCGCGTATTATGCACTAACAAGTAATGCAATAATGACTGCGTCTTTAAATTATGTTTGACGTCTTGGACTTAGCACCCTAGGTTGAAAATGTTAAAGGAACACGTTGCCTTGGATCGGTCGAGTTGGTCTTTGAAAAGCGTCCTGTAACCGCTTGTTATGGTTAGAAAGATGTTGTAAAAGTAGAATACAATGATCTACACAAATATGCCTCAAAATTGAGTGGTTTTCGTTTTACCTCGTCGATAAACACGGTCGGCCATTTATGGGAGTCAAAACTTTGACTCCCATAAATAGTCGACCGAGTTAGTTCACGACGTAAAATGAAAACCGTGCAATTTTGAGTGATACTTGTGTGGATCATTATATTCTACTTTTAAAACATCTTTCTAACCATATGCAAACGGTTTCAAACGCTGTTCATAGACCAACTCGTCCGATCTAAGGCAACGTGTTCCTTTAATGAGGTTCCAAACTTTACAAATTTTTTATCCCTAGCCCTGTCATGGGGGTTCCAGTATAATTTAATTAAATTTTTTTAATTAAGATTACGTGCGTAACAAGCCCCTACAAATGCTTGCAATAATGAGTGCACCTTTTTAAGGCCTGACCACACAAGGTCAGTAGATGTTAGGGAGGTTGACAGCCTTACCTAGTGGTGCCCAGTCTAAGGTGTCCAGCATAATTTAAAGCGCAAGTGACATAATTATTTCAATAACATTTAGTGCATTGTAATACGTGACGTAATACTTATTAAACTAAGTTCAGTCCCAAAAAATACTTAAACCCCCATAACCCTGCTAGAGATAATACTTTTGCAACCCCTCTCTAATATCTTCCGTTCCAGTGGTGACCGGTCCAAGGCGACAGACATAAATTAAAGCAGTCTCGATTTCTTGTTAGGCATTAAACGCAAGTAACTTAAATTAAACAAATTTAGTTTCACTTTATTGTCACCTTAGATGCTTTATTTGGTAGGGTTAGTTTCAAGAGACAATTGCATGCAAATTCAGTGTGACAGTGATATCAATAGACCGATCCAGAAGGCACCGCTCACGACGCACGTGTGATCAAGAACACGTGGGGCTCTCCAATGCTTTTCTGCAGAACTCTGCCGCGCGCACCAAGATACGCGCACACATGTCGGACCTTCGTTGCTTTGTGATTGGTCAATACGCAGTTGGGCGGAGCTTAGTGAATCGGTCTATTAAACAACTATCAGGGCGTGTGCACACATAAACTAGTGGAAATAACAGGCGAAAACGGCAATTTGAACTTGTGCAAGTTTCCAATATTTCTAAACTTGTATACATTTTCTATGCTTTGTATTTTTAAGTTTCAAGAAACGTTTGCATTAAAATTTGAGGTGAAAGTTTTCTTAATTGTACTACTATCTGGGCCTAAGAATGTTCAAATAGAATTGAAAATATTGGCCAAAAGTAGGCGTCCTTTTTTGGCTTGCATCGCTTAGATCCAAGCCACAGACACAAAACAAAAACACTAAACTGTAGCCAATGATTTACGCTTTCCGTTGGTGTATAGTATGTGCGAATCAAATAATGTATTGGATATTATATGGGCCTCCGTGTAGTGTCATTATTTGGAGAAAAACTTACTTTTTTAGCCTTTTTCTCCCTTAGGGTGAGGGGTAGCTTTTTCGCCGCCCGTGTTGCGCAGATTTATGCGTCAGACACGAAACAATTATAAACGTGTAGCCCTTGAATAGGGCTTTCCTCTGGTTTATAGTATGTGTGGATCAACAATATTCTTCGGGTTCAAAATAAGCTTTGTACTTTGAATTTCTCTCCAGAACGGCTAATATTGACGTCCGGAAAACACTCTTCGTGCCAACCATTCGGAGTAGGCTTGCTCAAACACTTTTTGAGCACCACGGAGTTGATGTAGGGTCTCATCAAGTTGATTATCGGATGTGGTATTATTCAAGCCACACACAGGTACCCTGATTATTTCTCTAGCCTACCAAGTTCAGGAATAATGGTCAAGTTCACAGACTCTGAGCGAACTTGTATGCCAACCATTTTCGGCACCCCGTTGCCTGGCGTTTTCAAACTTGACCAAAATGGCCGAAAATGGCTCCCTCCTTTGTCGGCTTGCATCGCTTAGATCCAAGCCACAGACACAAACCAAAGACATGAAACTGTAGCCCATGATTAGCGCGACCGTTGGTGTATAGTATGTGCGAATTGTATAATGTCTTGGATATGATATGGGCCTCCGTGTAGTGTCATTATTTGGAGAAAAACTTACTTTTTTTAGCCTTTTTCTCCCTTAGGGTGAGGGTTAGCTTTTTCGCCGCCCTTGTTGCGCAGATTTATGCGTCAGACACGAAACAATTATAAACGTGTAGCCCTTGAATAGGGCTTTCCTCTGGTGTATATTATGTGTGGATCAACAATATTTTTCGGGTTCAAAATAACCTTTGTACTTTGAATTTCTCTCCAGAGTGGCTAATATTGACGTCCGGAAAACACTCTTCGTGCCAACCATTCGGAGTAGGCTTGCTCAAACGTTTTTTAGAGCACCACGGAGTTGATGGAGGGTCTCCGCAAGTTGATTATCGGATGCGGTATTATTCAAGCCAAACACAGGTACCCTGATTATTTCTCTAGCCTACCAAGTTCAGGAACAATGGTCAAGTTCACAGACTCTGAGCGAACTTGTATGCCAACCATTTTCGGCACCCCGTTGCCTGGCATTTTCAAACTTGCCCAAAATGGCCGAAAATGGCTCCCTCTTTTGTCGGCTTGCATCGCTTAGATCCAAGCCACAGACACAAAACAAAAACATGAAACTGTAACCCATGATTTACGCTTTCCGTTGGTGTATCGTATGTGCGAATCCAATAATGTATTGGATATGATATGGGCCTCCGTGTAGTGTCATTATTTGGAGAAAAACTTACTTTTTTAGCCTTTTTCTCCCTTAGGGTGAGGGGTAGCTTTTTCGCCGCCCTTGTTGCGCAGATTTATGTGTCAGACACGAAACAATTATAAACGTGTAGCCCTTGAATGGGGCTTTCCTCTGGTTTATAGTATGTGTGGATCAACAATATTCTTTGGGTTCAAAATAAGCTTTGTACTTTGAATTTCTCTCCAGAACGGCTAATATTGACGTCCGGAAAACACTCTTCGTGCCAACCATTCGGAGTAGGCTTGCTCAAACACTTTTTGAGCACCACGGAGTTGATGTAGGGTCTCATCAAGTTGATTATCGGATGTGGTATTATTCAAGCCACACACAGGTACCCTGATTATTTCTCTAGCCTACCAAGTTCAGGAATAATGGTCAAGTTCACAGACTCTGAGCGAACTTGTATGCCAACCATTTTCGGCACCCCGTTGCCTGGCGTTTTCAAACTTGACCAAAATGGCCGAAAATGGCTCCCTCCTTTGTCGGCTTGCATCGCTTAGATCCAAGCCACAGACACAAACCAAAAACATGAAACTGTAGCCCATGATTAGCGCTTTCCGTTGGTGTATAGTATGTGCGAATTCAATAATGTCTTGGATACGATATGGACCTCCGTGTAGTGTCATTGTTTGAAGAAAAACGTACGTTTTGAGCCTTTTTCCCTTAGGGTAAGGAGTAGCTTTTTTGCTGCCCTTTTTGCGCAGGCCTTGAATAGGGATTTGGCAAGGGGGTATTTTGGGTGCGTGGTTCTAGTCATGGTGCGAAAAAAAGAACTTTGCAAAAATCTGACGTAAAGTAAACGTCTTTGATTAATACTCGTTTTTATGCAAATCTTTAGTCTCGAGAATTTGGGAGCAATTCTGCCTAAAGTGAGCGCACTTTTGTGCTTTTGGAGGCTTATTAGTGAGTAATTATTTTTTTTACTTTCATTTCACGTCAGATTGTCTACTTTCCGGGGGGGAAATGCTAAAAAATCATCTTTTTTAGTAATTACAAATAGTGCCTTTAACAGCTTATGGAACTAGCCCATGGATGTATGACTTCTTACATCATTTCATAGCTGACCAATTATAACTCAGAAAGTAAAAGCCCGTGAAGATTCCATTGATCGCTACTGCTATAAGATCGTATTGATTAAGAAGAGCGCTTTTGTGATCCAATTTCTTTGTTATATTTGGTGTGGGGCTTGCATGCTCCTTGGCTAATTAGAATGTGAATAGCCCAGTTGTGAATAGTTCTTCTCAAGTAAGCACGTGATTGAGTGGAAATTTCTGCTACGAAACCTGCACACAGCACGGTTGAGTGACTCGTCAATATGTCGCGGTTGGAAGTGCTTGTTGGTGGATCTGTGTGCTGTGCTGTTTTGCTTTGCTTTGCTGTGCTATGTTTTGTGAGTACTGTTTCAGTTGTAGTTTCAGTTGTAGTTTCAGTTGTAGTTTCAGTTGTAGTTTCAGTTGTAGTTTCAGTTGTAGTTTCAGTTGTAGTTCCAGTTGTAGTTCCAGTTGTAGTCCCAGTTGTAGTCCCAGTTGTAGTCCCAGTTGTAGTCTCAGTTGTAGTCTCAGTTGTAGTCTCAGTTGTAGTCTCAGTTGTAGTCCCAGTTGTAGTCCCAGTTGTAGTCCCAGTTGTAGTCCCAGTTGTAGTCGCAGTTGTAGTCCCAGTTGTAGTCGCAGTTGTAGTCGCAGTTGTAGTCGCAGTTGTAGTCGCAGTTGTAGTCGCAGTTGTAGTCGCAGTTGTAGTCGCAGTTGTAGTCGCAGTTGTAGTCTCAGTTGTAGTCTCAGTTGTAGTCTCAGTTGTAGTCTCAGTTGTAGTCTCAGTTGTAGTCTCAGTTGTAGTCTCAGTTGTAGTCTCAGTTGTAGTCTCAGTTGTAGTCTCAGTTGTAGTCTCAGTTGTAGTCGCAGTTGTAGTCGCAGTTGTAGTCTCAGTTGTAGTCTCAGTTGTAGTCTCAGTTGTAGTCTCAGTTGTAGTCTCAGTTGTAGTCTCAGTTGTAGTCTCAGTTGTAGTCTCAGTTGTAGTCTCAGTTGTAGTCTCAGTTGTAGTCTCAGTTGTAGTCTCAGTTGTAGTCTCAGTTGTAGTCTCAGTTGTAGTCTCAGTTGTAGTCTCAGTTGTAGTCTCAGTTGTAGTCTCAGTTGTAGTCTCAGTTGTAGTCTCAGTTGTAGTCTCAGTTGTAGTCGCAGTTGTAGTCGCAGTTGTAGTCGCAGTTGTAGTCGCAGTTGTAGTCGCAGTTGTAGTCGCAGTTGTAGTCGCAGTTGTAGTCGCAGTTGTAGTCGCAGTTGTAGTCGCAGTTGTAGTCGCAGTTGTAGTCGCAGTTGTAGTCGCAGTTGTAGTCGCAGTTGTAGTCGCAGTTGTAGTCGCAGTTGTAGTCTCAGTTGTAGTCTCAGTTGTAGTCTCAGTTGTAGTCTCAGTTGTAGTCTCAGTTGTAGTCTCAGTTGTAGTCGCAGTTGTAGTCGCAGTTGTAGTCGCAGTTGTAGTCTCAGTTGTAGTCTCAGTTGTAGTCTCAGTTGTAGTCGCAGTTGTAGTCGCAGTTGTAGTCGCAGTTGTAGTCGCAGTTGTAGTCTCAGTTGTAGTCTCAGTTGTAGTCTCAGTTGTAGTCTCAGTTGTAGTCTCAGTTGTAGTCTCAGTTGTAGTCTCAGTTGTAGTCTCAGTTGTAGTCTCAGTTGTAGTCTCAGTTGTAGTCTCAGTTGTAGTCTCAGTTGTAGTCTCAGTTGTAGTCTCAGTTGTAGTCTCAGTTGTAGTCTCAGTTGTAGTCTCAGTTGTAGTCTCAGTTGTAGTCTCAGTTGTAGTCTCAGTTGTAGTCTCAGTTGTAGTCTCAGTTGTAGTCTCAGTTGTAGTCGCAGTTGTAGTCGCAGTTGTAGTCTCAGTTGTAGTCTCAGTTGTAGTCGCAGTTGTAGTCGCAGTTGTAGTCGCAGTTGTAGTCGCAGTTGTAGTCGCAGTTGTAGTCGCAGTTGTAGTCTCAGTTGTAGTCTCAGTTGTAGTCTCAGTTGTAGTCTCAGTTGTAGTCTCAGTTGTAGTCTCAGTTGTAGTCTCAGTTGTAGTCTCAGTTGTAGTCGCAGTTGTAGTCTCAGTTGTAGTCGCAGTTGTAGTCTCAGTTGTAGTCGCAGTTGTAGTCGCAGTTGTAGTCGCAGTTGTAGTCGCAGTTGTAGTCGCAGTTGTAGTCGCAGTTGTAGTCGCAGTTGTAGTCGCAGTTGTAGTCGCAGTTGTAGTCGCAGTTGTAGTCGCAGTTGTAGTCGCAGTTGTAGTCGCAGTTGTAGTCGCAGTTGTAGTCGCAGTTGTAGTCTCAGTTGTAGTCTCAGTTGTAGTCTCAGTTGTAGTCTCAGTTGTAGTCTCAGTTGTAGTCTCAGTTGTAGTCTCAGTTGTAGTCTCAGTTGTAGTCTCAGTTGTAGTCTCAGTTGTAGTCTCAGTTGTAGTCGCAGTTGTAGTCTCAGTTGTAGTCGCAGTTGTAGTCGCAGTTGTAGTCGCAGTTGTAGTCGCAGTTGTAGTCGCAGTTGTAGTCGCAGTTGTAGTCGCAGTTGTAGTCGCAGTTGTAGTCGCAGTTGTAGTCGCAGTTGTAGTCGCAGTTGTAGTCGCAGTTGTAGTCGCAGTTGTAGTCGCAGTTGTAGTCGCAGTTGTAGTCGCAGTTGTAGTCGCAGTTGTAGTCGCAGTTGTAGTCGCAGTTGTAGTCGCAGTTGTAGTCTCAGTTGTAGTCTCAGTTGTAGTCTCAGTTGTAGTCTCAGTTGTAGTCTCAGTTGTAGTCTCAGTTGTAGTCGCAGTTGTAGTCGCAGTTGTAGTCGCAGTTGTAGTCGCAGTTGTAGTCTCAGTTGTAGTCGCAGTTGTAGTCGCAGTTGTAGTCGCAGTTGTAGTCGCAGTTGTAGTCGCAGTTGTAGTCGCAGTTGTAGTCTCAGTTGTAGTCTCAGTTGTAGTCTCAGTTGTAGTCTCAGTTGTAGTCTCAGTTGTAGTCTCAGTTGTAGTCTCAGTTGTAGTCTCAGTTGTAGTCTCAGTTGTAGTCTCAGTTGTAGTCTCAGTTGTAGTCTCAGTTGTAGTCTCAGTTGTAGTCTCAGTTGTAGTCGCAGTTGTAGTCGCAGTTGTAGTCGCAGTTGTAGTCGCAGTTGTAGTCGCAGTTGTAGTCGCAGTTGTAGTCGCAGTTGTAGTCGCAGTTGTAGTCGCAGTTGTAGTCGCAGTTGTAGTCGCAGTTGTAGTCGCAGTTGTAGTCGCAGTTGTAGTCGCAGTTGTAGTCGCAGTTGTAGTCTCAGTTGTAGTCTCAGTTGTAGTCTCAGTTGTAGTCTCAGTTGTAGTCTCAGTTGTAGTCTCAGTTGTAGTCTCAGTTGTAGTCTCAGTTGTAGTCTCAGTTGTAGTCTCAGTTGTAGTCTCAGTTGTAGTCTCAGTTGTAGTCTCAGTTGTAGTCTCAGTTGTAGTCTCAGTTGTAGTCGCAGTTGTAGTCGCAGTTGTAGTCGCAGTTGTAGTCGCAGTTGTAGTCGCAGTTGTAGTCGCAGTTGTAGTCGCAGTTGTAGTCGCAGTTGTAGTCTCAGTTGTAGTCGCAGTTGTAGTCGCAGTTGTAGTCTCAGTTGTAGTCTCAGTTGTAGTCGCAGTTGTAGTCGCAGTTGTAGTCGCAGTTGTAGTCGCAGTTGTAGTCGCAGTTGTAGTCTCAGTTGTAGTCTCAGTTGTAGTCTCAGTTGTAGTCTCAGTTGTAGTCTCAGTTGTAGTCTCAGTTGTAGTCTCAGTTGTAGTCTCAGTTGTAGTCTCAGTTGTAGTCTCAGTTGTAGTCTCAGTTGTAGTCTCAGTTGTAGTCTCAGTTGTAGTCGCAGTTGTAGTCGCAGTTGTAGTCGCAGTTGTAGTCGCAGTTGTAGTCGCAGTTGTAGTCGCAGTTGTAGTCGCAGTTGTAGTCGCAGTTGTAGTCGCAGTTGTAGTCGCAGTTGTAGTCGCAGTTGTAGTCGCAGTTGTAGTCGCAGTTGTAGTCGCAGTTGTAGTCGCAGTTGTAGTCGCAGTTGTAGTCGCAGTTGTAGTCGCAGTTGTAGTCGCAGTTGTAGTCTCAGTTGTAGTCTCAGTTGTAGTCTCAGTTGTAGTCTCAGTTGTAGTCTCAGTTGTAGTCTCAGTTGTAGTCTCAGTTGTAGTCTCAGTTGTAGTCTCAGTTGTAGTCGCAGTTGTAGTCGCAGTTGTAGTCGCAGTTGTAGTCGCAGTTGTAGTCGCAGTTGTAGTCGCAGTTGTAGTCGCAGTTGTAGTCGCAGTTGTAGTCGCAGTTGTAGTCGCAGTTGTAGTCGCAGTTGTAGTCGCAGTTGTAGTCGCAGTTGTAGTCGCAGTTGTAGTCGCAGTTGTAGTCGCAGTTGTAGTCGCAGTTGTAGTCGCAGTTGTAGTCGCAGTTGTAGTCGCAGTTGTAGTCGCAGTTGTAGTCGCAGTTGTAGTCGCAGTTGTAGTCGCAGTTGTAGTCGCAGTTGTAGTCGCAGTTGTAGTCGCAGTTGTAGTCGCAGTTGTAGTCGCAGTTGTAGTCGCAGTTGTAGTCGCAGTTGTAGTCGCAGTTGTAGTCGCAGTTGTAGTCGCAGTTGTAGTCGCAGTTGTAGTCGCAGTTGTAGTCGCAGTTGTAGTCGCAGTTGTAGTCGCAGTTGTAGTCGCAGTTGTAGTCGCAGTTGTAGTCGCAGTTGTAGTCGCAGTTGTAGTCGCAGTTGTAGTCGCAGTTGTAGTCGCAGTTGTAGTCGCAGTTGTAGTCGCAGTTGTAGTCGCAGTTGTAGTCGCAGTTGTAGTCGCAGTTGTAGTCGCAGTTGTAGTCGCAGTTGTAGTCGCAGTTGTAGTCGCAGTTGTAGTCGCAGTTGTAGTCGCAGTTGTAGTCGCAGTTGTAGTCGCAGTTGTAGTCGCAGTTGTAGCCGCATCGCAGAGAGTGCCTGACTACGAGCCACATCCCAGAGGGTGCCTGACTACGAGCCACATCCCAGAGGGTGCCTGACTACAAGCCACATCCCAGAGGGTGCCTGCCTAAAGGACATCATCCCATGTGATTGAAGCACATCAAACATTGGTAGATGGCTAGAAAATGATCTTGTTAATTCAAGGGGTCTCGGTTTAAGACTTGGTCCCTCTTAGAAAACTTTTTGGTTTAGACCCTCAAATGGTGTTGGAAGTCCCATCCCCTACATGGTGTCTTTCCGTTGATGTATGCCTTTAAAAGTGCTTGCCCTAACCAAGTTTTTTTGTGTGGATCTTTTTAGTGCCTGACTACGAGCCACATCCCAGAGAGTGCCTGACTACGAGCCACATCCCAGAGGGTGCCTGAATACGAGCCACATCCCAGAGGGTGCCTGACTACGAGCCACATCCCAGAGGGTGCCTGACTACGAGCCACATCCCAGAGGGTGCCTGACTACGAGCCACATCCCAGAGGGTGCCTGACTACGAGCCACATCCCAGAGGGTGCCTGACTACGAGCCATCATCCCATGTGATTGAAGCACATCAAACATTGGTAGATGGCTAGAAAATTATCTTGTTATTTAAAGGGCTCTCGGTTTAACACTTGGTCCCTCGTAGAAAACATGTTGGTTTAGACCCCCAAATGGTGTTGGAAGTTCCATCCCCTACAAGGTTCCTTTTCTTCGATAAATGCCTTTAAAAGTGCTTTAAAAGTCAGTTTAAGCATTTTTTTAAGCAGTAGTCCTGTGATGATCATCTGGGACCAATTTTATAGAGCTGTTTAGGCAGAAATATTGCTAAAACAGTTCTCTATTATTTTATGCTTGGATCCTTTTTTTGCCTATAAGCATCTCTATGAAATTTGCCCCTGATGATCTATGTCTTTATATGGTTTGTACTTATGTAGTACATTGTAATTTTCTTTCAGATGATTGTGACGACTGCTTTCCAGCCATCCCGTCAACCTGGACCATGAAGATGTGACAGCACAGTACAGAGAGAGAGAGATACATCATGGCTTGAGGCAGCTACATACCAGGGTCCCAAATGGAATATGAAGGTAAGATGTCTTTTAAGTAAAGCTTGACTTTCAAGTTTAGAAGTCAATTAAAGTGCATAAAATTGACATTTCTTGGGTCTCATAATTAAAGTTAGTCCCATTTACCTTGCACGAATACTGTTAAAGGGCCAGGAGCGTCACTGAGTGAGGGATATGCATGCTTTATAAAAAGCCATTATTGTTACTATTATGCACAAATCTTCGATCTTTAAATCCAAGTCGCAATCTAACTGGTTTATTTTTCGGTTTTTGATCATATTACAGGACTAACGCAGTCGAACAACTTTGAGTTGGACACATCAAGATGCTGAGCCACCTTATGCCGTACCATTTAAAGTCAGCATAGCATACATCATCATCACCACCTCATCTAAGGCGTCATGACAACAGATGAACACATTGTCAACAGAATGGAACCCAAGTACACGAATGAGACGAAGAGACAGACCAAGTTGGCGTTAGATGGATGACATCAAGCAATAAGCACAAGAAAGATCAAGGTGGAATGGTGATGAAGAAGCCTTCCTTCTGCAGTATGGAGCCACATAGGCTAGATATTATGTCACTTACAATAAAAAAAAAAGATTTGTGAAGATTTCACATTTCGTTGGCCTGTTTAATTCATTCTTGGAAGTATATGTGCTTTTAGAAATATTGTCAACATACTTGAAATGAGGTACTTCATTACAAGTATGTAGACAGAATACATAATAAACTTGTATCGAGGTACTATACAAGTTCATGTATTCACATACAAAAATTGCATGTTTGTAATGAGGTACTTCATTACAATCATGTAATTATAACATGCTTGCAATAAAGTACCTTATTGCAAGTATGTAAAAGCTTCATGTGCGTAATGAAGTACCGCATTACAACCATGAAACAAGTTAAGTTAATTTGTAATGCAGTTTGCTAATTACAAAATACGAAACAACATAATTTTATTTGTAGTAAATTCATAACAAATAAAAAGAGTGTTTATTAGACATTAAGTTTTGTATTGTTACTACTTAATTTGAATAATGAATCAAATATAAAATGTAACTTTTGTAATGTGTCATTCTGTCTATCAATTATTTATTAGTCTAATTGTTTACATGGTATTTGTTCTGGGGTAGCTTACATGGTGGCCACCATACTTTGTTGTTGGTAACTCTGAATAAAGCTTTTAATGTGAAAGGTCATGCCATTGTGTCGTGTGAAAATGGAGGTTGGTTAAGAGTACTCATTAAACGAGTTTATTTAAGTACAAGGGTCATGACAATGTCATAGGGTACTCATTAACAAGGTTATTTAATTACAAAGGGAATGGCAATGTCATAGAGTACTCATTAACGAGGTTATTTAATTACAAAGGTTATGACAATGTCATAGAGTACTCATTAACGAGGTTAATTAATTACAAAGGGAATGACAATGTCACAGAGTACTCATTAACGAGGTTATTTAATTACAAAGGTCATGACAATGTCATATAGTACTCATTAAAGAGGTGATTTAATTACAAAGGTATTGACAATGTCATAGGGTACTCATTAACGAGGTAAATTAATAACAAAGGTGATGACAATGTCATAGAATACTCATTAACAAGGTTAATTAATTACAAAGGGAATGACAATGTCATAGAGTACTCATTAACGAGGTTATATAATTACAAAGGTGATGACAATGTCATAGAGAACTCATTAACGAGGTTAAATAATTACAAAGGGAACGGCAATGTCATAGAGTACTCACCAATGAGATGATTTAATTACAAAGGTATTGACAATGTCATAGAGTACTCATTAACGAGGTTATATTAATTACAAAGGTGATGACAATGTCATAGAGTACTCATTAACGAGGTTAATTAATTACAAAGGGAATGGCAATGTCATAGAGTACTCACCAATGAGATGATTCAATTACAAAGGTATTGACAATGTCATAGAGTACTCATTAACGAGGTTATATTAATTACAAAGGTGATGACAATGTCATAGAGAACTCATTAACGAGGTTAATTAATTACAAAGGGAATGGCAATGTCATAGAGTACTCACCAATGAGATGATTTAATTACAAAGGTATTGACAATGTCATAGGGTACTCATTAACGAGGTTATATTAATTACAAAGGGAATGACAATGTCATAGAGTACTCATTAACGAGGTTAATTAATTACAAAGGGAATGACAATGTCATAGAGTACTCATTAACGAGGTTATTTAATTACAAAGGGAATGACAATGTCATAGAGTACTCATTAACGAGGTTAATTAATTACAAAGGGAATGACATTGTCATAGAGTACTCATTAACGAGGTGATTAAACTACAAAGGTGTTGACAATGTCATAGGGTACTCATTAACGAGGTTATTTAGTTACACAGCTATTGACATTGTTTAGCTGTATAGAGTACTCATTAACAAGGTTGAATAATTTCAAAGGTCATGACATTATCTGTATAGAGTACTCTTAACAAGGTTTTATAATTACAAAGGTCATGACATTGTCTTAGCTGTATAGAGTACTCATTGACAAGGTTTTATAATTACAAAGGTCATGACATTGTCTTAGCTGTATAGAGTACTCATTAACAAGAATTAATAATTACAAAGGTCATGGCATTGTCTTAGCTGAATAGAGTACTCATGAACAAGATTTTATATTATAATAATAATATAAAATAATAGTGATAAATAATTTTCAGAGAGGGGTAACATTACAAATAAGCAATTGTTGTAGTGGTTACACACTCAAATTTATTACGATCCCTTTTGTGGGGTGGGAGATGACAACCTTCACGTGGTCCACCCTGTTGTTAACTAATTGTCATCAAACAATACAGCTGTATATACGTATGTATATATAGCTCTATGCATTTAACCAGTAACCCCATCAGGCTCGATGAACTTTCAAGAATGTTCATGATCAGTCAATGACCATGCCTAAAACAGTTCATAACATGTTCATTAGAGCAGATCATGAACCAAGTTCAAGAACTGTTTATCTGTTCAATTGATGGACGTTTGATAGGGGAACAAAAGGGAAGCGACGAGTTCTTTATTGGCCTTTTAAAACCAGCAGGGTCATTGCCAGGTGATAAAGGCCCGAGCAGATGGCGAGGGCCTTTATTGCACGGCAACATACGTTTAAGAACAAGTCACTACTCTTTTATTCCCATTAATAGTAATGCCCTTTTGTTAAAAAGCGCGCTTAGAAATAGATATGTGTGCGCACTTACATTACGCCCTGTTACTAAAAGCTATGAATTGCGTGTTTGGCATGAGTATATTGGCGTACGTGCAAGCCTGACACGCGGAAGCCAGCCGGTTATAAACAGCTCCAGCTGGGCCCAATTTCATGGCTCTACTTACAGTAAGCAGAGAATCAGTGCTTACCGAAGCAGGGAATTCTGTGTATACGGCAAGCGTACTTCACAGGTTAGCGGAAAATTTTGGCTTTTGCGCGTGCCTACTCCACATTTCTAGGCATTCTGCGCTGAAAAGGCTAGCAATGAAATCCGGTTATAAACGGCTCCAGCTGGGCCCAATTTCATGGCACTGCTTACGGTAGGCAGAGAATCAGCGCTTACGGTAGCAGGGAATTCTGTGTATACGGCAAGCGTATTTCACTGGTTAGCGGCGAATTTTGGCTTTTGCGCATGACGTTTCTAGGCATTCTACGCTTGAAAGGCTAGCACATAAAACCGGTTATAAACAGCTCCAGCTGGGCCCAATTTTATGGCACTGCTTACAGTAAGCAGAGAATCAGCGCTCTCCGAAGCAGGGAATTCTGTGTATACAGCAAGCATATTTCACGGGTTAGCGGCAAATTTTGGCTTTTGTGCGTGCCTACTCCATGTTTCTAGGCATTCTACGCTTTAAAGGCTAGCACATAAAGCCGGTTATAAACAGCTCCAGCTGGGCCCAATTTCATGGCACTGCTTACGATAAGCAGAGAATCAGCGCTTACGGAAGCAGGGAATTCTGTGTATACAGCAAGCATATTTCACGGGTTAGCGGCAAATTTTGGCTTTTGTGCGTGCCTACTCCATGTTTCTAGGCATTCTACGCTTTAAAGGCTAGCACAGAAAGCTGGTTATAAACAGCTCCAGCTGGGCCCAATTTCATGGCACTGCTTACGATAAGCAGAGAATCAGCGCTTACGGAAGCAGGGAATTCTGTGTATACGGCAAGCGTATTTCACAAGTTAGCGGCGTATTTTGGCTTTTGCACATGCCTACTCCACGTTTCTAAGCATTCTACGCTTAAAAGCCTACCTCAGAAATTTGGCGCTTGCACGTAAGCGGGGAATCGTGATGGTAACTCCACGTTTCTATGCATTATCTGCTTAAAAGGCTAGCACAGAAAGCTGGTTATAAACAGCTCCAGCTGGGCCCAATATCATGGCTCTGCTTGCCGTAAGCAAAGAATCAGCGCTTACGGAAGCAGTGAATTCTGTGTATATGGCAAGTGTATTTCACGGGCTTGCGACGAATTTTGGCTTTTGCGCAAGCCTACTCCACGCTTCTAGGCATTCTACGCTTAAAAGCCTACCTCAGAAATTTGGCGCTTGCACGTAAGCGGGGAATCGTGATGGTAAGCGCGGAATTCGGCGGTAAGCAGAGCCATAAAATTGGGCCCTGGTCATTCTCAACCATTTAAACACCTCAGGTGTAGCGCTCTCAACCAATAGGAGTAGCGAAACTGTCTTGGGTATTTATGAATGGATTTTTATAAATTTCATGAATTTTCAGTAAAACTTCCGTCTAAGCTTTCTTAGTTTGCAGTTTATTAACTTTAATGCATTATCATAACTCGACTGTGTATCAGCTCCCTGGCATTATGTTATTTTTAGTATCCGTATGTCATTGCTGGTAATGCTCATTAACATAATTATCAATCACTTTACTTTGAAGTGTTTTCTTTTGCCATTAGGTCTAAGCTATAGTAAGTTTTAAAATGTTCAATTTGTGTTGCCAGGTTTTATTCATTCAAACTTACATTTATCTTCATGAAATCAAGTACAAACAATTGGTTTTGTAAAGGATAACCAATAAACAAAGCTGTTTATTGAGGCAGAGAAAAATAGAGCTTAACATTCAGTGTACAAGTATGGCTTTTGAGTAAAATAAATGCATTGGTCATGTGAAACAGGAAACAACTGTGTGATGTAGACTGATCATTGTAAAAAATAGTAGAAATACCCCTGCCCTGTAAAACAACCGTGCATTGTTTTGTCAAAATGTCAAAGGAAAAGGGGCCTGTGTGAATTATGATTTGTTAACCTATAAAAAATCCGGAAAAACCTTAAGTTATTTGGTTTGTATCCCACTCCAGTGAATTTGTCTTTGTTCACCCCAAAATCATTTACAATTTGCCCAGTCAGTAATTTCCTTTGATATGATTTGAAACTTTGCACGGTGGAAGTTTTATTAAAGAGATAGTACACAGTAAAACATCTGTTTTGAGAAGTGTTTGTTTTAAAGACCGTTGGTTAACGATTCTTTATGCCAGAACTTCAAACATAGAATTAATCTGCAACAAAACATTTCAAAAAGTGATTGCGTTTTTAAAAACCTGTGTAATTTGTGTCAACATGGAAAGAATTTTCCCTTTATATAGGAATACAAGCTGGAAAGCGTTACCGCTGTAACGATTCTTATGTTCAATTTGTGAGAGGGGTTCAAAATTGTTACACCTTTTTCATCCCCATAATGTACAAAAAAGATGAAATGTTTCTCAAAATGCGATTATCTAAAGCTGTTTACTAAGCTTCACCGCAGTTATAAGTTTTAACTGACCCATTATTTGAAAGTTGAATATTATCTATAGGAATACAATCTGGGAGGCAATAAAGGCACTGTACACGTTTGGTAATTGTCAAAGACCAGTATTCTCACTTGGTGTATCCCATCATAAGCATAAAATAACAAGCCTGTCATAATTTGGGCTCAATTGGCCATCGAAGTTGCGAGAAAACATTTGGTGTGCTTGCAGCTAGGAATAAAATACTTCTAGCTAGAAGTCTTTTAATATTTTAGTTAGAAATAACCCCTTTCTCAAAAATTACGTTACTTCGGAGGGAGTCGTTTCCCAGAATGTTTTATACCATGAACAACCGCTCTCCAATGCTCGTTACCAAGTCAGTTTTTAAGTTAATTGTTTTGAGTAATTACCAAACGTGTACCTTCCCTTTAACGCTTCTCATTTTAATTATTTGGGAGAATAAAAATAGGAAGGATAATCCCAATAGGAATATAATCTGAGAAGCATTACCGCGGTAATGCGTGTTATGATCGGGGAGGGGGGGGGGGGGGGGGTCAAGCGTTTGTAACAGGAAGCGAAGTATAATTTTTTTATCTAAAACTTGCACTGTAGGGCCTACTATCCAACTGCTATAGGCCCTACTCCTCACCGCATGTATAAAGTTTTATGGCATTCCAGAGTTCAATATGGTCCAACTGGAAAGAATTTAGTCAAATTAGGATACAATAGGGATACAATCCGAGAAGCGTTACTGCGGTAATGCTTTTATATTCAATTTGGGGGGGGGGGGGGAGGGGAGGGAATAAAAAGTGGTACCCCGTTTTCCATACCCGGACGTAAATGTACTTCTTAAACGATGCATTGTACTATCCAAAGCTGTCGTACTTCTTACCACTTAGATTTTTTTCCACTGGTTTTTCAGAGTTTCATTGTCATAATGGGAAGAATAGTTCCTATAGAAACACAATCTGAGAAGCATTACCGCAGTGACGCTTCTTACATTAAATTTTGGGGTCGCCAGAAGCCATTGGACACTATTGGTAATTGTCAAAGACCAGTCTTCCCACTTGCTGTATCTCAACATAATATGCATATAATAACAAACCTGTGAAAATTTGGGCTCGATTGGTCGTCGGAGTTGCGAGATAACTATGAAAGAAAAAAACACCCTTGTCACGCAAAATTGTGTGCTTTCAGATGCTTGATTTCGGGACCTCAAATTCTAAACTTGAGGTCTCGAAATCAAATTCGTGGAAAATTACTTCTTTCTCGAAAACTACCCACTTCAGAGGGAGCCGTTTCCCACAATCTTTTATACTACGAACCTCTCCCCATTACTCATTACCAAGTAAGGTTTTATGCTAATAATTATTTTGAGTAATTACCAATAGTGTCCACTGCCTTTAAGCTATTTTTCTGTGCTTAGCAAGTGTTTGTGCTTCCAGGCATAATGAAATTAGGCCTACGTTCCAGTCTATTTCCTGGCAGGCAATACATTCCACTGCTCATATTATGAAAAATGCTGTATGATAACGACCAAATAAAATAATAGAAGGCTGGATTTCTGCACAAAAATATTGGAAAAAGTCATACAAATTGAACTTTGATAGCGCCCTCTATTGACAGGCTAATTTCATTATGATTCAAATTATATCGCCAATTGTTCTTCACCAATGTTCTCCAATAATTTCACGAAATCGCCTTAAAAATTACAGATTATTCTTCATCCATCAACCAGTTAATTCTCGCCCGTGCGTGCAGTATAGAAGTGAGTAGGACTTTTCTTCTTTTGTTATCTCTAAAGATGGGATATTGGTATTTTTTAAGTATGGGGCTCGTGATCAGTGTGATGATCAATCATTGATGGTTTGCTGCGTGCATGGGAAAGTTTGTTATTTACCAGTTACGATATGGTAGTGTTTTACCGTAGTTACAGAAGTTCCGGAGTACCCAATCATCAAGTGGTTGATTATTAAGGTTACTAGTGCTGTGTTTCTTCTCTTTGGGCCTAATAATAATCCAGTTGATCTCATTGTTTTGTGTACATGCTGTATTACCTATAAAAAATTTTTTAATAATAATTGACACTAGGCCTAGGCCTGTTTCGTTGTCTACGGATATGTGATGTGTGCTTTGTTTACCCACGCCTGCTTCTTCTATTCTGTGGAAGAGGTAAAGACATCACCAATCAGTGGTAAAGCTCGTTCATTTCAACAATGGATGAAGGTAAGTGAAGATTGAACAACTTCTTTCCAATTTTCTCATTTGCTTTCACCTTTTTTGTTTACAGTACAGTACTCTTGATGTTGGAACTGTAATACTTACCTTCATTGGTGATGATCAGTGTTGTAGCCATGGTGGGCGACGGTGGGCGGGCCTGCCCAGTACTGACATGTTCCGCCTGGCACTTCAGCTGAAAAACAGACTGCCAATACCACAACTAGTTCCAATGGTAGGTCTTGTATTGCATAATGGTCATCAGCCAGTGAGGCAGTTGAACATCTTCTGTGATTAATTTGTGGGCAGAAGTTTTATTGGGCTCTTAAAGTTACCTGGAAGTGGTATTTTTTAAAAATAAAGCTTTTGTCACTAATGTGTTTTGATGAGTGGAATGTGAATCAGTTAACTAAGGTTTTAAAAAATCAGTTCTTATGTTATTTACAAATTTAACAGTAGACCCCGACCCGAGAAGGCGCTGTTCGTGACGTCAATCGAGGCAGACTTTGCCTGTAATGCGTAGAGTAAACACAATTGCAAAATGTACGGACCAAGTCGTGAGTTTGTACTTTTAAAAACAAACAAAAATGTTTTTTTCCGGCAATGCCGACCAGGTGTATTGCTGCTGAATGCAGAAAAACACTTTTTGAAATGTACCAACTCACGACTTGGACGTACATGTACTTTGCACGTGTGTTTATTATACGCATTGCAGGCAAAGTCTGCCTCGAATGGCGTCACAAAAGGGGTAGGCGGAGTCAGCCCCCCAAACAACTTTATATATTTTTTTAACATATATATCGTGACAAACAATTACTAAAAAAATTATATACTCTTATGTTTGAAAGAAAAAATTGTACTTCCAGGTGACTTTAAGTTTGTACAATGATGCTTTAAGGCAAAATGAGTTGTCTTTCGACCCTTGTCATTTTTTATTTAATTTTTGGAAATCTGAAAAGAGCAAAAGCTATACTCTGCTACTTTGAAAACTCTAGGTTTATACAACCTTTTGTTCAAAATTTATGAAAGGAGATAACACCATGAGATCTGAGCAACTGAAAAAGGTTGAAAGCCCTTTCTGGTTTAAAACCCTTTACATCCACATGTATGAACTGCTAGACAAACCGCTTAGGCCTGCAGACATCCCGCTCCTCCGCCCCTTTGACATAATATCGGAGGAACCACCTGCAACCGAGTGGAAATGACCAAAAACACTTTTCCAAAAACAAAGTGTCACCCGCCAGACAAATGTTTTGCTGCATTTGGCCTGGCAGACGCTCTGCTCCCCCCCAACTTTGTATAGGGAATGGTGTTATTGGTCATTTCAACTTGGTTTATGTGGCTCCTCCGATGTTTAACCTGGGGGTTGGGAGAGGAGGAGTCTGGCGGGCCCAATGCAGCAAAAACCTTGTCTGGCGGCTGATACTGGTTTGGAGAATAGTGTCATTGGTCATTTCAACTTTGTTTGAGGTGGTTCCTCTGATGTTTACTTAAGTAATGGGGGGGGGGGGTGTCGGGCGGGCCCAATGCAGCAAAACTTCTGTCAGGCAGCTGATTACTGGTATTAAGAATAGTGTTAATCGTCCTAATTCTCTATGGTCATTTCAACTGCGTTTCAGGCTGTTCCTCTGATGTTTAACCCGGGGGGGGGGGGGGGGGGGGGGTGTCTGGCGGGCCCCTGGATGGCGGGCCCCTAATTCGCGGGTCGCCTGGAAAATTACCACGTCGTGTAAGGGAAACCTTCCAGTACCACAAAACGGACCTTGTTCATTTCCAGACTTTGCTAGCTGCAGTTCCTTGGGGAGTGATTGACTACAACGACATTAACGATGCTTGGGATACGTTCAGTGATTTCTTCCTCAATTGCGTCAAGGAGTGTGTTCCTGTCCGAAAAGGTAGCAAGAGAGCTAAGCCCTGGATCACCGAGGAACTTCATCGGCTCATCCTTGAGAAGCAAAGGTTGTTTAAACGAGCTCGTGTAAGTGGAACTGAGACAGCTTGGAAACAATTTAAACTTGTCAGGAACAAAGTACGCAATCTCTCCAAAAGGGCGTACAGTGAGTTCGTAACTGATTTGTTTAAGAAAAGAGATAATCGGAAAACTTTCTGGTCTTTTGTGAAGTCCAAACGCAAATCTTCTCAATCTACCAATTCTTATTTCATCAATGGTGAAAATATAAGTGACCCATCTCGGATTGCAAATGAGTTTAACTCTCTTTTCGCCAGTTTTTTCTCCGGATCCACCGACCAGGACCGTGTCACTTCTCCCACGTTGGAATTTCCCCCGTTGGAACGTTTTTCCATCACTTCAACTCAAGTTTCGTCTGAGATTCGGAATCTTTCCGCACACAAAGCATATGGACCTGATGGTATTAGCGCCCAAATGTTGAAACTTGCTGCCCCAGCCATTGTTCCTGTTCTCACAACTTTTTACAACCACACTCTTGCTTCAGGTTGTCTTCCAAGTGCGTGGAAACGTGCTAATGTAGTGCCCGTCTTCAAAAAAGGAGAAAAGAGCAACTTGATCAATTACAGACCCGTTTCTTTGACTCCAATAATCTGCAAGCTTTTAGAAAAAATCTTGTGTCGTCAAATTCTCAACCACTGTCAAATCAACGGACTTGTAGCTGACCGGCAACATGGGTTCATTCCTGGGAGGTCTTGTTCTACAGCATTGGTGTCAGCTAGTTCTCGATGGCTTCAATCTTTGGACGCACGGGTACCTGCAGTGGATGTAATCTCCTTAGATTTCAGTCGTGCGTTTGACACTATAAGCCACGATATTCTTGTTAAGAAACTCCAACTTTGCTACAACATAAAGGGTGCTGCTCTTGACTGGATTGAGTCGTTTGTAACAAACCGCCTGCAACGAGTTGTCTACAAAGGCTTTACTTCAGACTGGCTACCGGTCGGTTCAGGAGTGCCACAGGGCTCTGTACTTTGCCCCCTGCTCTTTGTTTTGTACGCGAACGATCTTCAGCTTCAACTTTCTTCAAACCTTGTACAGTACGCAGATGACACATTTTAGTTCAAAAATGTTACAACTGACGCGCCGGATTCTCTACTTCAGAAGGACCTAAACACTATAGTTAACTGGGCTAAATTGAACTGTTTGCGCTCAAATGCTGACAAGTGCAAATCGATACGGTTGACTTGGCAACGTATGAGCAAACCAGAATACAATCTTGGAAACTCCCCCCTGGAATGTGTGGACTCCATCAAGCTTCTAGGCTGTATATTCCAGAGTAACTTATCTTGGGATCTACAAGTGCAGGCTGTTACTTCAAAATGTAATAGACTGATTGGTTTGATTCGCCTCATCTCTGGCAACTGTCCTTCGTGCGTATCGCTCCATTTGTTCAAGACTCTTGTGCAGCCAATCTTGGACTACTGCTCACCCGTCTGGTGGGTTCACCGTAAAAAACACATCATATCAATCTAATCGGTACAGCGCAGAGCCAGCAGGATGATACTTCGGCAAACATATATGGAACAGCCTTATCAAGAAAGACTGAAGACTCTGGGTCTTATGTTGCTGTCTGACAGAAGAATTTTTTTAAACATTTGCTTTATTGTAAAACTGTTGATGTCCACTCGGTATAGTTTTATGAATGACTTAACTAATCTGTCTAAAGTTAACTCCCGTCACACAGAATCGCTCACTTTTCATCACCTAAAACCTAGGACGGATGCTTATAAATTTTCTACCATTGTTCGCTTTCCTAAAATGTTCTCAGAGCTCACTTTGGATACCAGGAATGTTTTGATTTTGGAGGGGTACAAGTCCTTTCGTATGAAGCTGAGGGGGGAATTTTTAGTATGTTTAAAGTGCTAGTGGTTTTAATTGTCTAAGGGGTCTTTGTGCTTTTTGGGTGGTGTTTGGGGAGGCTCTCTGCTATCATTGTCCTCGAGCCCAGTGGGTTGGCATGAATCTGTGAGGGTGCACTCTGTGCCAATTTTATTTTTTCTGGGTTTTTTTAGTCCATTCTATGTTTTTTATTATTTTCAATTGTTGTCCCTTCCTCTTATCGCTGCGGTGTTTTGTTGTGGGTGTAGTTTTGTGTTTTCAATAGTCTGATTTTGTTGTGTTTTAATGATTTCTATTGTGTGATTCTTAAATGTTTCAGTGCAATCACCTTTTTATATTGTATAATTATATTTTTATCGTTGGCAGGGGTCTGGTTTTACACATCTTTTGATGACAGTTTTATACTTTTGTTTTAGCCTTGACAGCCCCTGTACAACTTGCAACTATTGTGTATGTCTAAAGATTTAAAATAAATAAATAAATAAAAATGCAGCAAATGTTTTGTCGGGCGGCTGATACTGGTATTGGGAATAGTGTCATCATTTGTCATTTCAACTTGGTTTACAAGGGGGTCTGATATTTAACGTGGGGGGGTCTGGCAGGCCTAATGCAGCAAAACCTTTGTCTGGTGGCTGATACTGGTATTGGGAATAGTGTCATCATTGGTCATTTCAACTTGGTTTTAGGTGGTTCCTCAGATGTTTAACCCAGGAGAGGGGGGGGGGGGTGTCTGGCGAGCCCAATTCAGCAAATCTCAAGTCTGGTGGCTGATACTGGTATTAATTATAGTGTTATTGGTCCTTTCTCTATCTGGTCATTTCAACTGCGGTTCCTCTGTTGTTTAACCCAGCTACTAGCATACTTGTTGTTATTAAATTATGGGCTCTTACGTTTTAAAAGAATACCAGGTCGACGGGTGGGGTCAGGGCTGGAGCTCCAGAAAGGGGGTGTTTTTAGAATTATGTATTTCAAGAGGCAGTATCATTGAGTATGGATTGAATTTTTGGTGCATCTTCATAAACCCTTGGAGTATCAAGAAGACGACAGGCCTAACCATGCCGGATTAACATGAGTTGAGATTTGTGAGTTTGGTGTTATTTACCGAGCTTTGTTTGTTTTGATTGGCTGTTTGCAGGGAAGAGGTTGAATCAAGGAAGAGGCTTAGTGAGAACAATGCAGAGGACAAGTAGTTTATTTATTTGTTTATTTATTTATTCACCCAGGCTTTAAAAACTTCAAAACACACAGCAACAATAAGTAGAAATGTATAACTTTTGCATTATTAGTAAAATAATTAGAGACATATCAACAAAAAGCAAGCAGAAGCCTATATGGATTGCCCAATAGGGAACCAAATCACTATTCAGTTCTTGAATTGGTCTCAACATTTTGACTAGCTTGCTCTAGCCATCGTCAAGAGACTGACTCCGGGGTAGTGCAGTTAATTATGATCCTATAAAGCTAAAGTAGTTGTCCCAGCCAATTTTCTATACCTGCGCCAGGGTATATTTACAAAGCAGGACAGTTCTTTTCAGAACAAGTTTCCCCAAAATCTGATATTCTACTCTTTGCGGTAGTAAAATAAAGCAAGACAGTTCTCTAAAGAACAAACTCTACCTGGCAAGTAGAAACACACATGGTGTTTGTTACCGCAAACCAAATACAATTGATACCTCACCATGCAAAGCCTAAATTCTTTTGTACCCTTTTCACTGATGAAAGAGGTTTCTAAAAAAAGTATTGCCTTGTTAGTGATTTCCAATCCATGTTTAGTTTCACCTCACATGTAGGTACTTTTTTCCCCAAAAGACTTCGTTGGATTAAAACACAAGTGCTTTATTTGTCTTTAAAAAGACAAATTTGTCTTTAAAAAGACAAATAGGTAATTAATATCTGCAAATTATTTATTATGGCCCATCAAAATGAACTAGGCATTTCTGAGCTTTTAAGAAACTGGTGATTGTTAAATGTAATACTGTAAAAAATTAACTATGCCTAGTGCTAGTGATCAAATGCACCCAAAACATGCAACTACACATGTAGATCATTCAGACTGAATTTCTTCGTTTAACAGCAGCTGATGTAAATTTGTCCGATATTTGTTGTCTATTGTAGGTTGCGTAGTAGAGAAGCCCTACAGAAGTACATTCGGCGAGCAGTAGCATCTAGACAAACGGTAAGTACAGTCTTTCTAATGATTTTTCTCCTGTAGATGATCAGCGTATATTAATAGAAACATGAGTCTTTAATCAATAGTTCTTTTCCTAACCAACACTATTCAAAAAGAGACTCACACGGTGTTATCACAAAATGTTCTTATAGTTATAATTCCACCATACAAAGTTTCAAATTCTACTAATGGTGGTGGGCATCAAATAGGTGGGGGTGGGGTGTGACAAGGGGAGAGGGGCACAATATCAAATGTACCCCCCCCCCCCATCTTTTTGACCACCTTGATCATGAAGCCAAAGTATTGCACTGTGTAAGACCAACCCTGTGTCTCGCCATGGGCATTAATCCTGGGGGCTAAGGGACCTTGTCAAAACTCATCCTGGACAGCCAACGGACGGGCGCCCGTCCAGGACCAGGTTTCTGTCCCATGTTCAATTCCCTTGTAGTGATTACTTTATCGGACGGGCTATAGGACGAGCTCGCAGTGACTGGCCTTCACCAGAGATCATTTGTTTACAAACCGCAGAGTGTTTAGATTGCTATCTACTGGAAAACAAGCAGGGGGTCTCCCGAGGGCCAGTTTGCGGTTTCACACTGGGCTTCAATGACCTTGAGTATTTACTACAGACAAATTGGTCATATCTTAAGCTCTCTGTGCATTTCAATTTGTAACTTTTTAACAGGATGGGTTTCAACGTTTTTATTTCAGTCTGTGGACAAAATTGCAATTGTCTTTATTGTCTATGTTGTTCTTCTGCGTCAATAAAAGCTTATTTAATTATTTGAGATCCTAGAGAATCAGTTTCAACATATCAACAAGAAAAGTTTTCGAACAAACGGGGTACCTTGTTTTATTAGAGTTTGGAACAATGAGACGGATCCGATTCTCGTATCTTTCACTATTAATGGTCAACTTAAACTTGAAGGCACTCGAATGTAATTGTGTTGCATCAACCCCCCAAAAAACTCAGTTCATTACAAAGTTTAAATCGGTCGGGGTGTTTTTAATTACAGTATATATACTTAATTTAACTCATTATCAACAAAAGGATAGAAGTTTTATGTACTTAAAATGTACGCATTTTAAATAGATATCTTACAATGGTATTTTCAAAATTGTACGCAGTGATTATAAAATGTTAAAAAGCAAACGGTTCTTACAGTATATATTTCCTTAAAACAAAAGTCACAAACGTCAAATGATGAATTAGGATCAACACAATAAACAGTCAGTTTTATGTTTATGCATGTTGGTGCCATTCAATCTAGTGGGACAACCCCTTTTAAAATCTTTAGATTAAAATCTAATTATTTGAGAAATCCATGTTATTAAACAGCACCTTTACAATGATGTATCCCTTTTGATGCATCGTGATTGAATAGAAATTATCCTGAAAGTAATTTAGACAATAAATAACCTTGGAACATCACCCCACAATCCAACAAGTTTGAAGTGTTATGGTCCATTTTTGAAGGGTATAAATCTTTGAAGGGAATTTCCTGTGTATGAACGGGTGGCCATGATTAGCATCCATGTGGTTATTTTTCAAGATGGTGGATAATTTCACCAATATTGCAATAAGTTTTCATTTGATGCTTTATATTTTTCATTGGTTTAATTTTTATAAACCTATACAATTTAGGAATGGAGAATAAAACACTGTTAACGGTTTACATGAGCTATGCTAGTATAATCTTTCCTACAGTGACCTCCAAACAGTCAGTCCAGACTTGCCCCAAACCGCAAACCCCAGGTTTGTTTAGTTAGTGTTTAATGAGCCAGTGAAACCGCAGAGCGCTCAGTGGGGTGCCTTGGGTACTGTGTATCGGACGGGAATACACATTTCATCGTGTGGAACCTTGTTCCATATGAACTCCCATCCTGTGGCCCGTCCGACAAAAATGTGACATCGGACGAGCCTCGTCATGTGGTCTGTCCAGGATGAGTTTTGACAAGACCCCTAAGAATGACACAACTTTTTAGAAGGGTGGGGGACACTATATCAAACGTCCCCCTCTCAAAATTGACCAAAGATTGCACCACAGAGCATCTAAAATGCAGAATTTTCCCGTGCCTATAGACGATGTGACCTCTGACATCACACGAAAACCATAACATGATTCGCGCGCATACTGCCAGGCAAAACCTTTGTGTTTTGGCAGCCAGCTAGAAAATGTACGCAATCTTACTGTGACTGCGCAACTCAGGTGCCCGGCGAAACATGACGTATAGAGTGTTTTGTCAACAGAGGGTGGTTTGAATGTAAACATGGTCACATCGTCTATAAGCGGGCCTGGACCCTATGCTGTTTGGCTTCTCACACAAATGCTCAAACATTATGATTGATGCCATTGACGGGACACAGGGTTTGGTCTTATACGGTGCAATACTTGAGTTTCAAGATAAAGACAAGTCATTAGATACGGCAAACATTTGAGTTTATGCCCTCCACCCTTCAAAAATGGGGGGGGGGGGGAGGGGGGGATAGTCCCTTCCATTGTTTCAAGGGGGAGGTGCAATTTTGTCAACGTTTGAGCAATAGTGTGAGAAGCCAAACAGCATCTAGGATCCAGGCCTGATTAAAGGCAGTGGACACTATTGGTAGTGACTCAAAATAATTATCAGCCTAAAACCTCACTTGGTAACGTGCAATGGGGAGAGGTTGATAGTATCAAACATTGTGAGAAACGGCTCCCTCTGAAGTGTCGTAGTTCCCGAGAAAGAAGTAATTTTTCATGAAATTCATTTCAAGATCTCAGATTTAGAATGCCAGGTCTCGAAATAAAGCATCTGAAAGCACACTACTCTGTGTGACAGGTGTTTTTTTGTTTTGTGCATTAATATCTCGCAACGACCGATTGAGCTCAGATTTTCACAGGTTTGTTATTTTAGGCATTTTGAGATACACCAAGTGAGAAGACTGGTCTTTGAAAATTACCAATAGTGTCCAGAGTCTTTAGGCGAGCCCGGACTCATTTGCCCCCTACAACTTGTGTCATGTATGTAGATCCGTACTTGAAGATGCTGTTAACTCAAAAGGTTCTACTGCTGCTCACATTTTAAAGGCTTTGCTCTATTCCATTCTTTTTGCCTCTTGTTGACAGTTGCCCTAAGATTGCACCACAGAGCATCTAGAATGTGAACTGTTCCCAGGCCCTTAAATGGGCCCGACCCACGCCGTAAAGGTTTCACACGAGCATGCTTATAGATCCGCACATGAAGATGATGTTAACCAAAAAGGTTATACAACTGCTGCTCACATTTAAAAGGCTTTATAAATGTTCTGTTCCATTCGTTTTGCCTATTGGCCTAAGTTTGCACCAGAGAATCTAGAATGCAAAGTTTTGCCCAGGCCGAAAAAGGTTTTGCGTTCCGCTTTATAGCATGCTCCATCTTTAATTGGTTTGCCCTACCAACAAGCCCCCAACCCCTTTATAGAATTTCCTGTCTTAATCCACCCTTGACGATGCTAGGAATGAACCGCCGTCTGAGCATTATATGTAGAAATAATTTGTATACGCAGCTATAATTGAATTGGTTTTTAGCTAATAACCAGGATAGCAATTAAATGGTGCATCATTTGTCATAGCTCGAAATAGCCATTAAATTCCAAGATCTCAGATGGGGCACATCTTCCCTCAGACTCATAAGATTGCACTAGAGAGCATAAATGGCCTTAAAATTTTCCTGGGGCCCTTAAGCGAGGCGGGACCCCACGCCGTAGATGGTATGACTAACGATGTTCCTCCCCCCATCTTTCAAGACAGATTGACGTCGATGCTAATGGTCACTCTAAAGAAATTATAACATTATGAATGTTTTCTCATTTTCTCAGTTGCACAAAACCCAAGAGAGCAAAAGAGCTGAGCTGGAGAGTCAAATGAAGGATAACAGGAAGCGGAGGAAGACTCTGTAAGAGACACTGTTTTTTTTCTTATTCAAGATTACATCTCAGCAACACAGTACTTAAGGGTTTGGATACCTTTTGTACAACACAAAACTCAATGTCAACAGATATACATTAAACTATCCGGTTTGAAGATAATGGTGGTAGAAGGCTTCTAAAATATTACTTGCCTTGCTGAGGTTGTAAGTTTTGAGACATGAGTAAAAAAATATTATGAAAGTAGTTTTTGTTTCATGAAACAAAAGTGATCTTAGCATGTAAAACGTATTTACGCTACTCTCCTGAAAACCTTGCTGTTTGATTTTGCCTTTTGTTTTCTTCGCAAAACTTTAAAACTAATGTTGCTAAAATTGTATAGTACATGTACATCATTCACAGTGCATAGGGATTTATGTAATGGGCAAAATTGTTATACAAAAGGTACCAAAACCCTTTAAAGATACAACTTTGTACTTGTTTTTGAGATCGTCATTCCTTTTATCGATTGTCCCTGAATGAGAATGCATTTATTAACTCAACCATTTCTGGGTTTATAATTTGTTTTTAACCTTTACACTGATGTGTTTTAACCACTGTACCCTGTGAAAACAAATATAGTATGCAAATCACTCGAGTGGGATTTGAACGCGCGACCTTTGCATTGCTAAAGCAGATGTCCTACAACTAGACCACCGAGCTAGCCCGATGGCTAGAGGCAGCTCAAATCCTGGGTTTAAAAAACTGACTGACCCATAACCCTATTAACAATAAATAATTGTAGTGCCAGTAGTAAAAATTCTTGTTGTTACTGTCCAAATTGCTTGTATTAGAAATGTAAAGTTATTGTGTAATGTTTATTTTCATCTGCAGCACGCAGCAGCGCTGGAGTGGGAGTGAAAAGATCACCTTTTGTCACAACAGTGGAGTCAGTGCTACTATACGGAGATGAGACCTAGACCCTAACCACCAGGATGGAGAAGTCTCTGGATGGTTGCTACACCAGGATGCAGCGTATGACCCTAAACATCCCCTGGCAAGACCACATGAGAAACTCCAATCTGTATGCTGGCTGGCCAAAGGCTACAGAGAAGATCCGTGAACGCCGCCTCAAGCTTGCTCGGCACTGTGTCCGCCACTCAGAGCTTGCCCCTTGCCCAATCATCCTCTGAGAGCCCACCCAAGGCAAGGCTTCTCGTGGGAGAAGATGACTCTCCTACCTAGACACACTGAAATGAGACATCGGCTTGACCAGCGCTGAAGAACTACGCTCCTTCATGCTGGACCGGAACATCTGGAGAAAAATCACTGAGCAGGCTCGAGCCTCTAGATGGCGCTTGACTTGATTGATTGGGAGTATGATTCAAACTGCGAGCAGCTCATCAGGCCTCATCCAAAACACCTGTAATCATAGTCTATAGTGATGGTACCCAAGCCCATCAAGAGAGCCCCATAGTCTGCCGACCAGAACACCAATGGGAATCTTGAGGTTCAGGTGGTCACCAAGCAAAATCCTAAGGAGAGGTCAGATAAGACTGGTGAGGTCCACCATTTTGAAGTCCAGTCGCTCAGACGACGTCATTTTTGTCACAGTGATGAATTTGGTAATGCTTCACCAAAGTCAGTCGGTTCAGAGCCTCCATCGCCAACACGATCAACGGAGAAATCTCCAAGGAAAGATGCTGTCATCCCATCACCTTGGGGTTCACCACAGAAATCCCAAGGTGATGAGCTCTCTGCAGCGTTTCCTGGTCATCACACCAGAAGCATCAGCCATAAGAAAGTACCGGAAGAAGGCGTCAATCCCGAAGTTTTTTAAACAGGTTTTATTGTTTTGTTATCCTTGAGTTTTATACATATTAACTGCAACAATGACGCTACAGTTGTACCAGTTGCTTTTAAATGTATTAAACCACCTCAGATGTATAATTATTTAACTTGGCTTTTAAGACACTGGACACTATTGGTAATTGTCAAACACTAGTCTTCACAGTTGGTGTATCTCAACATATGCACAAAATAACAAACCTGAGAAAATTTGAGCTCACAAAGTTTTATACTATCACCCTCTCCCCATTACTCATAATCAACTGGTATGCAGTGCTAACCCCTAAATGAATTAGCACCGTGGACTTGTTAATGCCTTTATCAAATTATGTGACAGGATGCCATACACAAAGCAAACCCTTTCCATGTTATATGGGATAGTAGGGTTTGTATAAAAAGCAAAACTTATAACAAGGAACAAAGTTAACTTACTGTTTTAAAGGCACTGTACACATTTGGTAATTACTCAAAATAGGCCTTTATTAGCATAAAACATTATTTGGTAACGAGCAACGGAAGACTGTTGATAGTATAAAACATTGTGAGAAACGACTTCCTATAAAGAGATAATTTCTCACTAAAATAATATATATAAAAATTGGCCAGAAGCACACTATTTTATACAACAAGGGTGATTTTTTCTTTCATCAGTTTCTTGCAACTTCAATGAACAGTTGAGTCCAAATTTCCACATTCTTGTTTCTTTATGCATATATGTTCGGATACACCGAGTAAGAATACTGGTCTTTGACAAAAACCAAACGTGTTCAGTCCTTATTGTTTTTTTTTTTAAATTAAGATGCGTACTGCCTGTGATAGTATTAACAAACCATGCAATGTACTTGTACAGTAGCATTAACATCAGTGCCCAATTTCATATAGCTACTTTTAGCAAGCACAAACCATAGAGTTATATATAAGAACTAGAGCGCGCACTGACCTATATACGCGCCCCGGTATGCGAGCAGGCGGCCATTTTTTAAGTTGACAACACAGCTATCTCACAGCGTGTGTTTGTGCGGCCATTTTGTAAGTTGAACAAACAGCATCGCGTGAGTGTGAGTGTAGTGCTCTGAAAACCTGTTGTTTCCAGTCCGCCGTTTCGAAAATACCAGGGTCTTTTCGAAACGCAGGTATTTTTACAGGTCAGGATCCAAAAGTACTTAAAGTCTGCTATATCCATTCGCCGTTTCTAAAACGCCCAGATAATTCGAACCCTGATGTTGTAGCGCCACCAACTGGCGGTGTATTCCTCGGCTGCTGAAACGGCGGAGATCCTGAAACTGGTCCGTGAACTGGACCACACAGCCGGTGTGTATTTTCATAATTGTAAGGGCCTACAATAAGTATTCTGGCAAGGGAAGATCTATTAAGGTATGTTATGGAAAACCAAAGCAAAATTATTTATTTTGGTAGCGTACCTTACTCCAGTCATCAGTGTTCAAACAAGAGTACTTCTTTTATTGACTCGAAATTGCCCAACTTTAACTTGCATATTCCTTTGTAAAGTACATTACTTACCAATGCATAGTACACAGTACATGTGTACATCATAAGACATGTGCAATATTACCAGATACAGTACTTCTGCAGTATTATCTAACCAGCACCAATAAAATGCCTAAAAACTTTACAAATGGTCACTCAGGATTATGTTACACTTTAAAAAAAGGTTGGAAAAGTTTCCGTATGGCGCCACCACTTTTTCATTCGAAATAAAATAATATAGTATCTAATTTACCTGATTGATATATCCCTTTTTGTAAAAATGAGTGAAAAGGTGGTGGCGCCATACGGAAAGTTATCCAAATGGTCAGATTTAGCGGAACTTGAGTGTAGTAGGCAACAAAATAGTTTGTTAATTCGGTTCACAATTACTGACTGAGCATTTTGATTGACACCAGTATTAAAGGAACACGTTGCCTTGGATCGGACGAGTTGGTCAAAACAAAAGCGTTTGTAACCGTTTTTTATAAAATGCATATGGTTGGAAAGATGTTTTAAAAGTAGAATACAATGATCCACACAAGTTTGCCTCGAAATTGCGTGGTTTTCCTTCTACTATGCGAACTAACATGGTCGGCCATTTATGGGAGTCAAAATTTTGACCCCCATAAATGGCCGACGTGTTAGTCGACGAGGTAAAAGGAAAACCACGCAATTTCGAGGCATGTTTGTGTGGATCATTGTATTCTACTTTTACAACATCTTTCTACCCATTCGCATTTTACAAAAAAAACGGTTACAAACGCTTTTCAAAGACCAACTCGACCGATCCAAGGCAACGTGTTCCTTTAATGTTGCACTATGTCTATGAGTATGATTGAATGATGATGATGTTGTTTTGCAGAATTATTATGGGCACCTGAGTGGCTGAAAGGCAGTGGACACTGTTGGTAATTGTCAAAGACTAGTCCCCACAGTTAGTGTATCTCAACATATGCATAAAATAACAAACCTGTGAAAATTTGAGCTCAATTGGTCATTGAACTTGCGAGATAATGAAAAAAAAAACCACCCTTGTCACACGAAGTTGTGTGCGTTTAGATGGTTGATTTCGAGACCTCCAGTTCTAAATCTGAGGTCTCGAAATCAAATTCGTGGAAAATTACTTCTTGCTCGAAAACTATGGCACTTCAGAGGGAGCCGTTTCTCAAAATGTTTTTTACCATTAACCTCTCCCCATTACTCCGTACCAAGTAAGGTTTTGTGCTAATTATGTTTTTGAGTAACTACCAATAGTGTCCACTGCCTTTAAAGTCAAATTTGAAAAGTGGCAAAAGCCCATTCACCCAATTCCAGAACCTTGGGAACTAGCACTTAAGCATCACATACTAGTTGCGATACGTAACTCTCCTCCCGACGGCCGCCAGGCCATAGGGTTACGAGATTCTTTTGATCAGAAACAGTTGATCTGGTCCAACACATACAATTTCGACAGCTAGTCACCAGATTTGCCCCATCTTTACCACTTTCAAAAATCATGACACAAATTCTGAGGGTATGAACTTAATCCGCAATGTCTAATGCAGCCTTCCATAATACTCAAAACACCATTTGGAATATTTTTCGAAGAACAATGGACAAAAACTTACAGATCCTGGAGCGATTCCCAGGTTCATATTTTGAACCTGTCGCATCAAACGCATTATTTTGTTGATGGGCTAAATGGGCTAAACCATTCTGTAAAATGGTTCCTGACCATTGAAAGTAAAAGTTAAACTTTTTTTCGTTGGAGCAGGTGATACTCTTTGAAATACCATTCACTCAAACAAATCTATTTTTTTATGTTTGGGGCCAAACATCTGACATAGCATCTTTTAGCCGCTCAAGTGCCCTTAAGGCAGTCGGACACTGTTGGTAATTACTCAAAATAATGTTCAGCACAAATCTTTTCTTGGTGACGAGTAGTAGGGAGAGGTTGATGGTATAAAACATTGTGAGAAACGGCTCCCTCTGAAGTGCCATAGTTTTCGAGAAAGAAGTAATTTTCCATGAATTTGATTTCGATACCTCAGATTTAGAACTTGAGGTCTCAAAATCGACCATCTAACATGTCCTAACGCACACAACTTCGTGTGACAAGGGTGTTTTTTCTTTCATTATTATCTTGCAACTTTGATGACTGATTGAGCTCAAATTTTCACAGGTTAGTTATTTTATACATGTGTTGAGGTACACCAACTGTGGAGGCTAGTCTTTGATAATTACCAACAGTGTCCACTGCCTTTAAATCCTGTGAATTGAGTCAACCATTATTTTATTGCATACTAATTCAGGTTCCAATAAATCTGACCATTTGTAAGTAGTTAAATACTTTGTTAGTGCAGTTTAGTTATTTTAGTGAGTTTTATTGTGTCCATATTATTTAGTGATTTATGGTTGTACATTTACTCTTTTTCGATGTGCTTTTTACATACATCTAGGCCTAAATCCCATGCCATACTCAAAATTCATCAAGAGGGACTAATACAATACATCAGGCCTGTATGCTATTGCTTCGTTTTTGAAAGGGCAAGCGCACCAAGGCATTTTCTCTTGGGAAAAGGGGAGGAAATTATAAATTTGCACTGGAGCATTTCAAGGGCACCAAGGCAATGACCAGGGGCCAGGGAGGCAATCGCCTTTGGTGCCACAGTGAAGTATCATACATCTAGGCCTAAATCACATGCCATAGATTAGTCCAAATTCATCATGACAGACCAATACAATACTACATGTAAATAGCTTCATACATGTTTTACTGTTAGTTCATGTCAGCGCTATGACAGAATTAGTCTTTAAACAATCTAGTAATCTGCAAAAATAAATTAACTGATTTTTGTCTGTCTTTCTTCTTACATAATTTACAAGCTAGATCCCAGTGTAGCCGTTAACATCCCAATGTCAACACGCACACAAGTAAACTTTCAAGACGTTTTCCTAAGCCCAAGACAAAACAGGTGTCAAGGACATCCCTGTGTAGGAAGAAGCATTCTTCGCTCAGGTCCGGTGAGAAGGTGGCTCGAAGTAGGGAGACGTCTCACAGTCGGGATTGAGAATCGACGAAATTGGAGGAAAATACACCCTGCAGAAGAATGGATACAATGAGATTGCTGTTGTGGCTGAGTGTGAGGTAACTTTTACAAGATTCAAATCCATCAAAGTCAACAATCGAGCAAAGCAGAGGTTACTTTGTATTGGGATTAGTGTTGTGGGTCATTTAAACATGGTTTTATTAGGCTACTCTGATGTGGGGGGGGGATGTGTCTGGCAGGCCTAATGCAGCAGAAAACTTGTCTGGTGGTTGATACTTATTGTATGATGAATAGTGTTATTGGTCATTTCAACTTGGTTGGAGGTACTTTCTCAGATGGCAAACCCAAGGAGAGGGGATAGAGGGTGTCTGGCAGGCAAAAAAGAGCAGACAACTTGTCTGGCTGTTGATCTTTTCTTTGAAATAGAGTTACTGGTCATATTCAACTTGGTTTCAAGTGGTTACTCCAATGTTGGGTGAGGGGGGGGGGGGGTGTCTGCATTGTCTGGTGGCTGATACTATGTATTCGGTATATTTTTTTGGTAATTTCAACATGATTTCAGGTGGTTACTCTGACGGGGAGGGGGGGTTGTCTGGTGGGTCTAATGCAGCAAAACTTTTGTCTGGCGGCTCATACATGTACGTTGTTTAGGAAATAGTGTTTTTGATCATTTCAACATTGTTTCATCGGGTGGTTCCTCCGATGTTGGGGGGGGGGGGTGTATGGCAGCCTAAAGCGGCAGACAGTTTGTATGGCGGTTAATGCTTGTATGGAGAAAAGTGTTATTACTAATTTCAACTTGGTTTTGACCAAGAGAGGGGAAGGGGGTGGTGTTCTAAGATGGTAAACCCAGGGAGGGGGGGGTGGGTGTCTGGGCGCAAAATGCAGCAGACAATTTGTCTAGTGGCTGATACTTTTCATTGGCAATGCTGTTATCGTTCATTTGAACTTCGTTTCAGGTGGTACTTCGGGGGGTGGGGGGTGCTTTCCATGGCAGGCCTAATGCAGCAAAGCAGAGTCTACTTTGTATTGGGATTAGAGTTTTGGGTCATTTAAACATAGCTTCATGGGGCTCCTCTGATGTGGGGAGGGGGGAGGTCTGGCTGGCCTAATGCAGCAGAAAACTTGTCTAGTGGTTGATGCTTGTATGAAGAATAGTGTTATTGGTCATTTTCAACTGCAGGTACTTTCTCAGATGGTAAACCCAGGGAGAGGGGATATAGGGTGTCTGGCAGGCAAAATGGGGCAGACAATATGTCTGGCTGTTGATCTTTTCATTGGGAATAGTGTTACTGGTCATATTCAACTTGGTTTCTAGTGGTTACTCCAATGTTGGGTGGGGGATGTCTGCATCCTTACACAGCAAAACATTGTGTGGTGGCTGATACTATGTATTCGGTATACTTTTTTTGGTCATCTTAACATGGTTTCAGGTGGTTACTGTGATGGTTAACCCAGGGGGTGGGGAGGAGGGGGGTGGTTTTCTGGCGGGCCTAATGCAACAAAACAGTTGTCCGGCGGCTTATACATTGTTTAGGAAATAGCGTTTTTGGTCATTTCAACATTGTTTCAGGTGGTTCCTCCGAGGGTGGGGGGGGGGCCTAAAGCTGCAGACAATTTGTCTGGCAGTTAATGCTTGTACATGTTGTATGGAGAAAAGTGTTATTGGTCAATTCGACTTGGTTTTGACCCAGAGAGGGGGACGGGGTGGGTGTCTCTTGAGGCAAAATGCAGCGGACAATTTGTCTAGCAGTTGATGCTTTTCATTGGGATAGTGTTATTGGTCATTTCAACATGGTTTCAGATAGCTCCTCCGATGTTGGGGAGGGAGGGGGTGTGTCTGGCGGGCCTAATGCAGAAGACATGTTGTTTGGTTGTTGATACTGGTTGGAAGAGTAGTGTTTTTATTGGTCATTTCGACTTGCTGGGAGGTAGTTCCTCAGATGGTAAACCCAGGGAGGGGGGGCGGAGGAGGTATCTGGGCGCGCAAAATGCAGCAGACAATTTGCCTCGTGGTTGATACTTTTCATTGGCAATGGTGTTATTGGTCATTTGAACTTGGTTTCAGGTGGTTCCGATGGTGGGGGGGGGGGGGGGCGGTGTTGTCCATGGCAGGCCTAATGCAGCAAAGCAGAGGATACTTTGTATTGGGATTAGTTTTTTTGGGTCATTTAAACATGGTTTCATAGGGCTCCTCCGATGTGACGGGGAGGGGTGTGTTTGGCTGGCCTAATGCAGCAGACAATTGATCTGGTGGGTGATACTTGTATGGAGATTAGTGTTGTTGGTCATTTCAACTTGGTTGCAGGTATTTTCTCAGATGGTAAACCCAGGGAGAGGGGATAGAGGGTGTCTGGCAGGCAAAATGCAGACAATTTGTCTGGCTGTTGATCTTTTCATTGGGAATAGTGTTACTGGTCATATTCAGCTTGGTTTCAAGTGGTTACTCCAATGTTGGGTGAGGGGGGTGGGGGGTGTCTGCATTGTCATGATTGTCTGGTGGCTGATACTATGTATTCGGTATACTTTTTTTTTGTTTTTTTTTGGGGGGGGGGGTGTCTGCATTGTCATGATTGTCTGGTGGCTGATACTATGTATTTAGTATACTTTTTTTGGTAATTTCAACATGGTTTCAGGTGGTTACTCTGATGCTTAACCCAGGGGGCGGGGAGGGTGTTGTCTGGTGGGCCTAAATGCAGCAAAACATTTGTCTGGCGGCTCACACGTTGTTTAGGAAATAGTGCTTTTAATCATTTCAGCACTGTTTCATCAGGTGGTTCCTCCGATGTGGGGGGGGGGGGTGTATGGCAGCCTGTCTGGTTGTTGATACTTGTTTAAAGAATAGTGTTATTGGTCATTTTCAACTTGTTGCAATTACTTTCTCAGATAGTAAACCCAGGGAGAGGGGATAGAGGGTGTCTGGCGGGCAAAATGCAGCAGACAATTTGTACGGATGTTGATCTTTTTATTGGGAATATTGTTACTGGTCATTTCATTTTGGTTTTAGGTGGTTCCTCCAATGTGGTCATTTCAACATGGTTTCAGGTGGTTACTCTGATGGTTAACCCATGGCACGGGGGGGGGGGGGGTTGTCTGGCGGGCCTAATGCAGCAAAACATTTGTTTGGCGGCTCATACGTCGTATAGGAAATATTGATTTTGGTCATTTCAACATGGTTTGAGGTGGTTCCTCTGATTTTTTTTGGGGGGGGGGGGCGTGTCTGGCGGTTGATACTTAAACGAAGAATATCGTTACTGTTCATTTCGACTTGGTTTTAGGTGGTACCTACAATGTTTGATTCAGCTCATTATATTGCGTCTTTGTTGGGTGCCTCCATGGCAAACATCCATATCTGACTATGTCAGGTTATCCAGTAAATGTTCTTTTGTACTCAAATATTGGTACCTTGTTCGTTTAACCAAAGTGCTCTGGGCTCTGGATGAGACAAGACCAACACAACTTGAAAAAGAGTCAAGGAACGGAACTGTTATGTAGGTTTTTAACAAACACAGATAGAGATGATGAATATTTAACAGCATCATTTAAAGACAGTGGAAACTATTGGTAGTTGTCAAAGACCAGTCTTCTGTATCTCAACATCTATTATGCATAAAATAACAAACCTGTGAAAATTTGAGCTCAATTTGTCGTCGAAGTTGCAAGATATGAATGAAATAAAAACACCCTTGGCACACGAAGTTGTGTGCTTTCAGATGCTAGATTTCGAAACCAAGAGGTCTCGAAATCAAATTCGTGGAAAATTACTTCTCCCCATTACTCAATACCAAGTGAGGTTTTATGCTAAAAATGATTTTGAGTAATTATCAATAGTGTCCACTGCCTTTAAAGGCAATGGACACTATTGGTAATTACTCAAAATAATTTTTAGCATGAAACCTCACTTTGTTACTGTTGAATCTTCTGTTTATTCGTTTCTAAACTACAAATCACATCCCACCGGCACATGCACACACGACCTTTGACCTAATGGTAATTAGACTAGCGCTGTTTGTCGCTCGTAAGCACAACATCCGTCCCTTTTTAGACAAAATCTCAACTTTTGTAAACAATGGGAAACAACTGGAGATAGCCTAAATTGCTTAACAGTAGCCTACTTTCTGACTTACTACATGTATGTTTCTGACAAGGCAATTTCTACAACTTGTTTAAAGACTTGATTGGATGCAAATAAAGTTGTTATATCAGTAACATATGCGTACAATATAAACCACTTTTTTTTTTTAGTTTAAACTTTTAACTTAGCAGTATTGAAAACGGTCGTGCATTAATAAAGACCAACTGCTTTTTAATACAATGAAAAACTTTTAAACAAACTTTAATAAACAAAGAACAATGCTTTCAATGTTTTCAATGTATTCTCATCTTCAAGTTCAAAGTTCTGTCCAGTTCATTCAGTTTAGAACAAAGTCTTTGTATTTCGGATGCATGCCACACTGTCTTTTGGGTCTGGCAATGGTGGGGAAGATTGTTGGTCCACGACAGGTGGGGGGTCGCGACTGAATTGGTATCTGCCAAACTCTGAGTCGGGGAAACTAAAATCTGTTCAGGGACAGCACTTCCGTGATCCATTTTGGATGGTTGAATGGCAGGGTCAGACAGTGGCATATCCGCGTCATGTGCAGTTTGCATAAACTTCTTCACATGGCTAGTGTTTCGCGAATATTGAACACCTTTCAGGGAGGCAACTATGACACTATTGCCAGTTTTGCCCACAATTGTGAAGGGTTCAGGGTTGAACGGGGTAGAAAACTTGTTTGTTTTCTCTTGTCTCACAAGGACTTGATCACCGACTTCCACCTCAGAGTATCTTGCATTCCGACGAGCGTCCGTGTAAAGCTTGGCTTTTCCTTTGTTTTCGGCATCGTGATCGCGGACTTCCAAGTCAGAATGATTCTCGGCCTGAAACACTGGTAGTTTTCCGCGCATTTTCCGATTGAACAACAACTCGGCTGGAGTTTTCCTTGTGGCGGGGTGTTCAGTAGCGCGATACTTTGTGACATATTTTCGTAGTTCCTTTCGCCAGTTTTGACCTTCGGCCTGTGCGATACGGATTCTTTTCATGATTGAGTCATTTTGGCGTTCCACTTCGCCATTCGCTTGAGCCCACTTAGCTGTGACCTTGACATGGTCTATACCGTTCTCACAGAACTCGCGAAACTCATGAGAACGGAACCGTGGACCATTGTCGCATTTCAGTGTCACTGGAAGTTCATGACGGCTGAAGATTTCCTCTAGGGAATCAATGACTTTGTCTGCGGTAGTGGAACTCAGTATCTGGTACTCATAGTATCGGCTGTAGTTCAATAACTACTAGAACGGAATGTCCTGATGGAAATGGTCCAAGTAAATCAGTTGCTAAGTCCTGCCAAGGACCGTCAGGGAGTGTGGTTGGTCTCAGTGGCTCAGGGGGTCAGGTCGTGCTACAATTTGACATCCATGGCACGATCTGCAGAACTTTGCGGCACCTTTTTCCATTCCTGGCCACCATCTTTTGTGCGAAGGTTTTGCTTCGTTCCCACAATACCAAGGTGACCCTCGTGCGCAAGAGCTAAGGCTTGTTGTCTGAGTTTCTGTGGTAAGACGATACACGTTCCACGTAATATCAGCTGTCCGATGACACATAGCTCTCCTGCAATCGGCGCATACGCCTTACAGTTTTCAAAGTGGCCGGTTCGAACTGCTTCTCTTAACTCTGCTAGCTCTTTATCCTCTGCGGATGCGCTTTCAACTTGTTTCGTTGTCATAGCACTGGGTGTGGCAGAGATGGCTACAAAACGCACATAGTCCTCTGCCCTGTGGTCATGCTTGAATTGAATCTTTTCCTGCGAAAGCCGGGACAAAGCATCGGCAATGTCATCGCCTCCAGGAGTGTATACAACTCGTGCACATGGTTTAGATCGGGGTCCATATATCGCCTCCAATGGTTTGTGATCAGTCAGTAGTTCAAAACTGCGACCATCGATGAATGCGTGAAATCTTTCACAAGCCCAGACGAGTGATAGGGCTTCTTTCTCTGTTTGCGAATATCTCCTCTCGCAATCTGTCAGACTGCGACTGGCATAGCAGATCGGAACTAAACCGTCGTGTTGTTCCTGGACTAAAACGGCACCCAGTCCTACTGGACTCGCATCAGCTATCACTTTTGTCGGTGCGTTCTTGTCATAGTACGCGAGCGTGGTTGCGTTTGTGAGGCTCTCCTTTAGCGAATTGAAGGGCTGTTCGCTCGTGAGATCCAAATTGAAATGGAATTCCTTTCCTGGTTAGCTTTCGAAGTGGATCTGATACTGTAGCAAAGTTAGGTATGAATCTGCTACTAAACCCAACGAGGCCAAGAAAGCTTCGAATCTCTGAGACGTTACGCTTCTGCTACAGCTCTTATGCGCTCTTGTGTAGGACCAATGCCTTTCTCTGATAGTAGGATTCCTATGAATACCAACCGACTCATGTTAAACTGGCACTTCTCTTGGTTCAAGGTAAGACCTACCTCCTCTAATCTGCGTAACACTGCGAATACTCTGTTATTGTATGTCTCCTTGTCAGACGCATGAACGATGATGTCATCTGAGATGTTTTCCACACCTTCAAGTCCCGCTAGTGTCTTTGCGATCATGTATTGGTATTGCTCACTGGCAGAGCTAACTCCAAAGAGTAGGCGTTTGTATTGGTAGAGACCGCAATGAGTAACAAAGGTTGTGATCCCTCGCGACTCGTTATCAAGTTCCAACTGGTGATAGCCCCATTTGAGGTCGAGCTTGCTGAAGAACTTTGATCCATTCATTGTCTGCAACAGTTCATCTACTGTCAGAATTGGATGACGACCGCGTATTATCGTGTCATTAGCGCGTCTCATGTCGAGGCAGAGTCGTATGTCACCATTCGGTTTTGGCACGGTGACTACTGGATTGACCCAAGGGGTTGGACCATCCACACGCTCAATGATATCCAGATCCTCCAATTCATGAATCTTTTCCTCCACTCTACTGCGTAAATTGAATGGAGTGCGTCTTAGTGGTTGTGCTACTGGCTTTACAGAGGGGTCAATGTGAAGCTTCACTTGTTCAGTTTTGAGCTTACCCACACCTTTGAACACATCTGGAAATTGCTTATTGAACTGGGTCGAGCCGTTCTTTGTGCGCTCATCAATACTGGCTACCGCTGTGGTGTGTGGAGGACCGTTAGCTGCATCCACTCCAATTTTGAGTACACCCAACTCCATTGCAGTAACTTTGCCTTTCATGACAATGAATTCAGCTAGTACAGATTTCCTTGATATACTCGCTTCACAGCTGAGGAGACCTTTCAACGATAGGGCTTGGTCAGCACCGTATGCCCACAATTTCCTGTTTGGTGGGGCGACACGAGATTCACACTTAATTTTGGCATTTTTCAGTGATTCCCATGTATGTTCATCAATAATGTTGCTCGTGGCCCCAGAATCAATCAACATGTGAAGGTCAATTCCACCAACAGTTACCTTCATCTTATTCGAGTAAGTATTCTCATGAATGAGAAATGCATAGTCATGCGATGGTTCTGAATCAAGATGTTGCTCACCGATTTAGTTGACTGTTGGCTTGGACTTGGTCTTGCAGACTTTGGCCAAATGATCTCTTCCAGAACATTTTTGGCATGTCTGGCCACTTGCGGGGCACTTGGGGTCTCGACCAAAATGCCCAGTTCGACCACACCTGTAACAAGCACCTTTGGTAGTCATGGTAGTGGTTGCGGATTTCACTGAGTGGTTTTCCTGTCTCTGATATTTGGATTGTTGGGTCCATTTCTTAGGCTTGCTTGATTTGTCATGAAGCTTTGGTTTCCTGTCAGACACCATGTTGACAGTAGTGTCAGACAGAGAGGTTTTGCTCTTGACAGACAGTGCAGCCATCTGACTTTCTACCTTTTCACATTTATCAGCTACTTTCATTGCCTTTGCTAAAGTTAGTTCATCCCCTGCTTCCAATAGCTTGCGTCTAACGTAATCAGATTTGCACTTACTCAGCACAGCATCTCTTATCTGGTTGTCTTTTTCACCTCCAAAATCACAGTCTCTATAAACTAGCCGCTCTCCGAAGTCTGGTTACAAATTGTTATACCGTTTCCCCTTCCTTCTGGACGACTTAGTGAAAAGTCTGCCGTGCAAATGCTGCATTTTTCTGCGACACGAAGTATTTGTTCAGTGCGGTTTTGGCAGCTTCAATATCAGTAGTTACGCCCGTGTCCGGTAGTGTCAAGAAAATGTCCTGTACGTCCGGTCCGGTAAGATGGAGCATTAGTGCACATCGTCGTTGCTTTACCTTCGGTGCCGTGGTGGACCCAATAATATGGCCTTTGCCGTCTGCATACAGCTCGAACGACATTAGCCACCTTTCCCATCGTGGTCCAAGGGTTGCTGGCTCCGAAAAACAGTCAAATATGGGGATTAATGTTTTCTCCATGATTTTTCCGGATTATCCTTGTCGCCAATGTTGAATCTTCGGTTTATTCGTATCTAAACTACAAATCACAATCCTGTCGGCACATGCACACATAACCTTTGACCTAATGGTAATTAGACGAGAGCTGTTAGTCGCTCGTAAACACAACAGTAACGAGTAATGGTCTAGCAGTTAAGAGCGGCAGATTCAAGCTCTGGCGTTAGATCAGTAGAGTGTACGCAGATGTGAGTCCTGGTCGTTACACTTGTGTTCTTAAGCAAGACACGTAACCATATTGCTTCATAAAAGTTGGGGAGGTAGTGCTTTCTGCTCTTCCAGCCAGGCTTCAGATAGATTATACCCAAGTCTGCATCTGTATGGACTGTAAAGGGGGTAATCCTGTAGAAAAACAGTTGATTGAAGGCAATAACTTGAAGTGGCCTTCAGGCCATGTGTGTCTGGCGACACAATTAATGTGTTGACTGACAAGGCTTGATTGTTGTAATTATTAGTAATGATAACTGTTTTCATGTGCTATGATGGGTTTTTCCATGTTACATGTAAATCTTATTTATTTCAAGTGGCATTCTTGTAACCAGACGCATTTTTAGACAAAACTCACAAATCATTTATGACTTGTAATTGAAGAACACTAAGCAACTCATCCTATCTTTGTTTTCTTTGTGATCACCCAGTAGGTTCCTGTAACTATCAACCGATATTTGAGAGATGACCAAAGGGAGGGAGTGAAGTTCTTGTGCCAGCATTATAAGATGGGCGAGGGTGCTATATTGGGAGATGGCATGGGAATGGGAAAAACAGTTCAGGTACGACTAATTACTTGTTATGAGTGTTAGGGCATCAAGCAGGAATATTATCTGCTTTAAAGACAGTGGACGCTATTGGTAATTGTCAAGGAACAGTCTTCGCACTTGGTGTATGTAAACATATGCATAAAATAACAGACATGTGAAAACTAGAGCTCAATTGGTCGTCGAAGTTGCAAGATATGAATGAAATAAAAAACACCCTTGTCACACGAAGTTGTGTGCTTTCAGATGCTTGATTTCGAGACCTCAAATAATAAATCTGAGGTCTTGAAATAAAATTCGTGGAAATTACTTCTTTCTCGTAAACTACAACACTTCAAAGGGAGCTGTTTCTCGCAATGTTTTATATTATATAACACCCAAGCAGATTCTTGCCATTTGATTGCAGGATTGTCCGTCACGTGTTAGCAAATAATCTGAGGTCTTGAAATCAGATTCATGGAAAACTACTTTTTACTCGAAAACTATGTCACTTCAGAGGGAGCTGTTTCTCACAATGTTTTCACAATGTTCTTTATTATCGAACTCTCCCCATTACTCGTCACCAAGTAAGGTGTTATGCTAATTACTTTTTTGAGTCATTACCAATAGTGAGCATATGAACTTCTCTTTACAAGGATTCCACTTACTTATTTTTCTGCTCTCATATTTTTCTTGTTAAGTACCAACACCCACCACATTGATAGGTGCCCAGTCCTGCTGTGATTTATTTCGTTATTCATTTTTATTTCAACATGTCTTGTAATGTTTTGTATTCAGGGGGTGTTGCTAATTTATCATCCGTCTTCTTATCTGTATCTCCAGGTCCTTGCCTTTTTTATTAAACTGTGCTTGGAAAGACTGGTACCAGGGAAGACTGCCCAATACGCTTGCCAGAGTTTTTAAAGAAGGTATTGTTTTCAAACGAATCCATACAATTCATATAATTCATTCGGATTACAACAATAGCTGATGGTACTGTACTTGTTTGTAGATTACAACAATAGCTGATGGTACTGTACTTGTTTGTAACAATAGAGAAAAACAAAATAAATACAGACAAAATAACAGTTTGTGAAGATTGGTATAAAAACCTTGTTGGTCTTTGACATTGTAAGGTTGATTTTTGGGGGTTATAATTGTGCAGTATTTCTATCTTACGTGACATTTTGGTTTATCTTATTTCATTTTTTTGCTCATGTTGTGTGTGTGTTTTTTCGGCATGTTCTTACTGTATTTTTAACCAAATAACTTTAATCAGTCAATCAATCAATCAATCAATCAGTCAATTACTCAACTAATGCTAGTTGTTTATTATACAGAGTGCGATCCACTGTATAACCAGCCGTTGATTTCACCAAACTCTTTCTAACTTAGGATATAATCTAATGGCTTAGGACGAGTTAAGTTCCGTAACCATACTAGTTAAGACACATTGAACCCTTCCTTAAGTTGGGATGAGTAACTTGTCCTTACTCTAGATCGGGATTAATCCTAGACTTGTGGACAAGTCGTTAAATTGGCCCCACGCGCTGAGATAGTGCTCGCATGAGAGCACTCTCGCGTGAACTGATGGTTTCCGATTATGACTCTGAGGAGTCATAATCGAGAGAGAGCACTGTCTCAGCCCGAGGGGCAGATTTAACGACTTGTCCACAAGTCTAGATTCATCCTAGACTTGTGGACAAGTCGTTAAATCGACCCCACGCGCTGAGGAGTCCAAATCGGGGAGCCATCAGTTCACGCGAGAGCACTGATCTCGTGAGAGCACTATCTCAGCCCGAGGGGCAGATTTAACGACTTGTCCACAAGATTAATCCTAGACTTGTCGACAAGTCGGTAAATCGGCCCCACGCGCTAAGGAGTCGAAATCGGGGAGCCATCAGTTCGCGCAAGAGCATTGATCTCGTGAGAGCGCTATCTCAGCCCGAGGGGCCGATTTAACGACTTGTCCACAAGATTAATCCTAGACTTGTCCACAAGTCTAGATTATTCCTAGCTTCTTTTTTTTATTGCCGGCGTTTGCAGCAAACTTCGGGTCAGGAAAGTGTGGACTTGGGGAAATTGACATGGCAAGGCTCCCCACTATATCTCTGAATTGCTTCAAGTTTACACTTTGTCATGGAGTCTTTGATCATGTTCCATGCTTCTCCTCATTGAACCCCAGTCTCAACACTCATGGAGTGACAGGTCTTTTTCTTCAGCTTTGCCATGCATCTGGAACATCATCATCATCATCATCATCATCGTCGTCATCATTCTCTTAATACATTATGGGGACGTTAAGCTGCCAAACCAATGGGTTCTAATGCTCTTCGCCACAGCTGCCACGCAGATACTCAAAGTCCGCAAGGTAGGCAGGGGCGGGATCCTCCCCGTGCGTCGACATTCAGCTTAATGGTCACATGGGAAGGTGTATCCTCTGGGATGTCATCAATGATGGTGGTCTCCGAGATTGTTGCATTAGTGATGAAGTAGACACTTTAGGCTGAAGGCTTGGAGCCTTCCTGTGTCGTCTGCCCGGAGTGTCCATGTTTCTGAGCCAAAGAGTAGGACGAGGAGGACACAGGTAGTAAATACCTTCAGCTTGGTTGTGAGCTTCAGGCGTTTGTTTCTCCAGACACAATCTCATTGGCCAAAGGTGGATGAGGCAAGTCCAAGACGTCGGAGAATGTCGGGGGAGGATGAGCCGGAGGAATGGATGTCACAGTCGAGATACCTGAACTTCTGTGTAATTTGGACAGAGTTACCCTCAACGTTGACTGAAGCAGGTGTTTGGCGGAGGTTGGTACAGTTCTGGATCTTGGTTTTTGCCCATGATGTGTGCATCCCCATCATCTCAGCTTCTTCCTCGAATCTTTGGAGTGAGGAACAGTGCAGCGTCGTACTGGCACTCTCTACCACTTAATCTTGGATCTTTTCTTTGTACCACAAAATTTAAATCTAATCAAAACTTATCTTATGCCACAGGTTTTCAGTTAGGACTAATTTTGTTGTGTCTGTTTTCTTTAATTTTGTTTTTGGTTTTTACTACGCCTTGAACACCCAGCATGGTGGATATGTGCACATTACAAGACTTTAGTTTTATCATTACTTTTAGTTAATACCAGGCAGGCCAACCAAGGGTATTTTTTAATTTGGAAAAGAAAAAGAGCTAACACCAAAACAAACCCAGTCAATTAATTATTATATTTCTATCGGATTTCTTTATTTTTCTTAGATAGCCAGCACCACATACTTCTTCGCAAGAGAGTACTCTTTCCAGCCAATCAAATGGATCACTACAAGAAATCTCGCTTGGCCAATCAAAGCAAGCCTCTTATAAAATGAATGAAACAACGGCTCAGATTGGTCAGACACCTAGACGAATCAGGAGGTATGATATTCAACCCTGAACTATTAGTAATAAAAAATGGTATAATAATAATAATAACAAGTTCTTATATAGGGCATTTCACAATAAACCGTATCAATGCGCTTTACATTAGTCCCCTGGTCATTGAGCCAATAAACATCCCTTTAATCTTTCTCAGCTCCCATTAGGGAGTATACAGCCCCGAGCTGCTGTGCACTCCAAAAGCTTTTCATTCACAATATCAACCTCTACCCTGGCAGGTACCCATTTATACCCCTGGGTGAAGAGAAGCAATTATAGTAAAGTATCTTGCTCAAGGACACAAGTGTCACGACCGGGATTTGAACCCACACTCCGGTGAATTCAGGCAGAACTTGAATTCGATGCTCTTAACCACTCGGCAGTGACACTCTATGATAAACAAGTTTTATTTATCATTTCGAAAATTGGTGTGACTTCGAAGTAAAAGTAGTGACATTTTGTGAAGTTATAACACTTTCAAGTAATGTGTTTTAATGGTTTTCAAATTCGAAAACAATCTGTTTATTATGTCTATAACACTCATGTATGCAACTATGGTGAAATTGGCGTTTCATGCATTTGTCACTTATTATTATGTCCTGAGTAGCTCGGACATTATTTTATTAAAAAAGCACTGGACACTTTTGGTAATTGCTCAAAATAATTGTTAGCATACAAACTTTTTTGGCAACAAGCATTGGAGAGCTGTTGGGGAGCATTGTGATAAACAGCTCCCTCTGAAGTAATGTGGTTTTTTAGAAAGAAGTAATTCTCACTGAAATAATTGAATTTGATTTCATGACCTCAGAACTGATTTTGAGGTCTCAAATTCAGGCATCTGAAATCACACAACTTCGTGTGACAAGAGTTTTTTTCTCCCATTATTATCTCACAACTTCATAGTATGAACAGTTGAGTTCAAGATGTTGAGATACACGTAGTGAGAAGACTGGTCTTTGACAGTTACCAAAATGTGTTCACTGCTTTTTTTTGACAAGGTTGGATTGAAAATTGCAACCAAACTTTCTATTCAGTCCTGCTAGGGTCATTTTTTATTTGAAGAAATTAATCAATGTATTTAATTCAACTTTTTTCTGTTTTATTAAAGGCACTGGACACTAACGGCAATTACCTAAAATAATTGTTAGTAATGGAGAGCTGTTTATGGTATAAAACATTGTGAGAAACGGATCTCTCTGAAGTAACGTAGTTTTTTAGAAAGATGTAATTTCTCGCAAAAACATTTGCATTGAATTCAAGACCTCAGCTGAGTTATCAGCTGATGTCTCGAAACTTTTGCGACAAGGGTGTTTTTTTCTTTCATTATAATCTTGCAAGCTCGATGACCAGTTGATTTCAAATCTTGACAGGTTTGTTATTTAAAGCATATTTTGAGATACACCAATGAGAAAACTGGTCTTTGACAATAACCAAATGTGTCCAGTGCCTTTGAACATTTCAAATGTAGAGGCTAGTTTAATAATGTTTGATGCAACTTGTCCTCCGTCTTTATGCATTGAAATGTATGTAATAAGATTGTATTTCTGGCTTGATCTGCTGAGTGTCTTGCCATTTACAAGATGCCAAATGCCAAGTCTCTGTTTTAACTCTGTAAATAAAGTAAGTTTTTAACCAGTTTAAAAAACGGGTTTAAATGTTACTTTTAATCTTTGGGCCACAACCCCTCTTGGGTTATAAACTTAGGCATGTTCTTATAAGTCTTAGATAAAAAAACTTTTATTCAAAGGCCACTTTCACTATTATACTATCACCCTGATATTGTTTCACACTCAAATAACCATTTTCTCCTGCGTATAGGATGCCGTGTATCTGAGCTTTAAGGTAGACACCAAATCACATTAAATCTATCTGTGTGGCTTATTTGGTATCTTAGAAGTGAGAATCATGAATTTAATTTTAACAAACAATTGATATGGTGGTAGGCTTTTAATGTATATTGTTGAACCGCCACATTTATTTGGTTGATTTTTCCTTACATGCCAAGTGCCTTGTATCTTGTATGCAGGAAAGGACTGAAAACAAATCACTGAAATCATTCTGATCGGTAAATTTTACTGTCCAAGTTCTTGGTCTACGTTCTGTTTAACTGGGGTCCCTTGCTTAATTTTAGCATGGTTGTAAACTGTAGCAATGTTTAACAAAATTTCGCAAGAACACTTGGGCAGTAGAAACAAATTGTTGTCCTTTCACATGACTACATCTTTGTAAAATTTAACAACCATGCTACAATTTAGCAATGGACCCTTGCTAAAAGTGCTCTCGTGTGAATTAAGCTTTAAGTGTGATCTGTAAACTCGAATAATACTTCTTGTTTTACGAGTCGATATGGTGCTACCTAGGTGTCTGTAATTTTGGACATTCTCGTTTCTTGTTTCGTTTTTGTTTTAGTTAAAGGCAGTGGACACTAATGGTAATTTCTAAAGACTTCTCTTCACAGTTGGTGTATCTCAACATTATATGCATTAATTAACAAAGCTGTGAAAATTTGAGCTCAATCGGTCGCCGAAGTTGAAGATAATAATGAAAAAGAAAACACCCTTGTCACAGGAAGTTGTGTGCTATCAGATGCTTGATTTCGAGACCTCAAATTCTAAATCTGAGGTCTCGAAATCAAATTCATGGAAAATTACTTCTATTCCGAAAACTGCATTACTTCAGAGGGAGCCGTTTCTCACAATGTTTAATACTATCAACCTGTTCCCATTATTTGTCACCAAGTAAGCTTTTATGCTAATAATTATTTTGAGTAATTACCAAAAGTGTCCACTGCCTTTAAGCAACCAAAAAGTTATCTTAATATTTTTTGTTCACAAATAAAAATAAACAAATAAATAAATAAACAATAGGAGAGAGAGAGAAAAAACTAAGCTAAATAAATTTGGAAATAATTTAACAACAAAGAAGATTGGATACAAAGCAAAATATTGTAGAAGAGGGTTTTGATTTCATTCTTTGTCAAAGACCACTTACTATAAAAGCATTCAGTCTTTCTGAATAATTTCCAGGGTCTCCATAATTTGTCTTGAAAGATTGAGAGATTGGGTCAATTCTAAATCGGTATAAACGTATTGCTCGCGTAAGAAGATCAATTACATTTTAAACAAATCTTGTTTAAAAGCTCACGACACTACTGGCAATTATTCAAAATAATTGTAAAAAAAATAACAACTTACTTTACCAAAAAGTTATCTTAATAGTTTTTTTTGCAAAACAACACTGAATACAAAAAAACAATAAAAACAAATAAAAACAAATAAACAATAATAATAATAATAATAATAATAATAATAATAATAATAGCTAATTCTTATATAGCGCATTTCATAACTGAAAGAAATACCAATGCGCTTAACAAAAAACAAAAGGCAAACAATAAAGCAACCAATAAAAAAAAATACGCTAACAAAATGCAAACGAAAGGATTAAACTGAACAGAAGGCAATAGAAAACAAATGGGATTTGAGCAGAGTTTTGAATTGTTCCATGCTCTGTGGAGAGCGGATGTAGCCAGGAAGAGAGTTCCAAAGTTGGGGGGCGGCACTAGAGAAAGTCCTTGAACCGAAGGATTTAGTTCGAACGGGTGGTATGGTGAGAAGATGTTGTGATGATGAACGGAGTGGACGGGCTGGTACATAAGGAATGATGAGGTCAGACAGGTAGCTAGGGCATGTTCTATGGATTGCTTTAAACGTAGTGATGAGGAGCTTGTATTGAATTCTAAAAGAGATGGGAAGCCAGTGTAATTCTTTCAGAACCGGAGTGATGTGTTTGCGCTTAGTAGAACGTGAGACCAGACGGGCAGCGGAATTCTGGATACGTTGAAGTTTAGCTATGTCTTTTTGGGGAATGTCAAACAAGAGAGAGCTGCAGTTATCCAGAAGGGAGCTTACAAATGAGTGGACCAGAATCTCTGTAGTTTGCTTATCGAGAAGATGGCGCACTTTGCCGATTCTATAAAGTGCGAATGAGGCTTTGCGACATACTATGTTCAGATGCTGGCGTAGAGATAGATGGCTGTCTAGTGTCACCCCAAGATCCCTCACTGCACCACTACATGAGACCCGGGTCTCACCAATGTGTACAGGAGGTAATTCTTGAGATCTCTTCTTCTGTGAAGTAACATGGAGAATTTCCGTCAATATGAGAGAAGAGAGACAGAAAGAAAATAAGCTAAATAAATTTGGAACTAATTTAACAACAACGACCACTTGGATACAAAGTAAAATATTGTAGGAGAGGGTTTGATTTGATTCCTTATCAAAGACCACTTACTATAAAAGCATTTAGTCTGATTAATTTCCAGTCTCTCCATAATTTGTCTTGAATGATTGAGAGATTGGGTCAATTCTAAATCAGTATAAATGTATTGCTCGCCTAAGAAAATCAATTACTTTTTAAACAAATCTTGGTTAAAAGCTCACGGCACTACTGGCAATTATTCAAAATAATTGTAAACAAAAATAACAACTTACTTGGTAACGAGCAATGAAGTTGTCTTGAATTCAAGCATCTGAAAGCACACAACTTGTGCGACAAGAGTGTTGTTTCCTCCATTATTCTCTCGCAACATTGACGACAAAGAGTTCGAATTTTCACTGGTTTGTTACATGTATGTTATGCGTATGTTGATAAACACCTACCAAACGTGTCAAGCGCCTTTAAACAAATTGTAACCAAACATGATATTATATTCAGAAGATCAATATTAAGTTTTAATAAAAAGCTTGTTCTTACTTACTTTTTTCCAAAATTGAAAAACTTATGGCTAGTTGACACAATAAGTGCACCATATCCTCAATATTATGGTTAAAAATGGTTCAATCTGGATAAAAACATCATTAACCATGAACCTTATTGCCGTTTCTCACAATGTTTTATACAATCAACCTCTCCCCATTACTCGTCACAAAGATAGGTTTTATGCCAACAATTATTTTGAGCATGGAGGTAGGATAAGAAATTTTGAGTAATTACCAATAGTGTCCACTGCCTTAAAGCAGCTACATACTGGGACCAATTTCGTAGGCATGCAGGAATACAAAAAAACGTAAGCACATAAAAGTATTGCTTAGCAGAAACAGATTGTTAGCAAAAGAAGTTTGCATATTGTGGCTATCGTGGTATTTATGAGATTGGGTCCAGATCGGATCTCAGGTTCCAGATCCACCAAAGTAAGGTGCGCGACATGAGGATTTTTACAGTTACACACAGATGTGTTTAATAACCTTGTAAACTAAGTACTTGTAAAATCACAGGCATATTACTCGGGTGAGATTGGAACCCACGACCCTTGAAATTCTAGAGCAGTGTCATACCAACTAAACCACATAGATTGCCCGGTGGCTACACTAGAGGCAGTTCGGATATTATGTTTTAGCAGCGGGTACTGCGAACGATTTATTAATGTTAAATTTGCATCGGGGATAAAGAATATTCATTTTGTTTTTTACACACACACACCGACGTGTGTTAGCACTGTACATATGCCTACTCAGTACTCGGTACTCATATTTATTAAACCATCCTTCCACCATGGTTAATCTTAAAACGAAATGGTGCATTGCCAACTGCTCATGAAAGCTGTGGGACATCTTAAAGTTTGTCCCGTTGTTATACAGAGAATCTTGCATCATCCATTTATTCCAATAACAAGTCAAGGAAATAGTTGACATTCCTAGTTCAATGAAGCATAACCCTGTATAGAAGTGGCGCTAGAAAATTTAGGTCAGGCCGCTATACGCCATAGGATACATGTCAATACCTTACATTATAGTAAATCAGTACTATCGAGAAACGATGTATAAAAAAGTGGAGCCGACTGGGGTTTACACTGACTTGCCATTCGAAACAGCATTATTTCGACTGAAAGCTCCAGTCGATCACAAACGCAACATCAAACGAGGCTGATGTAAGATTTAAAGAGCTTTGAGCGGGGAGAGGCACAACAGCTAACAATAGCGAGAAAATAGCACCGTTTTCATTTCTGCGGACAGTTGGAAATTCGGTTGGGAAAACTGATACAAGCAAATCTGGTCGGATAACCATCATCCAACGTCTCGAGAGATGGGAGAAAAACCAGCATTTCCTCAGAGGACAGACAGAGAGTTTTAGTATCAGAGGAGGCATCCAAGAAAGAATTGGAGCTAAGAAGACCGTAGATGCCAAGATGGCTACAGGACACTTTCTGCAAACTGTCATCTTTTACGAGGTAATGAAACTGATGTGTCGGTGTAATTGTTATGTCGCCCGATACAGAACCCTATTTGATGCCTATACGCAAAGCAAAGGCGAATAAAAGTTGAGTTTTGTTCGGTGGGAGGACTTAGCGTTGGCTGCAAGAATGCAACAGCGCGGTAATAGTTGCCATACCTATAGACCTGGCGGCCATATACTTTCGTATTATTAAATATAGTGTACGGATTTACAGTACAAAGAGTCCTATACAGATCTACCATTCCTAGTTCATCGAAGCATTACCAGGTGTTTTTTTTAAAGCAAAGGAGGCGCTAGAAGATTACAGTTCAGCCCGTTATACGCCAAATAGTCTAGTCTTTAAAGGCCCCCCAAAAATGACTTGACCTGTAGACGAAATTGCAACACCACATCGAAAAAGTAGAAAAAAGCAAGCAGGTAAAATATGCATTGTTTGTGAAATTTCAAGTTGCCATTTTGCCTCTAGGTACATTAATGTATGTATGTATCCCTGGTAGTAGTCAAAGTTATATCATTTTCACTTCAAATTTTGAAATCAATTTTGAAACAACCCAAAACAATGTATCACGTAGAAAAAAAGGAACCACGAAACATAGTCATAACTGCATGAATTCAAAATTGTCTGTTTTCGCCTGTTTTTCACTATGTGTATGTGTGTACACGCCCTGATAGTTCCACAATAATTGATATCTTGTCATATGTCTCTTGAAACAAGGTAACCCTCCCGAATAATGTATCAACCATATTCGAGGTATCACAAATGCAAATACATTTTAATTGAATTTGTACATTTAGAGTTACGCGCGTATTATGCACTAACAAGTAATGCAATAATGACTGCGTCTTTAAATTATGTTTGACGTCTTGGACTTAGCACCCTAGGTTGAAAATGTTAAAGGAACACGTTGCCTTGGATCGGTCGAGTTGGTCTTTGAAAAGCGTCCTGTAACCGCTTGTTATGGTTAGAAAGATGTTGTAAAAGTAGAATACAATGATCTACACAAATATGCCTCAAAATTGAGTGGTTTTCGTTTTACCTCGTCGATAAACACGGTCGGCCATTTATGGGAGTCAAAACTTTGACTCCCATAAATAGTCGACCGAGTTAGTTCACGACGTAAAATGAAAACCGTGCAATTTTGAGTGATACTTGTGTGGATCATTATATTCTACTTTTAAAACATCTTTCTAACCATATGCAAACGGTTTCAAACGCTGTTCATAGACCAACTCGTCCGATCTAAGGCAACGTGTTCCTTTAATGAGGTTCCAAACTTTACAAATTTTTTATCCCTAGCCCTGTCATGGGGGTTCCAGTATAATTTAATTAAATTTTTTTAATTAAGATTACGTGCGTAACAAGCCCCTACAAATGCTTGCAATAATGAGTGCACCTTTTTAAGGCCTGACCACACAAGGTCAGTAGATGTTAGGGAGGTTGACAGCCTTACCTAGTGGTGCCCAGTCTAAGGTGTCCAGCATAATTTAAAGCGCAAGTGACATAATTATTTCAATAACATTTAGTGCATTGTAATACGTGACGTAATACTTAATAAACTAAGTTCAGTCCCAAAAAATACTTAAACCCCCATAACCCTGCTAGAGATAATACTTTTGCAACCCCTCTCTAATATCTTCCGTTCCAGTGGTGACCGGTCCAAGGCGACAGACATAAATTAAAGCAGTCTCGATTTCTTGTTAGGCATTAAACGCAAGTAACTTAAATTAAACAAATTTAGTTTCACTTTATTGTCACCTTAGATGCTTTATTTGGTAGGGTTAGTTTCAAGAGACAATTGCATGCAAATTCAGTGTGACAGTGATATCAATAGACCGATCCAGAAGGCACCGCTCACGACGCACGTGTGATCAAGAACACGTGGGGCTCTCCAATGCTTTTCTGCAGAACTCTGCCGCGCGCACCAAGATACGCGCACACATGTCGGACCTTCGTTGCTTTGTGATTGGTCAATACGCAGTTGGGCGGAGCTTAGTGAATCGGTCTATTAAACAACTATCAGGGCGTGTGCACACATAAACTAGTGGAAATAACAGGCGAAAACGGCAATTTGAACTTGTGCAAGTTTCCAATATTTCTAAACTTGTATACATTTTCTATGCTTTGTATTTTTAAGTTTCAAGAAACGTTTGCATTAAAATTTGAGGTGAAAGTTTTCTTAATTGTACTACTATCTGGGCCTAAGAATGTTCAAATAGAATTGAAAATATTGGCCAAAAGTAGGCGTCCTTTTTTGGCTTGCATCGCTTAGATCCAAGCCACAGACACAAAACAAAAACACTAAACTGTAGCCAATGATTTACGCTTTCCGTTGGTGTATAGTATGTGCGAATCAAATAATGTATTGGATATTATATGGGCCTCCGTGTAGTGTCATTATTTGGAGAAAAACTTACTTTTTTAGCCTTTTTCTCCCTTAGGGTGAGGGGTAGCTTTTTCGCCGCCCGTGTTGCGCAGATTTATGCGTCAGACACGAAACAATTATAAACGTGTAGCCCTTGAATAGGGCTTTCCTCTGGTTTATAGTATGTGTGGATCAACAATATTCTTCGGGTTCAAAATAAGCTTTGTACTTTGAATTTCTCTCCAGAACGGCTAATATTGACGTCCGGAAAACACTCTTCGTGCCAACCATTCGGAGTAGGCTTGCTCAAACACTTTTTGAGCACCACGGAGTTGATGTAGGGTCTCATCAAGTTGATTATCGGATGTGGTATTATTCAAGCCACACACAGGTACCCTGATTATTTCTCTAGCCTACCAAGTTCAGGAATAATGGTCAAGTTCACAGACTCTGAGCGAACTTGTATGCCAACCATTTTCGGCACCCCGTTGCCTGGCGTTTTCAAACTTGACCAAAATGGCCGAAAATGGCTCCCTCCTTTGTCGGCTTGCATCGCTTAGATCCAAGCCACAGACACAAACCAAAGACATGAAACTGTAGCCCATGATTAGCGCGACCGTTGGTGTATAGTATGTGCGAATTGTATAATGTCTTGGATATGATATGGGCCTCCGTGTAGTGTCATTATTTGGAGAAAAACTTACTTTTTTTAGCCTTTTTCTCCCTTAGGGTGAGGGTTAGCTTTTTCGCCGCCCTTGTTGCGCAGATTTATGCGTCAGACACGAAACAATTATAAACGTGTAGCCCTTGAATAGGGCTTTCCTCTGGTGTATATTATGTGTGGATCAACAATATTTTTCGGGTTCAAAATAACCTTTGTACTTTGAATTTCTCTCCAGAATGGCTAATATTGACGTCCGGAAAACACTCTTCGTGCCAACCATTCGGAGTAGGCTTGCTCAAACGTTTTTTAGAGCACCACGGAGTTGATGGAGGGTCTCCGCAAGTTGATTATCGGATGCGGTATTATTCAAGCCAAACACAGGTACCCTGATTATTTCTCTAGCCTACCAAGTTCAGGAACAATGGTCAAGTTCACAGACTCTGAGCGAACTTGTATGCCAACCATTTTCGGCAGCCCGTTGCCTGGCATTTTCAAACTTGCCCAAAATGGCCGAAAATGGCTCCCTCTTTTGTCGGCTTGCATCGCTTAGATCCAAGCCACAGACACAAAACAAAAACATGAAACTGTAACCCATGATTTACGCTTTCCGTTGGTGTATCGTATGTGCGAATCCAATAATGTATTGGATATGATATGGGCCTCCGTGTAGTGTCATTATTTGGAGAAAAACTTACTTTTTTAGCCTTTTTCTCCCTTAGGGTGAGGGGTAGCTTTTTCGCCGCCCTTGTTGCGCAGATTTATGTGTCAGACACGAAACAATTATAAACGTGTAGCCCTTGAATGGGGCTTTCCTCTGGTTTATAGTATGTGTGGATCAACAATATTCTTCGGGTTCAAAATAAGCTTTGTACTTTGAATTTCTCTCCAGAACGGCTAATATTGACGTCCGGAAAACACTCTTCGTGCCAACCATTCGGAGTAGGCTTGCTCAAACACTTTTTGAGCACCACGGAGTTGATGTAGGGTCTCATCAAGTTGATTATCGGATGTGGTATTATTCAAGCCACACACAGGTACCCTGATTATTTCTCTAGCCTACCAAGTTCAGGAATAATGGTCAAGTTCACAGACTCTGAGCGAACTTGTATGCCAACCATTTTCGGCACCCCGTTGCCTGGCGTTTTCAAACTTGACCAAAATGGCCGAAAATGGCTCCCTCCTTTGTCGGCTTGCATCGCTTAGATCCAAGCCACAGACACAAACCAAAAACATGAAACTGTAGCCCATGATTAGCGCTTTCCGTTGGTGTATAGTATGTGCGAATTCAATAATGTCTTGGATACGATATGGACCTCCGTGTAGTGTCATTGTTTGAAGAAAAACGTACGTTTTGAGCCTTTTTCCCTTAGGGTAAGGAGTAGCTTTTTTGCTGCCCTTTTTGCGCAGGCCTTGAATAGGGATTTCGCAAGGGGGTATTTTGGGTGCGTGGTTCTAGTCATGGTGCGAAAAAAAAGAACTTTGCAAAAATCTGACGTAAAGTAAACGTCTTTGATTAATACTCGTTTTTATGCAAATCTTTAGTCTCGAGAATTTGGGAGCAATTCTGCCTAAAGTGAGCGCACTTTTGTGCTTTTGGAGGCTTATTAGTGAGTAATTATTTTTTTTACTTTCATTTCACGTCAGATTGTCTACTTTCCGGGGGGGAAATGCTAAAAAATCATCTTTTTTAGTAATTACAAATAGTGCCTTTAACAGCTTATGGAACTAGCCCATGGATGTATGACTTCTTACATCATTTCATAGCTGACCAATTATAACTCAGAAAGTAAAAGCCCGTGAAGATTCCATTGATCGCTACTGCTATAAGATCGTATTGATTAAGAAGAGCGCTTTTGTGATCCAATTTCTTTGTTATATTTGGTGTGGGGCTTGCATGCTCCTTGGCTAATTAGAATGTGAATAGCCCAGTTGTGAATAGTTCTTCTCAAGTAAGCACGTGATTGAGTGGAAATTTCTGCTACGAAACCTGCACACAGCACGGTTGAGTGACTCGTCAATATGTCGCGGTTGGAAGTGCTTGTTGGTGGATCTGTGTGCTGTGCTGTTTTGCTTTGCTTTGCTGTGCTATGTTTTGTGAGTACTGTTTCAGTTGTAGTTTCAGTTGTAGTTTCAGTTGTAGTTTCAGTTGTAGTTTCAGTTGTAGTTTCAGTTGTAGTTCCAGTTGTAGTTCCAGTTGTAGTCCCAGTTGTAGTCCCAGTTGTAGTCCCAGTTGTAGTCTCAGTTGTAGTCTCAGTTGTAGTCTCAGTTGTAGTCCCAGTTGTAGTCCCAGTTGTAGTCCCAGTTGTAGTCCCAGTTGTAGTCCCAGTTGTAGTCCCAGTTGTAGTCCCAGTTGTAGTCCCAGTTGTAGTCCCAGTTGTAGTCGCAGTTGTAGTCGCAGTTGTAGTCGCAGTTGTAGTCGCAGTTGTAGTCGCAGTTGTAGTCGCAGTTGTAGTCGCAGTTGTAGTCGCAGTTGTAGTCGCAGTTGTAGTCGCAGTTGTAGTCGCAGTTGTAGTCTCAGTTGTAGTCTCAGTTGTAGTCTCAGTTGTAGTCTCAGTTGTAGTCTCAGTTGTAGTCGCAGTTGTAGTCGCAGTTGTAGTCGCAGTTGTAGTCGCAGTTGTAGTCGCAGTTGTAGTCTCAGTTGTAGTCTCAGTTGTAGTCTCAGTTGTAGTCTCAGTTGTAGTCTCAGTTGTAGTCTCAGTTGTAGTCTCAGTTGTAGTCTCAGTTGTAGTCTCAGTTGTAGTCTCAGTTGTAGTCTCAGTTGTAGTCTCAGTTGTAGTCTCAGTTGTAGTCTCAGTTGTAGTCTCAGTTGTAGTCTCAGTTGTAGTCTCAGTTGTAGTCTCAGTTGTAGTCTCAGTTGTAGTCTCAGTTGTAGTCTCAGTTGTAGTCTCAGTTGTAGTCTCAGTTGTAGTCTCAGTTGTAGTCTCAGTTGTAGTCTCAGTTGTAGTCTCAGTTGTAGTCTCAGTTGTAGTCTCAGTTGTAGTCTCAGTTGTAGTCTCAGTTGTAGTCGCAGTTGTAGTCGCAGTTGTAGTCGCAGTTGTAGTCGCAGTTGTAGTCGCAGTTGTAGTCTCAGTTGTAGTCTCAGTTGTAGTCTCAGTTGTAGTCTCAGTTGTAGTCTCAGTTGTAGTCTCAGTTGTAGTCTCAGTTGTAGTCTCAGTTGTAGTCTCAGTTGTAGTCTCAGTTGTAGTCTCAGTTGTAGTCTCAGTTGTAGTCTCAGTTGTAGTCTCAGTTGTAGTCTCAGTTGTAGTCTCAGTTGTAGTCGCAGTTGTAGTCTCAGTTGTAGTCTCAGTTGTAGTCTCAGTTGTAGTCTCAGTTGTAGTCTCAGTTGTAGTCTCAGTTGTAGTCTCAGTTGTAGTCTCAGTTGTAGTCTCAGTTGTAGTCTCAGTTGTAGTCTCAGTTGTAGTCTCAGTTGTAGTCTCAGTTGTAGTCTCAGTTGTAGTCTCAGTTGTAGTCTCAGTTGTAGTCTCAGTTGTAGTCTCAGTTGTAGTCTCAGTTGTAGTCTCAGTTGTAGTCTCAGTTGTAGTCTCAGTTGTAGTCTCAGTTGTAGTCGCAGTTGTAGTCGCAGTTGTAGTCGCAGTTGTAGTCGCAGTTGTAGTCGCAGTTGTAGTCTCAGTTGTAGTCTCAGTTGTAGTCTCAGTTGTAGTCTCAGTTGTAGTCTCAGTTGTAGTCTCAGTTGTAGTCTCAGTTGTAGTCTCAGTTGTAGTCTCAGTTGTAGTCTCAGTTGTAGTCTCAGTTGTAGTCTCAGTTGTAGTCTCAGTTGTAGTCTCAGTTGTAGTCTCAGTTGTAGTCTCAGTTGTAGTCTCAGTTGTAGTCTCAGTTGTAGTCTCAGTTGTAGTCGCAGTTGTAGTCGCAGTTGTAGTCGCAGTTGTAGTCGCAGTTGTAGTCGCAGTTGTAGTCGCAGTTGTAGTCGCAGTTGTAGTCGCAGTTGTAGTCGCAGTTGTAGTCGCAGTTGTAGTCGCAGTTGTAGTCGCAGTTGTAGTCGCAGTTGTAGTCGCAGTTGTAGTCGCAGTTGTAGTCGCAGTTGTAGTCGCAGTTGTAGTCGCAGTTGTAGTCGCAGTTGTAGTCGCAGTTGTAGTCGCAGTTGTAGTCGCAGTTGTAGTCGCAGTTGTAGTCGCAGTTGTAGTCGCAGTTGTAGTCGCAGTTGTAGTCGCAGTTGTAGTCGCAGTTGTAGTCGCAGTTGTAGTCGCAGTTGTAGTCGCAGTTGTAGTCGCAGTTGTAGTCGCAGTTGTAGTCGCAGTTGTAGTCGCAGTTGTAGTCGCAGTTGTAGTCGCAGTTGTAGTCGCAGTTGTAGTCGCAGTTGTAGTCGCAGTTGTAGTCGCAGTTGTAGTCGCAGTTGTAGTCGCAGTTGTAGTCGCAGTTGTAGTCGCAGTTGTAGTCGCAGTTGTAGTCGCAGTTGTAGTCGCAGTTGTAGTCGCAGTTGTAGTCGCAGTTGTAGTCGCAGTTGTAGTCGCAGTTGTAGTCGCAGTTGTAGTCGCAGTTGTAGTCGCAGTTGTAGTCGCAGTTGTAGTCGCAGTTGTAGTCGCAGTTGTAGTCGCAGTTGTAGTCGCAGTTGTAGTCGCAGTTGTAGTCGCAGTTGTAGTCGCAGTTGTAGTCGCAGTTGTAGTCGCAGTTGTAGTCGCAGTTGTAGTCGCAGTTGTAGTCGCAGTTGTAGTCGCAGTTGTAGTCGCAGTTGTAGTCGCAGTTGTAGTCGCAGTTGTAGTCGCAGTTGTAGTCGCAGTTGTAGTCGCAGTTGTAGTCGCAGTTGTAGTCGCAGTTGTAGTCGCAGTTGTAGTCGCAGTTGTAGTCGCAGTTGTAGTCGCAGTTGTAGTCGCAGTTGTAGTCGCAGTTGTAGTCGCAGTTGTAGTCGCAGTTGTAGTCGCAGTTGTAGTCGCAGTTGTAGTCGCAGTTGTAGTCGCAGTTGTAGTCGCAGTTGTAGTCGCAGTTGTAGTCGCAGTTGTAGTCGCAGTTGTAGTCGCAGTTGTAGTCGCAGTTGTAGTCGCAGTTGTAGTCGCAGTTGTAGTCGCAGTTGTAGTCGCAGTTGTAGTCGCAGTTGTAGTCGCAGTTGTAGTCGCAGTTGTAGTCGCAGTTGTAGTCGCAGTTGTAGTCGCAGTTGTAGTCGCAGTTGTAGTCGCAGTTGTAGTCGCAGTTGTAGTCGCAGTTGTAGTCGCAGTTGTAGTCGCAGTTGTAGTCGCAGTTGTAGTCGCAGTTGTAGTCGCAGTTGTAGTCGCAGTTGTAGTCGCAGTTGTAGTCGCAGTTGTAGTCGCAGTTGTAGTCGCAGTTGTAGTCGCAGTTGTAGTCGCAGTTGTAGTCGCAGTTGTAGTCGCAGTTGTAGTCGCAGTTGTAGTCGCAGTTGTAGTCGCAGTTGTAGTCGCAGTTGTAGTCGCAGTTGTAGTCGCAGTTGTAGTCGCAGTTGTAGTCGCAGTTGTAGTCGCAGTTGTAGTCGCAGTTGTAGTCGCAGTTGTAGTCGCAGTTGTAGTCGCAGTTGTAGTCGCAGTTGTAGCCACATCGCAGAGGGTGCCTGACTACGAGCCACATCCCAGAGGGTGCCTGACTACGAGCCACATCCCAGAGGGTGCCTGACTACAAGCCACATCCCAGAGGGTGCCTGCCTAAAGGACATCATCCCATGTGATTGAAGCACATCAAACATTGGTAGATGGCTAGAAAATGATCTTGTTAATTCAAGGGGTCTCGGTTTAAGACTTGGTCCCTCTTAGAAAACTTTTTGGTTTAGACCCTCAAATGGTGTTGGAAGTCCCATCCCCTACATGGTGTCTTTCCGTTGATGTATGCCTTTAAAAGTGCTTGCCCTAACCAAGTTTTTTTGTGTGGATCTTTTTAGTGCCTGACTACGAGCCACATCCCAGAGGGTGCCTGACTACGAGCCACATCCCAGAGGGTGCCTGAATACGAGCCACATCCCAGAGGGTGCCTGACTACGAGCCACATCCCAGAGGGTGCCTGACTACAAGCCACATCCCAGAGGGTGCCTGCCTAAAGGACATCATCCCATGTGATTGAAGCTCATCAAACATTGGTAGATGGCTAGAAAATGATCTTGTTAATTCATTGGGTCTCGGTTTAAAACTTGGTCCATCTTACAAAGCATGGTGGTTTAGACCCCCAAATGGTGTTGGAAGTCCCATCCCCTACAAGGTTCCTTTCCTTCGATAAATGCCTTTAAAAGTGCTTGTCCTAGCCGAATTTTTTTTAAATCTTTTTAGTGCCTGACTACAAGCCACATCCCAGAGGGTGCCTGACTACAAGCCACATCCCAGAGGGTGCCTGACTACGAGCCACATCCCAGAGGGTGCCTGACTACAAGCCACATCCCAGAGGGTGCCTGACTACGAGCCACATCGCAGAGGGTGCCTGACTACGAGCCACATCCCAGAGGGTGCCTGACTACGAGCCACATCCCAGAGGGTGCCTGACTACAAGCCACATCCCAGAGGGTGCCTGCCTAAAGGACATCATCCCATGTGATTGAAGCACATCAAACATTGGTAGATGGCTAGAAAATGATCTTGTTAATTCATTGGGTCTCGGTTTAAAACTTGGTCCCTCTTACAAAGCATGGTGGTTTAGACCCCCAAATGGCGTTGGAAGTCCCATCCCCTACAAGGTTCCTTTCCTTCGATAAATGCCTTTAAAAGTGCTTGCCCTAGCCAAGTTTTTTTGTGTGAATCTTTTTAGTGCCTGACTACAAGCCACATCCCAGAGGGTGCCTGACTACGAGCCACATCCCAGAGGGTGCCTGACTACAAGCCACATCCCAGAGGGTGCCTGACTACAAGCCACATCCCAGAGGGTGCCTGACTACGAGCCACATCCCAGAGGGTGCCTGACTACGAGCCACATCCCAGAGGGTGCCTGACTACGAGCCACATCCCAGAGGGTGCCTGACTACGAGCCATCATCCCATGTGATTGAAGCACATCAAACATTGGTAGATGGCTAGAAAATTATCTTGTTATTTAAAGGGCTCTCGGTTTAACACTTGGTCCCTCGTAGAAAACATGTTGGTTTAGACCCCCAAATGGTGTTGGAAGTTCCATCCCCTACAAGGTTCCTTTTCTTCGATAAATGCCTTTAAAAGTGCTTTAAAAGTCAGTTTAAGCATTTTTTTAAGCAGTAGTCCTGTGATGATCATCTGGGACCAATTTTATAGAGCTGTTTAGGCAGAAATATTGCTAAAACAGTTCTCTATTATTTTATGCTTGGATCCTTTTTTTGCCTATAAGCATCTCTATGAAATTTGCCCCTGATGATCTATGTCTTTATATGGTTTGTACTTATGTAGTACATTGTAATTTTCTTTCAGATGATTGTGACGACTGCTTTCCAGCCATCCCGTCAACCTGGACCATGAAGATGTGACAGCACAGTACAGAGAGAGAGAGATACATCATGGCTTGAGGCAGCTACATACCAGGGTCCCAAATGGAATATGAAGGTAAGATGTCTTTTAAGTAAAGCTTGACTTTCAAGTTTAGAAGTCAATTAAAGTGCATAAAATTGACATTTCTTGGGTCTCATAATTAAAGTTAGTCCCATTTACCTTGCACGAATACTGTTAAAGGGCCAGGAGCGTCACTGAGTGAGGGATATGCATGCTTTATAAAAAGCCATTATTGTTACTATTATGCACAAATCTTCGATCTTTAAATCCAAGTCGCAATCTAACTGGTTTATTTTTCGGTTTTTGATCATATTACAGGACTAACGCAGTCGAACAACTTTGAGTTGGACACATCAAGATGCTGAGCCACCTTATGCCGTACCATTTAAAGTCAGCATAGCATACAACATCATCATCACCACCTCATCTAAGGCGTCATGACAACAGATGAACACATTGTCAACAGAATGGAACCCAAGTACACGAATGAGACGAAGAGACAGACCAAGTTGGCGTTAGATGGATGACATCAAGCAATAAGCACAAGAAAGATCAAGGTGGAATGGTGATGAAGAAGCCTTCCTTCTGCAGTATGGAGCCACATAGGCTAGATATTATGTCACTTACAATAAAAAAAAAAGATTTGTGAAGATTTCACATTTCGTTGGCCTGTTTAATTCATTCTTGGAAGTATATGTGCTTTTAGAAATATTGTCAACATACTTGAAATGAGGTACTTCATTACAAGTATGTAGACAGAATACATAATAAACTTGTATCGAGGTACTATACAAGTTCATGTATTCACATACAAAAATTGCATGTTTGTAATGAGGTACTTCATTACAATCATGTAATTATAACATGCTTGCAATAAAGTACCTTATTGCAAGTATGTAAAAGCTTCATGTGCGTAATGAAGTACCGCATTACAACCATGAAACAAGTTAAGTTAATTTGTAATGCAGTTTGCTAATTACAAAATACGAAACAACATAATTTTATTTGTAGTAAATTCATAACAAATAAAAAGAGAATTTGTTTTAATGAGTGTGTTTAAGTGTTTATTAGACATTAAGTTTTGTATTGTTACTACTTAATTTGAATAATGAATCAAATATAAAATGTAACTTTTGTAATGTGTCATTCTGTCTATCAATTATTTATTAGTCTAATTGTTTACATGGTATTTGTTCTGGGGTAGCTTACATGGTGGCCACCATACTTTGTTGTTGGTAACTCTGAATAAAGCTTTTAATGTGAAAGGTCATGCCATTGTGTCGTGTGAAAATGGAGGTTGGTTAAGAGTACTCATTAAACGAGTTTATTTAAGTACAAGGGTCATGACAATGTCATAGGGTACTCATTAACAAGGTTATTTAATTACAAAGGGAATGGCAATGTCATAGAGTACTCATTAACGAGGTTATTTAATTACAAAGGTTATGACAATGTCATAGAGTACTCATTAACGAGGTTAATTAATTACAAAGGGAATGACAATGTCACAGAGTACTCATTAACGAGGTTATTTAATTACAAAGGTCATGACAATGTCATAGAGTACTCACCAATGAGATGATTTAATTACAAAGGTATTGACAATGTCATAGAGTACTCATTAACGAGGTTATATTAATTACAAAGGTGATGACAATGTCATAGAGTACTCATTAACGAGGTTAATTAATTACAAAGGGAATGGCAATGTCATAGAGTACTCACCAATGAGATGATTCAATTACAAAGGTATTGACAATGTCATAGAGTACTCATTAACGAGGTTATATTAATTACAAAGGTGATGACAATGTCATAGAGAACTCATTAACGAGGTTAATTAATTACAAAGGGAATGGCAATGTCATAGAGTACTCACCAATGAGATGATTTAATTACAAAGGTATTGACAATGTCATAGGGTACTCATTAACGAGGTTATATTAATTACAAAGGGAATGACAATGTCATAGAGTACTCATTAACGAGGTTAATTAATTACAAAGGGAATGACAATGTCATAGAGTACTCATTAACGAGGTTATTTAATTACAAAGGGAATGACAATGTCATAGAGTACTCATTAACGAGGTTAATTAATTACAAAGGGAATGACATTGTCATAGAGTACTCATTAACGAGGTGATTAAACTACAAAGGTGTTGACAATGTCATAGGGTACTCATTAACGAGGTTATTTAGTTACACAGCTATTGACATTGTTTAGCTGTATAGAGTACTCATTAACAAGGTTGAATAATTTCAAAGGTCATGACATTATCTGTATAGAGTACTCATTAACAAGGTTTTATAATTACAAAGGTCATGACATTGTCTTAGCTGTATAGAGTACTCATTGACAAGGTTTTATAATTACAAAGGTCATGACATTGTCTTAGCTGTATAGAGTACTCATTAACAAGAATTAATAATTACAAAGGTCATGGCATTGTCTTAGCTGAATAGAGTACTCATGAACAAGATTTTATATTATAATAATAATATAAAATAATAGTGATAAATAATTTTCAGAGAGGGGTAACATTACAAATAAGCAATTGTTGTAGTGGTTACACACTCAAATTTATTACGATCCCTTTTGTGGGGTGGGAGATGACAACCTTCACGTGGTCCACCCTGTTGTTAACTAATTGTCATCAAACAATACAGCTGTATATACGTATGTATATATAGCTCTATGCATTTAACCAGTAACCCCATCAGGCTCGATGAACTTTCAAGAATGTTCATGATCAGTCAATGACCATGCCTAAAACAGTTCATAACATGTTCATTAGAGCAGATCATGAACCAAGTTCAAGAACTGTTTATCTGTTCAATTGATGGACGTTTGATAGGGGAACAAAAGGGAAGCGACGAGTTCTTTATTGGCCTTTTAAAACCAGCAGGGTCATTGCCAGGTGATAAAGGCCCGAGCAGATGGCGAGGGCCTTTATTGCACGGCAACATACGTTTAAGAACAAGTCACTACTCTTTTATTCCCATTAATAGTAATGCCCTTTTGTTAAAAAGCGCGCTTAGAAATAGATATGTGTGCGCACTTACATTACGCCCTGTTACTAAAAGCTATGAATTGCGTGTTTGGCATGAGTATATTGGCGTACGTGCAAGCCTGACACGCGGAAGCCAGCCGGTTATAAACAGCTCCAGCTGGGCCCAATTTCATGGCTCTACTTACAGTAAGCAGAGAATCAGTGCTTACCGAAGCAGGGAATTCTGTGTATACGGCAAGCGTACTTCACAGGTTAGCGGAAAATTTTGGCTTTTGCGCGTGCCTACTCCACATTTCTAGGCATTCTGCGCTTAAAAGGCTAGCAATGAAATCCGGTTATAAACGGCTCCAGCTGGGCCCAATTTCATGGCACTGCTTACGGTAGGCAGAGAATCAGCGCTTACGGTAGCAGGGAATTCTGTGTATACGGCAAGCGTATTTCACTGGTTAGCGGCGAATTTTGGCTTTTGCGCATGACGTTTCTAGGCATTCTACGCTTGAAAGGCTAGCACATAAAACCGGTTATAAACAGCTCCAGCTGGGCCCAATTTCATGGCACTGCTTACAGTAAGCAGAGAATCAGCGCTCTCCGAAGCAGGGAATTCTGTGTATACAGCAAGCATATTTCACGGGTTAGCGGCAAATTTTGGCTTTTGTGCGTGCCTACTCCATGTTTCTAGGCATTCTACGCTTTAAAGGCTAGCACATAAAGCCGGTTATAAACAGCTCCAGCTGGGCCCAATTTCATGGCACTGCTTACGATAAGCAGAGAATCAGCGCTTACGGAAGCAGGGAATTCTGTGTATACAGCAAGCATATTTCACGGGTTAGCGGCAAATTTTGGCTTTTGTGCGTGCCTACTCCATGTTTCTAGGCATTCTACGCTTTAAAGGCTAGCACAGAAAGCTGGTTATAAACAGCTCCAGCTGGGCCCAATTTCATGGCACTGCTTACGATAAGCAGAGAATCAGCGCTTACGGAAGCAGGGAATTCTGTGTATACGGCAAGCGTATTTCACAAGTTAGCGGCGTATTTTGGCTTTTGCACATGCCTACTCCACGTTTCTAAGCATTCTACGCTTAAAAGCCTACCTCAGAAATTTGGCGCTTGCACGTAAGCGGGGAATCGTGATGGTAACTCCACGTTTCTATGCATTATCTGCTTAAAAGGCTAGCACAGAAAGCTGGTTATAAACAGCTCCAGCTGGGCCCAATATCATGGCTCTGCTTGCCGTAAGCAAAGAATCAGCGCTTACGGAAGCAGTGAATTCTGTGTATATGGCAAGTGTATTTCACGGGCTTGCGACGAATTTTGGCTTTTGCGCAAGCCTACTCCACGCTTCTAGGCATTCTACGCTTAAAAGCCTACCTCAGAAATTTGGCGCTTGCACGTAAGCGGGGAATCGTGATGGTAAGCGCGGAATTCGGCGGTAAGCAGAGCCATAAAATTGGGCCCTGGTCATTCTCAACCATTTAAACACCTCAGGTGTAGCGCTCTCAACCAATAGGAGTAGCGAAACTGTCTTGGGTATTTATGAATGGATTTTTATAAATTTCATGAATTTTCAGTAAAACTTCCGTCTAATCTTTCTTAGTTTGCAGTTTATTAACTTTAATGCATTATCATAACTCGACTGTGTATCAGCTCCCTGGCATTATGTTATTTTTAGTATCCGTATGTCATTGCTGGTAATGCTCATTAACATAATTATCAATCACTTTACTTTGAAGTGTTTTCTTTTGCCATTAGGTCTAAGCTATAGTAAGTTTTAAAATGTTCAATTTGTGTTGCCAGGTTTTATTCATTCAAACTTACATTTATCTTCATGAAATCAAGTACAAACAATTGGTTTTGTAAAGGATAACCAATAAACAAAGCTGTTTATTGAGGCAGAGAAAAATAGAGCTTAACATTCAGTGTACAAGTATGGCTTTTGAGTAAAATAAATGCATTGGTCATGTGAAACAGGAAACAACTGTGTGATGTAGACTGATCATTGTAAAAAATAGTAGAAATACCCCTGCCCTGTAAAACAACCGTGCATTGTTTTGTCAAAATGTCAAAGGAAAAGGGGCCTGTGTGAATTATGATTTGTTAACCTATAAAAAATCCGGAAAAACCTTAAGTTATTTGGTTTGTATCCCACTCCAGTGAATTTGTCTTTGTTCACCCCAAAATCATTTACAATTTGCCCAGTCAGTAATTTCCTTTGATATGATTTGAAACTTTGCACGGTGGAAGTTTTATTAAAGAGATAGTACACAGTAAAACATCTGTTTTGAGAAGTGTTTGTTTTAAAGACCGTTGGTTAACGATTCTTTATGCCAGAACTTCAAACATAGAATTAATCTGCAACAAAACATTTCAAAAAGTGATTGCGTTTTTAAAAACCTGTGTAATTTGTGTCAACATGGAAAGAATTTTCCCTTTATATAGGAATACAAGCTGGAAAGCGTTACCGCTGTAACGATTCTTATGTTCAATTTGTGAGAGGGGTTCAAAATTGTTACACCTTTTTCATCCCCATAATGTACAAAAAAGATGAAATGTTTCTCAAAATGCGATTATCTAAAGCTGTTTACTAAGCTTCACCGCAGTTATAAGTTTTAACTGACCCATTATTTGAAAGTTGAATATTATCTATAGGAATACAATCTGGGAGGCAATAAAGGCACTGTACACGTTTGGTAATTGTCAAAGACCAGTATTCTCACTTGGTGTATCCCATCATAAGCATAAAATAACAAGCCTGTCATAATTTGGGCTCAATTGGCCATCGAAGTTGCGAGAAAACATTTGGTGTGCTTGCAGCTAGGAATAAAATACTTCTAGCTAGAAGTCTTTTAATATTTTAGTTAGAAATAACCCCTTTCTCAAAAATTACGTTACTTCGGAGGGAGTCGTTTCCCAGAATGTTTTATACCATGAACAACCGCTCTCCAATGCTCGTTACCAAGTCAGTTTTTAAGTTAATTGTTTTGAGTAATTACCAAACGTGTACCTTCCCTTTAACGCTTCTCATTTTAATTATTTGGGAGAATAAAAATAGGAAGGATAATCCCAATAGGAATATAATCTGAAAAGCATTACCGCGGTAATGCGTGTTATGATCGGGGAGGGGGGGGGGGGGTCAAGCGTTTGTAACAGGAAGCGAAGTATAATTTTTTTATCTAAAACTTGCACTGTAGGGCCTACTATCCAACTGCTATAGGCCCTACTCCTCACCGCATGTATACAGTTTTATGGCATTCCAGAGTTCAATATGGTCCAACTGGAAAGAATTTAGTCAAATTAGGATACAATAGGGATACAATCCGAGAAGCGTTACTGCGGTAATGCTTTTATATTCAATTTGGGGGGGGGGGGGGAGGGGAGGGAATAAAAAGTGGTACCCCGTTTTCCATACCCGGACGTAAATGTACTTCTTAAACGATGCATTGTACTATCCAAAGCTGTCGTACTTCTTACCACTTAGATTTTTTTCCACTGGTTTTTCAGAGTTTCATTGTCATAATGGGAAGAATAGTTCCTATAGAAACACAATCTGAGAAGCATTACCGCAGTGACGCTTCTTACATTAAATTTTGGGGTCGCCAGAAGCCATTGGACACTATTGGTAATTGTCAAAGACCAGTCTTCCCACTTGCTGTATCTCAACATAATATGCATATAATAACAAACCTGTGAAAATTTGGGCTCGATTGGTCGTCGGAGTTGCGAGATAACTATGAAAGAAAAAAACACCCTTGTCACGCAAAATTGTGTGCTTTCAGATGCTTGATTTCGGGACCTCAAATTCTAAACTTGAGGTCTCGAAATCAAATTCGTGGAAAATTACTTCTTTCTCGAAAACTACCCACTTCAGAGGGAGCCGTTTCCCACAATCTTTTATACTACGAACCTCTCCCCATTACTCATTACCAAGTAAGGTTTTATGCTAATAATTATTTTGAGTAATTACCAATAGTGTCCACTGCCTTTAAGCTATTTTTCTGTGCTTAGCAAGTGTTTGTGCTTCCAGGCATAATGAAATTAGGCCTACGTTCCAGTCTATTTCCTGGCAGGCAATACATTCCACTGCTCATATGTATTATGAAAAATGCTGTATGATAACGACCAAATAAATAGAAGGCTGGATTTCTGCACAAAAATATTGGAAAAAGTCATACAAATTGAACTTTGATAGCGCCCTCTATTGACAGGCTAATTTCATTATGATTCAAATTATATCGCCAATTGTTCTTCACCAATGTTCTCCAATAATTTCACGAAATCGCCTTAAAAATTACAGATTATTCTTCATCCATCAACCAGTTAATTCTCGCCCGTGCGTGCAGTATAGAAGTGAGTAGGACTTTTCTTCTTTTGTTATCTCTAAAGATGGGATATTGGTATTTTTTAAGTATGGGGCTCGTGATCAGTGTGATGATCAATCATTGATGGTTTGCTGCGTGCATGGGAAAGTTTGTTATTTACCAGTTACGATATGGTAGTGTTTTACCGTAGTTACAGAAGTTCCGGAGTACCCAATCATCAAGTGGTTGATTATTAAGGTTACTAGTGCTGTGTTTCTTCTCTTTGGGCCTAATAATAATCCAGTTGATCTCATTGTTTTGTGTACATGCTGTATTACCTATAAAAATTTTTTTTATAATAATTGACACTAGGCCTAGGCCTGTTTCGTTGTCTACGGATATGTGATGTGTGCTTTGTTTACCCACGCCTGCTTCTTCTATTCTGTGGAAGAGGTAAAGACATCACCAATCAGTGGTAAAGCTCGTTCATTTCAACAATGGATGAAGGTAAGTGAAGATTGAACAACTTCTTTCCAATTTTCTCATTTGCTTTCACCTTTTTTGTTTACAGTACAGTACTCTTGATGTTGGAACTGTAATACTTACCTTCATTGGTGATGATCAGTGTTGTAGCCATGGTGGGCGACGGTGGGCGGGCCTGCCCAGTACTGACATGTTCCGCCTGGCACTTCAGCTGAAAAACAGACTGCCAATACCACAACTAGTTCCAATGGTAGGTCTTGTATTGCATAATGGTCATCAGCCAGTGAGGCAGTTGAACATCTTCTGTGATTAATTTGTGGGCAGAAGTTTTATTGGGCTCTTAAAGTTACCTGGAAGTGGTATTTTTTAAAAATAAAGCTTTTGTCACTAATGTGTTTTGATGAGTGGAATGTGAATCAGTTAACTAAGGTTTTAAAAAATCAGTTCTTATGTTATTTACAAATTTAACAGTAGACCCCGACCCGAGAAGGCGCTGTTCGTGACGTCAATCGAGGCAGACTTTGCCTGTAATGCGTAGAGTAAACACAATTGCAAAATGTACGGACCAAGTCGTGAGTTTGTACTTTTAAAAACAAACAAAAATGTTTTTTTCCGGCAATGCCGACCAGGTGTATTGCTGCTGAATGCAGAAAAACACTTTTTGAAATGTACCAACTCACGACTTGGACGTACATGTACTTTGCACGTGTGTTTATTATACGCATTGCAGGCAAAGTCTGCCTCGAATGGCGTCACAAAAGGGGTAGGCGGAGTCAGCCCCCCAAACAACTTTATATATTTTTTTAACATATATATCGTGACAAACAATTACTAAAAAAATTATATACTCTTATGTTTGAAAGAAAAAATTGTACTTCCAGGTGACTTTAAGTTTGTACAATGATGCTTTAAGGCAAAATGAGTTGTCTTTCGACCCTTGTCATTTTTTATTTAATTTTTGGAAATCTGAAAAGAGCAAAAGCTATACTCTGCTACTTTGAAAACTCTAGGTTTATACAACCTTTTGTTCAAAATTTATGAAAGGAGATAACACCATGAGATCTGAGCAACTGAAAAAGGTTGAAAGCCCTTTCTGGTTTAAAACCCTTTACATCCACATGTATGAACTGCTAGACAAACCGCTTAGGCCTGCAGACATCCCGCTCCTCCGCCCCTTTGACATAATATCGGAGGAACCACCTGCAACCGAGTGGAAATGACCAAAAACACTTTTCCAAAAACAAAGTGTCACCCGCCAGACAAATGTTTTGCTGCATTTGGCCTGGCAGACGCTCTGCTCCCCCCCAACTTTGTATAGGGAATGGTGTTATTGGTCATTTCAACTTGGTTTATGTGGCTCCTCCGATGTTTAACCTGGGGGTTGGGAGAGGAGGAGTCTGGCGGGCCCAATGCAGCAAAAACCTTGTCTGGCGGCTGATACTGGTTTGGAGAATAGTGTCATTGGTCATTTCAACTTTGTTTGAGGTGGTTCCTCTGATGTTTACTTAAGTAGGGGGGGGGGGTGTCGGGCGGGCCCAATGCAGCAAAACTTCTGTCAGGCAGCTGATTACTGGTATTAAGAATAGTGTTAATCGTCCTAATTCTCTATGGTCATTTCAACTGCGTTTCAGGCTGTTCCTCTGATGTTTAACCCGGGGGGGGGGGGGGGGGGGTGTCTGGCGGGCCCCTGGATGGCGGGCCCCTAATTCGCGGGTCGCCTGGAAAATTACCACGTCGTGTCAGGGAAACCTTCCAGTACCACAAAACGGACCTTGTTCATTTCCAGACTTTGCTAGCTGCAGTTCCTTGGGGAGTGATTGACTACAACGACATTAACGATGCTTGGGATACGTTCAGTGATTTCTTCCTCAATTGCGTCAAGGAGTGTGTTCCTGTCCGAAAAGGTAGCAAGAGAGCTAAGCCCTGGATCACCGAGGAACTTCATCGGCTCATCCTTGAGAAGCAAAGGTTGTTTAAACGAGCTCGTGTAAGTGGAACTGAGACAGCTTGGAAACAATTTAAACTTGTCAGGAACAAAGTACGCAATCTCTCCAAAAGGGCGTACAGTGAGTTCGTAACTGATTTGTTTAAGAAAAGAGATAATCGGAAAACTTTCTGGTCTTTTGTGAAGTCCAAACGCAAATCTTCTCAATCTACCAATTCTTATTTCATCAATGGTGAAAATATAAGTGACCCATCTCGGATTGCAAATGAGTTTAACTCTCTTTTCGCCAGTTTTTTCTCCGGATCCACCGACCAGGACCGTGTCACTTCTCCCACGTTGGAATTTCCCCCGTTGGAACGTTTTTCCATCACTTCAACTCAAGTTTCGTCTGAGATTCGGAATCTTTCCGCACACAAAGCATATGGACCTGATGGTATTAGCGCCCAAATGTTGAAACTTGCTGCCCCAGCCATTGTTCCTGTTCTCACAACTTTTTACAACCACACTCTTGCTTCAGGTTGTCTTCCAAGTGCGTGGAAACGTGCTAATGTAGTGCCCGTCTTCAAAAAAGGAGAAAAGAGCAACTTGATCAATTACAGACCCGTTTCTTTGACTCCAATAATCTGCAAGCTTTTAGAAAAAATCTTGTGTCGTCAAATTCTCAACCACTGTCAAATCAACGGACTTGTAGCTGACCGGCAACATGGGTTCATTCCTGGGAGGTCTTGTTCTACAGCATTGGTGTCAGCTAGTTCTCGATGGTTTCAATCTTTGGACGCACGGGTACCTGCAGTGGATGTAATCTCCTTAGATTTCAGTCGTGCGTTTGACACTATAAGCCACGATATTCTTGTTAAGAAACTCCAACTTTGCTACAACATAAAGGGTGCTGCTCTTGACTGGATTGAGTCGTTTGTAACAAACCGCCTGCAACGAGTTGTCTACAAAGGCTTTACTTCAGACTGGCTACCGGTCGGTTCAGGAGTGCCACAGGGCTCTGTACTTTGCCCCCTGCTCTTTGTTTTGTACGCGAACGATCTTCAGCTTCAACTTTCTTCAAACCTTGTACAGTACGCAGATGACACATTTTAGTTCAAAAATGTTACAACTGACGCGCCGGATTCTCTACTTCAGAAGGACCTAAACACTATAGTTAACTGGGCTAAATTGAACTGTTTGCGCTCAAATGCTGACAAGTGCAAATCGATACGGTTGACTTGGCAACGTATGAGCAAACCAGAATACAATCTTGGAAACTCCCCCCTGGAATGTGTGGACTCCATCAAGCTTCTAGGCTGTATATTCCAGAGTAACTTATCTTGGGATCTACAAGTGCAGGCTGTTACTTCAAAATGTAATAGACTGATTGGTTTGATTCGCCTCATCTCTGGCAACTGTCCTTCGTGCGTATCGCTCCATTTGTTCAAGACTCTTGTGCAGCCAATCTTGGACTACTGCTCACCCGTCTGGTGGGTTCACCGTAAAAAACACATCATATCAATCTAATCGGTACAGCGCAGAGCCAGCAGGATGATACTTCGGCAAACATATATGGAACAGCCTTATCAAGAAAGACTGAAGACTCTGGGTCTTATGTTGCTGTCTGACAGAAGAATTTTTTTAAACATTTGCTTTATTGTAAAACTGTTGATGTCCACTCGGTATAGTTTTATGAATGACTTAACTAATCTGTCTAAAGTTAACTCCCGTCACACAGAATTGCTCACTTTTCATCACCTAAAACCTAGGACGGATGCTTATAAATTTTCTACCATTGTTCGCTTTCCTAAAATGTTCTCAGAGCTCACTTTGGATACCAGGAATGTTTTGATTTTGGAGGGGTACAAGTCCTTTCGTATGAAGCTGAGGGGGGAATTTTTAGTATGTTTAAAGTGCTAGTGGTTTTAATTGTCTAAGGGGTCTTTGTGCTTTTTGGGTGGTGTTTGGGGAGGCTCTCTGCTATCATTGTCCTCGAGCCCAGTGGGTTGGCATGAATCTGTGAGGGTGCACTCTGTGCCAATTTTATTTTTTCTGGGTTTTTTTAGTCCATTCTATGTTTTTTATTATTTTCACTTGTTGTCCCTTCCTCTTATCGCTGCGGTGTTTTGTTGTGGGTGTAGTTTTGTGTTTTCAATAGTCTGATTTTGTTGTGTTTTAATGATTTCTATTGTGTGATTCTTAAATGTTTCAGTGCAATCACCTTTTTATATTGTATAATTATATTTTTATCGTTGGCAGGGGTCTGGTTTTACACATCTTTTGATGACAGTTTTATACTTTTGTTTTAGCCTTGACAGCCCCTGTACAACTTGCAACTATTGTGTATGTCTAAAGATTTAAAATAAATAAATAAATAAAAATGCAGCAAATGTTTTGTCGGGCGGCTGATACTGGTATTGGGAATAGTGTCATCATTTGTCATTTCAACTTGGTTTACAAGGGGGTCTGATATTTAACGTGGGGGGGTCTGGCAGGCCTAATGCAGCAAAACCTTTGTCTGGTGGCTGATACTGGTATTGGGAATAGTGTCATCATTGGTCATTTCAACTTGGTTTTAGGTGGTTCCTCAGATGTTTAACCCAGGAGAGGGGGGGGGGGGGGGGTGTCTGGCGAGCCCAATTCAGCAAATCTCAAGTCTGGTGGCTGATACTGGTATTAATTATAGTGTTATTGGTCCTTTCTCTATCTGGTCATTTCAACTGCGGTTCCTCTGTTGTTTAACCCAGCTACTAGCATACTTGTTGTTATTAAATTATGGGCTCTTACGTTTTAAAAGAATACCAGGTCGACGGGTGGGGTCAGGGCTGGAGCTCCAGAAAGGGGGTGTTTTTAGAATTATGTATTTCAAGAGGCAGTATCATTGAGTATGGATTGAATTTTTGGTGCATCTTCATAAACCCTTGGAGTATCAAGAAGACGACAGGCCTAACCATGCCGGATTAACATGAGTTGAGATTTGTGAGTTTGGTGTTATTTACCGAGCTTTGTTTGTTTTGATTGGCTGTTTGCAGGGAAGAGGTTGAATCAAGGAAGAGGCTTAGTGAGAACAATGCAGAGGACAAGTAGTTTATTTATTTGTTTATTTATTTATTCACCCAGGCTTTAAAAACTTCAAAACACACAGCAACAATAAGTAGAAATGTATAACTTTTGCATTATTAGTAAAATAATTAGAGACATATCAACAAAAAGCAAGCAGAAGCCTATATGGATTGCCCAATAGGGAACCAAATCACTATTCAGTTCTTGAATTGGTCTCAACATTTTGACTAGCTTGCTCTAGCCATCGTCAAGAGACTGACTCCGGGGTAGTGCAGTTAATTATGATCCTATAAAGCTAAAGTAGTTGTCCCAGCCAATTTTCTATACCTGCGCCAGGGTATATTTACAAAGCAGGACAGTTCTTTTCAGAACAAGTTTCCCCAAAATCTGATATTCTACTATTTGCGGTAGTAAAATAAAGCAAGACAGTTCTCTAAAGAACAAACTCTACCTGGCAAGTAGAAACACACATGGTGTTTGTTACCGCAAACCAAATACAATTGATACCTCACCATGCAAAGCCTAAATTCTTTTGTACCCTTTTCACTGATGAAAGAGGTTTCTAAAAAAAGTATTGCCTTGTTAGTGATTTCCAATCCATGTTTAGTTTCACCTCACATGTAGGTACTTTTTTCCCCAAAAGACTTCGTTGGATTAAAACACAAGTGCTTTATTTGTCTTTAAAAAGACAAATTTGTCTTTAAAAAGACAAATAGGTAATTAATATCTGCAAATTATTTATTATGGCCCATCAAAATGAACTAGGCATTTCTGAGCTTTTAAGAAACTGGTGATTGTTAAATGTAATACTGTAAAAAATTAACTATGCCTAGTGCTAGTGATCAAATGCACACAAAACATGCAACTACACATGTAGATCATTCAGACTGAATTTCTTCGTTTAACAGCAGCTGATGTAAATTTGTCCGATATTTGTTGTCTATTGTAGGTTGCGTAGAGAAGCCCTACAGAAGTACATTCGGCGAGCAGTAGCATCTAGACAAACGGTAAGTACAGTCTTTCTAATGATTTTTCTCCTGTAGATGATCAGCGTATATTAATAGAAACATGAGTCTTTAATCAATAGTTCTTTTCCTAACCAACACTATTCAAAAAGAGACTCACACGGTGTTATCACAAAATGTTCTTATAGTTATAATTCCACCATACAAAGTTTCAAATTCTACTAATGGTGGTGGGCATCAAATAGGTGGGGGTGGGGTGTGACAAGGGGAGAGGGGCACAATATCAAATGTACCCCCCCCCCCCATCTTTTTGACCACCTTGATCATGAAGCCAAAGTATTGCACTGTGTAAGACCAACCCTGTGTCTCGCCATGGGCATTAATCCTGGGGGCTAAGGGACCTTGTCAAAACTCATCCTGGACAGCCAACGGACGGGCGCCCGTCCAGGACCAGGTTTCTGTCCCATGTTCAATTCCCTTGTAGTGATTACTTTATCGGACGGGCTATAGGACGAGCTCGCAGTGACTGGCCTTCACCAGAGATCATTTGTTTACAAACCGCAGAGTGTTTAGATTGCTATCTACTGGAAAACAAGCAGGGGGTCTCCCGAGGGCCAGTTTGCGGTTTCACACTGGGCTTCAATGACCTTGAGTATTTACTACAGACAAATTGGTCATATCTTAAGCTCTCTGTGCATTTCAATTTGTAACTTTTTAACAGGATGGGTTTCAACGTTTTTATTTCAGTCTGTGGACAAAATTGCAATTGTCTTTATTGTCTATGTTGTTCTTCTGCGTCAATAAAAGCTTATTTAATTATTTGAGATCCTAGAGAATCAGTTTCAACATATCAACAAGAAAAGTTTTCGAACAAACGGGGTACCTTGTTTTATTAGAGTTTGGAACAATGAGACGGATCCGATTCTCGTATCTTTCACTATTAATGGTCAACTTAAACTTGAAGGCACTCGAATGTAATTGTGTTGCATCAACCCCCCAAAAAACTCAGTTCATTACAAAGTTTAAATCGGTCGGGGTGTTTTTAATTACAGTATATATACTTAATTTAACTCATTATCAACAAAAGGATAGAAGTTTTATGCACTTAAAATGTACGCATTTTAAATAGATATCTTACAATGGTATTTTCAAAATTGTACGCAGTGATTATAAAATGTTAAAAAGCAAACGGTTCTTACAGTATATATTTCCTTAAAACAAAAGTCACAAACGTCAAATGATGAATTAGGATCAACACAATAAACAGTCAGTTTTATGTTTATGCATGTTGGTGCCATTCAATCTAGTGGGACAACCCCTTTTAAAATCTTTAGATTAAAATCTAATTATTTGAGAAATCCATGTTATTAAACAGCACCTTTACAATGATGTATCCCTTTTGATGCATCGTGATTGAATAGAAATTATCCTGAAAGTAATTTAGACAATAAATAACCTTGGAACATCACCCCACAATCCAACAAGTTTGAAGTGTTATGGTCCATTTTTGAAGGGTATAAATCTTTGAAGGGAATTTCCTGTGTATGAACGGGTGGCCATGATTAGCATCCATGTGGTTATTTTTCAAGATGGTGGATAATTTCACCAATATTGCAATAAGTTTTCATTTGATGCTTTATATTTTTCATTGGTTTAATTTTTATAAACCTATACAATTTAGGAATGGAGAATAAAACACTGTTAACGGTTTACATGAGCTATGCTAGTATAATCTTTCCTACAGTGACCTCCAAACAGTCAGTCCAGACTTGCCCCAAACCGCAAACCCCAGGTTTGTTTAGTTAGTGTTTAATGAGCCAGTGAAACCGCAGAGCGCTCAGTGGGGTGCCTTGGGTACTGTGTATCGGACGGGAATACACATTTCATCGTGTGGAACCTTGTTCCATATGAACTCCCATCCTGTGGCCCGTCCGACAAAAATGTGACATCGGACGAGCCTCGTCATGTGGTCTGTCCAGGATGAGTTTTGACAAGACCCCTAAGAATGACACAACTTTTTAGAAGGGTGGGGGACACTATATCAAACGTCCCCCTCTCAAAATTGACCAAAGATTGCACCACAGAGCATCTAAAATGCAGAATTTTCCCGTGCCTATAGACGATGTGACCTCTGACATCACACAAAAACCATAACATGATTCGCGCGCATACTGCCAGGCAAAACCTTTGTGTTTTGGCAGCCAGCTAGAAAATGTACGCAATCTTACTGTGACTGCGCAACTCAGGTGCCCGGCGAAACATGACGTATAGAGTGTTTTGTCAACAGAGGGTGGTTTGAATGTAAACATGGTCACATCGTCTATAAGCGGGCCTGGACCCTATGCTGTTTGGCTTCTCACACAAATGCTCAAACATTATGATTGATGCCATTGACGGGACACAGGGTTTGGTCTTATACGGTGCAATACTTGAGTTTCAAGATAAAGACAAGTCATTAGATACGGCAAACATTTGAGTTTATGCCCTCCACCCTTCAAAAATGGGGGGGGGGGAGGGGGGATAGTCCCTTCCACTGTTTCAAGGGGGAGGTGCAATTTTGTCAACGTTTGAGCAATAGTGTGAGAAGCCAAACAGCATCTAGGATCCAGGCCTGATTAAAGGCAGTGGACACTATTGGTAGTGACTCAAAATAATTATCAGCCTAAAACCTCACTTGGTAACGTGCAATGGGGAGAGGTTGATAGTATCAAACATTGTGAGAAACGGCTCCCTCTGAAGTGTCGTAGTTCCCGAGAAAGAAGTAATTTTTCATGAAATTCATTTCAAGATCTCAGATTTAGAATGCCAGGTCTCGAAATAAAGCATCTGAAAGCACACTACTCTGTGTGACAGGTGTTTTTTTGTTTTGTGCATTAATATCTCGCAACGACCGATTGAGCTCAGATTTTCACAGGTTTGTTATTTTAGGCATTTTGAGATACACCAAGTGAGAAGACTGGTCTTTGAAAATTACCAATAGTGTCCAGAGTCTTTAGGCGAGCCCGGACTCATTTGCCCCCTACAACTTGTGTCATGTATGTAGATCCGTACTTGAAGATGCTGTTAACTCAAAAGGTTCTACTGCTGCTCACATTTTAAAGGCTTTGCTCTATTCCATTCTTTTTGCCTCTTGTTGACAGTTGCCCTAAGATTGCACCACAGAGCATCTAGAATGTGAACTGTTCCCAGGCCCTTAAACGGGCCCGACCCACGCCGTAAAGGTTTCATACGAGCATGCTTATAGATCCGCACATGAAGATGATGTTAACCAAAAAGGTTATACAACTGCTGCTCACATTTAAAAGGCTTTATAAATGTTCTGTTCCATTCGTTTTGCCTATTGGCCTAAGTTTGCACCAGAGAATCTAGAATGCAAAGTTTTGCCCAGGCCGAAAAAGGTTTTGCGTTCCGCTTTATAGCATGCTCCATCTTTAATTGGTTTGCCCTACCAACAAGCCCCCAACCCCTTTATAGAATTTCCTGTCTTAATCCACCCTTGACGATGCTAGGAATGAACCGCCGTCTGAGCATTATATGTAGAAATAATTTGTATACGCAGCTATAATTGAATTGGTTTTTAGCTAATAACCAGGATAGCAATTAAATGGTGCATCATTTGTCATAGCTCGAAATAGCCATTAAATTCCAAGATCTCAGATGGGGCACATCTTCCCTCAGACTCATAAGATTGCACTAGAGAGCATAAATGGCCTTAAAATTTTCCTGGGGCCCTTAAGCGAGGCGGGACCCCACGCCGTAGATGGTATGACTAACGATGTTCCTCCCCCCATCTTTCAAGACAGATTGACGTCGATGCTAATGGTCACTCTAAAGAAATTATAACATTATGAATGTTTTCTCATTTTCTCAGTTGCACAAAACCCAAGAGAGCAAAAGAGCTGAGCTGGAGAGTCAAATGAAGGATAACAGGAAGCGGAGGAAGACTCTGTAAGAGACACTGTTTTTTTTCTTATTCAAGATTACATCTCAGCAACACCGTACTTAAGGGTTTGGATACCTTTTGTACAACACAAAACTCAATGTCAACAGATATACATTAAACTATCCGGTTTGAAGATAATGGTGGTAGAAGGCTTCTAAAATATTACTTGCCTTGCTGAGGTTGTAAGTTTTGAGACATGAGTAAAAAAATATTATGAAAGTAGTTTTTGTTTCATGAAACAAAAGTGATCTTAGCATGTAAAACGTATTTACGCTACTCTCCTGAAAACCTTGCTGTTTGATTTTGCCTTTTGTTTTCTTCGCAAAACTTTAAAACTAATGTTGCTAAAATTGTATAGTACATGTACATCATTCACAGTGCATAGGGATTTATGTAATGGGCAAAATTGTTATACAAAAGGTACCAAAACCCTTTAAAGATACAACTTTGTACTTGTTTTTGAGATCGTCATTCCTTTTATCGATTGTCCCTGAATGAGAATGCATTTATTAACTCAACCATTTCTGGGTTTATAATTTGTTTTTAACCTTTACACTGATGTGTTTTAACCACTGTACCCTGTGAAAACAAATATAGTATGCAAATCACTCGAGTGGGATTTGAACGCGCGACCTTTGCATTGCTAAAGCAGATGTCCTACAACTAGACCACCGAGCTAGCCCGATGGCTAGAGGCAGCTCAAATCCTGGGTTTAAAAAACTGACTGACCCATAACCCTATTAACAATAAATAATTGTAGTGCCAGTAGTAAAAATTCTTGTTGTTACTGTCCAAATTGCTTGTATTAGAAATGTAAAGTTATTGTGTAATGTTTATTTTCATCTGCAGCACGCAGCAGCGCTGGAGTGGGAGTGAAAAGATCACCTTTTGTCACAACAGTGGAGTCAGTGCTACTATACGGAGATGAGACCTAGACCCTAACCACCAGGATGGAGAAGTCTCTGGATGGTTGCTACACCAGGATGCAGCGTATGACCCTAAACATCCCCTGGCAAGACCACATGAGAAACTCCAATCTGTATGCTGGCTGGCCAAAGGCTACAGAGAAGATCCGTGAACGCCGCCTCAAGCTTGCTCGGCACTGTGTCCGCCACTCAGAGCTTGCCCCTTGCCCAATCATCCTCTGAGAGCCCACCCAAGGCAAGGCTTCTCGTGGGAGAAGATGACTCTCCTACCTAGACACACTGAAATGAGACATCGGCTTGACCAGCGCTGAAGAACTACGCTCCTTCATGCTGGACCGGAACATCTGGAGAAAAATCACTGAGCAGGCTCGAGCCTCTAGATGGCGCTTGACTTGATTGATTGGGAGTATGATTCAAACTGCGAGCAGCTCATCAGGCCTCATCCAAAACACCTGTAATCATAGTCTATAGTGATGGTACCCAAGCCCATCAAGAGAGCCCCATAGTCTGCCGACCAGAACACCAATGGGAATCTTGAGGTTCAGGTGGTCACCAAGCAAAATCCTAAGGAGAGGTCAGATAAGACTGGTGAGGTCCACCATTTTGAAGTCCAGTCGCTCAGACGACGTCATTTTTGTCACAGTGATGAATTTGGTAATGCTTCACCAAAGTCAGTCGGTTCAGAGCCTCCATCGCCAACACGATCAACGGAGAAATCTCCAAGGAAAGATGCTGTCATCCCATCACCTTGGGGTTCACCACAGAAATCCCAAGGTGATGAGCTCTCTGCAGCGTTTCCTGGTCATCACACCAGAAGCATCAGCCATAAGAAAGTACCGGAAGAAGGCGTCAATCCCGAAGTTTTTTAAACAGGTTTTATTGTTTTGTTATCCTTGAGTTTTATACATATTAACTGCAACAATGACGCTACAGTTGTACCAGTTGCTTTTAAATGTATTAAACCACCTCAGATGTATAATTATTTAACTTGGCTTTTAAGACACTGGACACTATTGGTAATTGTCAAACACTAGTCTTCACAGTTGGTGTATCTCAACATATGCACAAAATAACAAACCTGAGAAAATTTGAGCTCACAAAGTTTTATACTATCACCCTCTCCCCATTACTCATAATCAACTGGTATGCAGTGCTAACCCCTAAATGAATTAGCACCGTGGACTTGTTAATGCCTTTATCAAATTATGTGACAGGATGCCATACACAAAGCAAACCCTTTCCATGTTATATGGGATAGTAGGGTTTGTATAAAAAGCAAAACTTATAACAAGGAACAAAGTTAACTTACTGTTTTAAAGGCACTGTACACATTTGGTAATTACTCAAAATAGGCCTTTATTAGCATAAAACATTATTTGGTAACGAGCAACGGAAGACTGTTGATAGTATAAAACATTGTGAGAAACGACTTCCTATAAAGAGATAATTTCTCACTAAAATAATATATATAAAAATTGGCCAGAAGCACACTATTTTATACAACAAGGGTGATTTTTTCTTTCATCAGTTTCTTGCAACTTCAATGAACAGTTGAGTCCAAATTTCCACATTCTTGTTTCTTTATGCATATATGTTCGGATACACCGAGTAAGAATACTGGTCTTTGACAAAAACCAAACGTGTTCAGTCCTTATTGTTTTTTTTTTTAAATTAAGATGCGTACTGCCTGTGATAGTATTAACAAACCATGCAATGTACTTGTACAGTAGCATTAACATCAGTGCCCAATTTCATATAGCTACTTTTAGCAAGCACAAACCATAGAGTTATATATAAGAACTAGAGCGCGCACTGACCTATATACGCGCCCCAGTATGCGAGCAGGCGGCCATTTTTTAAGTTGACAACACAGCTATCTCACAGCGTGTGTTTGTGCGGCCATTTTGTAAGTTGAACAAACAGCATCGCGTGAGTGTGAGTGTAGTGCTCTGAAAACCTGTTGTTTCCAGTCCGCCGTTTCGAAAATACCAGGGTCTTTTCGAAACGCAGGTATTTTTACAGGTCAGGATCCAAAAGTACTTAAAGTCTGCTATATCCATTCGCCGTTTCTAAAACGCCCAGATAATTCGAACCCTGATGTTGTAGCGCCACCAACTGGCGGTGTATTCCTCGGCTGCTGAAACGGCGGAGATCCTGAAACTGGTCCGTGAACTGGACCACACAGCTGGTGTGTATTTTCATAATTGTAAGGGCCTACAATAAGTATTCTGGCAAGAGAAGATCTATTAAGGTATGTTATGGAAAACCAAAGCAAAATTATTTATTTTGGTAGCGTACCTTACTTCAGTCATCAGTGTTCAAACAAGAGTACTTCTTTTATTGACTCGAAATTGCCCAACTTTAACTTGCATATTCCTTTGTAAAGTACATTACTTACCAATGCATAGTACACAGTACATGTGTACATCATAAGACATGTGCAATATTACCAGATACAGTACTTCTGCAGTATTATCTAACCTGCACCAATAAAATGCCTAAACACTTTACAAATGGTCACTCAGGATTATGTTACACTTTACAAAAATGGTCGGAAAAGTTTCCGTATGGCGCCACCACTTTTTCATTCGAAATAAAATAATATAGTATCTAATTTACCTGATTGATATATCCCTTTTTGTAAAAATGAGTGAAAAGGTGGTGGCGCCATACGGAAAGTTATCCAAATGGTCAGATTTAGCGGAACTTGAGTGTAGTAGGCAACAAAATAGTTTGTTAATTCGGTTCACAGTTACTGACTGAGCATTTTGATTGACACCAGTATTAAAGGAACACGTTGCCTTGGATCGGACGAGTTGGTCAAAACAAAAGCGTTTGTAACCGTTTTTTATAAAATGCATATGGTTGGAAAGATGTTTTAAAAGTAGAATACAATGATCCACACAAGTTTGCCTCGAAATTGCGTGGTTTTCCTTCTACTATGCGAACTAACATGGTCGGCCATTTTATGGGAGTCAAAATTTTGACCCCCATAAATGGCCGACGTGTTAGTCGACGAGGTAAAAGGAAAACCACGCAATTTCGAGGCATGTTTGTGTGGATCATTGTATTCTACTTTTACAACATCTTTCTACCCATTCGAATTTTATAAAAAACGGTTACAAACGCTTTTCAAAGACCAACTCGACCGATCCAAGACAACGTGTTCCTTTAATGTTGCACTATGTCTATGAGTATGATTGAATGATGATGATGTTGTTTTGCAGAATTATTATGGGCACCTGAGTGGCTGAAAGGCAGTGGACACTGTTGGTAATTGTCAAAGACTAGTCCCCACAGTTAGTGTATCTCAACATATGCATAAAATAACAAACCTGTGAAAATTTGAGCTCAATTGGTCATTGAACTTGCGAGATAATGAAAAAAAAAAACACCCTTGTCACACGAAGTTGTGTGCGTTTAGATGGTTGATTTCGAGACCTCCAGTTCTAAATTTGAGGTCTCGAAATCAAATTCGTGGAAAATTACTTCTTGCTCGAAAACTATGGCACTTCAGAGGGAGCCGTTTCTCAAAATGTTTTTTACCATTAACCTCTCCCCATTACTCCGCACCAAGTAAGGTTTTGTGCTAATTATGTTTTTGAGTAACTACCAATAGTGTCCACTGCCTTTAAAGTCAAATTTGAAAAGTTGCAAAAGCCCATTCACCCAATTCCAGAACCTTGGGAACTAGCACTTAAGCATCACATACTAGTTGCGATACGTAACTCTCCTCCCGATGGCCGCCAGGCCGTAGGGTTACGAGATTCTTTTGATCGGAAACAGTTGATCTGGTCCAACACATACAATTTCGACAGCTAGTCACCAGAATTGCCCCATCTTTACCACTTTTAAAAATCATGACACAAATTCTGAGGGTACGAACTTAATCCGCAATGTCTAATGCAGCCTTCCATAATACTCAAAACACCATTTAGAATATTTTTCGAAGAACAATGGACAAAAACTTACAGATCCTGGAGCAATTCCCAGGTTCATATTTTGAACCTGTCGCATCAAACGCATTATTTTGTTGATGGGCTAAATGGGCTAAACCATTCTGTAAAATGGTTCCTGACCATTGAAAGTAAAAGTTAAACTTTTTTTCGTTGGAGCAGGTGATACTCTTTGAAATACCATTCACTCAAACAAATCTATTTTTTTATGTTTGGGGCCAAACATCTGACATAGCATCTTTTAGCCGCTCAAGTGCCCTTAAAGGCAGTCGGACACTATTGGTAATTACTCAAAATAATGTTCAGCACAAATCTTTTCTTGGTGACGAGTAGTAGGGAGAGGTTGATGGTATAAAACATTGTGAGAAATGGCTCCCTCTGAAGTGCCATAGTTTTCGAGAAAGAAGTAATTTTCCATGAATTTGATTTCGATACCTCAGATTTAGAACTTGAGGTCTCAAAATCGACCATCTAACATGTCCTAACGCACACAACTTCGTGTGACAAGGGTGTTTTTTCTTTCATTATTATCTTGCAACTTTGATGACTGATTGAGCTCAAATTTTCACAGGTTAGTTATTTTATACATGTGTTGAGGTACACCAACTGTGGAGGCTAGTCTTTGATAATTACCAACAGTGTCCACTGCCTTTAAATCCTGTGAATTGAGTCAACCAATTATTTTATTGCATACTAATTCAGGTTCCGATAAATCTGACCATTTGTAAGTAGTTAAATACTTTGTTAGTGCAGTTTAGTTATTTTAGTGAGTTTTATTGTGTCCATATTATTTAGTGATTTATGGTTGTACATTTACTCTTTTTCGATGTGCTTTTTACATACATCTAGGCCTAAATCCCATGCCATATTCAAAATTCATCAAGAGGGACCAATACAATACATCAGGCCTTTGGTGCCACAGTGAAGTATCATACATCTAGGCCTAAATCACATGCCATAGATTAGTCCAAATTCATCATGACAGACCAATACAATACTACATGTAAATAGCTTCATACATGTTTTACTGTTAGTTCATGTCAGCGCTATGACAGAATTAGTCTTTAAACAATCTAGTAATCTGCAAAAATAAATTAACTGATTTTTGTCTGTCTTTCTTCTTACATAATTTACAAGCTAGATCCCAGTGTAGCCGTTAACATCCCAATGTCAACACGCACACAAGTAAACTTTCAAGACGTTTTCCTAAGCCCAAGACAAAACAGGTGTCAAGGACATCCCTGTGTAGGAAGAAGCATTCTTCGCCCAGGTCCGGTGAGAAGGTGGCTCGAAGTAGGGAGACGTCTCACAGTCGGGATTGAGAATCGACGAAATTGGAGGAAAATACACCCTGCAGAAGAATGGATACAATGAGATTGCTGTTGTGGCTGAGTGTGAGGTAACTTTTACAAGATTCAAATCCATCAAAGTCAACAATCGAGCAAAGCAGAGGTTACTTTGTATTGGGATTAGTGTTGTGGGTCATTTAAACATGGTTTTATTAGGCTACTCTGATGTGGGGGGGGGGATGTGTCTGGCAGGCCTAATGCAGCAGAAAACTTGTCTGGTGGTTGATACTTATTGTATGATGAATAGTGTTATTGGTCATTTCAACTTGGTTGGAGGTACTTTCTCAGATGGCAAACCCAAGGAGAGTGGATAGAGGGTGTCTGGCAGGCAAAAAAGAGCAGACAACTTGTCTGGCTGTTGATCTTTTCTTTGAAAATAGAGTTACTGGTCATATTCAACTTGGTTTCAAGTGGTTCCTCCGAGGGTGGGGGGGGGGGGGGGGGCCTAAAGTGGCAGACAATTTGTCTGGCAGTTAATGCTTGTACATGTTGTATGGAGAAAAGTGTTATTGGTCAATTCAACTTGGTTTTGACCCAGAGAGGGGGAGGGGGTGGGTGTCTCTTGGGGCAAAATGCAGCGGACAATTTGTCTAGCAGTTGATGCTTTTCATTGGGATAGTGTTATTGGTCATTTCAACATGGTTTCAGATAGCTCCTCCGATGTTGGGGGAGGGAGGGGGTGTGTCTGGCGGGCCTAATGCAGAAGACATGTTGTTTGGTTGTTGATACTGGTTGGAAGAGTAGTGTTTTTATTGGTCATTTCGACTTGCTGGGAGGTAGTTCCTCAGATGGTAAACCCAGGGAGGGGGCGGAGGAGGTATCTGGGCGCGCAAAATGCAGCAGACAATTTGCCTCGTGGTTGATACTTTTCATTGGCAATGGTGTTATTGGTCATTTGAACTTGGTTTCAGGTGGTTCCGATGGTGGGGGGGGGGGCGGTGTTGTCCATGGCAGGCCTAATGCAGCAAAGCAGAGGATACTTTGTATTGGGAATAGTTTTTTGGGGTCATTTAAACATGGTTTCATAGGGCTCCTCCGATGTGACGGGGAGGGGTGTGTTTGGCTGGCCTAATGCAGCAGACAATTGATCTGGTGGGTGATACTTGTATGGAGATTAGTGTTGTTGGTCATTTCAACTTGGTTGCAGGTATTTTCTCAGATGGTAAACCCAGGGAGAGGGGATAGAGGGTGTCTGGCAGGCAAAATGCAGACAATTTGTCTGCCTGTTGATCTTTTCATTGGGAATAGTGTTACTGGTCATATTCAACTTGGTTTCAAGTGGTTACTCCAATGTTGGGTGAGGGGGGTGGGGGGTGTCTGCATTGTCATGATTGTCTGGTGGCTGATACTATGTATTTAGTATACTTTTTTTGGTAATTTCAACATGGTTTCAGGTGGTTACTCTGATGCTTAACCCAGGGGGCGGGGAGGGTGTTGTCTGGTGGGCCTAAATGCAGCAAAACATTTGTCTGGCGGCTCACACGTTGTTTAGGAAATAGTGTTTTTAATCATTTCAGCACTGTTTCATCAGGTGGTTCCTCCGATGTTGGGGGGGGGGGGTGTATGGCAGCCTGTCTGGTTGTTGATACTTGTTTAAAGAATAGTGTTATTGGTCATTTTCAACTTGGTTGCAGGTACTTTCTCAGATAGTAAACCCAGGGAGAGGGGATAGAGGGTGTCTGGCGGGCAAAATGCAGCAGACAATTTGTACGGATGTTGATCTTTTTATTGGGAATATTGTTACTGGTCATTTCATTTTGGTTTCAGGTGGTTCCTCCAATGTGGTCATTTCAACATGGTTTCAGGTGGTTACTCTGATGGTTAACCCATGGCACGGGGGGGGGGGGGGGGGGGGTTTGTCTGGCGGGCCTAATGCAGCAAAACATTTGTTTGGCGGCTCATACAGTGTAAAGGAAATATTGATTTTGGTCATTTCAACATGGTTTGAGGTGGTTCCTCTGATTTTTTTTTTGGGGGGGCGTGTCTGGCGGTTGATACTTAAACGAAGAATATCGTTACTGTTCATTTCGACTTGGTTTAAGGTGGTACCTACAATGTTTGATTCAGCTCATTATATTGCGTCTTTGTTGGGTGTCCATGGCAAACATCCATATCTGACTATGTCAGGTTATCCAGTAAATGTTCTTGTACTCAAATATTGGTACCTTGTTCGTTTAACCAAAGTGCTCTGGGCTCTGGATGAGACAAGACCAACACAACTTGAAAAAGAGTCAAGGAACGGAACTGTTATGTAGGTTTTTAACAAACACAGATAGAGATGATGAATATTTAACAGCATCATTTAAAGACAGTGGAAACTATTGGTAGTTGTCAAAGACCAGTCTTCTGTATCTCAACATCTATTATGCATAAAATAACAAACCTGTGAAAATTTGAGCTCATGTGACATATTTTCGTAGTTCCTTTCGCCAGTTTTGACCTTCGGCCTGTGCGATACGGATTCTTTTCATGATTGAGTCATTTTGGCGTTCCACTTCGCCATTCGCTTGAGCCCACTTAGCTGTGACCTTGACATGGTCTATACCGTTCTCACAGAACTCGCGAAACTCATGAGAACGGAACTGTGGACCATTGTCGCATTTCAGTGTCACTGGAAGTTCATGACGGCTGAAGATTTCCTCTAGGGAATCAATGACTTTGTCTGCGGTAGTGGAACTCAGTATCTGGTACTCATAGTATCGGCTGTAGTTCAATAACTACTAGAACGGAATGTCCTGATGGAAATGGTCCAAGTAAATCAGTTGCTAAGTCCTGCCAAGGACCGTCAGGGAGTGTGGTTGGTCTCAGTGGCTCAGGGGGTCAGGTCGTGCTACAATTTGACATCCATGGCACGATCTGCAGAACTTTGCGGCACCTTTTTCCATTCCTGGCCACCATCTTTTGTGCGAAGGTTTTGCTTCATTCCCACAATACCAAGGTGACCCTCGTGCGCAAGAGCTAAGGCTTGTTGTCTGAGTTTCTGTGGTAAGACGATACACGTTCCACGTAATATCAGCTGTCCGATGACACATAGCTCTCCTGCAATCGGCGCATACGCCTTACAGTTTTCAAAGTGGCCGGTTCGAACTGCTTCTCTTAACTCTGCTAGCTCTTTATCCTCTGCGGATGCGCTTTCAACTTGTTTCGTTGTCATAGCACTGGGTGTGGCAGAGATGGCTACAAAACGCACATAGTCCTCTGCCCCGTGGTCATGCTTGAATTGAATCTTTTCCTGCAAAAGCCGGGACAAAGCGTCGGCAATGTTATCGCCTCCAGGGATGTATACAACTCGTGCATATGGTTTAGATCGGGGTCCATATATCGCCTCCAATGGTTTGTGATCAGTCAGTAGTTCAAAACTGCGACCATCGATGAATGCGTGAAACCTTTCACAAGCCCAGACGAGTGATTGGGCTTCTTTCTCTTTTTGCGAATATCTCCTCTCGCAATCTGTCAGACTGCGACTGGCATAGCAGATTGGAACTAAACCGTCGTGTTGTTCCTGGACTAAAACAGCACCCAGTCCTACTGGACTCGCATCAGCTATCACTTTTGTCGGTGCGTTCTTGTCATAGTACGCGAGCGTGGTTGCGTTTGCGAGGCTTTCCTTTAGCGAATTGAAGGGCTGTTCGCTCGTGAGATCCAAATTGAAATGGAATTCCTTTCCTGGTTAGCTTTCGAAGTGGATCTGATACTGTAGCAAAGTTAGGTATGAATCTGCCACTAAACCCAACGAGGCCAGAAAGCTTCGAATCTCTGAGACGTTACGCTTCTGCTACAGCTCTTATGCGCTCTTGTGTAGGACCAATGCCTTTCTCTGATAGTAGGATTCCTATGAATACCAACCGACTCATGTTAAACTGGCACTTCTCTTGGTTCAAGGTAAGACCTACCTCCTCTAATCTGCGTAACACTGCGAATACTCTGTTATTGTATGTCTCCTTGTCAGACGCATGAACGATGATGTCATCTGAGATGTTTTCCACACCTTCAAGTCCCGCTAGTGTCTTTGCGATCATGTATTGGTATTGCTCACTGGCAGAGCTAACTCCAAAGAGTAGGCGTTTGTATTGGTAGAGACCGCAATGAGTAACAAAGGTTGTGATCCCTCGCGACTCGTTATCAAGTTCCAACTGGTGATAGCCCCATTTGAGGTCGAGCTTGCTGAAGAACTTTGATCCATTCATTGTCTGCAACAGTTCATCTACTGTCGGTATTGGATGACGACCGCGTATTATCGCGTCATTAGCGCGTCTCATGTCGAGGCAGAGTCGTATGTCACCATTCGGTTTTGGCACGGTGACTACTGGATTGACCCAAGGGGTTGGACCATCCACACGCTCAATGATATCCAGATCCTCCAATTCATGAATCTTTTCCTCCACTCTACTGCGTAAATTGAATGGAGTGCGTCTTAGTGGTTGTGCTACTGGCTTTACAGAGGGGTCAATGTGAAGCTTCACTTGTTCAGTTTTGAGCTTACCTACACCTTTGAACACATCTGGAAATTGCTTATGGAACTGGGTCGAGCCGTTCTTTGTGCGCTCATCAATACTGGCTACCGCTGTGGTGTGTGGAGGACCGTTAGCTGCATCCACTCCAATTTTGAGTACACCCAACTCCATTGCAGTAACTTTGCCTTTCATGACAATGAATTCAGCTAGTACAGATTTCCTTGATATACTCGCTTCACAGCTGAGGAGACCTTTCAACGATAGGGCTTGGTCAGCACCGTATGCCCACAATTTCCTGTTTGGTGGGGCGACACGAGATTCACACTTAATTTTGGCATTTTTCAGTGATTCCCATGTATGTTCATCAATAATGTTGCTCGTGGCCCCAGAATCAATCAACATGTGAAGGTCAATTCCACCAACAGTTACCTTTATCTTATTCGAGTAAGTATTCTCATGAATGAGAAATGCATAGTCATGCGATGGTTCTGAATCAAGATGTTGCTCACCGATTTAGTTGACTGTTGGCTTGGACTTGGTCTTCCAGACTTTGGCAAAATGATCTCTTCCAGAACATTTTTGGCATGTCTGGCCTCTTGCGGGGCACTTGGGGTCTCGACCAAAATGCCCAGTTCGACCACACCTGTAACAAGCACCTTTGGTAGTCATGGTAGTGGTTGCGGATTTCACTGATTGGTTTTCCTGTCTCTGATATTTGGATTGTTGGGTCCATTTCTTAGGCTTGCTTGATTTGTCATGAAGCTTTGGTTTCCTGTCAGACACCATGTTGACAGTAGTGTCAGACAGAGAGGTTTTGCTCTTGACAGACAGTGCAGCCATCTGACTTTCTACCTTTTCACATTTATCAGCTACTTTCATTGCCTTTGCTAAAGTTAGTTCATCCCCTGCTTCCAATAGCTTGCGTCTAACATAATCAGATTTGCACTTACTCAACACAGCATCTCTTATCTGGTTGTCTTTTTCACCTCCAAAATCACAGTCTCTATAAACTAGCCGCTCTCCGAAGTCTGGTTACAAATTGTTATACCGTTTCCCCTTCCTTCTTGACGACTTAGTGAAAAGTCTGCCGTGCAAATGCTGCATTTTTCTGCGACACGAAGTATTTGTTCAGTGCGGTTTTGGCAGCTTCAATATCAGTAGTTACGCCCGTGTCCGGTAGTGTCAAGAAAATTTCCTGTACGTCCGGTCCGGTAAGATGGAGCATTAGTGCACGTCGTCGTTGCTTCACCTTCAGTGCCATGGTAGACCCAATAATATGGCCTTTGCCGTCTGCATACAGCTTGAACGACATTAGCCACCTTTCCCATCGTGGTCCAAGGGTTGCTGGCTCCGAAAAACAGTCAAATATGGGGATTAAAGTTTTCTCCATGATTTTTCCGGATTATCCTCGTGCCAATGTTGAATCTTCGGTTTATTCGTATCTAAACTACAAATCACAATCCTGTCGGCACATGCACACATAACCTTTGACCTAATGGTAATTAGACTAGAGCTGTTAGTCGCTCGTAAACACAACAGTAACGAGTAATGGTCTAGCAGTTAAGAGCGGCAGATTCAAGCTCTGGCGTTAGATCAGTAGAGTGTACGCAGATGTGAGTCCTGGTCGTTACACTTGTGTTCTTAAGCAAGACACGTAACCATATTGCTTCATAAAAGTTGGGGAGGTAGTGCTTTCTGCTCTTCCAGCCAGGCTTCAGATAGATGATACCCAAGTCTGCATCTGTATGGACTGTAAAGGGGGTAATCCTGTAGAAAAACAGTTGATTGAAGGCAATAACTTGAAGTGGCCTTCAGGCCATGTGTGTCTGGCGACACAATTAATGTGTTGACTGACAAGGCTTGATTGTTGTAATTATTAGTAATGATAACTGTTTTCATGTGCTATGATGGTTTTTTCTATCTTACATGTACATCTTATTTATTTCAAGTGGCATTCTTGTAACCAGACGCATTTTTAGACAAAACTCACAAATCATTTATGACTTGTAATTGAAGAACACTAAGCAACTCATCCTATCTTTGTTTTCTTTGTAATCACCCAGTAGGTTCCTGTAACTATCAACCGATATTTGAGAGATGACCAAAGGGAGGGAGTGAAGTTCTTGTGCCAGCATTATAAGATGGGCGAGGGTGCTATATTGGGAGATGGCATGGGAATGGGAAAAACAGTTCAGGTACGACTAATTACTTGTTATGAGTGTTAGTGCATCAAGCAGGAATATTATCTGCTTTAAAGACAGTGGACGCTATTGGTAATTGTCAAGGAACAGTCTTCGCACTTGGTGTATGTAAACATATGCATAAAATAACAGACATGTGAAAACTAGAGCTCAATTGGTCGTTGAAGTTGCAAGATATGAATGAAATAAAAAACACCCTTGTCACACGAAGTTGTGTGCTTTCAGATGCTTGATTTCGAGACCTCAAATTATAAATCTGAGGTCTTGAAATCAAATTCGTGGAAATTACTTCTTTCTCGTAAACTACTTCACTTCAAAGGGAGCTGTTTCTCGCAATATTTTATATTATATAACACCCAAGCAGATTCTTGCCATTTGATTGCAGGATTGTCCGTCACGTGTTAGCAAATAATCTGAGGTCTTGAAATCAGATTCATGGAAAACTACTTTTTACTCGAAAACTATGTCACTTCAGAGGGAGCTGTTTCTCACAATGTTTTCACAATGTTCTTTATTATCGAACTCTCCCCATTACTCGTCACCAAGTAAGGTGTTATGCTAGTAACTTTGTTGAGTCATTACCAATAGTGAGCATATGAACTTCTCTTTACAAGGATTTCACTTACTTATTTTTCTGCTCTCATATTTTTCTTGTTAAGTACCAACACCCACCACATTGATAGGTGCCCAGTCCTGCTGTGATTTATTTCGTTATTCATTTTTATTTCAACATGTCTTGTAATGTTTTGTATTCAGGGGGTGTTGCTAATTTATCATCCGTCTTCTTATCTGTATCTCCAGGTCCTTGCCTTTTTTATTGAACTGCGCTTGGAAAGACTGGTACCAGGGAAGACTGCCCAATACGCTTGCCAGAGTTTTTAAAGAAGGTATTGTTTTCAAACGAATCCATACAATTCATATAATTCATTCGGATTACAACAATAGCTGATGGTACTGTACTTGTTTGTAGATTACAACAATAGCTGATGGTACTGTACTTGTTTGTAACAATAGAGAAAAACAAAATAAATACAGACAAAATAACAGTTTGTGAAGATTGGTATAAAACCTTGTTGGTCTTTGACATTGTAAGGTTAATTTTTGGGGGTTATAATTGTGCAGTATTTCTATCTTACGTTACATTTTGGTTTATCTTATTTCATTGTCTTTTCTCATGTTGTTGTGTGTGTGTTTTTTCGGCATGTTCTTACTGTATTTTTAACCAAATAACTTTAATCAGTCAATCAATCAATCAATCAATCAGTCAATTACTCAACTAATGCTAGTTGTTAATTATACAGAGTGCGATCCACTGTATAACCAGCCGTTGATTTCACCAAACTCTTCCTAACTTAGGATATAATCTAATGGCTTAGGACGAGTTAAGTTCCGTAACCATACTAGTTAAGACACATTGAACCCTTCCTAAGTTGGGATGAGTAACTTGTCCTTACTCTAGATCGGGATTAATCCTAGACTTGTGGACAAGTCGTTAAATTGGCCCCACGCGCTGAGATATGAGAGCACTCTCGCGTGAACTGATGGTTTCCGATTATGACTCTGAGGAGTCATAATCGAGAGAGAGCACTGTCTCAGCCCGAGGGGCAGATTTAACGACTTGTCCACAAGTCTAGATTCATCCTAGACTTGTGGACAAGTCGTTAAATCGACCCCACGCGCTGAGGAGTCCAAATCGGGGAGCCATCAGTTCGCGCGAGAGCACTGATCTCGTGAGAGCACTATCTCAGCCCGAGGGGCAGATTTAACGACTTGTCCACAAGATTAATCCTAGACTTGTGGACAAGTCGGTAAATCGGCCCCACGCGCTAAGGAGTCGAAATCGGGGAGCCATCAGTTCGCGCAAGAGCATTGATCTCGTGAGAGCACTATCTCAGCCTGAGGGGCCGATTTAACGACTTGTCCACAAGATTAATCCTAGACTTGTGGACAAGTCGGTAAATCGGCCCCACGCGCTAAGGAGTCGAAATCGGGGAGCCATCAGTTCGCGCAAGAGCATTGATCTCGCGAGAGCACTATCTCAGTGCGTGGGGCCGATTTAATGACTTGTCCACAAGTCTAGATTATTCCTAGCTTCTTTTTTTTTATTGCCGGCGTTTGCAGCAAACTTCGGGTCAGGAAAGTGTGGACTTGGGGAAATTGACATGGCAAGGCTCCCCACTATATCTCTGAATTGCTTCAAGTTTACACTTTGTCATGGAGTCTTTGATCATGTTCCATGCTTCTCCTCATTGAACCCCAGTCTCAACACTCATGGAGTGACAGGTCTTTTTCTTCAGCTTTGCCATGCATCTGGAACATCATCATCATCATCATCATCATCGTCGTCATCATTCTCTTAATACATTATGGGGACGTTAAGCTGCCAAACTAATGGGTTCTAATGCTCTTCGCCACAGCTGCCATGCAGATACTCGAAGTCCGCAAGGTAGGCAGGGGCGGGATCCTCCCCGTGCTTCGACATTCAGCTTAATGGTCACATGGGAAGGTGTATCCTCTGGGATGTCCTCAATGATGGTGGTCTCCCAGATTGTTGCATTAGTGATGAAGTAGACACTTTAGGCTGAAGGCTTGGAGCCTTCCTGTGTCGTCTGCCCGGAGTGTCCATGTTTCTGAGCCAAAGAGTAGGACGAGGAGGACACAGGTAGTAAATACCTTCAGCTTGGTTGTGAGCTTCAGGCGTTTTTTTCTCCAGACACAATCTCATTGGCCAAAGGTGGATGAGGCAAGTCCAAGACGTCGGAGAATGTCGGGGGAGGATGAGCCTGAGGAATGGATGTCACAGTCGAGATACCTGAACTTCTGTGTAATTTGGACAGAGTTACCCTCAACGTTGACTGAAGCAGGTGTTTGGCGGAGGTTGGTACAGTTCTGGATCTTGGTTTTTGCCCATGATGTGTGCATCCCCATCATCTCAGCTTCTTCCTCGAATCTTTGGAGTGAGGAACAGTGCAGCGTCGTACTGGCACTCTCTACCACTTGATCTTGGATCTTTTCTTTGTACCACAAAATTTAAATCTAATCAAAACTTATCTTATGCCACAGGTTTTCAATTAGGACTAATTTTGTTGTGTCTGTTTTCTTTAATTTTGTTTTTGGTTTTTACTACGCCTTGAACACCCAGCATGGTGGATATGTGCACATTACAAGACTTTAGTTTTATCATTACTTTTAGTTAATACCAGGCAGGCCAACCAAGGGTATTTTTTAATTTGGAAAAGAAAAAGAGCTAACACCAAAACAAACCCAGTCAATTAATTATTATATTTCTATCGGATTTCTTTATTTTTCTTAGATAGCCAGCACCACATACTTCTTCGCAAGAGAGTACTCTTTCCAGCCAATCAAATGGATCACTACAAGAAATCTCGCTTGGCCAATCAAAGCAAGCCTCTTATAAAATGAATGAAACAACAGTTCAGATTGGTCAGACACCTAGACGAATCAGGAGGTATGATATTCAACCCTGAACTATTAGTAATAAAAAATGGTATAATAATAATAATAACAAGTTCTTATATAGCGCATTTCACAATAAACCGTATCAATGCGCTTTACATTAGTCCCCTGGTCATTGAGCCAATAAACATCCCTTTAATCTTTCTCAGCTCCCATTAGGGAGTATACAGCCCCGAGCTGCTGTGCACTCCAAAAGCTTTTCATTCACAATATCAACCTCTACCCTGGCAGGTACCCATTTATACCCCTGGGTGAAGAGAAGCAATTATAGTAAAGTATCTTGCTCAAGGACACAAGTGTCACGACCGGGATTTGAACCCACACTCCGGTGAATTCAGGCAGAACTTGAATTCGATGCTCTTAACCACTCAGCAGCGACACTCTATGATAAACAAGTTTTATTTATCATTTCGAAAATTGGTGTGACTTCGAAGTAAAAGTAGTGACATTTTGTGAAGTTATAACACTTTCAAGTAATGTGTTTTAATGGTTTTCAAATTCGAAAACAATCTGTTTATTATGTCTATAACACTCATGTATGCAACTATGGTGAAATTGACGTTTCATGCATTTGTCACTTATTATTATGTCCTGAGTAGCTCAGACATTATTTTATTAAAAAAGCACTGGACACTTTTGGTAATTGCTCAAAATAATTGTTAGCATAAAAACTTTTTTGGCAACAAGCATTGGGGAGCTGTTGGGGAGCATTGTGGTAAACAGCTCCCTCTGAAGTAATGTGGTTTTTTAGAAAGAAGTAATTCTCACTGAAATAATTGAATTTGATTTCATGACCTCAGAACTGATTTTGAGGTCTCAAATTCAGGCATCTGAAATCACACAACTTCGTGTGACAAGAGTTTTTTTCTCCCATTATTATCTCACAACTTCATAGTATGAACAGTTGAGTTCAAGATGTTGAGATACACTAAGTGAGAAGACTGGTCTTTGACAGTTACCAAAATGTGTTCAGTGTCTTTTTTTTGACAAGGTTAGATTGAAAATTGCAACCAAACTTTCTACTCAGTCCTGCTAGGGTCATTCTTTATTTGAAGAAATTAATCAATGTATTTAATTCAATTTTTTTCTGTTTTATTAAAGGCACTGGACACTAATGGCAATTACCTAAAATAATTGTTAGCAATGGAGAGCTGTTTATGGTATCAAACATTGTGAGAAACGGATCTCTCTGAAGTAACGTAGTTTTTTAGAAAGATGTAATTTCTCGCAAAAACATTTGCATTGAATTCAAGACCTCAGCTGAGTTATCAGCTGATGTCTCGAAACTTTTGCGACAAGGGTGTTTTTTTCTTTCATTATAATCTTGCAAGCTCGATGACCAGTTGATTTCAAATCTTGACAGGTTTGTTATTTAAAGCATATTTTTGAGATACACCAATGAGAAAACTGGTCTTTGACAATAACTGGTCTTTGAACATTTCAAATGTAGAGGCTAGTTTAATAATTTTTGATGCAACTTGTCCTCCGTCTTTATGCATTGAAATGTATGTAATAAGATTGTATTTCTGGCTTGATCTGCTGAGTGTCTTGCCATTTACAAGATGCCAAATGCCAAGTCTCTGTTTTAACTCTGTAAATAAAGTAAGTTTTTAACCAGTTTAAAAAACGGGTTTAAATGTTACTTTTAATCTTTGGGCCACAACCCCTCTTGGGTTATAAACTTAGGCATGTTCTTATAAGTCTTAGATAACAAACTTTTATTCAAAGGCCACTTTCACTATTATACTATCACCCTGATATTGTTTCACACTCAAATAACCAGTTTCTCCTGCGTATAGGATGCCGTGTATCTGAGCTTTAAGGTAGACACCAAATCACATTAAATCTATCTGTGTGGCTTATTTGGTATCTTAGAAATGAGAATCATGAATTAAATTTTAACAAACAATTGATATGGTGGTAGGCTTTTAATGTATATTGTTGAACTGCCACATTTATTTGGTTGATTTTTCCTTACATGCCAAGTGCCTTGTATCTTGTATGCAGGAAAGGACTGAAAACAAATCACTGAAATCATTCTGATTGGTAAATTTTACTGTCCAAGTTCTTGGTCTACGTTCTGTTTAACTGGGGCCCCTTGCTTAACTTTAGCATGGTTGTAAACTGTAGCAATGTTTAACAAAATTTCACAAGAACACTTGGGCAGTAGAAACAAATTGTTGTCCTTTCACATGACTACATCTTTGTAAAATTTAACAACCATGCTACAATTTAGCAATGGACCCTTGCTAAAAGTGCTCTCGTGTGAATTAAGCTTTAAGTGTGATCTGTAAACTCGAATAATACTTCTTGTTTTACGAGTCGATATGGTGCTACCTAGGTGTCTGTAATTTTGGACATTCTCGTTTCTTGTTTTGTTTTTGTTTTAGTTAAAGGCAGTGGACACTAATGGTAATTTCTAAAGACTTCTCTTCACAGTTGGTGTATCTCAACATTATATGCATTAATTAACAAAGCTGTGAAAATTTGAGCTCAATCGGTCGCCGAAGTTGCGAGATAATAATGAAAAAGAAAACACCCTTGTCACAGGAAGTTGTGTGCTATCAGATGCTTGACTTCGAGACCTCAAATTCTAAATCTGAGGTCTCGAAATCAAATTCGTGGAAAATTACTTCTGTTCCGAAAACTGCATTACTTCAGAGGGAGCCGTTTCTCACAATGTTTAATACTATCAACCTGTTCCCATTATTTGTCACCAAGTAAGCTTTTATGCTAACAATTATTTTGAGTAATTACCAAAAGTGTCCACTGCCTTTAAGCAACCAAAAAGTTATCTTAATATTTTTTATTCACAAATAAAAATAAACAAATAAATAAATAAACAATAGGAGAGAAGAGAGAAAAAACTAAGCTAAATAAATTTGGAAATAATTTAACAACAAAGAAGATTGGATACAAAGCAAAATATTGTAGGAGAGGGTTTTGATTTCATTCTTTGTCAAAGACCACTTACTATAAAAGCATTCAGTCTGTCTGAATAATTTCCAGGGTCTCCATAATTTGTCTTGAAAGATTGAGAGATTGGGCCAATTCTAAATCGGTATAAACGTATTGCTCGCCTAAGAAAATCAATTACATTTTAAACAAATCTTGTTTAAAAGCTCACGACACTACTGGCAATTATTCAAAATAATTGTAAAAAAAATAACAACTTACTTTACCAAAAAGTTATCTTAATAGTTTGTTATGCAAAACAACACTGAATACAAAAAAAAAAAATAATAAAAAAAATAAATAAACAATATGAGAGAAGAGAGACAGAAAGAAAATAAGCTAAATAAATTTGGAACTAATTTAACAACAACGACCACTTACAAGGATACAAAGTAAAATATTGTAGGAGAGGGGTTGATTTGATTTTTTATCAAAGACCACTTACTATAAAAGCATTTAGTCTGATTAATTTCCAGTCTCTCCATAATTTGTCTTGAAAGATTGAGAGATTGGGTCAATTCTAAATCAGTATAAATGTATTGCTCGCCTAAGAAAATCAATTACTTTCTAAACAAATCTTGGTTAAAAGCTCACGGCACTACTGGCAATTATTCAAAATAATTGTAAACAAAAATAACAACTTACTTGGTAACGAGCAATGAAGTTGTCTTGAATTCAAGCATCTGAAAGCACACAACCTGTGCGACAAGGGTGTTGTTTCCTCCATTATTCTCTCGCAACATTGACGACAAAGAGTTCGAATTTTCACTGGCTTGTTACATGTATGTTATGCGTATGTTGATAAACACCTACCAAACGTGTCAAGCGCCTTTAAACAAATTGTAACCAAACATGATATTATATTCAGAAGATCAATATTAAGTTTTAATAAAAAGCTTGTTCTTACTTACTTTTTTCCAAAATTGAAAAACTTATGGCTAGTTGACACAATAAGTGCACCATATCCTCAATATTATGGTTAAAAATGGTTCAATCTGGATAAAAACATCATTAACCATGAACCTATGAAGAAATAAAATATGAAACCATCTCCAACTGACATCCTTTCGGAATTACGCTTTCCACTTATTCCAAATTTTGAAAGGACCTCGAACTTTGTCCATTAATCTGTTGTTAAGAGATTTAACCAGGAGTGAAGACTGGGAAAATTATTATCTAGCAATGCTTCAATATTCAAGGCACTGGACACCTTAGGTCAAAGACCAGGGCCCTACTTCATGGCTCTGCTTACCGCAGAATTCTGCCCTGATGATCACGATTCCCCGCTATTGCAAGCGCCGAGTTTTTGCGTTAGCCTTGTATGCATAGAATGTCTAGTAACGGAGTACACACGCACATAAGCCAAAATTCGTCGATAACCTGTGAAATACGCTTGAGGTTATAGTTCATTGTTCCCTGCTTCCGTAAGCGCCGATTCTGTGCACGGTACAAGCAACGGGCTGAATCTTTGCCCAGTCTTCTCACTAGGTGTATTTCAAGAAATGCATGAAGTAATAAACCTGTGAAAATTTGGACTCAATATTTGTCGTCGAAGTTGCAAGAGATTGTGTTGACAGATGCTTGAATTAGAGATCTCATCTGAGGTCTCGAATATAAAAAAACTACGCTACTTCATTCAGAGGGAGCACAATACTTTGTACTGTCAACAGCCCTTCATTGTTTGTTTTATACAAAGCTAGTTTGTTTGCTTACAATTATTATTTGAGTAACTACCAAAGTGTCCATCAGTGCCTTTAAGCGATGGGTTTAAGTGTTTATTCCAAGAAGTAGGGCCCTAGGTATTGCGTTTGCTTTAAAATGGAAATCACACAGTGAGCGCAAAATCTGCCGTTAAAGGCAGTGGACACTATTGGTAATTGTCAAAGAATAACCTTCACAGTTGGTGTATCTCAACATATGCATACAATAACAAAAACTGTGAAAATTTGAGCTCAATCGGTCATTGGAGTTGCGAGATAATGAAAGAAAAATAACCCTAGTCAGATTAAGTTGTGTGCGTTTAGATGGTTGATTTCGAGACCTCAAGTTCTAAATCTTAGGTCTCGAAATCAAATTCGTGGAAAATTACTTCCTTCTCGAAAACTATGGCACTTCAGAGGGATAGCCGTTTCTCACAATGTTTTATACAATCAACCTCTCCCCATTACTCGTCACAAAGATAGGTTTTATGCCAACAGTTATTTTGAGCATGGAGGTAGGATAAGAAATTTTGAGTAATTACCAATAGTGTCCACTGCCTTAAAGCAGCTACATACTGGGACCAATTTCGTAGGCATGCAGGAATACAAAAAAACGTAAGCACATAAAAGTATTGCTTAGCAGAAACAGATTGTTAGCAAAAGAAGTTTGCATATTGTGGCTATCGTGGTATTATGAGATTGGGTCCAGATCGGATCTCAGGTTCCAGATCCACCAAAGTAAGGTGCGCGACATGAGGATTTTTACAGTTACACACAGATGTGTTTAACAACCTTGTAAACTAAGTACTTGTAAAATCACAGGCATATTACTCGGGTGAGATTGGAACCCACGACCCTTGAAATTCTAGAGCAGTGTCATTCCAACTAAACCACATAGATTTCCCGGTGGCTACACTAGAGGCAGTTCGGATATTATGTTTTAGCAGCGGGTACTGCGAACGATTTATTAATGTTAAATTTGCATCGGGGATAAAGAATATTCATTTTGTTTTTTACCCACACACACCGACGTGTGTTAGCACTGTACATATGCCTACTCAGTACTCGGTACTCATATTTATTAAACCATCCTTCCACCATGGTTAATCTTAAAACGAAATGGTGCATTGCCAACTGCTCATGAAAGCTGTGGGACATCTTAAAGTTTGTCCCGTTGTTATACAGAGAATCTTGCATCATCCATTGATTCCAATAACAAGTCAAGGAAATAGTTGACATTCCTAGTTCAATGAAGCATAACCCTGTATAGAAGTGGCGCTAGAAAATTTAGGTCAGGCCGCTATACGCCATAGGATACATGTCAATACCTTACATTATAGTAAATCAGTACTATCGAGAAACGATGTTTAAAAAAGTGGAGCCGACTGGGGTTTACACTGACTTGCCATTCGAAACAGCATTATTTCGACTGAAAGCTCCAGTCGATCACAAACGCAACATCAAACGAGGCTGATGTAAGATTCAAAGAGCTTTGAGCGGGGAGAGGCACAACAGCTAACAATAGCGAGAAAATAGCACCGTTTTCATTTCTGCGGACAGTTGGAAATTCGGTTGGGAAAACTGATTGGCAAATCTGGTCGGATAACCATCATCCAACGTCTCGAGAGATGGGAGAAAAACCAGCATTTCCTCAGAGGACAGACAGAGAGTTTTAGTATCAGAGGAGGCATCCAAGAAAGAATTGGAGCTAAGAAGACCGTAGATGCCAAGATGGCTACAGGACACTTTCTGCAAACTGTGATCTTTTATGAGGTAATGAAACTTATAAAAATTATAACCGATATTCTTTGTCAAAACTCAAGTAGTCAAGGCGGCTGCTACCCATGCTTTGGAGTCAGACTGATGTGTCGGTGTAATTGTTATGTCGCCCGATACAGAACCCTATTTGATGCCTATACGCAAAGCAAAGGCGAATGAAAATTGAGTTTTGTTCGGTGGGAGGACTTAGCGTTGGCTGCAAGAATGCAACAGCGCGGTAATAGTTGCCATACCTATAGACCTGGCGGCCATATACTTTCGTATTATTAAATATAGTGTACGGATTTATAGTACAAAGAGTCCTATACAGATCTACCATTCCTAGTTCATTGAAGCATTACCAGGTGTTTTTTAAAGCAAAGGAGGCGCTAGAAGATTACAGTGCAGCCCGTTATACGCCAAATAGTCTAGTCTTTAAAGGCCCCCCAAAAATGACTTGACCTGTAGACGAAATTGGAACACCACATCGAAAAAGTAGAAAAAAGCAAGTAGGTAAAATATGCATTGTTTGTAAAATTTCAAGTTGCCATTTTGCCTCTATTTACAATAATGTATGTATGTATCCCTGGTAGTAGTCAAAGTTATATCATTTTCACTTCAAATTTTGAAATCAATTTTGAAACAACCCAAAACAATGTATCACGTAGAAAAAAGGAACCACGAAAAATATTCATAACTGCATAAATTCAAATTGTCTGTTTTCGCCTGTTTTTCACTATGTGTATGTGTGTACACGCCCTGATAGTTCCAGAATAATTGATATCTTGTCATATGTCTCTTGAAACAAGGTAACCCTCCCGAATAATGTATCAACCATATTCGAGGTATCACAAATGCACCACATTTTAATTGAATTTGTACATTTAGAGTTACGCGCGTATTATGCACTAACAAGTAATGCAATAATGACTGCGTCTTTAAATTATGTTTGACGTCTTGCACTGAGCACCCTAGGTTGAAAATGTTAAAGGAACACGTTGCCTTGGATCGGTCGAGATGGTCTTTGAAAAGCGTCCTGTAACCGCTTGTTATGGTTAGAAAGATGTTGTAAAAGTAGAATACAATGATCTACACAAATATGCCTCAAAATTGAGTGGTTTTCGTTTTACCTCGTCGATAAACACGGTCGGCCATTTATGGGAGTCAAAACTGACTCCCATAAATAATCGACCGAGTTAGTTCACGACGTAAAATGAAAACTGTGCAATTTTGAGTGATACTTGTGTGGATCATTATATTCTACTTTTAAAACATCTTTCTAACCATGTTTAAACAGTTTCAAACGCTGTTCATAGACCAACTCGTCCGATCTAAGGCAACGTGTTCCTTTAAGGAGGTTCCAAACTTTACAAGTTTTTTATTCCAACCCCTCAATTCCAGTGTAATTTAATACATCGATCCATTAAGCCAGGCCCAAATATCATTGACCAATCACAACCGCGAAATCTGATCACCATTTTAACCGTTTGGTGATCTTTGCACTAATGGTGGTCGGGTTTCGCGGCTGTGATTGGTCAACTGGTAAGGAGGCGGGGCGTAATGGATCGGTCTATTGAATTTGTTTAATTAAGATTACGTGCGTAACAAGCCCCTACAAATGCTTGCAATAATGAGTGCACCTTTTTAAGGCCTGACCACACAAGGTCAGTAGATGTTAGGGAGGTTGACAGCCTTACCTAATGGTGCCCAGTCTGAGGTGTCCAGCATAATTTAAAGCGCAAGTGACATAATTATTTCAATAACTTTTAGTGCATTGTAATACGTGACGTAATACTTATTTAACTAAGTTTAGTCCCAAAAAATACTTAAACCCCCATAACCAGGCTAGAGATAATACTTTTGCAACCCCTCTCTAATATCTTCCGTTCCAGTGGTGACCGGTCCAAGGCGACAGACATAAATTAAAGCAGTCTCGCATTTCTTGTTAGGCATTAAACGCAAGTAACTTTAATTAAACAAATTTAGTTTCACTTTATTGTCACCTTAGATGCTTTATTTGGTAGGCATAGTTTCAAGAGACAATTGCATGCAAATTCGGTGTGACAGTGATATCAATAGACCGATCCAGAAGGCACCGCTCACGACGCACGTGTGATCAAGAACACGTGGGGCTCTCCATTGCTTTTCTGCAGAACTCTGCCGCGCGCGCCAAGATACGCGCACGCATGTCGGACCTTCGTTGCTTTGTGATTGGTCAATACGCAATTGGGCGGAGCTTAGTGGATCGGTCTATTAAACAACTATCAGGGCGTGTGCACACATAAACTAGTGGAAATAATAGGCGAAAACGGCAATTTGAACTTGTGCAAGTTTCCAATATTTCTAAACTTGTATACATTTTCGATGCTTTGTATTTTTAAGTTTCAAGAAACGTTTGCATTAAAATTTGAGGTGAAAGTTTTCTTAATTGTACTACTATCTGGGCATAAGAATGTTCAAATAGAATTGAAAATATTGGCCGAAAGTAGGCTTCCTTTTTTGGCTTGCATCGCTTAGATCCAAGCCACAGACACAAAACAAAAACACTAAACTGTAGCCAATGATTTACGCTTTCCGTTGGTGTATAGTATGTGCGAATCAAATAATGTCTTGGATATTATATGGGCCTCCGTGTAGTGTCATTGTTTGGAGAAAAACTTACTTTTTTAGCCTTTTTCTCCCTTAGGGTGAGGGGTAGCTTTTTCGCCGCCCTTGTTGCGCAGATTTATGCCACAATTGATACGAAACAATTATAAACGTGTAGCCCTTGAATAGGGCTTTCTTTTGGTGTATAGTATGTGTGGATCAAAAAATTTCTTCGGGTTCAAAATAACCTTTGTACTTTGAATTTCTCTCCAGAATGGCTAATATTGACGTCCGGAAAACACTCTTCGTGCCAACCATTCGGAGTAGGCTTGCTTAAACGTTTTTTTTTTAGCACCACGGAGTCGATGGAGGGTCTCCGCAAGTTGATTATCGGATGCGGTATTATTCAAGCCACACACAGGTACCCTGATTATTTCTCTAGCCTACCAAGTTCAGGAATAATGGTCAAGTTCACAGACTCTGAGCGAACTTGTATGCCAACCATTTTCGGCACCCCCGTTGCCTGGCGTTTTCAAACTTGCCCAAAATGGCCGAAAATGGCTCCCTCCTTTGTCGGCTTGCATCGCTTAGATCCAAGTCAAAGACACAAAACAAATAATTGAAACTGTAGCCCATGATTAGTGCTTTCCGTTGGTGTATAGTATGTGCGAATCCAATAATGTCTTGCGTATGACATGGGCCTCCGTGTAGTGTCATTATTTGGAGAAAAACTTACTTTTTTAGCCTTTTTCTCCCTGCGGGGTGAGGGGTAGCTTTTTCGCCGCCCTTGTTGCGCAGATTTATGCGTCAGACACGGAACAATTATAAACGTGTAGCCCTTGAATAGGGCTTTCCTCTGGTGTATAGTATGTAAGGATCAAAAAATTTCTTCGGGTTCAAAATAACCTTTGTACTTTGAATTTCTCTCCAGAATAGCTAATATTGACGTCCGGAAAACACTCTTCGTGCCAACCGTTCGGAGTAGGCTTGCTTAAACGTTTTTTTGAGCACCACGGAGTTGATGGAGGGTCTTCGCAAGTTGATTACCGGATGCGGTATTATTCAAGCCACACACGGGTACCCTGATTATTTCTCTAGCCTACCAAGTTCAGGAATAATGGTCAATTTACAGACTCTGAGCGAACTTGTATGCCAACCATTTTCGGCACCCCGTTGCCTGGCATTTTCAAACTTGCCCAAAATGGCCGAAAATGGCTCCCTCTTTTGTCGGCTTACATCGCTTAGATCCAAGCCACAGACACAAAACAAAGACATGAAACTATAGCCCATGATTAGCGCTTTCCGTTGGTGTATAGTATGTGCGAATCCAATAATGTATTGGATATGATATGGGCCTCCGTGTAGTGTCATTATTTGGAGAAAAACTTACTTTTTTAGCCTTTTTCTCCCTTAGGGTGAGGGGTAGCTTTTTCGCCGCCCTTGTGCGCAAAATTATGCCTCAGACACTAAACAATTATAAACGTGTAGCCCTTGAATAGGGCTTTCCTCTGGTGTATAGTATGTGTGGATAAAAACAAATTCTTTGGGTTTAAAATAACCTTTGTACTTTGAACTTCTCTCCAGAATGGCTAATATTGACATCCGGAAAACACTCTTCGTGCCAACCATCCGGAGTAGGCTTGCTTAAACGTTTTTTGAGCACCACGGAGTTGATGCAGTGCCTCCGCTACTTTATCACCGGATGCGGTATTATTCAAGCCACACACAGGTACCCTGATTGTTTCTCTAGCTTACCAAGTTCAGGAATAGTGGTCAAGTTCACAGAGTCTGGGCGAACTTGTATGCCAACCATTTTCGGCACCCCGATTCCTGGCATTTTCAAACACGCCAAAATGGCAGAAAGTGGCTCCCTCCTTTGTCGGCTTGCATCGCTAATATCCAAACCACTTACACAAAACAAAAACATGAAACTGTAGCCCATGATTAGCGCTTTCCGTTGGTGTATAGTATGTGCGAATTCAATAATGTCTTGGATACGATATGGGCCTCCGTGTAGTGTCATTGTTTGAAGAAAAACTTAGCTTTTGAGCCCTTTTTGCGCAGGCCTTGAATAGGGATTTGGCAAGGGGGTATTTTGGGTGCGTGGTTCTAGTCATGGTGCGAAAAAAAAAGAACTTTGCAAAAATCTGACGTAAAGTAAACGTCTTTGATTAATACTCGTTTTTATGCAAATCTTTAGTCTCGAGAATTTGGGGGCAATTCTGCCTAAAGTGAGCGCACTTTGGTGCTTTTGGAGTCTTATTAGTGAGTAATTATTATTTTTTTTTTACTTTCATTTCACGTCCGATTGTCTACTTTCCGGGGGGGGGGGAATGCTAAAAAATCATCTTTTTAGTAATTACAAATAGTGCCTTTAACAGCTTTATGGAACTAGCCCATGGATGTATGACTTCGTACATCATTTCATAGCTGACCAATTATAACTCAGAAAGTAAAAGCCCGTGAAGATTCCATCGATCGCTACTGCTATAAGATCGTAGTGATTAAGAAGAGCGCTTTTGTGATCCAATTTCTTTGTTATTTTTGGTGTGGGGCTTGCATGCTCCTTGGCTAATTTGAATGTGAATAGCCCAGTTGTGAAAGTATTACAATAGTTCTTCTCAAGTAAGCACGTGATTGAGTGGAAATTTCTGCTACGAAACCTGCACACAGCACGGTTGAGTGACTCGCTGATATGCCGCGGTTGGAAGTGCTTGTGTGCTGTGTGCTGTGCTGTTTTGCTTTGCTTTGCTGTGCTATGTTTTGTGAGTACTGTTTTTTCTTCGATACTTTCCAGGTTTCTTTAAGACTCCTAGAACAAAAATGACAACATAAATTCATTCTGCAACATAAATGTAACTATCGACCGTCTCCTCGAACCTTTATTACACATTTCCTTTTGCACACCTGGCGTTTTGAAACTGGATCTCGCAAAAATAAGTCACTAAGCTCTTGTCATAGTGAGCTCAGCGTGGGTCCAGGGAAAACAATCCAGCCCGCCAAAAAAAAAAGTGCAAAGGAAACTCTCACCGTTATCACATCACTGTTGAATAATTGACAACGGTAAGCATGACAACACTGCACATAAATACAGTTCGGACATACTTTGGCTTCCAGTGAATCCAACTTATAAATCTTTGTGAGCTACTATGTTGAGTATGAAATAAACCACAGGCGCCGCACGCTGCTAATACTACTTATACTAATTGTATAAATTAAACAAATTTGTATATAGGATATAGTGCAATATATATAATTTATATAATTTTACTATATAAATGTATAGTTTTTATATAAATAAATATTTCCACAGGTTCCTTATACCTAATTTTAAAAAATCCTACTCCTTTCTTGGACCATCCTCTCAACACTTCACTCTCATGGTTCATAGCCACCAAATGTTTTCTAGAGACATACACATATACATACATTAAAGGTCTATTACTTAAACAAATTAAGAAAATTAAGAAATTGTACGAAATATGTAAAGTCTATTAATCATAAAAATGCATTAAAAAAAATGTTAAATTTTTTTTTAAAAACGTTACAAAATTTATGTAAATTATATGTAGTATAAAAAAAAATAAGAAACATTAAAAATCATGTACAGTCAATAATTATTTATCTAAAATAAAATAAGAAATTGTACGAAATATGTAAAGTGTATTAATTTTAAAACAAAGTTAAACATTGTATACAAAAATGTATTAAAAAATGAAAAAAAAATATAAATCTATGTAAAGTCTTTGTATTATAAAAAAAATTAAAAAAATTAAAAAAATTGAAATAATGTAAAGTCTATTAGTTATCTTTGGAAAAAAGTTGAAAAAATGTATAAATTGTTACTCAATATTTAAAGTCGATTAAGTATTAAAAAATTTAAGTTTACAAAAAGAATGAAGTTTAAAAAAATAAAAATAAATAAATAAAAAAAATGTATAAATGAAACAAATCATAAATCCAAATTTATAAAAAAAAAGATATAGAAAGTTTACAAAGTCAAGTTAAACAATTATAGTTTATGAAATATTTAATTCTTAAAACTATGTAAAAAATTACAAAATATTTTAGGTGTTGGCGAAACTATGGCTCTTTCTCTATGCGTTCGTGTAAAGTAGCTGCATCCGTTGGCGTCTAGTTCGAGCGTCAGCAAAACCGAAGAAGACTTTACATTACCGCTCTTTGTGCCGCGCAACTTGTTTGAGCTACCTTCCCGCCTGAGCTGTGTTTTGCAGTAGTCATTAGTGTGCGCGTGATCGTTGCTTTGGGGATTTAAAAATATATATTTTAGTGATTGTTCAATGTTTATTATGATTAGCGCCGCGTTACCCATCCGAGCTTCCTTCTCGTCCGATCTGTGTAATCAATAGTAGGGGTTTGCGCGTGTTACGTGTAGTCACTATAATGAATCCGAAATACAAGACCCCGTGGTCAACTCAGTACCATAGAGCGCGCAAAAGACGAGACCCCAATTATTTGACACCTAGTATTTTAGCTCACAAAAAGATATACGTCGGTCATGTCTTTACAATGAACACCTTGTACACCCTTACACCAGCAACAGTTAAAACAACACGCATGCTAAGTTCATGTCTTTCCCCAACGGAACATTGTCATGACCTTTCAGCAGGGGCTCGCAACAACACAACTCCACAATGATGCTGTGTTATAGCACCCCAGCAAACACATTACTAACAAGATGAATAGCATTTCCATGCCAACATTCTTGTTCTTAAGCACCTTGTGCCGGCTCATTAAGGTGCTTAATAATGCAAAAACTATACTAAAAATGCTCCATAGTATACCACACTCTGATTTTTGTTGTCTAACTTGGAAATGTCACCCTTTTTCCCATACATGCAATGACTGAGTCTGGTGACCTGGTATGGAGTCCTTCTCATCTTCACATGCCCTGCAACCACTAGAATCCTGTTGATGGTAAAGCGGTACTCAACATACTTGGACACATCTTTAATTCATAGGAATCTACTGAGTTGCATTACCACAGAGGGACCACGTCCACCTAGAAAGGTACATTATCAACCTTGCTATCACTAATTTATTTATAACTGCTATACTAACCAAACTTGCACGTCCTACCCATTGCGCAGCGTTGCACACTAACCTAAATCTACTAAGCTCATATCCCAGCATGCTTGCATGTGACATCTTAATCTCAAACTCCACACCATCCGTCATTGTTTACACGTCATGTAACAACCACGCACGCCATTTTTTCACACCTGACAATCATAAATGTAACATGAATAACTCTGTTTCGAAGTGCACTTTTCTCACTGTTTATGTTTGTCTTTTATTTTCTACGGCGACGGTGAATGGAACCATCTGCCTATGGGAGTCCAATGGAAACTGCACACGCCATCCAGTTCCGGCCACGAAGACATCAACGGGAGCTGTGTACGCTGTGAGGAAGGCAACAGCACAAGGTAAGTTTATTTTCAGTTTGGTTGACGGCTGGGGAAGTAATGAGGGACCATAATTTGTTCAGATTTATCCTAAAATAAAGATTTTGTTTAAATTGAAAAAAGGGACTCCATGGTCAAGTTTATCTTTGTAAATCACCAATTTTCCATTTGCAAGAGTCCTCATGAGTATGGGGAGGGGGTTAGATTATGAGTGTGTAAACTTCGTAAAATGCTATTCTATTCGAAACCTTTCAATTACGATTCAAATATATTTGGGTTGAAATTTGAGTTGAAATTCAACAGAAATTCGTCAGTTCATTTCCAAATTCTGATCATAATTAATCAAAAGGGCCCCAAGTCTATGCTTATGTATAGACCCACATAGAGACATGCAGTGTTACACTTTTTGATTTGACTCGATTGATATTTTATTCAGGAGTCTGCAGTTCTGCTGGGGATGTGCTGCTACCTGCTGCTGACAACATCCCAGAAGGTGCCTGGCTCATGCCACATCCCAGAGGGTGCCTGACTAGAGGACATCATCCCATGTGATTGAAGCACATCAAACATTGGTAGATGGCTAGAAAATGATCTTGTTAATTCAAGGGGTCTCGGTTCAAAACTTGGTCCCTCTTAGAAAACCTTTTTGGTTTAGACCCCCAAATGGTGTTGGAAGTCCCATCCCCTACAAGGTTCCTTTCCGTTGATATATGCCTTGAAAAGTGCTTGCCCTAGCCAATTTTTTTTGTGTGGATCTTTGTAGTGCCTGACTACGAGCCACATCCCAGAGGGTGCCTGACTACAAGCCACATCCCAGAGGGTGCCTGACTACGAGCCACATCCCAGAGGGTGCCTGACTACGAGCCACATCCCAGAGGGTGCCTGACTACAAGCCACATCCCAGAGGGTGCCTGACTACGAGCCACATCCCAGAGGGTGCCTGACTACGAGCCACATCCCAGAGGGTGCCTCACTACGAGCCACATCCCAGAGGGTGCCTGACTACAAGCCACATCCCAGAGGGTGCCTGCCTAAAGGACATCATCCCATGTGATTGAAGCACATCAAATATTGGTAGATGGCTAGAAAATGATCTTGTTAATTCATTGGGTCTCAGTTTAAAACTTGGTCCCTCTTACAAAGCATGGTGGTTTAGACCCCCAAATGGTGTTGGAAGTCCCATCCCCTACAAGGTTCCTTTCCTTCGATAAATGCCTTTAAAAGTGCTTGCCCTAGCCAAGTTTTTTTGTGTGGATCTTTTTAGTGCCTGACTTCGAGCCACATCCCGGAGGGTGCCTGACTACAAGCCACATCCCAGAGGGTGCCTGACTACAAGCCACATCCCAGAGGGTGCCTGACTACGAGCCACATCCCAGAGGGTGCCTGACTACGAGCCACATCCCAGAGGGTGCCTGACTACGAGCTACATCCCAGAGGGTGCCTGACTACAAGCCACTTCCCAGAGGGTGCCAGCCTAAAGGACATCATCCCATGTGATTGAAGCACATCAAACATTGGTAGATGGCTAGAAAATGATCTTGTAAATTCATTGGGTCTCGGTTTAAAACTTAATCCCTCTTACAAAGCATGGTGGTTTAGACCCCCAAATGGTGTTGGAAGTCCCATCCCCTACAAGGTTCCTTTCCTTCGATAAATGCCTTTAAAAGTGCTTGCTCTAGCCAAGTTTTTTTGTGTGAATCTTTTTAGTGCCTGACTACGAGCCACATCCCAGAGGGTGCCTGACTACAAGCCACATCCCAGAGGGTGCCTGACCACAAGCCACATCCCAGAGGGTGCCTGACTACGAGCCACATCCCAGAGGGTGCCTGACTACGAGCCACATCCCAGAGGGTGCCTGACTACAAGCCACATCCCAGAGGGTGCCTGCCTAAAGGACATCATCCCATGTGTTTGAAGCACATCAAACATTGGTAGATGGCTAGAAAATGATCTTGTTAATTCATTGGGTCTCAGTTTAAAACTTGGTCCCTCTTACAAAGCATGGTGGTTTAGACCCTAAATGGTGTTGGAAGTCCCATCCCCTACAAGGTTCCTTTCCTTCGAAAAATGCCTTTAAAAGTGCTTGCCCTAGCCAAGTTTTTTTGTGTGGATCTTTTTAGTGCCTGACTACGAGCCACATCCCAGAGGGTGCCTGACTACAAGCCACATCCCAGAGGGTGCCTGACTACGAGCCACATCCCAGAGGGTGCCTGACTACGAGCCACATCCCAGAGGGTGCCTGACTACGAGCCACATCCCAGAGGGTGCCTGACTACGAGCCACATCCCAGAGGGTGCCTGACTACAAGCCACATCCCAGAGGGTGCCTGCCTAAAGGACATCATCCCATGTGATTGAAGCACATCAAACATTGGTAGATGGCTAGAAAATGATCTTGTTAATTCATTGGGTCTCGGTTTAAAACTTGGTCCCTCTTACAAAGCATGGTGGTTTAGACCCCAAATGGTGTTGGAAGTCCCATCCCCTACAAGGTTCCTTTCCTTCGATAAATGCCTTTAAAAGTGCTTGCCCTAGCCAAGTTTTTTTGTGTGAATCTTTTTAGTGCCTGACTACAAGCCACATCCCAGAGGGTGCCTGCCTAAAGGACATCATCCCATGTGTTTGAAGCACATCAAACATTGGTAGATGGCTAGAAAATGATCTTGTTAATTCATTGGGTCTCAGTTTAAAACTTGGTCCCTCTTACAAAGCATGGTGGTTTAGACCCTAAATGGTGTTGGAAGTCCCATCCCCTACAAGGTTCCTTTCCTTCGAAAAATGCCTTTAAAAGTGCTTGCCCTAGCCAAGTTTTTTTGTGTGGATCTTTTTAGTGCCTGACTACGAGCCACATCCCAGAGGGTGCCTGACTACAAGCCACATCCCAGAGGGTGCCTGACCACAAGCCACATCCCAGAGGGTGCCTGACTACGAGCCACATCCCAGAGGGTGCCTGACTACGAGCCACATCCCAGAGGGTGCCTGACTACAAGCCACATCCCAGAGGGTGCCTGCCTAAAGGACATCATCCCATGTGTTTGAAGCACATCAAACATTGGTAGATGGCTAGAAAATGATCTTGTTAATTCATTGGGTCTCAGTTTAAAACTTGGTCCCTCTTACAAAGCATGGTGGTTTAGACCCTAAATGGTGTTGGAAGTCCCATCCCCTACAAGGTTCCTTTCCTTCGATAAATGCCTTTAAAAGTGCTTGCTCTAGCCAAGTTTTTTTGTGTGAATCTTTTTAGTGCCTGACTACGAGCCACATCCCAGAGGGTGCCTGACTACAAGCCACATCCCAGAGGGTGCCTGACCACAAGCCACATCCCAGAGGGTGCCTGACTACGAGCCACATCCCAGAGGGTGCCTGACTACGAGCCACATCCCAGAGGGTGCCTGACTACAAGCCACTTCCCAGAGGGTGCCAGCCTAAAGGACATCATCCCATGTGATTGAAGCACATCAAACATTGGTAGATGGCTAGAAAATGATCTTGTAAATTCATTGGGTCTCGGTTTAAAACTTAATCCCTCTTACAAAGCATGGTGGTTTAGACCCCCAAATGGTGTTGGAAGTCCCATCCCCTACAAGGTTCCTTTCCTTCGATACATGCCTTTAAAAGTGCTTGCTCTAGCCAAGTTTTTTTGTGTGAATCTTTTTAGTGCCTGACTACGAGCCACATCCCAGAGGGTGCCTGACTACAAGCCACATCCCAGAGGGTGCCTGACCACAAGCCACATCCCAGAGGGTGCCTGACTACGAGCCACATCCCAGAGGGTGCCTGACTACGAGCCACATCCCAGAGGGTGCCTGACTACAAGCCACATCCCAGAGGGTGCCTGCCTAAAGGACATCATCCCATGTGTTTGAAGCACATCAAACATTGGTAGATGGCTAGAAAATGATCTTGTTAATTCATTGGGTCTCAGTTTAAAACTTGGTCCCTCTTACAAAGCATGGTGGTTTAGACCCTAAATGGTGTTGGAAGTCCCATCCCCTACAAGGTTCCTTTCCTTCGAAAAATGCCTTTAAAAGTGCTTGCCCTAGCCAAGTTTTTTTGTGTGGATCTTTTTAGTGCCTGACTACGAGCCACATCCCAGAGGGTGCCTGACTACAAGCCACATCCCAGAGGGTGCCTGACTACGAGCCACATCCCAGAGGGTGCCTGACTACGAGCCACATCCCAGAGGGTGCCTGACTACGAGCCACATCCCAGAGGGTGCCTGACTACGAGCCACATCCCAGAGGGTGCCTGACTACAAGCCACATCCCAGAGGGTGCCTGCCTAAAGGACATCATCCCATGTGATTGAAGCACATCAAACATTGGTAGATGGCTAGAAAATGATCTTGTTAATTCATTGGGTCTCGGTTTAAAACTTGGTCCCTCTTACAAAGCATGGTGGTTTAGACCCCAAATGGTGTTGGAAGTCCCATCCCCTACAAGGTTCCTTTCCTTCGATAAATGCCTTTAAAAGTGCTTGCCCTAGCCAAGTTTTTTTGTGTGAATCTTTTTAGTGCCTGACTACAAGCCACATCCCAGAGGGTGCCTGACTACAAGCCACATCCCAGAGGGTGCCTGACTACGAGCCACATCCCAGAGGGTGCCTGACTACGAGCCACATCCCAGAGGGTGCCTGACTACGAGCCACATCCCAGAGGGTGCCTGACTACGAGCCATCATCCCATGTGATTGAAGCACATCAAACATTGGTAGATGGCTAGAAAATTATCTTGTTAATTAAAGGGCTCTCGGTTTAACACTTGGTCCCTCGTAGAAAACATGTTGGTTTAGACCCCCAAATGGTGTTGGAAGTTCCATCCCCTACAAGGTTCCTTTTCTTCGATAAATGCCTTTAAAAGTGATGATCATCTGATCCCAATTTCATTGAGCTGTTTAGGCAGAAAATATTGCTAAAACAGTTCTCTATTATTTTATGCTTTGATCCTTTTTGTGCCTATAAGCATCTCTATGAAATTTGCCCCTGATGATCTATGTCTTTATATGGTTTGTACTTATGTAGTACATTGTAATTTCTTTCAGATGATTGTGACGACTGCTTTCCAGCCATCCCGTCAACCTGGACCATGAAGATGTGACAGTACAGTACAGAGAGAGAGAGATACATCATGGCTTGAGGCAGCTACATACCAGGGTCCCAAATGGAATATGAAGGTAAGATGTCTTTTAAGTTAAGCTTGACTTTCAAGTTTAGAAGTCAATTAAAGTGCACAAAACAGACATTTCTTGGGTCTCATAATTAAAGGTAGTCCCATTTACCTTGCACGAATACTGTTAAAGGGCCAGGAGCGTCACTGAGTGAGGGATATGCATGCTTTATAAAAAGCCATTATTGTTACTATTACGCACAAATCTTCGATCTTTAAATCCAAGTCGCAATCTAACTGGTTTATTTTTCGGTTTTGTGATCATATTACAGGACTAACGCAGTCGAACAACTTTGAGTTGGACACATCAAGATGCTGAGCCACCTTATGCCGTACCATTTAAAGTCAGCATAGCATACAACATCATCATCACCACCTCATCTAAGGCGTCATGACAACAGATGAACACATTGTCAACAGAATGGAACCCAAGTACACGAATGAGACGAAGAGACAGACCAAGTTGGCGTTAGATGGATGACATCAAGCAATAAGCACAAGAAAGATCAAGGTGGAATGGTGATGAAGAAGCCTTCCTTCTGCAGTATGGAGCCACATAGGCTAGATATTATGTCACTTACAATAAAAAAAAAGATTTGTGAAGATTTCACATTTCGTTGGCCTGTTTAATTCATTCTTGGAAGTATATGTGCTTTTAGAAATATTGTCAACATACTTGAAATGAGGTACTTCATTACAAGTATGTAGACAGAATACATAATAAACTTGTATCGAGGTACTATACAAGTTCATGTATTCACATACAAAAATTGCATGTTTGTAATGAGGTACTTCATTACAATCATGTAATTATAACATGCTTGCAATAAAGTACCTTATTGCAAGTATGTAAAAGCTTCATGTGCGTAATGAAGTACCGCATTACAACCATGAAACAAGTTAAGTTAGTTTGTAATGCAGTTTGCTAATTACAAAATACGAAACAACATAATTTTATTTGTAGTAAATTCATAACAAATAAAAAGAGAATTTGTTTTAATGAGTGTGTTTAAGTGTTTATTAGACATTAAGTTTTGTATTGTTACTACTTAATTTGAATAATGAATCAAATATAAAATGTAACTTTTGTAATGTGTCATTCTGTCTATCAATTATTTATTAGTCTAATTGTTTACATGGTATTTGTTCTGGGGTAGCTTACATGGTGGCCACCATACTTTGTTGTTGGTAACTCTGAATAAAGCTTTTAATGTGAAAGGTCATGCCATTGTGTCGTGTGAAAATGGAGGTTGGTTAAGAGTACTCATTAAACGAGTTTATTTAAGTACAAGGGTCATGACAATGTCATGGGGTACTCATTAACAAGGTTATTTAATTACAAAGGGAATGACAATGTCATAGAGTACTCATTAACGAGGTTATTTAATTACAAAGGTTATGACAATGTCATAGAGTACTCATTAACGAGGTTAATTAATTACAAAGGGAATGACAATGTCACATAGTACTCATTAACGAGGTTATTTAATTACAAAGGTCATGACAATGTCATATAGTACTCATTAAAGAGGTGATTTAATTACAAAGGTATTGACAATGTCATAGGGTACTCATTAACGAGGTAAATTAATAACAAAGGTGATGACAATGTCATAGAATACTCATTAACAAGGTTAATTAATTACAAAGGGAATGACAATGTCATAGAGTACTCATTAACGAGGTTATATAATTACAAAGGTGATGACAATGTCATAGAGAACTCATTAACGAGGTTAAATAATTACAAAGGGAACGGCAATGTCATAGAGTACTCACCAATGAGATGATTTAATTACAAAGGTATTGACAATGTCATAGAGTACTCATTAACGAGGTTATATTAATTACAAAGGTGATGACAATGTCATAGAGAACTCATTAACGAGGTTAATTAATTACAAAGGGAATGGCAATGTCATAGAGTACTCACCAATGAGATGATTTAATTACAAAGGTATTGACAATGTCATAGGGTACTCGTTAACGAGGTTATTTAATTACAAAGGGAATGACAATGTCATAGAGTACTCATTAACGAGGTTAATTAATTACAAAGGGAATGACAATGTCATAGAGTACTCATTAACGAGGTTATTTAATTACAAAGGGAATGACAATGTCATAGAGTACTCATTAACGAGGTTAATTAATTACAAAGGGAATGACATTGTCATAGAGTACTCATTAACGAGGTGATTAAACTACAAAGGTGTTGACAATGTCATAGGGTACTCATTAACGAGGTTATTTAGTTACACAGCTATTGACATTGTTTAGCTGTATAGAGTACTCATTAACAAGGTTGAATAATTTCAAAGGTCATGACATTATCTGTATAGAGTACTCATTAACAAGGTTTTTCTAATTACAAAGGTAATGACATTGTCTTAGCTGTATAGAGTACTCATTGACAAGGTTTTATAATTACAAAGGTCATGACATTGTCTTAGCTGTATAGAGTACTCATTAACAAGGTTTAATAATTACAAAGGTCATGGCATTGTCTTAGCTGAATAGAGTACTCATTAACAAGATTTTATATTATAATAATAATATAAAATAATAGTTATAAATAATTTTCAGAGAGGGGTAACATTACAAATAAGCAATTGTTGTAGTGGTTACACACTCAAATTTATTACGATCCCTTTTGTGGGGTGGGAGATGACAACCTTCACGTGGTCCACCCTGTTGTTAACTAATTGTCATCAAACAATACAGCTGTATATACGTATGTATATATAGCTCTATGCATTTAACCAGTAACCCCATCAGGCTCGATGAACTTTCAAGAATGTTCATGATCAGTCAATGACCATGCCTAAAACAGTTCATAACATGTTCATTAGAGCAGATCATGAACCAAGTTCAAGAACTGTTTATCTGTTCAATTGATGGACGTTTGATAGGGGAACAAAAGGGAAGCGACGAGTTCTTTATTGGCCTTTTAAAACCAGCAGGGTCATTGCCAGGTGATAAAGGCCCGAGCAGATGGCGAGGGCCTTTATTGCACGGCAACATACGTTTAAGAACAAGTCACTACTCTTTTATTCCCATTAATAGTAATGCCCTTTTGTTAAAAAGCGCGCTTAGAAATAGATATGTGTGCGCACTTACATTACGCCCTGTTACTAAAAGCTATGAATTGCGTGTTTGGCATGAGTATATTGGCGTACGTGCAAGCCTGACACGCGGAAGCCAGCCGGTTATAAACAGCTCCAGCTGGGCCCAATTTCATGGCTCTGCTTACAGTAAGCAGAGAATATCTGTGTATACGGCAAGCGTACTTCACAGATTAGCGGAAAATTTTGGCTTTTGCGCGTGCCTACTCCACATTTCTAGGCATTCTGCGCTTAAAAGGCTAGCAATGAAATCCGGTTATAAACGGCGACAGCTGGGCCCAATTTCATGGCACTGCTTACGGTAGGCAGAGAATCAGCGCTTACGGTAGCAGGGAATTCTGTGTATACGGCAAGCGTATTTCACTGGTTAGCGGCGAATTTTGGCTTTTGCGCATGACGTTTCTAGGCATTCTACGCTTGAAAGGCTAGCACATAAAACCGGTTATAAACAGCTCCAGCTGGGCCCAATTTCATGGCACTGCTTACAGTAAGCAGAGAATCAGCGCTCTCCGAAGCAGGGAATTCTGTGTATACAGCAAGCATATTTCACGGGTAAGCGGCAAATTTTGGCTTTTGTGCGTGCCTACTCCATGTTTCTAGGCATTCTACGCTTTAAAGGCTAGCACATAAAGCCGGTTATAAACAGCTCCAGCTGGGCCCAATTTCATGGCACTGCTTACGATAAGCAGAGAATCAGCGCTTACGGAAGCAGGGAATTCTGTGTATACGGCAAGCGTATTTCACAAGTTAGCAGCGTATTTTGGCTTTTGCGCATGCCTACTCCACGTTTCTAAGCATTCTACGCTTAAAAGCCTACCTCAGAAATTTGGCGCTTGCACGTAAGCGGGGAATCGTGATGGTAACTCCACGTTTCTATGCATTCTCTGCTTAAAAGGCTAGCACAGAAAGCTGGTTATAAACAGCTCCAGCTGGGCCCAATATCATGGCTCTGCTTGCCGTAAGCAAAGAATCAGCGCTTACGGAAGCAGTGAATTCTGTGTATATGGCAAGTGTATTTCACGGGCTTGCGACGAATTTTGGCTTTTGCGCAAGCCTACTCCACGCTTCTAGGCATTCTACGCTTAAAAGCCTACCTCAGAAATTTGGCGCTTGCACGTAAGCGGGGAATCGTGATGGTAAGCGCGGAATTCGGCGGTAAGCAGAGCCATAAAATTGGGCCCTGGTCATTCTCAACCATTTAAACACCTCAGGTGTAGCGCTCTCAACCAATAGGAGTAGCGAAACTGTCTTGGGTATTTATGAATGGATTTTTATAAATTTCATGAATTTTCAGTAAAACTTCCGTCTAAGCTTTCTTAGTTTGCAGTTTATTAACTTTAATGCATTATCATAACTCGACTGTGTATCAGCTCCCTGGCATTATGTTATTTTTAGTATCCGTATGTCATTGCTGGTAATGCTCATTAACATAATTATCAATCACTTTACTTTGAAGTGTTTTCTTTTGCCATTAGGTCTAAGCTATAGTAAGTTTTAAAATGTTCAATTTGTGTTGCCAGGTTTTTATTCATTCAAACTTACATTTATCTTCATGAAATCAAGTACAAACAATTGGTTTTGTAAAGGATAACCAATAAACAAAGCTGTTTATTGAGGCAGAGAAAAATAGAGCTTAACATTCAGTGTACAAGTATGGCTTTTGAGTAAAATAAATGCATTGGTCATGTGAAACAGGAAACAACTGTGTGATGTAGACTGATCATTGTAAAAAATAGTAGAAATACCCCTGCCCTGTAAAACAACCGTGCATTGTTTTGTCAAAAATGTCAAAGGAAAAGGGGCCTGTGTGAATTATGATTTGTTAACCTATAAAAAAATCCGGAAAAACCTTAAGTTATTTGGTTTGTATCCCACTCCAGTGAATTTGTCTTTGTTCACCCCAAAATCATTTACAATTTGCCCAGTCAGTAATTTCCTTTGATATGATTTGAAACTTTGCACGGTGGAAGTTTTATTAAAGAGATAGTACACAGTAAAACATCTGTTTTGAGAAGTGTTTGTTTTAAAGACCGTTGGTTAACGATTCTTTATGCTAGAACTTCAAACATAGAATTAATCTGCAACAAAACATTTCAAAAAGTGATTGCGTTTTTAAAAACCTGTGTAATTTGTGTCAACATGGAAATAATTTTCCCTTTATATAGGAATACAAGCTGGAAAGCATTACCGCTGTAACGATTCTTATGTTCAATTTGTGAGAGGGGTTCAAAATTGTTACACCTTTTTCATCCCCATAATGTACAAAAAAGATGAAATGTTTCTCAAAATGCGATTATCTAAAGCTGTTTACTAAGCTTCACCGCAGTTATAAGTTTTTACTGACCCATTATTTGAAAGTTGAATATTATCTATAGGAATACAATCTGGGAGGCAATAAAGGCACCGACACGTTTGGTAATTGTCAAAGACCAGTATTCTCACTTGGTGTATCCCATCATAAGCATAAAATAACAAGCCTGTCATAATTTGGGCTCAATTGGCCATCGAAGTTGCGAGAAAACATTTGGTGTGCTTGCAGCTAGGAATAAAATACTTCTAGCTAGAAGTCTTTTAATATTTTAGTTAGAAATAACCCCTTTCTCAAAAATTACGTTACTTCGGAGGGAGTCGTTTCCCAGAATGTTTTATACCATGAACAACCGCTCTCCAATGCTCGTTACCAAGTCAGTTTTTAAGTTAATTGTTTTGAGTAATTACCAAACGTGTACCTTTCCTTTAACGCTTCTCATTTTAATTTTTTGGGAGAATAAAAATAGGAAGGATAATCCCAAAAGGAATATAATCTGAGAAGCATTACCGCGGTAATGCGTGTTATGATCGGAGAGGGGGGGGGGGGGGTCAAGCGTTTGTAACAGGAAGCGAAGTATAATTTTTTTATCTAAAACTTGCACTGTAGGGCCTACTATCCAACTGCTATAGGCCCTACTCCTCACCGCATGTATAAAGTTTTATGGCATTCCAGAGTTCAATATGGTCCAACTGGAAAGAATTTAGTCAAATTAGGATACAATAGGGATACAATCCGAGAAGCGTTACTGCGGTAATGCTTTTATATTCAATTTGGGGGGGGGGGGAGGGGAGGGAATAAAAAGTGGTACCCCGTTTTCCATACCCGGACGTAAATGTACTTCTTAAACGATGCATTGTACTATCCAAAGCTGTCGTACTTCTTACCACTTAGATTTCTTTCCACTGGTTTTTCAGAGTTTCATTGTCATAATGGGAAGAATAGTTCCTATAGAAACACAATCTGAGAAGCATTACCGCAGTGACGCTTCTTATATTAAATTTTGGGGTCGCCAGAAGCCATTGGACACTATTGGTAATTGTCAAAGACCAGTCTTCCCACTTGCTGTATCTCAACATAATATGCATATAATAACAAACCTGTGAAAATTTGGGCTCGATTGGTCGTCGGAGTTGCGAGATAACTACGAAAGAAAAAAACACCCTTGTCACGCAAAATTGTGTGCTTTCAGATGCTTGATTTCGGGACCTCAAATTCTAAACTTGAGGTCTCGAAATCAAATTTGTGGAAAATTACTTCTTTCTCGAAAACTACCCACTTCAGAGGGAGCCGTTTCTCACAATCTTTTATACTACGAACCTCTCCCCATTACTCATTACCAAGTAAGGTTTTATGCTAATAATTATTTTGAGTAATTACCAATAGTGTCCACTGCCTTTAAGCTATTTTTCTGTGCTTAGCAAGTGTTTGTGCTTCCAGGCATAATGAAATTAGGCCTACGTTCCAGTCTATTTCCTGGCAGGCAATACATTCCACTGCTCATATTATGAAAAATGCTGTATGATAACGACCAAATAAATAGAAGGCTGGATTTCTGCACAAAAATATTGGAAAAAGTCATACAAATTGAACTTTGATAGCGCCCTCTATTGACAGGCTAATTTCATTATGATTCAAATTATATCGCCAATTGTTCTTCACCAATGTTCTCCATAATTTCACGAAATCGCCCTTAAAAATTACAGATTATTCTTCATCCATCAACCAGTTAATTCTCGCCGTGCGTGCAGTATAGAAGTGAGTAGGACTTTTCTTCTTTTGTTATCTCTAAAGATGGGATATTGGTATTTTTTAAGTATGGGGCTCGTGATCAGTGTGATGATCAATCATTGATGGTTTGCTGCGTGCATGGGAAAGTTTGTTATTTACCAGTTACGATATGGTAGTACCCAATCATCAAGTGGTTGATTATTAAGGTTACTAGTGCTGTGTTTCTTCTCTTTGGGCCTAATAATAATCCAGTTGATCTCATTGTTTTGTGTACATGCTGTATTACCTATAAAAAATTTTTTTATAATAATTGACACTAGGCCTAGGCCTGTTTCGTTGTCTACGGATATGTGATGTGTGCTTTGTTTACCCACGCCTGCTTCTTCTATTCTGTGGAAGAGGTAAAGACATCACCAATCAGTGGTAAAGCTCGTTCATTTCAACAATGGATGAAGGTAAGTGAAGATTGAACAACTTCTTTCCAATTTTCTCATTTGCTTTCACCTTTTTTGTTTACAGTACAGTACTCTTGATGTTGGAACTGTAATACTTACCTTCATTGGTGATGATCAGTGTTGTAGCCATGGTGGGCGACGGTGGGCGGGCCTGCCCAGTACTGACATGTTCCGCCTGGCACTTCAGCTGAAAAACAGACTGCCAATACCACAACTAGTTCCAATGGTAGGTCTTGTATTGCATAATGGTCATCAGCCAGTGAGGCAGTTGAACATCTTCTGTGATTAATTTGTGGGCAGAAGTTTTATTGGGCTCTTAAAGTCACCTGGAAGTGGTATTTTTTAAAAATAAAGCTTTTGTCACTAATGTGTTTTGATGAGTGGAATGTGAATCAGTTAACTAAGGTTTTAAAAAATCAGTTCTTATGTTATTTACAAATTTAACAGTAGACCCCGACCCGAGAAGGCGCTGTTCGTGACGTCAATCGAGGCAGACTTTGCCTGTAATGCGTAGAGTAAACACAATTGCAAAATGTACGGACCAAGTCGTGAGTTTGTACTTTTAAAAACAAACAAAAATGGTTTTTTCCGGCAATGCCGACCAGGTGTATTGCTGCTGAATGCAGAAAAACACTTTTTGAAATGTACCAACTCACGACTTGGACGTACATGTACTTTGCACGTGTGTTTATTATACGCATTGCAGGCAAAGTCTGCCTCGAATGGCGTCACAAAAGGGGTAGGCGGAGTCAGCCCCCCAAACAACTTTATATATTTTTTTAACATATAAATCGTGACAAACAATTACTAAAAAAATTATATACTCTTATGTTTGAAAGAAAAAAATTCTACTTCCAGGTGACTTTAAGTTTGTACAATGATGCTTTAAGGCAAAAAGAGTTGTCTTTCGACCCTTGTCATTTTTTATTTAATTTTTGAAAATCTGAAAAGAGCAAAAGCTATACTCTGCTACTTTGAAAACTCTAGGTTTATACAACCTTTTGTTCAAAATTTATGAAAGGAGATAACACCATGAGATCTGAGCAACTGAAAAAGGTTGAAAGCCCTTTCTGGTTTAAAACCCTTTACATCCACATGTATGAACTGCTAGACAAACTGCTTAGGCCTGCAGACATCCCGCTCCTCCGCCCCTTTGACATAATATCGGAGGAACCACCTGCAACCGAGTGGAAATGACCAAAAACACTTTTCCAAAAACAAAGTGTCACCCGCCAGACAAATGTTTTGCTGCATTTGGCCTGGCAGACGCTCTGCTCCCCCCCCCCCCCAACTTTGTATAGGGAATGGTGTTATTGGTCATTTCAACTTGGTTTATGTGGCTCCTCCGATGTTTAACCTGGGGGTTGGGAGAGGAGGAGTCTGGCGGGCCCAATGCAGCAAAAACCTTGTCTGGCGGCTGATACTGGTTTGGGGAATAGTGTCATTGGTCATTTCAACTTTGTTTGAGGTGGTTCCTCTGATGTTTACTTAAGTAGGGGGGGGGGGGCGTGTCGGGCGGGCCCAATGCAGCAAAACTTCTGTCAGGCAGCTGAATACTGGTATTAAGAATAGTGTTAATCGTCCTAATTCTCTATGGTCATTTCAACTGCGTTTCAGGCTGTTCCTCTGATGTTTAACCCGGGGGGGGGGGGGGGGTGTCTGGCGGGCCCCTGGATGGCGGGCCCCTAATTCGCGGGTCGCCTGGAAAATTACCACGTCGTGTAAGGGAAACCTTCCAGTACCACAAAACGGACCTTGTTCATTTCCAGACTTTGCTAGCTGCAGTTCCTTGGGGAGTGATTGACTACAACGACATTAACGATGCTTTGGATACGTTCAGTGATTTCTTCCTCAATTGCGTCAAGGAGTGTGTTCCTGTCCGAAAAGGTAGCAAGAGAGCTAAGCCCTGGATCACCGAGGAACTTCATCGGCTCATCCTTGAGAAGCAAAGGTTGTTTAAACGAGCTCGTGTAAGTGGAACTGAGACAGCTTGGAAACAATTTAAACTTGTCAGGAACAAAGTACGCAGTCTCTCCAAAAGGGCGTACAGTGAGTTCGTAACTGATTTGTTTAAGAAAAGAGATAATCGGAAAACTTTCTGGTCTTTTGTGAAGTCCAAACGCAAATCTTCTCAATCTACCAATTCTTATTTCATCAATGGTGAAAATATAAGTGACCCATCTCGGATTGCAAATGAGTTTAACTCTCTTTTCGCCAGTTTTTTCTCCGGATCCACCGACCAGGACCGTGTCACTTCTCCCATGTTGGAATTTCCCCCGTTGGAACGTTTTTCCATCACTTCAACTCAAGTTTCGTCTGAGATTCGGAATCTTTCCGCACACAAACCATATGGACCTGATGGTATTAGCGCCCAAATGTTGAAACTTGCTGCCCCAGCCATTGTTCCTGTTCTCACAACTTTTTACAACCACACTCTTGCTTCAGGTTGTCTTCCAAGTGCGTGGAAACGTGCTAATGTAGTGCCCGTCTTCAAAAAAGGAGAAAAGAGCAACTTGATCAATTACAGACCCGTTTCTTTGACTCCAATAATCTGCAAGCTTTTAGAAAAAATCTTGTGTCGTCAAATTCTCGACCACTGTCAAATCAACGGACTTGTAGCTGACCGGCAACATGGGTTCATTCCTGGGAGGTCTTGTTCTACAGCATTGGTGTCAGCTAGTTCTCGATGGCTTCAATCTTTGGACGCACGGGTACCTGCAGTGGATGTAATCTCCTTAGATTTCAGTCGTGCGTTTGACACTATAAGCCACGATATTCTTGTTAAGAAACTCCAACTTTGCTACAACATAAAGGGTGCTGCTCTTGACTGGATTGAGTCGTTTGTAACAAACCGCCTGCAACGAGTTGTCTACAAAGGCTTTACTTCAGACTGGCTACCGGTCGGTTCAGGAGTGCCACAGGGCTCTGTACTTGGCCCCCTGCTCTTTGTTTTGTACGCTAACGATCTTCAGCTTCAACTTTCTTCAAACCTTGTACAGTACGCAGATGACACATTTTTGTTCAAAAATGTTACAACTGACGCGCCGGATTCTCTACTTCAGAAGGACCTAAACACTATAGTTAACTGGGCTAAATTGATCTGTTTGCGCTCAAATGCTGACAAGTGCAAATCGATACGGTTGACTTGGCGACGTATGAGCAAACCAGAATACAATCTTGGAAACTCCCCCCTGGAATGTGTGGACTCCATCAAGCTTCTAGGCTGTATATTCCAGAGTAATTTATCTTGGGATCTACAAGTGCAGGCTGTTACTTCAAAATGTAATAGACTGATTGGTTTGATTCGCCTCATCTCTGGCAACTGTCCTTCGTGCGTATCGCTCCATTTGTTCAAGACTCTTGTGCAGCCCATCTTGGACTACTGCTCACCCGTCTGGTGGGTTCACCGTAAAAAACACATCATATCAATCGAATCGGTACAGCGCAGAGCCAGCAGGATGATACTTCGGCAAACATATATGGAACAGCCTTATCAAGAAAGACTGAAGACTCTGGGTCTTATGTTGCTGTCTGACAGAAGAATTTTTTAAACATTTGCTTTATTGTAAAACTGTTGATGTCCACTCGGTATAGTTTTATGAATGACTTAACTAATCTGTCTAAAGTTAACTCCCGTCACACAGAATTGCTCACTTTTCATCATCTAAAACCTAGGACGGATGCTTATAAATTTTCTACCATTGTTCGCTTTCCTAAAATGTTCTCAGAGCTCACTTTGGATACCAGGAATGTTTTGATTTTGGAGGGGTACAAGTCCTTTCGTATGAAGCTGAGGGGGGAATTTTTAGTATGTTAAAAGTGCTAGTGGTTTTAATTGTCTAAGGGGTCTTTGTGCTTTTTGGGTGGTGTTTGGGGAGGCTCTCTGCTATCATTGTCCTCGAGCCCAGTGGGTTGGCATGAATCTGTGAGGGTGCACTCTGTGCCAATTTTATTTTTTCTGTTTTTTTTTAGTCCATTCTATGTTTTTTATTATTTTCAATTGTTGTCCCTTCCTCTTATCGCTGCGGTGTTTTGTTGTGGGTGTAGTTTTTTGTTTTCAATAGTCTGATTTTGTTGTGTTTTAATGATTTCTATTGTGTGATTCTTAAATGTTTCAGTGCAATCACCTTTTTATATTGTATAATTATATTTTTATCGTTGGCAGGGGTCTGGTTTTACACATCTTTTGATGACAGTTTTATACTTTTGTTTTAGCCTTGACAGCCCCTGTACAACTTGCAACTATTGTGTATGTCTAAAGATTTAAAATAAATAAATAAATAAAAATGCAGCAAATGTTTTGTCGGGCGGCTGATACTGGTATTGGGAATAGTGTCATCATTTGTCATTTCAACTTGGTTTACAAGGGGGTCTGATATTTAACGTGGGGGGGTCTGGCAGGCCTAATGCAGCAAAACCTTTGTCTGGTGGCTGATACTGGTATTGGGAATAGTGTCATCATTGGTCATTTCAACTTGGTTTTAGGTGGTTCCTCAGATGTTTAACCCAGGAGAGGGGGGGGGGGGGTGTCTGGCGGGCCCAATTCAGCAAATCTCAAGTCTGGTGGCTGATACTGGTATTAATTATAGTGTTATTGGTCCTTTCTCTATCTGGTCATTTCAACTGCGGTTCCTCTGTTGTTTAACCCAGCTACTAGCATACTTGTTGTTATTAAATTATGGGCTCTTACGTTTTAAAAGAATACCAGGTCGACGCGTGGGGTCAGGGCTGGAGCTCCAGAAAGAGGGTGTTTTTAGAATTATGTATTTCAAGAGGCAGTATCACTGAGTATGGATTGAATTTTTGGTGCATCTTCATAAACCCTTGGGAGTATCAAGAAGACGACAGGCCTAACCATGCCGGATTAACATGAGTTGAGATTTGTGAGTTTGGTGTTATTTACCGAGCTTTGTTTGTTTTGATTGGCTGTTTGCAGGGAAGAGGTTTAATCAAGGAAGAGGCTTAGTGAGAACAATGAAGAGGACAAGTAGTTTATTTATTTGTTTATTTATTTATTCACCCAGGCTTTAAAAACTTCAAAACACACAGCAACAATAAGTAGAAATGTATAACTTTTGCATTATTAGTAAAATAATTAGAGACATATCAACAAAAAGCAAGCAGAAGCCTATATGGATTGCCCAATAGGGAACCAAATCACTATTCAGTTCTTGAATTGGTCTCAACATTTTGACTAGCTTGCTCTAGCCATCGTCAAGAGACTGACTCCGGGGTAGTGCAGTTAATTATGATCCTATAAAGCTAAAGTAGTTGTCCCAGCCAATTTTCTATACCTGCGCCAGGGTATATTTACAAAGCAGGACAGTTCTTTTCAGAACAAGTTTCCTCAAAATCTGATATTCTACTCTTTGCGGTAGTAAAATAAAGCAAGACAGTTCTCTAAAGAACAAACTCTACCTGGCAAGTAGAAACACACATGGTGTTTGTTACCGCAAACCAAATACAATTGATACCTCACCATGCAAAGCCTAAATTCTTTTGTACCCTTTTCACTGATGAAAGAGGTTTCTAAAAAAAGTATTGCCTTGTTAGTGATTTCCAATCCATGTTTAGTTTCACCTCACATGTAGGTACTTTTTTCCCCAAAAGACTTCGTTGGATTAAAACACAAGTGCTTTATTTGTCTTTAAAAAGACAAATTTGTCTTTAAAAAGACAAATAGGTAATTAATATCTGCAAATTATTTATTATGGCCCATCAAAATGAACTAGGCATTTCTGAGCTTTTAAGAAACTGGTGATGACTGTTAAATGTAATACTGTAAAAAATTAACTATGCCTAGTGCTAGTGATCAAATGCACCCAAAACATGCAACTACACATGTAGATCATTCAGACTGAATTTCTTCGTTTAACAGCAGCTGATGTAAATTTGTCCGATATTTGTTGTCTATTGTAGGTTGCGTAGAGAAGCCCTACAGAAGTACATTCGGCGAGCAGTAGCATCTAGACAAACGGTAAGTACAGTCTTTCTAATGATTTTTCTCCTGTAGATGATCAGCGTATATTAATAGAAACATGAGTCCTTAACCAATAGTTCTTTTCCTAACCAACACTATTCAAAAAGAGACTCACACGGTGTTATCACAAAATGTTCTTATAGTTATAATTCCACCATACAAAGTTTCAAATTCTACTAATGGTGGTGGGCATCAAATAGGTGGGGGTGGGGTGTGACAAGGGGAGAGGGGCACAATATCAAATGTCCCCCCCCCCCATCTTTTTGACCACCTTGATCATGAAGCCAAAGTATTGCACTGTGTAAGACCAACCCTGTGTCTCGCCATGGGCATTAATCCTGGGGGCTAAGGGACCTTGTCAAAACTCATCCTGGACAGCCAACGGACGGGCGCCCGTCCAGGACCAGGTTTCTGTCCCATGTTCAATTCCCTTGTAGTGATTACTTTATCGGACGGGCTATAGGACGAGCTCGCAGTGACTGGCCTTCACCAGAGATCATTTGTTTACAAACGGCAGAGTGTTTAGATTGCTATCTACTGGAAAACAAGCAGGGGGTCTCCCGAGGGCCAGAGTGCGGTTTCACACTGGGCTTCAATGACCTTGAGTATTTACTACAGACAAATTGGTCATATCTTAAGCTCTCTGTGCATTTCAATTTGTAACTTTTTAACAGGATGGGTTTCAACGTTTTTATTTCAGTCTGTGGACAAAATTGCAATTGTCTTTATTGTCTATGTTGTTCTTCTGCGTCAATAAAAGCTTATTTAATTATTTGAGATCCTAGAGAATCAGTTTCAACATATCAACAAGAAAAGTTTTCGAACAAACGGGGTACCTTGTTTTATTAGAGTTTGGAACAATGAGACGGATCCGATTCTCGTATCTTTCACTATTAATGGTCAACTTAAACTTGAAGGCACTCGAATGTAATTGTGTTGCATCAACCCCCCAAAAAACTCAGTTCATTACAAAGTTTAAATCGGTCGGGGTGTTTTTAATTACAGTATATATACTTAATTTAACTCATTATCAACAAAAGGATAGAAGTTTTATGCACTTAAAATGTACGCATTTTAAATAGATATCTTACAATGGTATTTTCAAAATTGTACGCAGTGATTATAAAATGTTAAAAAGCAAACGGTTCTTACGGTATATATTTCCTTAAAACAAAAGTCACAAACGTCAAATGATGAATTAGGATCAACACAATAAACAGTCAGTTTTATGTTTATGCGTGTTGGTGCCATTCAATCTAGTGGGACAACCCCTTTTAAAATCTTTAGATTAAAATCTAATTATTTGAGAAATCCATGTTATTAAACAGCACCTTTACAATGATGTATCCCTTTTGATGCATCGTGATTGAATAGAAATTATCCTGAAAGTAATTTAGACAATAAATAACCTTGGAACATCACCCCACAATCCAACAAGTTTAAAGTGTTAAGGTCCATTTTTGAAGGGTATAAATCTTTGAAGGGAATTTCCTGTGTATGAACGGGTGGCCATGATTAGCATCCATGTGGTTATTTTTCAAGATGGTGGATAATTTCACCAATATTGCAATAAGTTTTCATTTGATGCTTTATATTTTTCATTGGTTTAATTTTTATAAACCTATACAATTTAGGAATGGAGAATAAAACACTGTTAACGGTTTACATGAGCTATGCTAGTATAATCTTTCCTACAGTGACCTCCAAACAGTCAGTCCAGACTTGCCCCAAACCGCAAACCCCAGGTTTGTTTAGTTAGTGTTTAATGAGCCAGTGAAACCGCAGAGCGCTCAGTGGGGTGCCTTGGGTACTGTGTATCGGACGGGAATACACATTTCATCGTGTGGAACCTTGTTCCATATGAACTCCCATCCTGTGGCCCGTCCGACAAAAATGTGACATCGGACAACCTCGTCCTGTGGTGTGTCCAGGATGAGTTTTGACAAGACCCCTAAGGATGACACAACTTTTTAGAAGGGTGGGGGACACTATATCAAACGTCCCCCTCTCAAAATTGACCGAAGATTGCACCACAGAGCATCTAAAATGCAGAATTTTCCCGTGCCTATAGACGATGTGACCTCTGACATCACACGAAAACCATAACATAATTCGCGCGCATACTGCCAGGCAAAACCTTTGTGTTTTGGCAGCCAGCTAGAAAGTGTACGCAATCTTACTGTGACTGCGCAACTCAGGTGCCCGGCGAAACATGACGTATAGAGTGTTTTGTCAACAGAGGGTGGTTTGAATGTAAACATGGTCACATCGTCTATAAGCGGGCCTGGACCCTATGCTGTTTGGCTTCTCACACAAATGCTCAAACATTATGATTGATGCCATTGACGGGACACAGGGTTTGGTCTTATACGGTGCAATACTTGAGTTTCAAGATAAAGACAAGTCATTAGATACGGCAAACATTTGAGTTTATGCCCTCCACCCTTCAAAAATGGGGGGGGGGGAGGGGGGATAGTCCCTTCCACTGTTTCAAGGGGGAGGTGCAATTTTGTCAACGTTTGAGCAATAGTGTGAGAAGCCAAACAGCATCTAGGATCCATTTTTTTGTTTTGTGCATTAATATCTCGCAACGACCGATTGAGCTCAGATTTTCACAGGTTTGTTATTTTAGGCATTTTGAGATACACCAAGTGAGAAGACTGGTCTTTGAAAATTACCAATAGTGTGCAGAGTCTTTAGGCGAGCCCGGACTCATTTGCCCCCTACAACTTGTGTCATGTATGTAGATCCGTACTTGAAGATGCTGTTAACTCAAAAGGTTCTACTGCTGCTCACATTTTAAAGGCTTTGCTCTATTCCATTCTTTTTGCCTCTTGTTGACAGTTGCCCTAAGATTGCACCACAGAGCATCTAGAATGTGAACTGTTCCCAGGCCCTTAAACGGGCCCGACCCACGCCGTAAAGTTTTCACACGAGCATGCTTATAGATCCGCACATGAAGATGATGTTAACCAAAAAGGTTATACAACTGCTGCTCACATTTAAAAGGCTTTATAAATGTTCTGTTCCATTCGTTTTGCCTATTGGCCTAAGTTTGCACCAGAGAATCTAGAATGCAAAGTTTTGCCCAGGCCGAAAAAGGTTTTGCGTTCCGCTTTATAGCATGCTCCATCTTTAATTGGTTTGCCCTACCAACAAGCCCCCACCCCCTTTATAGAATTTCCTGTCTTAATCCACCCTTGACGATGCTAGGAATGAACCGCCGTCTGAGCATTATATGTAGAAATAATTTGTATACGCAGCTATAATTGAATTGGTTTTTAGCTAATAACCAGGATAGCAATTAAATGGTGCATCATTTGTCATAGCTCGAAATAGCCATTAAATTCCAAGATCTCAGATGGGGCACATCTTCCCTCAGACTCATAAGATTGCACTAGAGAGCATAAATGGCCTTAAAATTTTCCTGGGGCCCTTAAGCGAGGCGGGACCCCACGCCGTAGATGGTATGACTAACGATGTTCCTCCCCCCATCTTTCAAGACAGATTGACGTCGATGCTAATGGTCACTCTAAACAAATTATAACATTATGAATGTTTTCTCATTTTCTCAGTTGCACAAAACCCAAGAGAGCAAAAGAGCTGAGCTGGAGAGTCAAATGAAGGATAACAGGAAGCGGAGGAAAACTCTGTAAGAGACACTGTTTTTTTTCTTATTCAAGATTACATCTCAGCAACACCGTACTTAAGGGTTTGGATACCTTTTGTACAACACAAAACTCAATGTCAACAGATATACATTAAACTATCCGGTTTGAAGATAATGGTGGTAGAAGGCTTCTAAAATATTACTTGCCTTGCTGAGGTTGTAAGTTTTGAGACATGAGTAAAAAAATATTATGAAAGTAGTTTTTGTTTCATGAAACAAAAGTGATCTTAGCATGTAAAACGTATTTACGCTACTCTCCTGAAAACCTTGCTGTTTGATTTTGCCTTTTGTTTTCTTCGCAAAACTTTAAAACTAATGTTGCTAAAATTGTATAGTACATGTACATCATTCACAGTGCATAGGGATTTATGTAATGGGCAAAATTGTTATACAAAAGGTACCAAAACCCTTTAAAGATACAACTTTGTACTTGTTTTTGAGATCGTCATTCCTTTTATCGATTGTCCCTGAATGAGAATGCATTTATTAACTCAACCATTTCTGGGTTTATAATTTGTTTTTAACCTTTACACTGATGTGTTTTAACCACTGTACCCTGTGAAAACAAATATAGTATGCAAATCACTCGAGTGGGATTTGAACGCGCGACCTTTGCATTGCTAAAGCAGATGTCCTACAACTAGACCACCGAGCTAGCCCGATGGCTAGAGGCAGCTCAAATCCTGGGTTTAAAAAACTGACTGACCCATAACCCTATTAACAATAAATAATTGTAGTGCCAGTAGTAAAAATTCTTTTTGTTACTGTCCAAATTGCTTGTATTAGAAATGTAAAGTTATTGTGTAATGTTTATTTTCATCTGCAGCACGCAGCAGCGCTGGAGTGGGAGTGAAAAGATCACCTTTTGTCACAACAGTGGAGTCAGTGCTACTATACGGAGATGAGACCTAGACCCTAACCACCAGGATGGAGAAGTCTCTGGATGGTTGCTACACCAGGATGCAGCGTATGACCCTAAACATCCCCTGGCAAGACCACATGAGAAACTCCAATCTGTATGCTGGCTGGCCAAAGGCTACAGAGAAGATCCGTGAACGCCGCCTCAAGCTTGCTCGGCACTGTGTCCGCCACTCAGAGCTTGCCCCTTGCCCAATCATCCTCTGAGAGCCCACCCAAGGCAAGGCTTCTCGTGGGAGAAGATGACTCTCCTACCTAGACACACTGAAATGAGACATCGGCTTGACCAGCGCTGAAGAACTACGCTCCTTCATGCTGGACCGGAACATCTGGAGAAAAATCACTGAGCAGGCTCGAGCCTCTAGATGGCGCTTGACTTGATTGATTGGGAGTATGATTCAAACTGCGAACAGCTCATCAGGCCTCATCCAAAACACCTGTAATCATAGTCTATAGTGATGGTACCCAAGCCCATCAAGAGAGCCCCATAGTCTGCCGACCAGAACACCAATGGGAATCTTGAGGTTCAGGTGGTCACCAAGCAAAATCCTAAGGAGAGGTCAGATAAGACTGGTGAGGTCCACCATTTTGAAGTCCAGTCGCTCAGACGACGTCATTTTTGTCACAGTGATGAATTTGGTAATGCTTCACCAAAGTCAGTCGGTTCAGAGCCTCCATCGCCAACACGATCAACGGAGAAATCTCCAAGAAAAGATGCTGTCATCCCATCACCTTGGGGTTCACCACAGAAATCCCAAGGTGATGAGCTCTCTGCAGCGTTTCCTGGTCATCACACCAGAAGCATCAGCCATAAGAAAGTACCGGAAGAAGGCGTCAATCCCGAAGTTTTTTAAACAGGTTTTATTGTTTTGTTATCCTTGAGTTTTATACATATTAACTGCAACAATGACGCTACAGTTGTACCAGTTGCTTTTAAATGTATTAAACCACCTCAGATGTATAATTATTTAACTTGGCTTTTAAGACACTGGACACTATTGGTAATTGTCAAACACTAGTCTTCACAGTTGGTGTATCTCAACATATGCACAAAATAACAAACCTGAGAAAATTTGAGCTCACAAAGTTTTATACTATCACCCTCTCCCCATTACTCATAATCAACTGGTATGCAGTGCTAACCCCTAAATGAATTAGCACCGTGGACTTGTTAATGCCTTTATCAAATTATGTGACAGGATGCCATACACAAAGCAAACCCTTTCCATGTTATATGGGATAGTAGGGTTTGTATAAAAAGCAAAACTTATAACAAGGAACAAAGTTAACTTACTGTTTTAAAGGCACTGTACACATTTGGTAATTACTCAAAATAGGCCTTTATTAGCATAAAACATTGTTTGGTAACGAGCAACGGAAGACTGTTGATAGTATAAAACATTGTGAGAAACGACTTCCTATAAAGAGATAATTTCTCACTAAAATAATATATATAAAAATTGGCCAGAAGCACACTATTTTATACAACAAGGGTGATTTTTTCTTTCATCAGTTTCTTGCAACTTCAATGAACAGTTGAGTCCAAATTTCCACATTCTTGTTTCTTTATGCATATATGTTCGGATACACCGAGTAAGAATACTGGTCTTTGACAAAAACCAAACGTGTTCAGTCCTTATTGTTTTTTTTTTTAAATTAAGATGCGTACTGCCTGTGATAGTATTAACAAACCATGCAATGTACTTGTACAGTAGCATTAACATCAGTGCCCAATTTCATATAGCTACTTTTAGCAAGCACAAACCATAGAGTTATATATAAGAACTAGAGCGCGCACTGACCTATATACGCGCCCCGGTATGCGAGCAGGCGGCCATTTTTTAAGTTGACAACACAGCTATCTCACAGCGTGTGTTTGTGCGGCCATTTTGTAAGTTGAACAAACAGCATCGCGTGAGTGTGAGTGTAGTGCTCTGAAAACCTGTTGTTTCCAGTCCGCCGTTTCGAAAATACCAGGGTCTTTTCGAAACGCAGGTATTTTTACAGGTCAGGATCCAAAAGTACTTAAAGTCTGCTATATCCATTCGCCGTTTCTAAAACGCCCAGATAATTCGAACCCTGATGTTGTAGCGCCACCAACTGGCGGTGTATTCCTCGGCTGCTGAAACGGCGGAGATCCTGAAACTGGTCCGTGAACTGGACCACACAGCCGGTGTGTATTTTCATAATTGTAAGGGCCTACAATAAGTATTCTGGCAAGGGAAGATCTATTAAGGTATGTTATGGAAAACCAAAGCAAAATTATTTATTTTGGTAGCGTACCTTACTCCAGTCATCAGTGTTCAAACAAGAGTACTTCTTTTATTGACTCGAAATTGCCCAACTTTAACTTGCATATTCCTTTGTAAAGTACATTACTTACCAATGCATAGTACACAGTACATGTGTACATCATAAGACATGTGCAATATTACCAGATACAGTACTTCTGCAGTATTATCTAACCAGCACCAATAAAATGCCTAAAAACTTTACAAATGGTCACTCAGGATTATGTTACACTTTAAAAAAAGGTCGGAAAAGTTTCCGTATGGCGCCACCACTTTTTCATTCGAAATAAAATAATATAGTATCTAATTTACCTGATTGATATATCCCTTTTTGTAAAAATGAGTGAAAAGGTGGTGGCGCCATACGGAAAGTTATCCAAATGGTCAGATTTAGCGGAACTTGAGTGTAGTAGGCAACAAAATAGTTTGTTAATTCGGTTCACAATTACTGACTGAGCATTTTGATTGACACCAGTATTAAAGGAACACGTTGCCTTGGATCGGACGAGTTGGTCAAAACAAAAGCGTTTGTAACCGTTTTTTATAAAATGCATATGGTTGGAAAGATGTTTTAAAAGTAGAATACAATGATCCACACAAGTTTGCCTCGAAATTGCGTGGTTTTCCTTCTACTATGCGAACTAACATGGTCGGCCATTTATGGGAGTCAAAATTTTGACCCCCATAAATGGCCGACGTGTTAGTCGACGAGGTAAAAGGAAAACCACGCAATTTCGAGGCATGTTTGTGTGGATCATTGTATTCTACTTTTACAACATCTTTCTACCCATTCGCATTTTACAAAAAACGGTTACAAACGCTTTTCAAAGACCAACTCGACCGATCCAAGGCAACGTGTTCCTTTAATGTTGCACTATGTCTATGAGTATGATTGAATGATGATGATGTTGTTTTGCAGAATTATTATGGGCACCTGAGTGGCTGAAAGGCAGTGGACACTGTTGGTAATTGTCAAAGACTAGTCCCCACAGTTAGTGTATCTCAACATATGCATAAAATAACAAACCTGTGAAAATTTGAGCTCAATTGGTCATTGAACTTGCGAGATAATGAAAAAAAAAAACAACCTTGTCACACGAAGTTGTGTGCGTTTAGATGGTTGATTTCGAGACCTCCAGTTCTAAATCTGAGGTCTCGAAATCAAATTCGTGGAAAATTACTTCTTGCTCGAAAACTATGGCACTTCAGAGGGAGCCGTTTCTCAAAATGTTTTTTACCATTAACCTCTCCCCATTACTCCGTACCAAGTAAGGTTTTGTGCTAATTATGTTTTTGAGTAACTACCAATAGTGTCCACTGCCTTTAAAGTCAAATTTGAAAAGTGGCAAAAGCCCATTCACCCAATTCCAGAACCTTGGGAACTAGCACTTAAGCATCACATACTAGTTGCGATACGTAACTCTCCTCCCGACGGCCGCCAGGCCATAGGGTTACGAGATTCTTTTGATCGGAAACAGTTGATCTGGTCCAACACATACAATTTCGACAGCTAGTCACCAGATTTGCCCCATCTTTACCACTTTCAAAAATCATGACACAAATTCTGAGGGTATGAACTTAATCCGCAATGTCTAATGCAGCCTTCCATAATACTCAAAACACCATTTAGAATATTTTTCGAAGAACAATGGACAAAAACTTACAGATCCTGGAGCGATTCCCAGGTTCATATTTTGAACCTGTCGCATCAAACGCATTATTTTGTTGATGGGCTAAATGGGCTAAACCATTCTGTAAAATGGTTCCTGACCATTGAAAGTAAAAGTTAAACTTTTTTTCGTTGGAGCAGGTGATACTCTTTGAAATACCATTCACTCAAACAAATCTATTTTTTTATGTTTGGGGCCAAACATCTGACATAGCATCTTTTAGCCGCTCAAGTGCCCTTAAAGGCAGTCGGACACTGTTGGTAATTACTCAAAATAATGTTCAGCACAAATCTTTTCTTGGTGACGAGTAGTAGGGAGAGGTTGATGGTATAAAACATTGTGAGAAACGGCTCCCTCTGAAGTGCCATAGTTTTCGAGAAAGAAGTAATTTTCCATGAATTTGATTTCGATACCTCAGATTTAGAACTTGAGGTCTCAAAATCGACCATCTAACATGTCCTAACGCACACAACTTCGTGTGACAAGGGTGTTTTTTCTTTCATTATTATCTTGCAACTTTGATGACTGATTGAGCTCAAATTTTCACAGGTTAGTTATTTTATACATGTGTTGAGGTACACCAACTGTGGAGGCTAGTCTTTGATAATTACCAACAGTGTCCACTGCCTTTAAATCCTGTGAATTGAGTCAACCAATTATTTTATTGCATACTAATTCAGGTTCCAATAAATCTGACCATTTGTAAGTAGTTAAATACTTTGTTAGTGCAGTTTAGTTATTTTAGTGAGTTTTATTGTGTCCATATTATTTAGTGATTTATGGTTGTACATTTACTCTTTTTCGATGTGCTTTTTACATACATCTAGGCCTAAATCCCATGCCATACTCAAAATTCATCAAGAGGGACTAATACAATACATCAGGCCTGTATGCTATTGCTTCGTTTTTGAAAGGGCAAGCGCACCAAGGCATTTTCTCTTGGGAAAAGGGGAGGAAATTATAAATTTGCACTGGAGCATTTCAAGGGCACCAAGGCAATGACCAGGGGCCAGGGAGGCAATCGCCTTTGGTGCCACAGTGAAGTATCATACATCTAGGCCTAAATCACATGCCATAGATTAGTCCAAATTCATCATGACAGACCAATACAATACTACATGTAAATAGCTTCATACATGTTTTACTGTTAGTTCATGTCAGCGCTATGACAGAATTAGTCTTTAAACAATCTAGTAATCTGCAAAAATAAATTAACTGATTTTTGTCTGTCTTTCTTCTTACATAATTTACAAGCTAGATCCCAGTGTAGCCGTTAACATCCCAATGTCAACACGCACACAAGTAAACTTTCAAGACGTTTTCCTAAGCCCAAGACAAAACAGGTGTCAAGGACATCCCTGTGTAGGAAGAAGCATTCTTCGCCCAGGTCCGGTGAGAAGGTGGCTCGAAGTAGGGAGACGTCTCACAGTCGGGATTGAGAATCGACAAAATTGGAGGAAAATACACCCTGCAGAAGAATGGATACAATGAGATTGCTGTTGTGGCTGAGTGTGAGGTAACTTTTACAAGATTCAAATCCATCAAAGTCAACAATCGAGCAAAGCAGAGGTTACTTTGTATTGGGATTAGTGTTGTGGGTCATTTAAACATGGTTTTATTAGGCTACTCTGATGTGGGGGGGGGATGTGTCTGGCAGGCCTAATGCAGCAGAAAACTTGTCTGGTGGTTGATACTTATTGTATGATGAATAGTGTTATTGGTCATTTCAACTTGGTTGGAGGTACTTTCTCAGATGGCAAACCCAAGGAGAGGGGATAGAGGGTGTCTGGCAGGCAAAAAAGAGCAGACAACTTGTCTGGCTGTTGATCTTTTCTTTGAAATAGAGTTACTGGTCATATTCAACTTGGTTTCAAGTGGTTACTCCAATGTTGGGTGAGGGGGGGGGGGGGGTGTCTGCATTGTCTGGTGGCTGATACTATGTATTCGGTATATTTTTTTGGTAATTTCAACATGATTTCAGGTGGTTACTCTGACGGGGAGGGGGGGTTGTCTGGTGGGTCTAATGCAGCAAAACTTTTGTCTGGCGGCTCATACATGTACGTTGTTTAGGAAATAGTGTTTTTGATCATTTCAACATTGTTTCATCGGGTGGTTCCTCCGATGTTGGGGGGGGGGGTGTATGGCAGCCTAAAGCGGCAGACAGTTTGTATGGCGGTTAATGCTTGTATGGAGAAAAGTGTTATTACTAATTTCAACTTGGTTTTGACCAAGAGAGGGGAAGGGGGTGGTGTTCTAAGATGGTAAACCCAGGGAGGGGGGGGTGGGTGTCTGGGCGCAAAATGCAGCAGACAATTTGTCTAGTGGCTGATACTTTTCATTGGCAATGCTGTTATCGTTCATTTGAACTTCGTTTCAGGTGGTACTTCGGGGGGTGGGGGGTGCTTTCCATGGCAGGCCTAATGCAGCAAAGCAGAGTCTACTTTGTATTGGGATTAGAGTTTTGGGTCATTTAAACATAGCTTCATGGGGCTCCTCTGATGTGGGGAGGGGGGAGGTCTGGCTGGCCTAATGCAGCAGAAAACTTGTCTAGTGGTTGATGCTTGTATGAAGAATAGTGTTATTGGTCATTTTCAACTGCAGGTACTTTCTCAGATGGTAAACCCAGGGAGAGGGGATATAGGGTGTCTGGCAGGCAAAATGGGGCAGACAATATGTCTGGCTGTTGATCTTTTCATTGGGAATAGTGTTACTGGTCATATTCAACTTGGTTTCTAGTGGTTACTCCAATGTTGGGTGGGGGGTGTCTGCATCCTTACACAGCAAAACATTGTGTGGTGGCTGATACTATGTATTCGGTATACTTTTTTTGGTCATCTTAACATGGTTTCAGGTGGTTACTGTGATGGTTAACCCAGGGGGTGGGGAGGAGGGGGGTGGTTTTCTGGCGGGCCTAATGCAACAAAACAGTTGTCCGGCGGCTTATACATTGTTTAGGAAATAGCGTTTTTGGTCATTTCAACATTGTTTCAGGTGGTTCCTCCGAGGGTGGGGGGGGCCTAAAGCTGCAGACAATTTGTCTGGCAGTTAATGCTTGTACATGTTGTATGGAGAAAAGTGTTATTGGTCAATTCGACTTGGTTTTGACCCAGAGAGGGGGAGGGGGTGGGTGTCTCTTGAGGCAAAATGCAGCGGACAATTTGTCTAGCAGTTGATGCTTTTCATTGGGATAGTGTTATTGGTCATTTCAACATGGTTTCAGATAGCTCCTCCGATGTTGGGGGAGGGAGGGGGTGTGTCTGGCGGGCCTAATGCAGAAGACATGTTGTTTGGTTGTTGATACTGGTTGGAAGAGTAGTGTTTTTATTGGTCATTTCGACTTGCTGGGAGGTAGTTCCTCAGATGGTAAACCCAGGGAGGGGGCGGAGGAGGTATCTGGGCGCGCAAAATGCAGCAGACAATTTGCCTCGTGGTTGATACTTTTCATTGGCAATGGTGTTATTGGTCATTTGAACTTGGTTTCAGGTGGTTCCGATGGTGGGGGGGGGGGGGGCGGTGTTGTCCATGGCAGGCCTAATGCAGCAAAGCAGAGGATACTTTGTATTGGGATTAGTTTTTTTGGGTCATTTAAACATGGTTTCATAGGGCTCCTCCGATGTGACGGGGAGGGGTGTGTTTGGCTGGCCTAATGCAGCAGACAATTGATCTGGTGGGTGATACTTGTATGGAGATTAGTGTTGTTGGTCATTTCAACTTGGTTGCAGGTATTTTCTCAGATGGTAAACCCAGGGAGAGGGGATAGAGGGTGTCTGGCAGGCAAAATGCAGACAATTTGTCTGGCTGTTGATCTTTTCATTGGGAATAGTGTTACTGGTCATATTCAGCTTGGTTTCAAGTGGTTACTCCAATGTTGGGTGAGGGGGGTGGGGGGTGTCTGCATTGTCATGATTGTCTGGTGGCTGATACTATGTATTCGGTATACTTTTTTTTTGTTTTTTTTTGGGGGGGGGGTGTCTGCATTGTCATGATTGTCTGGTGGCTGATACTATGTATTTAGTATACTTTTTTTGGTAATTTCAACATGGTTTCAGGTGGTTACTCTGATGCTTAACCCAGGGGGCGGGGAGGGTGTTGTCTGGTGGGCCTAAATGCAGCAAAACATTTGTCTGGCGGCTCACACGTTGTTTAGGAAATAGTGCTTTTAATCATTTCAGCACTGTTTCATCAGGTGGTTCCTCCGATGTGGGGGGGGGGGGGTGTATGGCAGCCTGTCTGGTTGTTGATACTTGTTTAAAGAATAGTGTTATTGGTCATTTTCAACTTGGTTGCAATTACTTTCTCAGATAGTAAACCCAGGGAGAGGGGATAGAGGGTGTCTGGCGGGCAAAATGCAGCAGACAATTTGTACGGATGTTGATCTTTTTATTGGGAATATTGTTACTGGTCATTTCATTTTGGTTTCAGGTGGTTCCTCCAATGTGGTCATTTCAACATGGTTTCAGGTGGTTACTCTGATGGTTAACCCATGGCACGGGGGGGGGGGGGGGGGGGGTTGTCTGGCGGGCCTAATGCAGCAAAACATTTGTTTGGCGGCTCATACGTCGTATAGGAAATATTGATTTTGGTCATTTCAACATGGTTTGAGGTGGTTCCTCTGATTTTTTTTTTTGGGGGGGGCGTGTCTGGCGGTTGATACTTAAACGAAGAATATCGTTACTGTTCATTTCGACTTGGTTTTAGGTGGTACCTACAATGTTTGATTCAGCTCATTATATTGCGTCTTTGTTGGGTGTCCATGGCAAACATCCATATCTGACTATGTCAGGTTATCCAGTAAATGTTCTTGTACTCAAATATTGGTACCTTGTTCGTTTAACCAAAGTGCTCTGGGCTCTGGATGAGACAAGACCAACACAACTTGAAAAAGAGTCAAGGAACGGAACTGTTATGTAGGTTTTTAACAAACACAGATAGAGATGATGAATATTTAACAGCATCATTTAAAGACAGTGGAAACTATTGGTAGTTGTCAAAGACCAGTCTTCTGTATCTCAACATCTATTATGCATAAAATAACAAACCTGTGAAAATTTGAGCTCAATTTGTCGTCGAAGTTGCAAGATATGAATGAAATAAAAACACCCTTGGCACACGAAGTTGTGTGCTTTCAGATGCTAGATTTCGAAACCAAGAGGTCTCGAAATCAAATTCGTGGAAAATTACTTCTCCCCATTACTCAATACCAAGTGAGGTTTTATGCTAAAAATGATTTTGAGTAATTATCAATAGTGTCCACTGCCTTTAAAGGCAATGGACACTATTGGTAATTACTCAAAATAATTTTTAGCATGAAACCTCACTTTGTTACTGTTGAATCTTCTGTTTATTCGTTTCTAAACTACAAATCACAATCCCACCGGCACATGCACACACGACCTTTGACCTAATGGTAATTAGACTAGCGCTGTTTGTCGCTCGTAAGCACAACATCCGTCCCTTTTTAGACAAAATCTCAACTTTTGTAAACAATGGGAAACAACTGGAGATAGCCTAAATTGCTTAACAGTAGCCTACTTTCTGACTTACTACATGTATGTTTCTGACAAGGCAATTTCTACAACTTGTTTAAAGACTTGATTGGATGCAAATAAAGTTGTTATATCAGTAACATATGCGTACAATATAAACCACTTTTTTTTTTTAGTTTAAACTTTTAACTTAGCAGTATTGAAAACGGTCGTGCATTAATAAAGACCAACTGCTTTTTAATACAATGAAAAACTTTTAAACAAACTTTAATAAACAAAGAACAATGCTTTCAATGTTTTCAATGTATTCTCATCTTCAAGTTCAAAGTTCTGTCCAGTTCATTCAGTTTAGAACAAAGTCTTTGTATTTCGGATGCATGCCACACTGTCTTTTGGGTCTGGCAATGGTGGGGAAGATTGTTGGTCCACGACAGGTGGGGGGTCGCGACTGAATTGGTATCTGCCAAACTCTGAGTCGGGGAAACTAAAATCTGTTCAGGGACAGCACTTCCGTGATCCATTTTGGATGGTTGAATGGCAGGGTCAGACAGTGGCATATCCGCGTCATGTGCAGTTTGCATAAACTTCTTCACATGGCTAGTGTTTCGCGAATATTGAACACCTTTCAGGGAGGCAACTATGACACTATTGCCAGTTTTGCCCACAATTGTGAAGGGTTCAGGGTTGAACGGGGTAGAAAACTTGTTTGTTTTCTCTTGTCTCACAAGGACTTGATCACCGACTTCCACCTCAGAGTATCTTGCATTCCGACGAGCGTCCGTGTAAAGCTTGGCTTTTCCTTTGTTTTCGGCATCGTGATCGCGGACTTCCAAGTCAGAATGATTCTCGGCCTGAAACACTGGTAGTTTTCCGCGCATTTTCCGATTGAACAACAACTCGGCTGGAGTTTTCCTTGTGGCGGGGTGTTCAGTAGCGCGATACTTTGTGACATATTTTCGTAGTTCCTTTCGCCAGTTTTGACCTTCGGCCTGTGCGATACGGATTCTTTTCATGATTGAGTCATTTTGGCGTTCCACTTCGCCATTCGCTTGAGCCCACTTAGCTGTGACCTTGACATGGTCTATACCGTTCTCACAGAACTCGCGAAACTCATGAGAACGGAACCGTGGACCATTGTCGCATTTCAGTGTCACTGGAAGTTCATGACGGCTGAAGATTTCCTCTAGGGAATCAATGACTTTGTCTGCGGTAGTGGAACTCAGTATCTGGTACTCATAGTATCGGCTGTAGTTCAATAACTACTAGAACGGAATGTCCTGATGGAAATGGTCCAAGTAAATCAGTTGCTAAGTCCTGCCAAGGACCGTCAGGGAGTGTGGTTGGTCTCAGTGGCTCAGGGGGTCAGGTCGTGCTACAATTTGACATCCATGGCACGATCTGCAGAACTTTGCGGCACCTTTTTCCATTCCTGGCCACCATCTTTTGTGCGAAGGTTTTGCTTCGTTCCCACAATACCAAGGTGACCCTCGTGCGCAAGAGCTAAGGCTTGTTGTCTGAGTTTCTGTGGTAAGACGATACACGTTCCACGTAATATCAGCTGTCCGATGACACATAGCTCTCCTGCAATCGGCGCATACGCCTTACAGTTTTCAAAGTGGCCGGTTCGAACTGCTTCTCTTAACTCTGCTAGCTCTTTATCCTCTGCGGATGCGCTTTCAACTTGTTTCGTTGTCATAGCACTGGGTGTGGCAGAGATGGCTACAAAACGCACATAGTCCTCTGCCCTGTGGTCATGCTTGAATTGAATCTTTTCCTGCGAAAGCCGGGACAAAGCGTCGGCAATGTCATCGCCTCCAGGGGTGTATACAACTCGTGCACATGGTTTAGATCGGGGTCCATATATCGCCTCCAATGGTTTGTGATCAGTCAGTAGTTCAAAACTGCGACCATCGATGAATGCGTGAAATCTTTCACAAGCCCAGACGAGTGATAGGGCTTCTTTCTCTGTTTGCGAATATCTCCTCTCGCAATCTGTCAGACTGCGACTGGCATAGCAGATCGGAACTAAACCGTCGTGTTGTTCCTGGACTAAAACGGCACCCAGTCCTACTGGACTCGCATCAGCTATCACTTTTGTCGGTGCGTTCTTGTCATAGTACGCGAGCGTGGTTGCGTTTGTGAGGCTCTCCTTTAGCGAATTGAAGGGCTGTTCGCTCGTGAGATCCAAATTGAAATGGAATTCCTTTCCTGGTTAGCTTTCGAAGTGGATCTGATACTGTAGCAAAGTTAGGTATGAATCTGCTACTAAACCCAACGAGGCCAAGAAAGCTTCGAATCTCTGAGACGTTACGCTTCTGCTACAGCTCTTATGCGCTCTTGTGTAGGACCAATGCCTTTCTCTGATAGTAGGATTCCTATGAATACCAACCGACTCATGTTAAACTGGCACTTCTCTTGGTTCAAGGTAAGACCTACCTTCTCTAATCTGCGTAACACTGCGAATACTCTGTTATTGTATGTCTCCTTGTCAGACGCATGAACGATGATGTCATCTGAGATGTTTTCCACACCTTCAAGTCCCGCTAGTGTCTTTGCGATCATGTATTGGTATTGCTCACTGGCAGAGCTAACTCCAAAGAGTAGGCGTTTGTATTGGTAGAGACCGCAATGAGTAACAAAGGTTGTGATCCCTCGCGACTCGTTATCAAGTTCCAACTGGTGATAGCCCCATTTGAGGTCGAGCTTGCTGAAGAACTTTGATCCATTCATTGTCTGCAACAGTTCATCTACTGTCAGAATTGGATGACGACCGCGTATTATCGTGTCATTAGCGCGTCTCATGTCGAGGCAGAGTCGTATGTCACCATTCGGTTTTGGCACGGTGACTACTGGATTGACCCAAGGGGTTGGACCATCCACACGCTCAATGATATCCAGATCCTCCAATTCATGAATCTTTTCCTCCACTCTACTGCGTAAATTGAATGGAGTGCGTCTTAGTGGTTGTGCTACTGGCTTTACAGAGGGGTCAATGTGAAGCTTCACTTGTTCAGTTTTGAGCTTACCCACACCTTTGAACACATCTGGAAATTGCTTATTGAACTGGGTCGAGCCGTTCTTTGTGCGCTCATCAATACTGGCTACCGCTGTGGTGTGTGGAGGACCGTTAGCTGCATCCACTCCAATTTTGAGTACACCCAACTCCATTGCAGTAACTTTGCCTTTTATGACAATGAATTCAGCTAGTACAGATTTCCTTGATATACTCGCTTCACAGCTGAGGAGACCTTTCAACGATAGGGCTTGGTCAGCACCGTATGCCCACAATTTCCTGTTTGGTGGGGCGACACGAGATTCACACTTAATTTTGGCATTTTTCAGTGATTCCCATGTATGTTCATCAATAATGTTGCTCGTGGCCCCAGAATCAATCAACATGTGAAGGTCAATTCCACCAACAGTTACCTTCATCTTATTCGAGTAAGTATTCTCATGAATGAGAAATGCATAGTCATGCGATGGTTCTGAATCAAGATGTTGCTCACCGATTTAGTTGACTGTTGGCTTGGACTTGGTCTTGCAGACTTTGGCCAAATGATCTCTTCCAGAACATTTTTGGCATGTCTGGCCACTTGCGGGGCACTTGGGGTCTCGACCAAAATGCCCAGTTCGACCACACCTGTAACAAGCACCTTTGGTAGTCATGGTAGTGGTTGCGGATTTCACTGAGTGGTTTTCCTGTCTCTGATATTTGGATTGTTGGGTCCATTTCTTAGGCTTGCTTGATTTGTCATGAAGCTTTGGTTTCCTGTCAGACACCATGTTGACAGTAGTGTCAGACAGAGAGGTTTTGCTCTTGACAGACAGTGCAGCCATCTGACTTTCTACCTTTTCACATTTATCAGCTACTTTCATTGCCTTTGCTAAAGTTAGTTCATCCCCTGCTTCCAATAGCTTGCGTCTAACGTAATCAGATTTGCACTTACTCAGCACAGCATCTCTTATCTGGTTGTCTTTTTCACCTCCAAAATCACAGTCTCTATAAACTAGCCGCTCTCCGAAGTCTGGTTACAAATTGTTATACCGTTTCCCCTTCCTTCTGGACGACTTAGTGAAAAGTCTGCCGTGCAAATGCTGCATTTTTCTGCGACACGAAGTATTTGTTCAGTGCGGTTTTGGCAGCTTCAATATCAGTAGTTACGCCCGTGTCCGGTAGTGTCAAGAAAATGTCCTGTACGTCCGGTCCGGTAAGATGGAGCATTAGTGCACGTCGTCGTTGCTTTACCTTCGGTGCCGTGGTGGACCCAATACTATGGCCTTTGCCGTCTGCATACAGCTCGAACGACATTAGCCACCTTTCCCATCGTGGTCCAAGGGTTGCTGGCTCCGAAAAACAGTCAAATATGGGGATTAATGTTTTCTCCATGATTTTTCCGGATTATCCTTGTCGCCAATGTTGAATCTTCGGTTTATTCGTATCTAAACTACAAATCACAATCCTGTCGGCACATGCACACATAACCTTTGACCTAATGGTAATTAGACGAGAGCTGTTAGTCGCTCGTAAACACAACAGTAACGAGTAATGGTCTAGCAGTTAAGAGCGGCAGATTCAAGCTCTGGCGTTAGATCAGTAGAGTGTACGCAGATGTGAGTCCTGGTCGTTACACTTGTGTTCTTAAGCAAGACACGTAACCATATTGCTTCATAAAAGTTGGGGAGGTAGTGCTTTCTGCTCTTCCAGCCAGGCTTCAGATAGATTATACCCAAGTCTGCATCTGTATGGACTGTAAAGGGGGTAATCCTGTAGAAAAACAGTTGATTGAAGGCAATAACTTGAAGTGGCCTTCAGGCCATGTGTGTCTGGCGACACAATTAATGTGTTGACTGACAAGGCTTGATTGTTGTAATTATTAGTAATGATAACTGTTTTCATGTGCTATGATGGGTTTTTCCATGTTACATGTAAATCTTATTTATTTCAAGTGGCATTCTTGTAACCAGACGCATTTTTAGACAAAACTCACAAATCATTTATGACTTGTAATTGAAGAACACTAAGCAACTCATCCTATCTTTGTTTTCTTTGTGATCACCCAGTAGGTTCCTGTAACTATCAACCGATATTTGAGAGATGACCAAAGGGAGGGAGTGAAGTTCTTGTGCCAGCATTATAAGATGGGCGAGGGTGCTATATTGGGAGATGGCATGGGAATGGGAAAAACAGTTCAGGTACGACTAATTACTTGTTATGAGTGTTAGGGCATCAAGCAGGAATATTATCTGCTTTAAAGACAGTGGACGCTATTGGTAATTGTCAAGGAACAGTCTTCGCACTTGGTGTATGTAAACATATGCATAAAATAACAGACATGTGAAAACTAGAGCTCAATTGGTCGTCGAAGTTGCAAGATATGAATGAAATAAAAAACACCCTTGTCACACGAAGTTGTGTGCTTTCAGATGCTTGATTTCGAGACCTCAAATAATAAATCTGAGGTCTTGAAATAAAATTCGTGGAAATTACTTCTTTCTCGTAAACTACGTCACTTCAAAGGGAGCTGTTTCTCGCAATGTTTTATATTATATAACACCCAAGCAGATTCTTGCCATTTGATTGCAGGATTGTCCGTCACGTGTTAGCAAATAATCTGAGGTCTTGAAATCAGATTCATGGAAAACTACTTTTTACTCGAAAACTATGTCACTTCAGAGGGAGCTGTTTCTCACAATGTTTTCACAATGTTCTTTATTATCGAACTCTCCCCATTACTCGTCACCAAGTAAGGTGTTATGCTAATTACTTTTTTGAGTCATTACCAATAGTGAGCATATGAACTTCTCTTTACAAGGATTTCACTTACTTATTTTTCTGCTCTCATATTTTTCTTGTTAAGTACCAACACCCACCACATTGATAGGTGCCCAGTCCTGCTGTGATTTATTTCGTTATTCATTTTTATTTCAACATGTCTTGTAATGTTTTGTATTCAGGGGGTGTTGCTAATTTATCATCCGTCTTCTTATCTGTATCTCCAGGTCCTTGCCTTTTTTATTAAACTGTGCTTGGAAAGACTGGTACCAGGGAAGACTGCCCAATACGCTTGCCAGAGTTTTTAAAGAAGGTATTGTTTTCAAACGAATCCATACAATTCATATAATTCATTCGGATTACAACAATAGCTGATGGTACTGTACTTGTTTGTAGATTACAACAATAGCTGATGGTACTGTACTTGTTTGTAACAATAGAGAAAAACAAAATAAATACAGACAAAATAACAGTTTGTGAAGATTGGTATAAAAACCTTGTTGGTCTTTGACATTGTAAGGTTGATTTTTGGGGGTTATAATTGTGCAGTATTTCTATCTTACGTGACATTTTGGTTTATCTTATTTCATTTTTTTTCTCATGTTGTGTGTGTGTTTTTTCGGCATGTTCTTACTGTATTTTTAACCAAATAACTTTAATCAGTCAATCAATCAATCAATCAATCAGTCAATTACTCAACTAATGCTAGTTGTTTATTATACAGAGTGCGATCCACTGTATAACCAGCCGTTGATTTCACCAAACTCTTTCTAACTTAGGATATAATCTAATGGCTTAGGACGAGTTAAGTTCCGTAACCATACTAGTTAAGACACATTGAACCCTTCCTTAAGTTGGGATGAGTAACTTGTCCTTACTCTAGATCGGGATTAATCCTAGACTTGTGGACAAGTCGTTAAATTGGCCCCACGCGCTGAGATAGTGCTCGCATGAGAGCACTCTCGCGTGAACTGATGGTTTCCGATTATGACTCTGAGGAGTCATAATCGAGAGAGAGCACTGTCTCAGCCCGAGGGGCAGATTTAACGACTTGTCCACAAGTCTAGATTCATCCTAGACTTGTGGACAAGTCGTTAAATCGACCCCACGCGCTGAGGAGTCCAAATCGGGGAGCCATCAGTTCACGCGAGAGCACTGATCTCGTGAGAGCACTATCTCAGCCCGAGGGGCAGATTTAACGACTTGTCCACAAGATTAATCCTAGACTTGTGGACAAGTCGGTAAATCGGCCCCACGCGCTAAGGAGTCGAAATCGGGGAGCCATCAGTTCGCGCAAGAGCATTGATCTCGTGAGAGCGCTATCTCAGCCCGAGGGGCCGATTTAACGACTTGTCCACAAGATTAATCCTAGACTTGTCCACAAGTCTAGATTATTCCTAGCTTCTTTTTTTTTATTGCCGGCGTTTGCAGCAAACTTCGGGTCAGGAAAGTGTGGACTTGGGGAAATTGACATGGCAAGGCTCCCCACTATATCTCTGAATTGCTTCAAGTTTACACTTTGTCATGGAGTCTTTGATCATGTTCCATGCTTCTCCTCATTGAACCCCAGTCTCAACACTCATGGAGTGACAGGTCTTTTTCTTCAGCTTTGCCATGCATCTGGAACATCATCATCATCATCATCATCATCGTCGTCATCATTCTCTTAATACATTATGGGGACGTTAAGCTGCCAAACCAATGGGTTCTAATGCTCTTCGCCACAGCTGCCACGCAGATACTCAAAGTCCGCAAGGTAGGCAGGGGCGGGATCCTCCCCGTGCGTCGACATTCAGCTTAATGGTCACATGGGAAGGTGTATCCTCTGGGATGTCATCAATGATGGTGGTCTCCGAGATTGTTGCATTAGTGATGAAGTAGACACTTTAGGCTGAAGGCTTGGAGCCTTCCTGTGTCGTCTGCCCGGAGTGTCCATGTTTCTGAGCCAAAGAGTAGGACGAGGAGGACACAGGTAGTAAATACCTTCAGCTTGGTTGTGAGCTTCAGGCGTTTGTTTCTCCAGACACAATCTCATTGGCCAAAGGTGGATGAGGCAAGTCCAAGACGTCGGAGAATGTCGGGGGAGGATGAGCCGGAGGAATGGATGTCACAGTCGAGATACCTGAACTTCTGTGTAATTTGGACAGAGTTACCCTCAACGTTGACTGAAGCAGGTGTTTGGCGGAGGTTGGTACAGTTCTGGATCTTGGTTTTTGCCCATGATGTGTGCATCCCCATCATCTCAGCTTCTTCCTCGAATCTTTGGAGTGAGGAACAGTGCAGCGTCGTACTGGCACTCTCTACCACTTAATCTTGGATCTTTTCTTTGTACCACAAAATTTAAATCTAATCAAAACTTATCTTATGCCACAGGTTTTCAATTAGGACTAATTTTGTTGTGTCTGTTTTCTTTAATTTTGTTTTTGGTTTTTACTACGCCTTGAACACCCAGCATGGTGGATATGTGCACATTACAAGACTTTAGTTTTATCATTACTTTTAGTTAATACCAGGCAGGCCAACCAAGGGTATTTTTTAATTTGGAAAAGAAAAAGAGCTAACACCAAAACAAACCCAGTCAATTAATTATTATATTTCTATCGGATTTCTTTATTTTTCTTAGATAGCCAGCACCACATACTTCTTCGCAAGAGAGTACTCTTTCCAGCCAATCAAATGGATCACTACAAGAAATCTCGCTTGGCCAATCAAAGCAAGCCTCTTATAAAATGAATGAAACAACGGCTCAGATTGGTCAGACACCTAGACGAATCAGGAGGTATGATATTCAACCCTGAACTATTAGTAATAAAAAATGGTATAATAATAATAATAACAAGTTCTTATATAGGGCATTTCACAATAAACCGTATCAATGCGCTTTACATTAGTCCCCTGGTCATTGAGCCAATAAACATCCCTTTAATCTTTCTCAGCTCCCATTAGGGAGTATACAGCCCCGAGCTGCTGTGCACTCCAAAAGCTTTTCATTCACAATATCAACCTCTACCCTGGCAGGTACCCATTTATACCCCTGGGTGAAGAGAAGCAATTATAGTAAAGTATCTTGCTCAAGGACACAAGTGTCACGACCGGGATTTGAACCCACACTCCGGTGAATTCAGGCAGAACTTGAATTCGATGCTCTTAACCACTCGGCAGTGACACTCTATGATAAACAAGTTTTATTTATCATTTCGAAAATTGGTGTGACTTCGAAGTAAAAGTAGTGACATTTTGTGAAGTTATAACACTTTCAAGTAATGTGTTTTAATGGTTTTCAAATTCGAAAACAATCTGTTTATTATGTCTATAACACTCATGTATGCAACTATGGTGAAATTGGCGTTTCATGCATTTGTCACTTATTATTATGTCCTGAGTAGCTCGGACATTATTTTATTAAAAAAGCACTGGACACTTTTGGTAATTGCTCAAAATAATTGTTAGCATACAAACTTTTTTGGCAACAAGCATTGGAGAGCTGTTGGGGAGCATTGTGATAAACAGCTCCCTCTGAAGTAATGTGGTTTTTTAGAAAGAAGTAATTCTCACTGAAATAATTGAATTTGATTTCATGACCTCAGAACTGATTTTGAGGTCTCAAATTCAGGCATCTGAAATCACACAACTTCGTGTGACAAGAGTTTTTTTCTCCCATTATTATCTCACAACTTCATAGTATGAACAGTTGAGTTCAAGATGTTGAGATACACGTAGTGAGAAGACTGGTCTTTGACAGTTACCAAAATGTGTTCAGTGTCTTTTTTTTGACAAGGTTGGATTGAAAATTGCAACCAAACTTTCTATTCAGTCCTGCTAGGGTCATTTTTTATTTGAAGAAATTAATCAATGTATTTAATTCAACTTTTTTCTGTTTTATTAAAGGCACTGGACACTAACGGCAATTACCTAAAATAATTGTTAGTAATGGAGAGCTGTTTATGGTATAAAACATTGTGAGAAACGGATCTCTCTGAAGTAACGTAGTTTTTTAGAAAGATGTAATTTCTCGCAAAAACATTTGCATTGAATTCAAGACCTCAGCTGAGTTATCAGCTGATGTCTCGAAACTTTTGCGACAAGGGTGTTTTTTTCTTTCATTATAATCTTGCAAGCTCGATGACCAGTTGATTTCAAATCTTGACAGGTTTGTTATTTAAAGCATATTTTGAGATACACCAATGAGAAAACTGGTCTTTGACAATAACCAAATGTGTCCAGTGCCTTTGAACATTTCAAATGTAGAGGCTAGTTTAATAATGTTTGATGCAACTTGTCCTCCGTCTTTATGCATTGAAATGTATGTAATAAGATTGTATTTCTGGCTTGATCTGCTGAGTGTCTTGCCATTTACAAGATGCCAAATGCCAAGTCTCTGTTTTAACTCTGTAAATAAAGTAAGTTTTTAACCAGTTTAAAAAACGGGTTTAAATGTTACTTTTAATCTTTGGGCCACAACCCCTCTTGGGTTATAAACTTAGGCATGTTCTTATAAGTCTTAGATAAAAAAACTTTTATTCAAAGGCCACTTTCACTATTATACTATCACCCTGATATTGTTTCACACTCAAATAACCATTTTCTCCTGCGTATAGGATGCCGTGTATCTGAGCTTTAAGGTAGACACCAAATCACATTAAATCTATCTGTGTGGCTTATTTGGTATCTTAGAAGTGAGAATCATGAATTTAATTTTAACAAACAATTGATATGGTGGTAGGCTTTTAATGTATATTGTTGAACCGCCACATTTATTTGGTTGATTTTTCCTTACATGCCAAGTGCCTTGTATCTTGTATGCAGGAAAGGACTGAAAACAAATCACTGAAATCATTCTGATCGGTAAATTTTACTGTCCAAGTTCTTGGTCTACGTTCTGTTTAACTGGGGTCCCTTGCTTAATTTTAGCATGGTTGTAAACTGTAGCAATGTTTAACAAAATTTCGCAAGAACACTTGGGCAGTAGAAACAAATTGTTGTCCTTTCACATGACTACATCTTTGTAAAATTTAACAACCATGCTACAATTTAGCAATGGACCCTTGCTAAAAGTGCTCTCGTGTGAATTAAGCTTTAAGTGTGATCTGTAAACTCGAATAATACTTCTTGTTTTACGAGTCGATATGGTGCTACCTAGGTGTCTGTAATTTTGGACATTCTCGTTTCTTGTTTCGTTTTTGTTTTAGTTAAAGGCAGTGGACACTAATGGTAATTTCTAAAGACTTCTCTTCACAGTTGGTGTATCTCAACATTATATGCATTAATTAACAAAGCTGTGAAAATTTGAGCTCAATCGGTCGCCGAAGTTGCGAGATAATAATGAAAAAGAAAACACCCTTGTCACAGGAAGTTGTGTGCTATCAGATGCTTGATTTCGAGACCTCAAATTCTAAATCTGAGGTCTCGAAATCAAATTCATGGAAAATTACTTCTATTCCGAAAACTGCATTACTTCAGAGGGAGCCGTTTCTCACAATGTTTAATACTATCAACCTGTTCCCATTATTTGTCACCAAGTAAGCTTTTATGCTAATAATTATTTTGAGTAATTACCAAAAGTGTCCACTGCCTTTAAGCAACCAAAAAGTTATCTTAATATTTTTTGTTCACAAATAAAAATAAACAAATAAATAAATAAACAATAGGAGAGAGAGAGAAAAAACTAAGCTAAATAAATTTGGAAATAATTTAACAACAAAGAAGATTGGATACAAAGCAAAATATTGTAGGAGAGGGTTTTGATTTCATTCTTTGTCAAAGACCACTTACTATAAAAGCATTCAGTCTTTCTGAATAATTTCCAGGGTCTCCATAATTTGTCTTGAAAGATTGAGAGATTGGGTCAATTCTAAATCGGTATAAACGTATTGCTCGCGTAAGAAGATCAATTACATTTTAAACAAATCTTGTTTAAAAGCTCACGACACTACTGGCAATTATTCAAAATAATTGTAAAAAAAATAACAACTTACTTTACCAAAAAGTTATCTTAATAGTTTTTTTTGCAAAACAACACTGAATACAAAAAAACAATAAAAACAAATAAAAACAAATAAACAATAATAATAATAATAATAATAATAATAATAATAATAATAATAATAATAGCTAATTCTTATATAGCGCATTTCATAACTGAAAGAAATACCAATGCGCTTAACAAAAAACAAAAGGCAAACAATAAAGCAACCAATAACAAAAAATACGCTAACAAAATGCAAACGAAAGGATTAAACTGAACAGAAGGCAATAGAAAACAAATGGGATTTGAGCAGAGTTTTGAATTGTTCCATGCTCTGTGGAGAGCGGATGTAGCCAGGAAGAGAGTTCCAAAGTTGGGGGGCGGCACTAGAGAAAGTCCTTGAACCGAAGGATTTAGTTCGAACGGGTGGTATGGTGAGAAGATGTTGTGATGATGAACGGAGTGGACGGGCTGGTACATAAGGGATGATGAGGTCAGACAGGTAGCTAGGGCATGTTCTATGGATTGCTTTAAACGTAGTGATGAGGAGCTTGTATTGAATTCTAAAAGAGATGGGAAGCCAGTGTAATTCTTTCAGAACCGGAGTGATGTGTTTGCGCTTAGTAGAACGTGAGACCAGACGGGCAGCGGAATTCTGGATACGTTGAAGTTTAGCTATGTCTTTTGGGGGAATGTCAAACAAGAGAGAGCTGCAGTTATCCAGAAGGGAGCTTACAAATGAGTGGACCAGAATCTCTGTAGTTTGCTTATCGAGAAGATGGCGCACTTTGCCGATTCTATAAAGTGCGAATGAGGCTTTGCGACATACTATGTTCAGATGCTGGCGTAGAGATAGATGGCTGTCTAGTGTCACCCCAAGATCCCTTACTGCACCACTACATGAGACCCGGGTCTCACCAATGTGTACAGGAGGTAATTCTTGAGATCTCTTCTTCTGTGAAGTAACATAGAGAATTTCCGTCAATATGAGAGAAGAGAGACAGAAAGAAAATAAGCTAAATAAATTTGGAACTAATTTAACAACAACGACCACTTGGATACAAAGTAAAATATTGTAGGAGAGGGTTTGATTTGATTCCTTATCAAAGACCACTTACTATAAAAGCATTTAGTCTGATTAATTTCCAGTCTCTCCATAATTTGTCTTGAATGATTGAGAGATTGGGTCAATTCTAAATCAGTATAAATGTATTGCTCGCCTAAGAAAATCAATTACTTTTTAAACAAATCTTGGTTAAAAGCTCACGGCACTACTGGCAATTATTCAAAATAATTGTAAACAAAAATAACAACTTACTTGGTAACGAGCAATGAAGTTGTCTTGAATTCAAGCATCTGAAAGCACACAACTTGTGCGACAAGGGTGTTGTTTCCTCCATTATTCTCTCGCAACATTGACGACAAAGAGTTCGAATTTTCACTGGTTTGTTACATGTATGTTATGCGTATGTTGATAAACACCTACCAAACGTGTCAAGCGCCTTTAAACAAATTGTAACCAAACATGATATTATATTCAGAAGATCAGTATTAAGTTTTAATAAAAAGCTTGTTCTTACTTACTTTTTTCCAAAATTGAAAAACTTATGGCTAGTTGACACAATAAGTGCACCATATCCTCAATATTATGGTTAAAAATGGTTCAATCTGGATAAAAACATCATTAACCATGAACCTATGAAGAAATAAAATATGAAACCATCTCCAACTGACATCCTTTCGGAATTACGCTTTCCACTTATTCCAAATTTTGAAAGGACCTCGAACTTTGTCCATTAATCTGTTGTTAAGAGATTTAACCAGGAATGAAGACTGATTGGGAAAATTATTATCTAGCAATGCTTCAATATTCAAGGCACTGGACACCTTTGGTCAAAGACCAGGGCCCTACTTCATGGCTCTGCTTACCGCAGAATTCTGCCCTGATGATCACGATTCCCCGCTATTGCAAGCGCCGAGTTTTTGCGTTAGCCTTGTATGCGTAGAATGTCTAGTAACGCGGAGTACACACGCACATAAGCCAAAATTCGTCGATAACCTGTGAAATACGCTTGAGGTTATAGTTCATTGTTCCCTGCTTCCGTAAGCGCCGATTCTGTGCACGGTACAAGCAACGGGCTGAATTTTTGCCCAGTCTTCTCACTAGGTGTATTTCAAGAAATGCATAAAGTAATAAACCTGTGAAAATTTGGACTCAATATTTGTCGTCGAAGTTGCAAGAGATTGTGTTGACAGATGCTTGAATTAGAGATCTCATCTGAGGTCTCGAATATAAAAAACTACGCTACTTCATTCAGAGGGAGCCTTTTCTCACAATACTTTGTACTGTCAACAGCCCTTCATTGTTTGTTTTTTACAAAGCTAGTTTGTTTGCTTACAATTATTATTTGAGTAACTACCAAAGTGTCCATCAGTGCATTTAAGCGATGGGTTTAAGTGTTTATTCCAAGAAGTAGGGCATAGGTATTGCGTTTGCTTTAAAATGGAAATCACACAGTGAGCGCAAAATCTGCCGTTAAAGGCAGTGGACACTATTGGTAATTGTCAAAGAATAGCCTTCACAGTTGGTGTATCTCAACATATGCATACAATAACAAAAAACTGTGAAAATTTGAGCTCAATCGGTCATTGGAGTTGCGAGATAATGAAAGAAAAATAACCCTAGTCAGATTAAGTTGTGTACGTTTAGATGGTTGATTTCGAGACCTCAAGTTCTAAATCTTAGGTCTCGAAATCAAATTCGTGGAAAATTACTTCCTTCTCGAAAACTATGGCACTTCAGAGGGAGCCGTTTCTCACAATGTTTTATACAATCAACCTCTCCCCATTACTCGTCACAAAGATAGGTTTTATGCCAACAATTATTTTGAGCATGGAGGTAGGATAAGAAATTTTGAGTAATTACCAATAGTGTCCACTGCCTTAAAGCAGCTACATACTGGGACCAATTTCGTAGGCATGCAGGAATACAAAAAAACGTAAGCACATAAAAGTATTGCTTAGCAGAAACAGATTGTTAGCAAAAGAAGTTTGCATATTGTGGCTATCGTGGTATTTATGAGATTGGGTCCAGATCGGATCTCAGGTTCCAGATCCACCAAAGTAAGGTGCGCGACATGAGGATTTTTACAGTTACACACAGATGTGTTTAACAACCTTGTAAACTAAGTACTTGTAAAATCACAGGCATATTACTCGGGTGAGATTGGAACCCACGACCCTTGAAATTCTAGAGCAGTGTCATACCAACTAAACCACATAGATTGCCCGGTGGCTACACTAGAGGCAGTTCGGATATTATGTTTTAGCAGCGGGTACTGCGAACGATTTATTAATGTTAAATTTGCATCGGGGATAAAGAATATTCATTTTGTTTTTTACCCACACACACCGACGTGTGTTAGCACTGTACATATGCCTACTCAGTACTCGGTACTCATATTTATTAAACCATCCTTCCACCATGGTTAATCTTAAAACGAAATGGTGCATTGCCAACTGCTCATGAAAGCTGTGGGACATCTTAAAGTTTGTCCCGTTGTTATACAGAGAATCTTGCATCATCCATTTATTCCAATAACAAGTCAAGGAAATAGTTGACATTCCTAGTTCAATGAAGCATAACCCTGTGTAGAAGTGGCGCTAGAAAATTTAGGTCAGACCGCTATACGCCATAGGATACATGTCAATACCTTACATTATAGTAAATCAGTACTATCGAGAAACGATGTATAAAAAAGTGGAGCCGACTGGGGTTTACACTGACTTGCCATTCGAAACAGCATTATTTCGACTGAAAGCTCCAGTCGATCACAAACGCAACATCAAACGAGGCTGATGTAAGATTTAAAGAGCTTTGAGCGGGGAGAGGCACAACAGCTAACAATAGCGAGAAAATAGCACCGTTTTCATTTCTGCGGACAGTTGGAAATTCGGTTGGGAAAACTGATACAAGCAAATCTGGTCGGATAACCATCATCCAACGTCTCGAGAGATGGGAGAAAAACCAGCATTTCCTCAGAGGACAGACAGAGAGTTTTAGTATCAGAGGAGGCATCCAAGAAAGAATTGGAGCTAAGAAGACCGTAGATGCCAAGATGGCTACAGGACACTTTCTGCAAACTCTCATCTTTTACGAGGTAATGAAACTGATGTGTCGGTGTAATTGTTATGTCGCCCGATACAGCACCCTATTTGATGCCTATACGCAAAGCAAAGGCGAATAAAAGTTGAGTTTTGTTCGGTGGGAGGACTTAGCGTTGGCTGCAAGAATGCAACAGCGCGGTAATAGTTGCCATACCTATAGACCTGGCGGCCATATACTTTCGTATTATTAAATATAGTGTACGGATTTACAGTACAAAGAGTCCTATACAGATCTACCATTCCTAGTTCATCGAAGCATTACCAGGTGTTTTTTTAAAGCAAAGGAGGCGCTAGAAGATTACAGTTCAGCCCGTTATACGCCAAATAGTCTAGTCTTTAAAGGCCCCCCAAAAATGACTTGACCTGTAGACGAAATTCCAACACCACATCGAAAAAGTAGAAAAAAAGCAAGCAGGTAAAATATGCATTGTTTGTGAAATTTCAAGTTGCCATTTTGCCTCTAGGTACATTAATGTATGTATGTATCCCTGGTAGTAGTCAAAGTTATATCATTTTCACAAATATGCCTCAAAATTGAGTGGTTTTCGTTTTACCTCGTCGATAAACACGGTCGGCCATTTATGGGAGTCAAAACTTTGACTCCCATAAATAGTCGACCGAGTTAGTTCACGACGTAAAATGAAAACCGTGCAATTTTGAGTGATACTTGTGTGGATCATTATATTCTACTTTTAAAACATCTTTCTAACCATATGCAAACGGTTTCAAACGCTGTTCATAGACCAACTCGTCCGATCTAAGGCAACGTGTTCCTTTAATGAGGTTCCAAACTTTACAAGTTTTTTATCCCTAGCCCTGTCATGGGGGTTCCAGTATAATTTAATTAAATTTGTTTAATTAAGATTACGTGCGTAACAAGCCCCTACAAATGCTTGCAATAATGAGTGCACCTTTTTAAGGCCTGACCACACAAGGTCAGTAGATGTTAGGGAGGTTGACAGCCTTACCTAGTGGTGCCCAGTCTAAGGTGTCCAGCATAATTTAAAGCGCAAGTGACATAATTATTTCAATAACTTTTAGTGCATTGTAATACGTGACGTAATACTTATTAAACTAAGTTCAGTCCCAAAAAATACTTAAACCCCCATAACCCTGCTAGAGATAATACTTTTGCAACCCCTCTCTAATATCTTCCGTTCCAGTGGTGACCGGTCCAAGGCGACAGACATAAATTAAAGCAGTCTCGCATTTCTTGTTAGGCATTAAACGCAAGTAACTTAAATTAAACAAATTTAGTTTCACTTTATTGTCACCTTAGATGCTTTATTTGGTAGGGTTAGTTTCAAGAGACAATTGCATGCAAATTCAGTGTGACAGTGATATCAATAGACCGATCCAGAAGGCACCGCTCACGACGCACGTGTGATCAAGAACACGTGGGGCTCTCCAATGTTTTTCTGCAGAACTCTGCCGCGCGCACCAAGATACGCGCACACATGTCGGACCTTCGTTGCTTTGTGATTGGTCAATACGCAATTGGGCGTAGCTTAATGAATCGGTCTATTAAACAACTATCAGGGCGTGTGCACACATAAACTAGTGGAAATAACAGGCGAAAACGGCAATTTGAACTTGTGCAAGTTTCCAATATTTCTAAACTTGTATACATTTTCTATGCTTTGTATTTTTAAGTTTCAAGAAACGTTTGCATTAAAATTTGAGGTGAAAGTTTTCTTAATTGTACTACTATCTGGGCCTAAGAATGTTCAAATAGAATTGAAAATATTGGCCAAAAGTAGGCGTCCTTTTTTGGCTTGCATCGCTTAGATCCAAGCCACAGACACAAAACAAAAACACTAAACTGTAGCCAATGATTTACGCTTTCCGTTGGTGTATAGTATGTGCGAATCAAATAATGTATTGGATATTATATGGGCCTCCGTGTAGTGTCATTATTTGGAGAAAAACTTACTTTTTTAGCCTTTTTCTCCCTTAGGGTGAGGGGTAGCTTTTTCGCCGCCCGTGTTGCGCAGATTTATGCGTCAGACACGAAACAATTATAAACGTGTAGCCCTTGAATGGGGCTTTCCTCTGGTTTATAGTATGTGTGGATCAACAATATTCTTCGGGTTCAAAATAACCTTTGTACTTTGAATTTCTCTCCAGAACGGCTAATATTGACGTCCGGAAAACACTCTTCGTGCCAACCATTCGGAGTAGGCTTGCTCAAACACTTTTTGAGCACCACGGAGTTGATGTAGGGTCTCATCAAGTTGATTATCGGATGTGGTATTATTCAAGCCACACACAGGTACCCTGATTATTTCTCTAGCCTACCAAGTTCAGGAATAATGGTCAAGTTCACAGACTCTGAGCGAACTTGTATGCCAACCATTTTCGGCACCCCGTTGCCTGGCGTTTTCAAACTTGACCAAAATGGCCGAAAATGGCTCCCTCCTTTGTCGGCTTGCATCGCTTAGATCCAAGCCACAGACACAAACCAAAGACATGAAACTGTAGCCCATGTTTAGCGCGACCGTTGGTGTATAGTATGTGCGAATTGTATAATGTCTTGGATATGATATGGGCCTCCGTGTAGTGTCATTACTTGGAGAAAAACTTACTTTTTTAGCCTTTTTCTCCCTTAGGGTGAGGGGTAGCCTTTTCGCCGCCCTTGTTGCGCAGATTTATGCGTCAGACACGAAACAATTATAAACGTGTAGCCCTTGAAGGGGGTTTTCCTCTGGTGTATATTTTGTGTGGATCAACAAATTTCTTTGGGTTCAAAATAACCTTTGTACTTTGAATTTCTCTCCAGAATGGCTAATATTGACGTCCGGAAAACACTCTTCGTGCCAACCATTCGGAGTAGGCTTGCTTAAACAATTTTTAAAGCACCACGGAGTTGATGGAGGGTCTCCGCAAGTTGATTATCGGATGCGGTATTATTCAAGCCACACACAGGTACCCTGATTATTTCTCTAGCCTACCAAGTTCAGGAATAATGGTCAAGTTCACAGACTCTGAGCGAACTTGTATGCCAACCATTTTCGGCACCCCGTTGCCTGGCGTTTTCAAACTTGACCAAAATGGCCGAAAATGGCTCCCTGCTTTGTCGGCTTGCATCGCTTAGATCCAAGCCACAGACACAAACCAAAAACATTAAACTGTAGCCCATGATTAGCGCTTTCCGTTGGTGTATAGTATGTGCGAATCAAATAATGTATTGGATATTATATGGGCCTCCGTGTAGTGTCATTATTTGGAGAAAAACTTACTTTTTTAGCCTTTTTCTCCCTTAGGGTGAGGGGTAGCTTTTTCGCCGCCCGTGTTGCGCAGATTTATGCGTCAGACACGAAACAATTATAAACGTGTAGCCCTTGAATGGGGCTTTCCTCTGGTTTATAGTATGTGTGGATCAACAATATTCTTCGGGTTCAAAATAACCTTTGTACTTTGAATTTCTCTCCAGAACGGCTAATATTGACGTCCGGAAAACACTCTTCGTGCCAACCATTCGGAGTAGGCTTGCTCAAACACTTTTTGAGCACCACGGAGTTGATGTAGGGTCTCATCAAGTTGATTATCGGATGTGGTATTATTCAAGCCACACACAGGTACCCTGATTATTTCTCTAGCCTACCAAGTTCAGGAATAATGGTCAAGTTCACAGACTCTGAGCGAACTTGTATGCCAACCATTTTCGGCACCCCGTTGCCTGGCGTTTTCAAACTTGACCAAAATGGCCGAAAATGGCTCCCTCCTTTGTCGGCTTGCATCGCTTAGATCCAAGCCACAGACACAAACCAAAGACATGAAACTGTAGCCCATGTTTAGCGCGACCGTTGGTGTATAGTATGTGCGAATTGTATAATGTCTTGGATATGATATGGGCCTCCGTGTAGTGTCATTACTTGGAGAAAAACTTACTTTTTTAGCCTTTTTCTCCCTTAGGGTGAGGGGTAGCCTTTTCGCCGCCCTTGTTGCGCAGATTTATGCGTCAGACACGAAACAATTATAAACGTGTAGCCCTTGAAGGGGGTTTTCCTCTGGTGTATATTTTGTGTGGATCAACAAATTTCTTTGGGTTCAAAATAACCTTTGTACTTTGAATTTCTCTCCAGAATGGCTAATATTGACGTCCGGAAAACACTCTTCGTGCCAACCATTCGGAGTAGGCTTGCTTAAACAATTTTTAAAGCACCACGGAGTTGATGGAGGGTCTCCGCAAGTTGATTATCGGATGCGGTATTATTCAAGCCACACACAGGTACCCTGATTATTTCTCTAGCCTACCAAGTTCAGGAATAATGGTCAAGTTCACAGACTCTGAGCGAACTTGTATGCCAACCATTTTCGGCACCCCGTTGCCTGGCGTTTTCAAACTTGACCAAAATGGCCGAAAATGGCTCCCTGCTTTGTCGGCTTGCATCGCTTAGATCCAAGCCACAGACACAAACCAAAAACATTAAACTGTAGCCCATGATTAGCGCTTTCCGTTGGTGTATAGTATGTGCGAATTGTATAATGTCTTGGATATGATATGGGCCTCCGTGTAGTGTCATTATTTGGAGAAAAACTTACTTTTTTAGCCTTTTTCTCCCTTAGGGTGAGGGGTAGCTTTTTCGCCGCCCTTGTTGCGCAGGTTTATGCGTCAGACACGAAACAATTATAAACGTGTAGCCCTTGAATGGGGCTTTCCTCTGGTTTATAGTATGTGTGGATCAACAATATTCTTCGGGTTCAAAATAACCTTTGTACTTTGAATTTCTCTCCAGAACGGCTAATATTGACGTCCGGAAAACACTCTTCGTGCCAACCATTCGGAGTAGGCTTGCTCAAACACTTTTTGAGCACCACGGAGTTGATGTAGGGTCTCATCAAGTTGATTATCGGATGTGGTATTATTCAAGCCACACACAGGTACCCTGATTATTTCTCTAGCCTACCAAGTTCAGGAATAATGGTCAAGTTCACAGACTCTGAGCGAACTTGTATGCCAACCATTTTCGGCACCCCGTTGCCTGGCGTTTTCAAACTTGACCAAAATGGCCGAAAATGGCTCCCTCCTTTGTCGGCTTGCATCGCTTAGATCCAAGCCACAGACACAAACCAAAAACATTAAACTGTAGCCCATGATTAGCGCTTTCCGTTGGTGTATAGTATGTGCGAATTGTATAATGTCTTGGATATGATATGGGCCTCCGTGTAGTGTCATTATTTGGAGAAAAACTTACTTTTTTAGCCTTTTTCTCCCTTAGGGTGAGGGGTAGCTTTTTCGCCGCCCTTGTTGCGCAGGTTTATGCGTCAGACACGAAACAATTATAAACGTGTAGCCCTTGAATGGGGCTTTCCTCTGGTTTATAGTATGTGTGGATCAACAATATTCTTCGGGTTCAAAATAACCTTTGTACTTTGAATTTCTCTCCAGAACGGCTAATATTGACGTCCGGAAAACACTCTTCGTGCCAACCATTCGGAGTAGGCTTGCTCAAACACTTTTTGAGCACCACGGAGTTGATGTAGGGTCTCATCAAGTTGATTATCGGATGTGGTATTATTCAAGCCACACACAGGTACCCTGATTATTTCTCTAGCCTACCAAGTTCAGGAATAATGGTCAAGTTCACAGACTCTGAGCGAACTTGTATGCCAACCATTTTCGGCACCCCGTTGCCTGGCGTTTTCAAACTTGACCAAAATGGCCGAAAATGGCTCCCTCCTTTGTCGGCTTGCATCGCTTAGATCCAAGCCACAGACACAAACCAAAAACATGAAACTGTAGCCCATGATTAGCGCTTTCCGTTGGTGTATAGTATGTGCGAATTCAATAATGTCTTGGATACGATATGGGCCTCCGTGTAGTGTCATTGTTTGAAGAAAAACGTACGTTTTGAGCCTTTTTCCCTTAGGGTAAGGAGTAGCTTTTTTGCTGCCCTTTTTGCGCAGGCCTTGAATAGGGATTTGGCAAGGGGGTATTTTGGGTGCGTGGTTCTAGTCATGGTGCGAAAAAAAAGAACTTTGCAAAAATCTGACGTAAAGTAAACGTCTTTGATTAATACTCGTCGTTATGCAAATCTTTAGTCTCGAGAATTTGGGAGCAATTCTGCCTAAAGTGAGCGCACTTTTGTGCTTTTGGAGGCTTATTAGTGAGTAATTATTTTTTTTACTTTCATTTCACGTCAGATTGTCTACTTTCCGGGGGGGAAATGCTAAAAAATCATCTTTTTTAGTAATTACAAATAGTGCCTTTAACAGCTTATGGAACTAGCCCATGGATGTATGACTTCTTACATCATCTCATACCTGACCAATTATAACTCAGAAAGTAAAAGCCCGTGAAGATTCCATTGATCGCTACTGCTATAAGATCGTATTGATTAAGAAGAGCGCTTTTGTGATCCAATTTCTTTGTTATATTTGGTGTGGGGCTTGCATGCTCCTTGGCTAATTTGAATGTGAATAGCCCAGTTGTGAATAGTTCTTCTCAAGTAAGCACGTGATTGAGTGGAAATTTCTGCTACGAAACCTGCACACAGCACGGTTGAGTGACTCGTCAATATGCCGCGGTTGGAAGTGCTTGTTGGTGGATCTGTGTGCTGTGCTGTTTTGCTTTGCTTTGCTGTGCTATGTTTTGTGAGTACTGTTTCAGTTGTAGTTTCAGTTGTAGTTTCAGTTGTAGTTTCAGTTGTAGTTTCAGTTGTAGTTTCAGTTGTAGTTCCAGTTGTAGTTCCAGTTGTAGTTCCAGTTGTAGTCCCAGTTGTAGTCCCAGTTGTAGTCCCAGTTGTAGTCCCAGTTGTGGTCTCAGTTGTGGTCTCAGTTGTAGTCTCAGTTGTAGTCCCAGTTGTAGTCCCAGTTGTAGTCTCAGTTGTAGTCCCAGTTGTAGTCCCAGTTGTAGTCTCAGTTGTAGTCTCAGTTGTAGTCTCAGTTGTAGTCTCAGTTGTAGTCTCAGTTGTAGTCTCAGTTGTAGTCGCAGTTGTAGTCGCAGTTGTAGTCGCAGTTGTAGTCGCAGTTGTAGTCGCAGTTGTAGTCGCAGTTGTAGTCTCAGTTGTAGTCTCAGTTGTAGTCTCAGTTGTAGTCTCAGTTGTAGTCCCAGTTGTAGTCGCAGTTGTAGTCGCAGTTGTAGTCGCAGTTGTAGTCGCAGTTGTAGTCGCAGTTGTAGTCGCAGTTGTAGTCGCAGTTGTAGTCGCAGTTGTAGTCGCAGTTGTAGTCGCAGTTGTAGTCGCAGTTGTAGTCGCAGTTGTAGTCTCAGTTGTAGTCTCAGTTGTAGTCTCAGTTGTAGTCTCAGTTGTAGTCTCAGTTGTAGTCTCAGTTGTAGTCTCAGTTGTAGTCTCAGTTGTAGTCTCAGTTGTAGTCTCAGTTGTAGTCTCAGTTGTAGTCTCAGTTGTAGTCTCAGTTGTAGTCGCAGTTGTAGTCGCAGTTGTAGTCGCAGTTGTAGTCGCAGTTGTAGTCGCAGTTGTAGTCGCAGTTGTAGTCGCAGTTGTAGTCGCAGTTGTAGTCGCAGTTGTAGTCGCAGTTGTAGTCGCAGTTGTAGTCGCAGTTGTAGTCGCAGTTGTAGTCGCAGTTGTAGTCTCAGTTGTAGTCTCAGTTGTAGTCTCAGTTGTAGTCTCAGTTGTAGTCTCAGTTGTAGTCTCAGTTGTAGTCTCAGTTGTAGTCTCAGTTGTAGTCTCAGTTGTAGTCTCAGTTGTAGTCTCAGTTGTAGTCGCAGTTGTAGTCGCAGTTGTAGTCGCAGTTGTAGTCGCAGTTGTAGTCTCAGTTGTAGTCGCAGTTGTAGTCGCAGTTGTAGTCGCAGTTGTAGTCTCAGTTGTAGTCGCAGTTGTAGTCGCAGTTGTAGTCGCAGTTGTAGTCGCAGTTGTAGTCTCAGTTGTAGTCTCAGTTGTAGTCTCAGTTGTAGTCTCAGTTGTAGTCTCAGTTGTAGTCTCAGTTGTAGTCTCAGTTGTAGTCTCAGTTGTAGTCTCAGTTGTAGTCGCAGTTGTAGTCGCAGTTGTAGTCGCAGTTGTAGTCGCAGTTGTAGTCGCAGTTGTAGTCGCAGTTGTAGTCGCAGTTGTAGTCGCAGTTGTAGTCGCAGTTGTAGTCGCAGTTGTAGTCGCAGTTGTAGTCGCAGTTGTAGTCTCAGTTGTAGTCTCAGTTGTAGTCTCAGTTGTAGTCTCAGTTGTAGTCTCAGTTGTAGTCGCAGTTGTAGTCTCAGTTGTAGTCGCAGTTGTAGTCGCAGTTGTAGTCGCAGTTGTAGTCGCAGTTGTAGTCGCAGTTGTAGTCGCAGTTGTAGTCGCAGTTGTAGTCGCAGTTGTAGTCGCAGTTGTAGTCGCAGTTGTAGTCGCAGTTGTAGTCGCAGTTGTAGTCGCAGTTGTAGTCGCAGTTGTAGTCGCAGTTGTAGTCGCAGTTGTAGTCGCAGTTGTAGTCGCAGTTGTAGTCGCAGTTGTAGTCGCAGTTGTAGTCGCAGTTGTAGTCGCAGTTGTAGTCTCAGTTGTAGTCGCAGTTGTAGTCGCAGTTGTAGTCGCAGTTGTAGTCTCAGTTGTAGTCTCAGTTGTAGTCTCAGTTGTAGTCTCAGTTGTAGTCGCAGTTGTAGTCGCAGTTGTAGTCGCAGTTGTAGTCGCAGTTGTAGTCGCAGTTGTAGTCGCAGTTGTAGTCGCAGTTGTAGTCGCAGTTGTAGTCGCAGTTGTAGTCGCAGTTGTAGTCGCAGTTGTAGTCGCAGTTGTAGTCGCAGTTGTAGTCGCAGTTGTAGTCGCAGTTGTAGTCGCAGTTGTAGTCGCAGTTGTAGTCGCAGTTGTAGTCGCAGTTGTAGTCGCAGTTGTAGTCGCAGTTGTAGTCGCAGTTGTAGTCGCAGTTGTAGTCGCAGTTGTAGTCGCAGTTGTAGTCGCAGTTGTAGTCGCAGTTGTAGTCGCAGTTGTAGTCGCAGTTGTAGTCGCAGTTGTAGTCGCAGTTGTAGTCGCAGTTGTAGTCGCAGTTGTAGTCGCAGTTGTAGTCGCAGTTGTAGTCGCAGTTTTAGTCGCAGTTGTAGTCGCAGTTTTAGTCGCAGTTGTAGTCGCAGTTGTAGTCGCAGTTGTAGTCGCAGTTGTAGTCGCAGTTGTAGTCGCAGTTGTAGTCGCAGTTGTAGTCGCAGTTGTAGTCGCAGTTGTAGTCGCAGTTGTAGTCGCAGTTGTAGTCGCAGTTGTAGTCGCAGTTGTAGTCGCAGTTGTAGTCGCAGTTGTAGTCGCAGTTGTAGTCGCAGTTGTAGTCGCAGTTGTAGTCGCAGTTGTAGTCGCAGTTGTAGTCGCAGTTGTAGTCGCAGTTGTAGTCGCAGTTGTAGTCGCAGTTGTAGCCACATCGCAGAGGGTGCCTGACTACGAGCCACATCGCAGAGGGTGCCTGACTACGAGCCACATCGCAGAGGGTGCCTGACTACGAGCCACATCGCAGAGGGTGCCTGACTACGAGCCACATCGCAGAGGGTGCCTGACTACGAGCCACATCGCAGAGGGTGCCTGACTACGAGCCACATCGCAGAGGGTGCCTGACTACGAGCCACATCCCAGAGGGTGCCTGACTACGAGCCACATCCCAGAGGGTGCCTGACTACAAGCCACATCCCAGAGGTCGCCTGCCTAAAGGACATCATCCCATGTGATTGAAGCACATCAAACATTGGTAGATGGCTAGAAAATGATCTTGTTAATTCATTGGGTCTCGGTTTAAAACTTGGTCCCTCTTACAAAGCATGGTGGTTTAGACCCCCAAATGGTGTTGGAAGTCCCATCCCCTACAAGGTTCCTTTCCTTCGATAAATGCCTTTAAAAGTGCTTGTCCTAGCCGAATTTTTTTTAAATCTTTTTAGTGCCTGACTACAAGCCACATCCCAGAGGGTGCCTGACTACAAGCCACATCCCAGAGGGTGCCTGACTACGAGCCACATCCCAGAGGGTGCCTGACTACAAGCCACATCCCAGAGGGTGCCTGACTACAAGCCACATCGCAGAGGGTGCCTAACTACGAGCCACATCGCAGAGGGTGCCTGACTACGAGCCACATCGCAGAGGGTGCCTGACTACGAGCCACATCGCAGAGGGTGCCTGACTACGAGCCACATCGCAGAGGGTGCCTGACTACGAGCCACATCGCAGAGGGTGCCTGACTACGAGCCACATCCCAGAGGGTGCCTGACTACGAGCCACATCCCAGAGGGTGCCTGACTACAAGCCACATCCCAGAGGTCGCCTGCCTAAAGGACATCATCCCATGTGATTGAAGCACATCAAACATTGGTAGATGGCTAGAAAATGATCTTGTTAATTCATTGGGTCTCGGTTTAAAACTTGGTCCCTCTTACAAAGCATGGTGGTTTAGACCCCCAAATGGTGTTGGAAGTCCCATCCCCTACAAGGTTCCTTTCCTTCGATAAATGCCTTTAAAAGTGCTTGTCCTAGCCGAATTTTTTTTAAATCTTTTTAGTGCCTGACTACAAGCCACATCCCAGAGGGTGCCTGACTACAAGCCACATCCCAGAGGGTGCCTGACTACGAGCCACATCCCAGAGGGTGCCTGACTACAAGCCACATCCCAGAGGGTGCCTGACTACAAGCCACATCGCAGAGGGTGCCTAACTACGAGCCACATCCCAGAGGGTGCCTGACTACGAGCCACATCCCAGAGGGTGCTGACTACAAGCCACATCCCAGAGGGTGCCTGCCTAAAGGACATCATCCCATGTGATTGAAGCACATCAAACATTGGTAGATGGCTAGAAAATGATCTTGTTAATTCATTGGGTCTCGGTTTAAAACTTGGTCCCTCTTACAAAGCATGGTGGTTTAGACCCTAAATGGTGTTGGAAGTCCCATCCCCTACAAGGTTCCTTTCCTTCGATAAATGCCTTTAAAAGTGCTTGCCCTAGCCAAGTTTTTTTGTGTGAATCTTTTTAGTGCCTGACTACAAGCCACATCCCAGAGGGTGCCTGACTACGAGCCACATCCCAGAGGGTGCCTGACTACAAGCCACATCCCAGAGGGTGCCTGACTACAAGCCACATCCCAGAGGGTGCCTGACTACGAGCCACATCCCAGAGGGTGCCTGACTACGAGCCACATCCCAGAGGGTGCCTGACTACGAGCCACATCCCAGAGGGTGCCTGACTACGAGCCATCATCCCATGTGATTGAAGCACATCAAACATTGGTAGATGGCTAGAAAATTATCTTGTTAATTAAAGGGCTCTCGGTTTAACACTTGGTCCCTCGTAGAAAACATGTTGGTTTAGACCCCCAAATGGTGTTGGAAGTTCCATCCCCTACAAGGTTCCTTTTCTTCGATAAATGCCTTTAAAAGTGCTTGCCCTAGCCAAGTTTTTTTGTGTGAATCTTTTTAGTGCCTGACTACAAGCCACATCCCAGAGGGTGCCTGACTACGAGCCACATCCCAGAGGGTGCCTGACTACAAGCCACATCCCAGAGGGTGCCTGACTACAAGCCACATCCTAGAGGGTGCCTGACTACGAGCCACATCCCAGAGGGTGCCTGACTACGAGCCACATCCCAGAGGGTGCCTGACTACGAGCCACATCCCAGAGGGTGCCTGACTACGAGCCATCATCCCATGTGATTGAAGCACATCAAACATTGGTAGATGGCTAGAAAATTATCTTGTTAATTAAAGGGCTCTCGGTTTAACACTTGGTCCCTCGTAGAAAACATGTTGGTTTAGACCCCCAAATGGTGTTGGAAGTTCCATCCCCTACAAGGTTCCTTTTCTTCGATAAATGCCTTTAAAAGTGCTTTAAAAGTCAGTTTAAGCATTTTTTTAAGCAGTAGTCCTGTGATGATCATCTGGGACCAATTTTATAGAGCTGTTTAGGCAGAAATATTGCTAAAACAGTTCTCTATTATTTTATGCTTGGATCCTTTTTGTGCCTATAAGCATCTCTATGAAATTTGCCCCTGATGATCTATGTCTTTATATGGTTTGTACTTATGTAGTACATTGTAATTTTCTTTCAGATGATTGTGACGACTGCTTTCCAGCCATCCCGTCAACCTGGACCATGAAGATGTGACAGCACAGTACAGAGAGAGAGAGATACATCATGGCTTGAGGCAGCTACATACCAGGGTCCCAAATGGAATATGAAGGTAAGATGTCTTTTAAGTTAAGCTTGACTTTCAAGTTTAGAAGTCAATTAAAGTGCATAAAATTGACATTTCTTGGGTCTCATAATTAAAGTTAGTCCCATTTACCTTGCACGAATACTGTTAAAGGGCCAGGAGCGTCACTGAGTGAGGGATATGCATGCTTTATAAAAAGCCATTATTGTTACTATTATGCACAAATCTTCGATCTTTAAATCCAAGTCGCAATCTAACTGGTTTATTTTTCGGTTTTTGATCATATTACAGGACTAACGCAGTCGAACAACTTTGAGTTGGACACATCAAGATGCTGAGCCACCTTATGCCGTACCATTTAAAGTCAGCATAGCATACAACATCATCATCACCACCTCATCTAAGGCGTCATGACAACAGATGAACACATTGTCAACAGAATGGAACCCAAGTACACGAATGAGACGAAGAGACAGACCAAGTTGGCGTTAGATGGATGACATCAAGCAATAAGCACAAGAAAGATCAAGGTGGAATGGTGATGAAGAAGCCTTCCTTCTGCAGTATGGAGCCACATAGGCTAGATATTATGTCACTTACAAAAAAAAAAAAAGATTTGTGAAGATTTCACATTTCGTTGGCCTGTTTAATTCATTCTTGGAAGTATATGTGCTTTTAGAAATATTGTCAACATACATGAAATGAGGTACTTCATTACAAGTATGTAGACAGAATACATAATAAACTTGTATCGAGGTACTATACAAGTTCATGTATTCACATACAAAAATTGCATGTTTGTAATGAGGTACTTCATTACAATCATGTAATTATAACATGCTTGCAATAAAGTACCTTATTGCAAGTATGTAAAAGCTTCATGTGCGTAATGAAGTACCGCATTACAACCATGAAACAAGTTAAGTTAATTTGTAATGCAGTTTGCTAATTACAAAATACGAAACAACATAATTTTATTTGTAGTAAATTCATAACAAATAAAAAGAGAATTTGTTTTAATGAGTTTGTTTAAGTGTTTATTAGACATTAAGTTTTGTATTGTTACTACTTAATTTGAATAATGAATCAAATATAAAATGTAACTTTTGTAATGTGTCATTCTGTCTATCAATTATTTATTAGTCTAATTGTTTACATGGTATTTGTTCTGGGGTAGCTTACATGGTGGCCACCATACTTTGTTGTTGGTAACTCTGAATAAAGCTTTTAATGTGAAAGGTCATGCCATTGTGTCGTGTGAAAATGGAGGTTGGTTAAGAGTACTCATTAAACGAGTTTATTTAAGTACAAGGGTCATGACAATGTCATAGGGTACTCATTAACAAGGTTATTTAATTACAAAGGGAATGACAATGTCATAGAGTACTCATTAACGAGGTTAATTAATTACAAAGGGAATGACAATGTCACAGAGTACTCATTAACGAGGTTATTTAGTTACAAAGGTCATGACAATGTCATATAGTACTCATTAAAGAGGTGATTTAATTACAAAGGTATTGACAATGTCATAGGGTACTCATTAACGAGGTAAATTAATAACAAAGGTGATGACAATGTCATAGAATACTCATTAACAAGGTTAATTAATTACAAAGGGAATGACAATGTCATAGAGTACTCATTAACGAGGTTATATAATTACAAAGGTGATGACAATGTCATAGAGAACTCATTAACGAGGTTAAATAATTACAAAGGGAACGGCAATGTCATAGAGTACTCACCAATGAGATGATTTAATTACAAAGGTATTGACAATGTCATAGAGTACTCATTAACGAGGTTATATTAATTACAAAGGTGATGACAATGTCATAGAGTACTCATTAAAGAGGTTATATTAATTACAAAGGTGATGACAATGTCATAGAGAACTCATTAACGAGGTTAATTAATTACAAAGGGAATGGCAATGTCATAGAGTACTCACCAAAGAGATGATTTAATTACAAAGGTATTGACAATGTCATTGAGTACTCATTAACGAGGTTATATTAATTACAAAGGTGATGACAATGTCATAGAGAACTCATTAACGAGGTTAATTAATTACAAAGGGAATGGCAATGTCATAGAGTACTCACCAATGAGATGATTTAATTACAAAGGTATTGACAATGTCATAGGGTACTCATTAACGAGGTTATTTAATTACAAAGGGAATGACAATGTCATAGAGTACTCATTAACGAGGTTAATTAATTACAAAGGGAATGACAATGTCATAGAGTACTCATTAACGAGGTTATTTAATTACAAAGGGAATGACAATGTCATAGAGTACTCATTAACGAGGTTAATTAATTACAAAGGGAATGACATTGTCATAGAGTACTCATTAACGAGGTGATTAAACTACAAAGGTGTTGACAATGTCATAGGGTACTCATTAACGAGGTTATTTAGTTACACAGCTAATGACATTGTTTAGCTGTATAGAGTACTCATTAACAAGGTTGAATAATTTCAAAGGTCATGACATTATCTGTATAGAGTACTCATTAACAAGGTTTTATAATTACAAAGGTCATGACATTGTCTTAGCTGTATAGAGTACTCATTGACAAGGTTTTATAATTACAAAGGTCATGACATTGTCTTAGCTGTATAGAGTACTCATTAACAAGAATTAATAATTACAAAGGTCATGGCATTGTCTTAGCTGAATAGAGTACTCATTAACAAGATTTTATACTATAATAATAATATAAAATAATAGTGATAAATAATTTTCAGAGAGGGGTAACATTACAAATAAGCAATTGTTGTAGTGGTTACACACTCAAATTTATTACGATCCCTTTTGTGGGGTGGGAGATGACAACCTTCACGTGGTCCACCCTGTTGTTAACTAATTGTCATCAAACAATACAGCTGTATATACGTATGTATATATAGCTCTATGCATTTAACCAGTAACCCCATCAGGCTCGATGAACTTTCAAGAATGTTCATGATCAGTCAATGACCATGCCTAAAACAGTTCATAACATGTTCATTAGAGCAGATCATGAACCAAGTTCAAGAACTGTTTATCTGTTCAATTGATGGACGTTTGATAGGGGAACAAAAGGGAAGCGACGAGTTCTTTATTGGCCTTTTAAAACCAGCAGGGTCATTGCCAGGTGATAAAGGCCCGAGCAGATGGCGAGGGCCTTTATTGCACGGCAACATACGTTTAAGAACAAGTCACTACTCTTTTATTCCCATTAATAGTAATGCCCTTTTGTTAAAAAGCGCGCTTAGAAATAGATATGTGTGCGCACTTACATTACGCCCTGTTACTAAAAGCTATGAATTGCGTGTTTGGCATGAGTATATTGGCGTACGTGCAAGCCTGACACGCGGAAGCCAGCCGGTTATAAACAGCTCCAGCTGGGCCCAATTTCATGGCTCTGCTTACAGTAAGCAGAGAATCAGTGCTTACCGAAGCAGGGAATTCTGTGTATACGGCAAGCGTACTTCACAGGTTAGCGGAAAATTTTGGCTTTTGCGCGTGCCTACTCCACATTTCTAGGCATTCTGCGCTTAAAAGGCTAGCAATGAAATCCGGTTATAAACGGCTCCAGCTGGGCCCAATTTCATGGCACTGCTTACGGTAGGCAGAGAATCAGCGCTTACGGTAGCAGGGAATTCTGTGTATACGGCAAGCGTATTTCACTGGTTAGCGGCGAATTTTGGCTTTTGCGCATGACGTTTCTAGGCATTCTACGCTTGAAAGGCTAGCACATAAAACCGGTTATAAACAGCTCCAGCTGGGCCCAATTTCATGGCACTGCTTACAGTAAGCAGAGAATCAGCGCTCTCCGAAGCAGGGAATTCTGTGTATACAGCAAGCATATTTCACGGGTTAGCGGCAAATTTTGGCTTTTGTGCGTGCCTACTCCATGTTTCTAGGCATTCTACGCTTTAAAGGCTAGCACATAAAGCCGGTTATAAACAGCTCCAGCTGGGCCCAATTTCATGGCACTGCTTACGATAAGCAGAGAATCAGCGCTTACGGAAGCAGGGAATTCTGTGTATACAGCAAGCATATTTCACGGGTTAGCGGCAAATTTTGGCTTTTGTGCGTGCCTACTCCATGTTTCTAGGCATTCTACGCTTTAAAGGCTAGCACAGAAAGCTGGTTATAAACAGCTCCAGCTGGGCCCAATTTCATGGCACTGCTTACGATAAGCAGAGAATCAGCGCTTACGGAAGCAGGGAATTCTGTGTATACGGCAAGCGTATTTCACAAGTTAGCGGCGTATTTTGGCTTTTGCGCATGCCTACTCCACGTTTCTAAACATTCTACGCTTAAAAGCCTACCTCAGAAATTTGGCGCTTGCACGTAAGCGGGGAATCGTGATGGTAACTCCACGTTTCTATGCATTCTCTGCTTAAAAGGCTTGCACAGAAAGCTGGTCATAAACAGCTCCAGCTGGGCCCAATATCATGGCTCTGCTTGCCGTAAGCAAAGAATCAGCGCTTACGGAAGCAGTGAATTCTGTGTATATGGCAAGTGTATTCACGGGCTTGCGACGAATTTTGGCTTTTGCGCAAACCTACTCCACGCTTCTAGGCATTCTACGCTTAAAAGCCTACCTCAGAAATTTGGCGCTTGCACGTAAGCGGGGAATCGTGATGGTAAGCGCGGAATTCGGCGGTAAGCAGAGCCATAAAATTGGGCCCTGGTCATTCTCAACCATTTAAACACCTCAGGTGTAGCGCTCTCAACCAATAGGAGTAGCGAAACAGTCTTGGGTATTTATGAATGGATTTTTATAAATTTCATGAATTTTCAGTAAAACTTCCGTCTAAGCTTTCTTAGTTTGCAGTTTATTAACTTTAATGCATTATCATAACTCGACTGTGTATCAGCTCCCTGGCATTATGTTATTTTTAGTATCCGTTTGTCATTGCTGGTAATGCTCATTAACATAATTATCAATCACTTTACTTTGAAGTGTTTTCTTTTGCCATTAGGTCTAAGCTATAGTAAGTTTTAAAATGTTCAATTTGTGTTGCCAGGTTTTTATTCATTCAAACTTACATTTATCTTCATGAAATCAAGTACAAACAATTGGTTTTGTAAAGGATAACCAATAAACAAAGCTGTTTATTGAGGCAGAGAAAAATAGAGCTTAACATTCAGTGTACAAGTATGGCTTTTGAGTAAAATAAATGCATTGGTCATGTGAAACAGGAAACAACTGTGTGATGTAGACTGATCATTGTAAAAAATAGTAGAAATACCCCTGCCCTGTAAAACAACCGTGCATTGTTTTGTCAAAATGTCAAAGGAAAAGGGGCCTGTGTGAATTATGATTTGTTAACCTATAAAAAATCCGGAAAAACCTTAAGTTATTTGGTTTGTATCCCACTCCAGTGAATTTGTCTTTGTTCACCCCAAAATCATTTACAATTTGCCCAGTCAGTAATTTCCTTTGATATGATTTGAAACTTTGCACGGTGGAAGTTTTATTAAAGAGATAGTACACAGTAAAACATCTGTTTTGAGAAGTGTTTGTTTTAAAGACCGTTGGTTAACGATTCTTTATGCCAGAACTTCAAACATAGAACTAATCTGCAACAAAACATTTCAAAAAGTGATTGCGTTTTTAAAAACCTGTGTAATTTGTGTCAACATGGAAAGAATTTTCCCTTTATATAGGAATACAAGCTGGAAAGCATTACCGCTGTAACGATTCTTATGTTCAATTTGTGAGAGGGGTTCAAAATTGTTACACCTTTTTCATCCCCATAATGTACAAAAAAGATGAAATGTTTCTCAAAATGCGATTATCTAAAGCTGTTTACTAAGCTTCACCGCAGTTATAAGTTTTTACTGACCCATTATTTGAAAGTTGAATATTATCTATAGGAATACAATCTGGGAGGCAATAAAGGCACTGTACACGTTTGGTAATTGTCAAAGACCAGTATTCTCACTTGGTGTATCCCATCATAAGCATAAAATAACAAGCCTGTCATAATTTGGGCTCAATTGGCCATCGAAGTTGCGAGAAAACATTTGGTGTGCTTGCAGCTAGGAATAAAATACTTCTAGCTAGAAGTCTTTTAATATTTTAGTTAGAAATAACCCCTTTCTCAAAAATTACGTTACTTCGGAGGGAGTCGTTTCCCAGAATGTTTTATACCATGAACAACCGCTCTCCAATGCTCGTTACCAAGTCAGTTTTTAAGTTAATTGTTTTGAGTAATTACCAAACGTGTACCTTCCCTTTACACTTCTCATTTTAATTATTTGGGAGAATAAAAATAGGAAGGATAATCCCAATAGGAATATAATCTGAGAAGCATTACCGCGGTAATGCGTGTTATGATCGGGGAGGGGGGGTCAAGCGTTTGTAACAGGAAGCGAAATATAATTTTTTTATCTAAAACTTGCACTGTAGGGCCTACTATCCAACTGCTATAGGCCCTACTCCTCACCGCATGTATAAAGTTTTATGGCATTCCAGAGTTCAATATGGTCCAACTGGAAAGAATTTAGTCAAATTAGGATACAATAGGGATACAATCCGAGAAGCGTTACTGCGGTAATGCTTTTATATTCAATTTGGGGGGGGGGGGGGGGAGGGGAGGGAATAAAAAGTGGTACCCCGTTTTCCATACCCGGACGTAAATGTACTTCTTAAACGATGCATTGTACTATCCAAAGCTGTCGTACTTCTTACCACTTAGATTTTTTTCCACTGGTTTTTCAGAGTTTCATTGTCATAATGGGAAGAATAGTTCATATAGAAACACAATCTGAGAAGCATTACCGCAGTGACGCTTCTTACATTAAATTTTGGGGTCGCCAGAAGCCATTGGACACTATTGGTAATTGTCAAAGACCAGTCTTCCCACTTGCTGTATCTCAACATAATATGCATATAATAACAAACCTGTGAAAATTTGGGCTCGATTGGTCGTCGGAGTTGCGAGATAACTATGAAAGAAAAAAACACCCTTGTCACGCAAAATTGTGTGCTTTCAGATGCTCGATTTCGGGACCTCAAATTCTAAACTTGAGGTCTCGAAATCAAATTCGTGGAAAATTACTTCTTTCTCGAAAACTACCCACTTCAGAGGGAGCCGTTTCTCACAATCTTTTATACTACGAACCTCTCCCCATTACTCATTACCAAGTAAGGTTTTATGCTAATAATTATTTTGAGTAATTACCAATAGTGTCCACTGCCTTTAAGCTATTTTCTGTGCTTAGCAAGTGTTTGTGCTTCCAGGCATAATGAAATTAGGCCTACGTTCCAGTCTATTTCCTGGCAGGCAATACATTCCACTGCTCATATTATGAAAAATGCTGTATGATAACGACCAAATAAATAGAAGGCTGGATTTCTGCACAAAAATATTGGAAAAAGTCATACAAATTGAACTTTGATAGCGCCCTCTATTGACAGGCTAATTTCATTATGATTCAAATTATATCGCCAATTGTTCTTCACCAATGTTCTCCAATAATTTCACGAAATCGCCTTAAAAATTACAGATTATTCTTCATCCATCAACCAGTTAATTCTCGCCCGTGCGTGCAGTATAGAAATGAGTAGGACTTTTCTTCTTTTGTTATCTCTAAAGATGGGATATTGGTATTTTTTAAGTATGGGGCTCGTGATCAGTGTGATGATCAATCATTGATGGTTTGCTGCGTGCATGGGAAAGTTTGTTATTTACCAGTTACGATATGGTAGTGTTTTACCGTAGTTACAGAAGTTCCGGAGTACCCAATCATCAAGTGGTTGATTATTAAGGTTACTAGTACTGTGTTTCTTCTCTTTGGGCCTAATAATAATCCAGTTGATCTCATTGTTTTGTGTACATGCTGTATTACCTATAAAAAAATTTTTAATAATAATTGACACTAGGCCTAGGCCTGTTTCGTTGTCTACGGATATGTGATGTGTGCTTTGTTTACCCACGCCTGCTTCTTCTATTCTGTGGAAGAGGTAAAGACATCACCAATCAGTGGTAAAGCTCGTTCATTTCAACAATGGATGAAGGTAAGTGAAGATTGAACAACTTCTTTCCAATTTTCTCATTTGCTTTCACCTTTTTTGTTTACAGTACAGTACTCTTGATGTTGGAACTGTAATACTTACCTTCATTGGTGATGATCAGTGTTGTAGCCATGGTGGGCGACGGTGGGCGGGCCTGCCCAGTACTGACATGTTCCGCCTGGCACTTCAGCTGAAAAACAGACTGCCAATACCACAACTAGTTCCAATGGTAGGTCTTGTATTGCATAATGGTCATCAGCCAGTGAGGCAGTTGAACATCTTCTGTGATTAATTTGTGGGCAGAAGTTTTATTGGGCTCTTAAAGTCACCTGGAAGTGGTATTTTTTAAAAATAAAGCTTTTGTCACTAATGTGTTTTGATGAGTGGAATGTGAATCAGTTAACTAAGGTTTTAAAAAATCAGTTCTTATGTTATTTACAAATTTAACAGTAGACCCCGACCCGAGAAGGCGCTGTTCGTGACGTCAATCGAGGCAGACTTTGCCTGTAATGCGTAGAGTAAACACAATTGCAAAATGTACGGACCAAGTCGTGAGTTTGTACTTTTAAAAACAAACAAAAATGTTTTTTTCCGGCAATGCCGACCAGGTGTATTGCTGCTGAATGCAGAAAAACACTTTTTGAAATGTACCAACTCACGACTTGGACGTACATGTACTTTGCACGTGTGTTTATTATACGCATTGCAGGCAAAGTCTGCCTCGAATGGTGTCACAAAAGGGGTAGGCGGAGTCAGCCCCCCAAACAACTTTATATATTTTTTTAACATATATATCGTGACAAACAATTACTAAAAAAATTATATACTCTAATGTTTGAAAGAAAAAAATTGTACTTCCAGGTGACTTTAAGTTTGTACAATGATGCTTTAAGGCAAAATGAGTTGTCTTTCGACCCTTGTCATTTTTTATTTAATTTTTGGAAATCTGAAAAGAGCAAAAGCTATACTCTGCTACTTTGAAAACTCTAGGTTTATACAACCTTTTGTTCAAAATTTATGAAAGGAGATAACACCATGAGATCTGAGCAACTGAAAAAGGTTGAAAGCCCTTTCTGGTTTAAAACCCTTTACATCCACATGTATGAACTGCTAGACAAACCGCTTAGGCCTGCAGACATCCCGCTCCTCCGCCCCTTTGACATAATATCGGAGGAACCACCTGCAACCGAGTGGAAATGACCAAAAACACTTTTCCAAAAACAAAGTGTCACCCGCCAGACAAATGTTTTGCTGCATTTGGCCTGGCAGACGCTCTGCTCCCCCCCCCCCCCAACTTTGTATAGGGAATGGTGTTATTGGTCATTTCAACTTGGTTTATGTGGCTCCTCCGATGTTTAACCTGGGGGTTGGGAGAGGAGGAGTCTGGCGGGCCCAATGCAGCAAAAACCTTGTCTGGCGGCTGATACTGGTTTGGGGAATAGTGTCATTGGTCATTTCAACTTTGTTTGAGGTGGTTCCTCTGATGTTTACTTAAGTAGGGGGGGGGTGTCGGGCGGGCCCAATGCAGCAAAACTTCTGTCAGGCAGCTGAATACTGGTATTAAGAATAGTGTTAATAATCGTCCTAATTCTCTATGGTCATTTCAACTGCGGGGGGGTGTCTGGCGGGCCCCTGGATGGCGGGCCCCTAATTCGCGGGTCGCCTGGAAAATTACCACGTCGTGTAAGGGAAACCTTCCAGTACCACAAAACGGACCTTGTTCATTTCCAGACTTTGCTAGCTGCAGTTCCTTGGGGAGTGATTGACTACAACGACATTAACGATGCTTGGGATACGTTCAGTGATTTCTTCCTCAATTGCGTCAAAGAGTGTGTTCCTGTCCGAAAAGGTAGCAAGAGAGCTAAGCCCTGGATCACCGAGGAACTTCATCGGCTCATCCTTGAGAAGCAAAGGTTGTTTAAACGAGCTCGTGTAAGTGGAACTGAGACAGCTTGGAAACAATTTAAACTTGTCAGGAACAAAGTACGCAATCTCTCCAAAAGGGCGTACAGTGAGTTCGTAACTGATTTGTTTAAGAAAAGAGATAATCGGAAAACTTTCTGGTCTTTTGTGAAGTCCAAACGCAAATCTTCTCAATCTACCAATTCTTATTTCATCAATGGTGAAAATATAAGTGACCCATCTCGGATTGCAAATGAGTTTAACTCTCTTTTCGCCAGTTTTTTCTCCGGATCCACCGACCAGGACCGTGTCACTTCTCCCACGTTGGAATTTCCCCCGTTGGAACGTTTTTCCATCACTTCAACTCAAGTTTCGTCTGAGATTCGGAATCTTTCCGCACACAAAGCATATGGACCTGATGGTATTAGCGCCCAAATGTTGAAACTTGCTGCCCCAGCCATTGTTCCTGTTCTCACAACTTTTTACAACCACACTCTTGCTTCAGGTTGTCTTCCAAGTGCGTGGAAACGTGCTAATGTAGTGCCCGTCTTCAAAAAAGGAGAAAAGAGCAACTTGATCAATTACAGACCCGTTTCTTTGACTCCAATAATCTGCAAGCTTTTAGAAAAAATCTTGTGTCGTCAAATTCTCAACCACTGTCAAATCAACGGACTTGTAGCTGACCGGCAACATGGGTTCATTCCTGGGAGGTCTTGTTCTACAGCATTGGTGTCAGCTAGTTCTCGATGGCTTCAATCTTTGGACGCACGGGTACCTGCAGTGGATGTAATCTCCTTAGATTTCAGTCGTGCGTTTGACACTATAAGCCACGATATTCTTGTTAAGAAACTCCAACTTTGCTACAACATAAAGGGTGCTGCTCTTGACTGGATTGAGTCGTTTGTAACAAACCGCCTGCAACGAGTTGTCTACAAAGGCTTTACTTCAGACTGGCTACCGGTCGGTTCAGGAGTGCCACAGGGCTCTGTACTTTGCCCCCTGCTCTTTGTTTTGTACGCGAACGATCTTCAGCTTCAACTTTCTTCAAACCTTGTACAGTACGCAGATGACACATTTTAGTTGAAAAATGTTACAACTGACGCGCCGGATTCTCTACTTCAGAAGGACCTAAACACTATAGTTAACTGGGCTAAATTGAACTGTTTGCGCTCAAATGCTGACAAGTGCAAATCGATACGGTTGACTTGGCGACGTATGAGCAAACCAGAATACAATCTTGGAAACTCCCCCCTGGAATGTGTGGACTCCATCAAGCTTCTAGGCTGTATATTCCAGGGTAACTTATCTTGGGATCTACAAGTGCAGGCTGTTACTTCAAAATGTAATAGACTGATTGGTTTGATTCGCCTCATCTCTGGCAACTGTCCTTCGTGCGTATCGCTCCATTTGTTCAAGACTCTTGTGCAGCCAATCTTGGACTACTGCTCACCCGTCTGGTGGGTTCACCGTAAAAAACACATCATATCAATCTAATCGGTACAGCGCAGAGCCAGCAGGATGATACTTCGGCAAACATATATGGAACAGCCTTATCAAGAAAGACTGAAGACTCTGGGTCTTATGTTGCTGTCTGACAGAAGAATTTTTTTAAACATTTGCTTTATTGTAAAACTGTTGATGTCCACTCGGTATAGTTTTATGAATGACTTAACTAATCTGTCTAAAGTCAACTCCCGTCACACAGAATTGCTCACTTTTCATCACCTAAAACCTAGGACGGATGCTTATAAATTTTCTACCATTGTTCGCTTTCCTAAAATGTTCTCAGAGCTCACTTTGGATACCAGGAATGTTTTGATTTTGGAGGGGTACAAGTCCTTTCGTATGAAGCTGAGGGGGGAATTTTTAGTATGTTTAAAGTGCTAGTGGTTTTAATTGTCTAAGGGGTCTTTGTGCTTTTTGGGTGGTGTTTGGGGAGGCTCTCTGCTATCATTGTCCTCGAGCCCAGTGGGTTGGCATGAATCTGTGAGGGTGCACTCTGTGCCAATTTTATTTTTTCTGGGGTTTTTTAGTCCATTCTATGTTTTTTATTATTTTCAATTGTTGTCCCTTCCTCTTATCGCTGCGGTGTTTTGTTGTGGGTGTAGTTTTTTGTTTTCAATAGTCTGATTTTGTTGTGTTTTAATGATTTCTATTGTGTGATTCTTAAATGTTTCAGTGCAATCACCTTTTTATATTGTATAATTATATTTTTATCGTTGGCAGGGGTCTGGTTTTACACATCTTTTGATGACAGTTTTATACTTTTGTTTTAGCCTTGACAGCCCCTGTACAACTTGCAACTATTGTGTATGTCTAAAGATTTAAAATAAATAAATAAATAAAAATGCAGCAAATGTTTTGTCGGGCGGCTGATACTGGTATTGGGAATAGTGTCATCATTTGTCATTTCAACTTGGTTGACAAGGGGGTCTGATATTTAACGTGGGGGGGGGTCTGGCAGGCCTAATGCAGCAAAACCTTTGTCTGGTGGCTGATACTGGTATTGGGAATAGTGTCATCATTGGTCATTTCAACTTGGTTTTAGGTGGTTCCTCAGATGTTTAACCCAGGAGAGGGGGGGGGGTGTCTGGCGGGCCCAATTCAGCAAATCTCAAGTTTGGTGGCTGATACTGGTATTAATTATAGTGTTATTGGTCCTTTCTCTATCTGGTCATTTCAACTGCGGTTCCTCTGTTGTTTAACCCAGCTACTAGCATACTTGTTGTTATTAAATTATGGGCTCTTACGTTTTAAAAGAATACCAGGTCGACGCGTGGGGTCAGGGCTGGAGCTCCAGAAAGGGGGTGTTTTTAGAATTATGTATTTCAAGAGGCAGTATCACTGAGTATGGATTGAATTTTTGGTGCATCTTCATAAACCCTTGGAGTATCAAGAAGACGACAGGCCTAACCATGCCGGATTAACATGAGTTGAGATTTGTGAGTTTGGTGTTATTTACCGAGCTTTGTTTGTTTTGATTGGCTGTTTGCAGGGAAGAGGTTGAATCAAGGAAGAGGCTTAGTGAGAACAATGCAGAGGACAAGTAGTTTATTTATTTGTTTATTTATTTATTCACCCAGGCTTTAAAAACTTCAAAACACACAGCAACAATAAGTAGAAATGTATAACTTTTGCATTATTAGTAAAATAATTAGAGACATATCAACAAAAAGCAAGCAGAAGCCTATATGGATTGCCCAATAGGGAACCAAATCACTATTCAGTTCTTGAATTGGTCTCAACATTTTGACTAGCTTGCTCTAGCCATCGTCAAGAGACTGACTCCGGGGTAGTGCAGTTACATATGATCCTATAAAGCTAAAGTAGCTGGGACAACTTTCTATACCTGCGCCAGGGTATATTTACAAAGCAGGACAGTTCTTTTCAGAACAAGTTTCCCCAAAATCTGATATTCTACTCTTTGCGGTAGTAAAATAAAGCAAGACAGTTCTCTAAAGAACAAACTCTACCTGGCAAGTAGAAACACACATGGTGTTTGTTACCGCAAACCAAATACAATTGATACCTCACCATGCAAAGCCTAAATTCTTTTGTACCCTTTTCACTGATGAAAGAGGTTTCTAAAAAAAGTATTGCCTTGTTAGTGATTTCCAATCCATGTTTAGTTTCACCTCACATGTAGGTACTTTTTTCCCCAAAAGACTTCGTTGGATTAAAACACAAGTGCTTTATTTGTCTTTAAAAAGACAAATTTGTCTTTAAAAAGACAAATAGGTAATTAATATCTGCAAATTATTTATTATGGCCCATCAAAATGAACTAGGCATTTCTGAGCTTTTAAGAAACTGGTGATTGTTAAATGTAATACTGTAAAAAATTAACTATGCCTAGTGCTAGTGATCAAATGCACACAAAACATGCAACTACACATGTAGATCCTTCAGACTGAATTTCTTCGTTTAACAGCAGCTGATGTAAATTTGTCCGATATTTGTTGTCTATTGTAGGTTGCGTAGAGAAGCCCTACAGAAGTACATTCGGCGAGCAGTAGCATCTAGACAAACGGTAAGTACAGTCTTTCTAATGATTTTTCTCCTGTAGATGATCAGCGTATATTAATAGAAACATGAGTCTTTAATCAATAGTTCTTTTCCTAACCAACACTATTCAAAAAGAGACTCACACGGTGTTATCACAAAATGTTCTTATAGTTATAATTCCACCATACAAAGTTTCAAATTCTACTAATGGTGGTGGGCATCAAATAGGTGGGGGTGGGGTGTGACAAGGGGAGAGGGGCACAAGATCAAATGTCCCCCCCCCCCATCTTTTTGACCACCTTGATCATGAAGCCAAAGTATTGCACTGTGTAAGACCAACCCTGTGTCTCGCCATGGGCATTAATCCTGGGGGCTAAGGGACCTTGTCAAAACTCATCCTGGACAGCCAACGGACGGGCGCCCGTCCAGGACCAGGTTTCTGTCCCATGTTCAATTCCCTTGTAGTGATTACTTTATCGGACGGGCTATAGGACGAGCTCGCAGTGACTGGCCTTCACCAGAGATCATTTGTTTACAAACCGCAGAGTGTTTAGATTGCTATCTACTGGAAAACAAGCAGGGGGTCTCCCGAGGGCCAGTTTGCGGTTTCACACTGGGCTTCAATGACCTTGAGTATTTACTACAGACAAATTGGTCATATCTTAAGCTCTCTGTGCATTTCAATTTGTAACTTTTTAACAGGATGGGTTTCAACGTTTTTATTTCAGTCTGTGGACAAAATTGCAATTGTCTTTATTGTCTATGTTGTTCTTCTGCGTCAATAAAAGCTTATTTAATTATTTGAGATCCTAGAGAATCAGTTTCAACATATCAACAAGAAAAGTTTTCGAACAAACGGGGTACCTTGTTTTATTACAGTTTGGAACAATGAGACGGATCCGATTCTCGTATCTTTCACTATTAATGGTCAACTTAAACTTGAAGGCACTCGAATGTAATTGTGTTGCATCAACCCCCCAAAAAACTCAGTTCATTAAAAAGTTTAAATCGGTCGGGGTGTTTTTAATTACAGTATATATACTTAATTTAACTCATTATCAACAAAAGGATAGAAGTTTTATGCACTTAAAATGTACGCATTTTAAATAGATATCTTACAATGGTATTTTCAAAATTGTACGCAGTGATTATAAAATGTTAAAAAGCAAACGGTTCTTACGGTATATATTTCCTTAAAACAAAAGTCACAAACGTCAAATGATGAATTAGGATCAACACAATAAACAGTCAGTTTTATGTTTATGCATGTTGGTGCCATTCAATCTAGTGGGACAACCCCTTTTAAAATCTTTAGATTAAAATCTAATTATTTGAGAAATCCATGTTATTAAACAGCACCTTTACAATGATGTATCCCTTTTGATGCATCGTGATTGAATAGAAATTATCCTGAAAGTAATTTAGACAATAAATAACCTTGGAACATCACCCCACAATCCAACAAGTTTGAAGTGTTATGGTCCATTTTTGAAGGGTATAAATCTTTGAAGGGAATTTCCTGTGTATGAACGGGTGGCCATGATTAGCATCCATGTGGTTATTTTTCAAGATGGTGGATAATTTCACCAATATTGCAATAAGTTTTCATTTGATGCTTTATATTTTTCATTGGTTTAATTTTTATAAACCTATACAATTTAGGAATGGAGAATAAAACACCGTTAACGGTTTACATGAGCTATGCTAGTATAATCTTTCCTACAGTGACCTCCAAACAGTCAGTCCAGACTTGCCCCAAACCGCAAACCCCAGGTTTGTTTAGTTAGTGTTTAATGAGCCAGTGAAACCGCAGAGCGCTCAGTGGGGTGCCTTGGGTACTGTGTATCGGACGGGAATACACATTTCATCGTGTGGAACCTTGTTCCATATGAACTCCCATCCTGTGGCCCGTCCGACAAAAATGTGACATCGGACGAGCCTCGTCCTGTGGTCTGTCCAGGATGAGTTTTGACAAGACCCCTAAGGATGACACAACTTTTTAGAAGGGTGGGGGACACTATATCAAACGTCCCCCTCTCAAAATTGACCGAAGATTGCACCACAGAGCATCTAAAATGCAGAATTTTCCCGTGCCTATAGACGATGTGACCTCTGACATCACACGAAAACCATAACATGATTCGCGCGCATACTGCCAGGCAAAACCTTTGTGTTTTGGCAGCCAGCTAGAAAATGTACGCAATCTTACTGTGACTGCGCAACTCAGGTGCCCGGCGAAACATGACGTATAGAGTGTTTTGTCAACAGAGGGTGGTTTGAATGTAAACATGGTCACATCGTCTATAAGCGGGCCTGGACCCTATGCTGTTTGGCTTCTCACACAAATGCTCAAACATTATGATTGATGCCATTGACGGGACACAGGGTTTGGTCTTATACGGTGCAATACTTGAGTTTCAAGATAAAGACAAGTCATTAGATACGGCAAACATTTGAGTTTATGCCCTCCACCCTTCAAAAATGGGGGGGGGGGGGATAGTCCCTTCCACTGTTTCAAGGGGGAGGTGCAATTTTGTCAACGTTTGAGCAATAGTGTGAGAAGCCAAACAGCATCTAGGATCCAGGCCTGATTAAAGGCAGTGGACACTATTGGTAGTGACTCAAAATAATTATCAGCCTAAAACCTCACTTGGTAACGTGCAATGGGGAGAGGATGATAGTATCAAACATTGTGAGAAACGGCTCCCTCTGAAGTGTCCTAGTTCCCGAGAAAGAAGTAATTTTTCATGAAATTCATTTCAAGATCTCAGATTTAGAATGCCAGGTCTCGAAATCAAGCATCTGAAAGCACACTACTCTGTGTGACAGGTGTTTTTTTGTTTTGTGCATTAATATCTCGCAACGACCGATTGAGCTCAGATTTTCACAGGTTTGTTATTTTAGGCATTTTGAGATACACCAAGTAAGAAGACTGGTCTTTGAAAATTACCAATAGTGTCCAGAGTCTTTAGGCGAGCCCGGACTCATTTGCCCCCTACAACTTGTGTCATGTATGTAGATCCGTACTTGAAGATGCTGTTAACTCAAAAGGTTCTACTGCTGCTCACATTTTAAAGGCTTTGCTCTATTCCATTCTTTTTGCCTCTTGTTGACAGTTGCCCTAAGATTGCACCACAGAGCATCTAGAATGTGAACTGTTCCCAGGCCCTTAAACGGGCCCGACCCACGCCGTAAAGGTTTCACACGAGCATGCTTATAGATCCGCACATGAAGATGATGTTAACCAAAAAGGTTATACAACTGCTGCTCACATTTAAAAGGCTTTATAAATGTTCTGTTCCATTCGTTTTGCCTATTGGCCTAAGTTTGCACCAGAGAATCTAGAATGCAAAGTTTTGCCCAGGCCGAAAAAGGTTTTGCGTTCCGCTTTATAGCATGCTCCATCTTTAATTGGTTTGCCCTACCAACAAGCCCCCACCCCCTTTATAGAATTTCCTGTCTTAATCCACCCTTGACGATGCTAGGAATGAACCGCCGTCTGAGCATTATATGTAGAAATAATTTGTATACGCAGCTATAATTGAATTGGTTTTTAGCTAATAACCAGGATAGCAATTAAATGGTGCATCATTTGTCATAGCTCGAAATAGCCATTAAATTCCAAGATCTCAGATGGGGCACATCTTCCCTCAGACTCATAAGATTGCACTAGAGAGCATAAATGGCCTTAAAATTTTCCTGGGGCCCTTAAGCGAGGCGGGACCCCACGCCGTAGATGGTATGACTAACGATGTTCCTCCCCCCATCTTTCAAGACAGATTGACGTCGATGCTAATGGTCACTCTAAACAAATTATAACATTATGAATGTTTTCTCATTTTCTCAGTTGCACAAAACCCAAGAGAGCAAAAGAGCTGAGCTGGAGAGTCAAATGAAGGATAACAAGAAGCGGAGGAAGACTCTGTAAGAGACACTGTTTTTTTTCTTATTCAAGATTACATCTCAGCAACACCGTACTTAAGGGTTTGGATACCTTTTGTACAACACAAAACTCAATGTCAACAGATATACATTAAACTATCCGGTTTGAAGATAATGGTGGTAGAAGGCTTCTAAAATATTACTTGCCTTGCTGAGGTTGTAAGTTTTGAGAAATGAGTAAAACAATATTATGAAAGTAGTTTTTGTTTCATGAAACAAAAGTGATCTTAGCATGTAAAACGTATTTACGCTACTCTCCTGAAAACCTTGCTGTTTGATTTTGCCTTTTGTTTTCTTCGCAAAACTTTAAAACTAATGTTGCTAAAATTGTATAGTACATGTACATCATTCACAGTGCATAGGGATTTATGTAATGGGCAAAATTGTTATACAAAAGGTACCAAAACCCTTTAAAGATACAACTTTGTACTTGTTTTTGAGATCGTCATTCCTTTTATCGATTGTCCCTGAATGAGAATGCATTTATTAACTCAACCATTTCTGGGTTTATAATTTGTTTTTAACCTTTACACTGATGTGTTTTAACCACTGTACCCTGTGAAAACAAATATAGTATGCAAATCACTCGAGTGGGATTTGAACGCGCGACCTTTGCATTGCTAAAGCAGATGTCCTACAACTAGACCACCGAGCTAGCCCGATGGCTAGAGGCAGCTCAAATCCTGGGTTTAAAAAACTGACTGACCCATAACCCTATTAACAATAAATAATTGTAGTGCCAGTAGTAAAAATTCTTGTTGTTACTGTCCAAATTGCTTGTATTAGAAATGTAAAGTTATTGTGTAATGTTTATTTTCATCTGCAGCACGCAGCAGCGCTGGAGTGGGAGTGAAAAGATCACCTTTTGTCACAACAGTGGAGTCAGTGCTACTATACGGAGATGAGACCTAGACCCTAACCACCAGGATGGAGAAGTCTCTGGATGGTTGCTACACCAGGATGCAGCGTATGACCCTAAACATCCCCTGGCAAGACCACATGAGAAACTCCAATCTGTATGCTGGCTGGCCAAAGGCTACAGAGAAGATCCGTGAACGCCGCCTCAAGCTTGCTCGGCACTGTGTCCGCCACTCAGAGCTTGCCCCTTGCCCAATCATCCTCTGAGAGCCCACCCAAGGCAAGGCTTCTCGTGGGAGAAGATGACTCTCCTACCTAGACACACTGAAATGAGACATCGGCTTGACCAGCGCTGAAGAACTACGCTCCTTCATGCTGGACCGGAACATCTGGAGAAAAATCACTGAGCAGGCTCGAGCCTCTAGATGGCGCTTGACTTGATTGATTGGGAGTATGATTCAAACTGCGAGCAGCTCATCAGGCCTCATCCAAAACACCTGTAATCATAGTCTATAGTGATGGTACCCAAGCCCATCAAGAGAGCCCCATAGTCTGCCGACCAGAACACCAATGGGAATCTTGAGGTTCAGGTGGTCACCAAGCAAAATCCTAAGGAGAGGTCAGATAAGACTGGTGAGGTCCACCATTTTGAAGTCCAGTCGCTCAGACGACGTCATTTTTGTCACAGTGATGAATTTGGTAATGCTTCACCAAAGTCAGTCGGTTCAGAGCCTCCATCGCCAACACGATCAACGGAGAAATCTCCAAGGAAAGATGCTGTCATCCCATCACCTTGGGGTTCACCACAGAAATCCCAAGGTGATGAGCTCTCTGCAGCGTTTCCTGGTCATCACACCAGAAGCATCAGCCATAAGAAAGTACCGGAAGAAGGCGTCAATCCCGAAGTTTTTTAAACAGGTTTTATTGTTTTGTTATCCTTGAGTTTTATACATATTAACTGCAACAATGACGCTACAGTTGTACCAGTTGCTTTTAAATGTATTAAACCACCTCAGATGTATAATTATTTAACTTGGCTTTTAAGACACTGGACACTATTGGTAATTGTCAAACACTAGTCTTCACAGTTGGTGTATCTCAACATATGCACAAAATAACAAACCTGAGAAAATTTGAGCTCACAAAGTTTTATACTATCACCCTCTCCCCATTACTCATAATCAACTGGTATGCAGTGCTAACCCCTAAATGAATTAGCACCGTGGACTTGTTAATGCCTTTATCAAATTATGTGACAGGATGCCATACACAAAGCAAACCCTTTCCATAAGGGCATGAATACAACAACAAATTAAAAAAATTATATGATGTTATATGGGATAGTAGGGTTTGTATAAAAAGCAAAACTTATAACAAGGAACAAAGTTAACTTACTGTTTTAAAGGCACTGTACACATTTGGTAATTACTCAAAATAGGCCTTTATTAGCATAAAACATTATTTGGTAACGAGCAACGGAAGACTGTTGATAGTATAAAACATTGTGAGAAACGACTTCCTATAAAGAGATAATTTCTCACTAAAATAATATATATAAAAATTGGCCAGAAGCACACTATTTTATACAACAAGGGTGATTTTTTCTTTCATCAGTTTCTTGCAACTTCAATGAACAGTTGAGTCCAAATTTCCACATTCTTGTTTCTTTATGCATATATGTTCGGATACACCGAGTAAGAATACTGGTCTTTGACAAAAACCAAACGTGTTCAGTCCTTATTGTTTTTGTTTTTTTAAATTAAGATGCGTACTGCCTGTGATAGTATTAACAAACCATGCAATGTACTTGTACAGTAGCATTAACATCAGTACCCAATTTCATATAGCTACTTTTAGCAAGCACAAACAATAGAGTTATATATAAGAACTAGAGCGCGCACTGACCTATATACGCGCCCCGGTATGCGAGCAGGCGGCCATTTTTTAAGTTGACAACACAGCTATCTCACAGCGTGTGTTTGTGCGGCCATTTTGTAAGTTGAACAAACAGCATCGCAGTGTAGTGCTCTGAAAACCTGTTGTTTCCAGTCCGCCGTTTCGAAAATACCAGGGTCTTTTTGAAACGCAGGTATTTTTACAGGTCAGGATCCAAAAGTACTTAAAGTCTGCTATATCCATTCGCCGTTTCTAAAACGCCCAGATAATTCGAACCCTGATGTTGTAGCGCCACCAACTGGCGGTGTATTCCTCGGCTGCTGAAACGGCGGAGATCCTGAAACTGGTCCGTGAACTGGACCACACAGCCGGTGTGTATTTTCATAATTGTAAGGGCCTACAATAAGTATTCTGGCAAGGGAAGATCTATTAAGGTATGTTATGGAAAACCAAAGCAAAATTATTTATTTTGGTAGCGTACCTTACTTCAGTCATCAGTGTTCAAACAAGAGTACTTCTTTTATTGACTCGAAATTGCCCAACTTTAACTTGCATATTCCTTTGTAAAGTACATTACTTACCAATGCATAGTACACAGTACATGTGTACATCATAAGACATGTGCAATATTACCAGATACAGTACTTCTGCAGTATTATCTAACCTGCACCAATAAAATGCCTAAAAACTTTACAAATGGTCACTCAGGATTATGTTACACTTTAAAAAAAGGTCGGAAAAGTTTCCGTATGGCGCCACCACTTTTTCATTCGAAATAAAATAATATAGTATCTAATTTACCTGATTGATATATCCCTTTTTGTAAAAATGAGTGAAAAGGTGGTGGCGCCATACGGAAAGTTATCCAAATGGTCAGATTTAGCGGAACTTGAGTGTAGTAGGCAACAAAATAGTTTGTTAATTCGGTTCACAATTACTGACTGAGCATTTTGATTGACACCAGTATTAAAGGAACACGTTGCCTTGGATCGGACGAGTTGGTCAAAACAAAAGCGTTTGTAACCGTTTTTTATAAAATGCATATGGTTGGAAAGATGTTTTAAAAGTAGAATACAATGATCCACACAAGTTTGCCTCGAAATTGCGTGGTTTTCCTTCTACTATGTGAACTAACATGGTCGGCCATTTATGGGAGTCAAAATTTTGACCCCCATAAATGGCCGACGTGTTAGTCGACGAGGTAAAAGGAAAACCACGCAATTTCGAGGCATGTTTGTGTGGATCATTGTATTCTACTTTTACAACATCTTTCTACCCATTCGCATTTTACAAAAAACGGTTACAAACGCTTTTCAAAGACCAACTCGACCGATCCAAGGCAACGTGTTCCTTTAATGTTGCACTATGTCTATGAGTATGATTGAATGATGATGATGTTGTTTTGCAGAATTATTATGGGCACCTGAGTGGCTGAAAGGCAGTGGACACTGTTGGTAATTGTCAAAGACTAGTCCCCACAGTTAGTGTATCTCAACATATGCATAAAATAACAAACCTGTGAAAATTTGAGCTCAATTGGTCATTGAACTTGCGAGATAATGAAAAAAAAAACACCCTTGTCACACGAAGTTGTGTGCGTTTAGATGGTTGATTTCGAGACCTCCAGTTCTAAATCTGAGGTCTCGAAATCAAATTCGTGGAAAATTACTTCTTGCTCGAAAACTATTGCACTTCAGAGGGAGCCGTTTATCAAAATGTTTTTTACCATTAACCTCTCCCCATTACTCCGTACCAAGTAAGGTTTTGTGCTAATTATGTTTTTGAGTAACTACCAATAGTGTCCACTGCCTTTAAAGTCAAATTTGAAAAGTTGCAAAAGCCCATTCACCCAATTCCAGAACCTTGGGAACTAGCACTTAAGCATCACGTACTAGTTGCGATACGTAACTCTCCTCCCGACGGCCGCCAGGCCATAGGGTTACGAGATTCTTTTGATCGGAAACAGTTGATCTGGTCCAACACATACAATTTCGACAGCTAGTCACCAGATTTGCCCCATCTTTACCACTTTCAAAAATCATGACACAAATTCTGAGGGTACGAACTTAATCCGCAATGTCTAATGCAGCCTTCCATAATACTCAAAACACCATTTAGAATATTTTTCGAAGAACAATGGACAAAAACTTACAGATCCTGGAGCGATTCCCAGGTTCATATTTTGAACCTGTCGCATCAAACGCATTATTTTGTTGATGGGCTAAATGGGCTAAACCATTCTGTAAAATGGTTCCTGACTATTGAAAGTAAAAGTTAAACTTTTTTTCGTTGGAGCAGGTGATACTCTTTGAAATACCATTCACTCAAACAAATCTATTTTTTTATGTTTGGGGCCAAACATCTGACATAGCATCTTTTAGCCGCTCAAGTGCCCTTAAAGGCAGTCGGACACTATTGGTAATTACTCAAAATAATGTTCAGCACAAATCTTTTCTTGGTGACGAGTAGTAGGGAGAGGTTGATGGTATAAAACATTGTGAGAAACGGCTCCCTCTGAAGTGCCATAGTTTTCGAGAAAGAAGTAATTTTCCATGAATTTGATTTCGATACCTCAGATTTAGAACTTGAGGTCTCAAAATCGACCATCTAACATGTCCTAACGCACACAACTTTGTGTGACAAGGGTGTTTTTTCTTTCATTATTATCTTGCAACTTTGATGACTGATTGAGCTCAAATTTTCACAGGTTAGTTATTTTATACATGTGTTGAGGTACACCAACTGTGGAGGCTAGTCTTTGATAATTACCAAAAGTGTCCACTGCCTTTAAATCCTGTGAATTGAGTCAACCAATTATTTTATTGCATACTAATTCAGGTTCCGATAAATCTGACCATTTGTAGGAAGTTAAATACTTTGTTAGTGCAGTTTAGTTATTTTAGTGAGTTTTATTGTGTCCATATTATTTAGTGATTTATGGTTGTACATTTACTCTTTTTCGATGTGCTTTTTACATACATCTAGGCCTAAATCCCATGCCATATTCAAAATTCATCAAGAGGGACCAATACAATACATCAGGCCTGTATGCTATTGCTTCGTTTTTGAAAGGGCAAGCGCACCAAGGCATTTTCTCTTGGAAAAGGGGAGGAAATTATAAATTTGTACTGGAGCATTTCAAGGGCACCAAGGCAATGACCAGGGGCCAGGGAGGCAATCACCTTTGGTGCCACAGTGAAGTATCATACATCTAGGCCTAAATCACATGCCATAGATTAGTCCAAATTCATCATGACAGACCAATACAATACTACATGTAAATAGCTTCATACATGTTTTACTGTTAGTTCATGTCAGCGCTATGACAGAATTAGTCTTTAAACAATCTAGTAATCTGCAAAAATAAATTAACTGATTTTTGTCTGTCTTTCTTCTTACATAATTTACAAGCTAGATCCCAGTGTAGCCGTTAACATCCCAATGTCAACACGCACACAAGTAAACTTTCAAGACGTTTTCCTAAGCCCAAGACAAAACAGGTGTCAAGGACATCCCTGTGTAGGAAGAAGCATTCTTCGCCCAGGTCCGGTGAGAAGGTGGCTCGAAGTAGTGAGACGTCTCACAGTCGGGATTGAGAATCGACGAAATTGGAGGAAAATACACCCTGCAGAAGAATGGATACAATGAGATTGCTGTTGTGGCTGAGTGTGAGGTAACTTTTACAAGATTCAAATCCATCAAAGTCAACAATCGAGCAAAGCAGAGGTTACTTTGTATTGGGATTAGTGTTGTGGGTCATTTAAACATGGTTTTATTAGGCTACTCTGATGTGGGGGGGGTGTGTCTGGCAGGCCTAATGCAGCAGAAAACTTGTCTGGTGGTTGATACTTATTGTATGATGAATAGTGTTATTGGTCATTTCAACTTGGTTGGAGGTACTTTCTCAGATGGCAAACCCAAGGAGAGGGGATAGAGGGTGTCTGGCAGGCAAAAAAGAGCAGACAACTTGTCTGGCTGTTGATCTTTTCTTTGAAAATAGAGTTACTGGTCATATTCAACTTGGTTTCAAGTGGTTACTCCAATGTTGGGTGAGGGGGGGGGGTGTCTGCATTGTCTGGTGGCTGATACTATGTATTCGGTATATTTTTTTGGTAATTTCAACATGATTTCAGGTGGTTACTCTGACGGGGAGGGGGGGTTGTCTGGTGGGTCTAATGCAGCAAAACTTTTGTCTGGCGGCTCAAACATGTACGTTGTTTAGGAAATAGTGTTTTTGATCATTTCAACATTGTTTCATCGCGTGGTTCCTCCGATGTTGGGGGGGGTGTATGGCAGCCTAAAGCGGCAGACAGTTTGTATGGCGGTTAATGCTTGTATGGAGAAAAGTGTTATTAGTAATTTCAACTTGGTTTTGACCAAGAGAGGGGAAGGGGGTGGTGTTCTAAGATGGTAAACCCAGGGGGGGGGGTGGGTGTCTGGGCGCAAAATGCAGCAGACAATTTGTCTAGTGGCTGATACTTTTCATTGGCAATGCTGTTATCGTTCATTTGAACTTCGTTTCAGGTGGTACTTCGGGGGGTGGGGGTGCTTTCCATGGCAGGCCTAATGCAGCAAAGCAGAGTCTACTTTGTATTGGGATTAGAGTTTTGGGTCATTTAAACATAGCTTCATGGGGCTCCTCTGATGTGGGGAGGGGGGAGGTCTGGCTGGCCTAATGCAGCAGAAAACTTGTCTAGTGGTTGATGCTTGTATGAAGAATAGTGTTATTGGTCATTTTCAACTGCAGGTACTTTCTCAGATGGTAAACCCAGGGAGAGGGGATATAGGGTGTCTGGCAGGCAAAATGGGGCAGACAATTTGTCTGGCTGTTGATCTTTTCATTGGGAATAGTGTTACTGGTCATATTCAACTTGGTTTCTAGTGGTTACTCCAATGTTGGGTGGGGGGTGTCTGCATCCTTACACAGCAAAACATTGTGTGGTGGCTGATACTATGTATTCGGTATACTTTTTTTGGTCATCTTAACATGGTTTCAGGTGGTTACTGTGATGGTTAACCCAGGGGGTGGGGAGGAGGGGGGTGGTTGTCTGGCGGGCCTAATGCAATAAAACAGTTGTCCGGCGGCTTATACATTGTTTAGGAAATAGCGTTTTTGGTCATTTCAACATTGTTTCAGGTGGTTCCTCCGAGGGTGGGGGGGGGGGCCTAAAGCGGCAGACAATTTGTCTGGCAGTTAATGCTTGTACATGTTGTATGGAGAAAAGTGTTATTGGTCAATTCAACTTGGTTTTGACCCAGAGAGGGGGAGGGGGTGGGTGTCTCTTGAGGCAAAATGCAGCGGACAATTTGTCTAGCAGTTGATGCTTTTCATTGGGATAGTGTTATTGGTCATTTCAACATGGTTTCAGATAGCTCCTCCGATGTTGGGGGAGGGAGGGGGTGTGTCTGGCGGGCCTAATGCAGAAGACATGTTGTTTGGTTGTTGATACTGGTTGGAAGAGTAGTGTTTTTATTGGTCATTTCGACTTGCTGGGAGGTAGTTCCTCAGATGGTAAACCCAGGGAGGGGGCGGAGGAGGTATCAGGGCGCGCAAAATGCAGCAGACAATTTGCCTCGTGGTTGATACTTTTCATTGGCAATGGTGTTATTGGTCATTTGAACTTGGTTTCAGGTGGTTCCGATGGTGGGGGGGGGGGGGGGGGCGGTGTTGTCCATGGCAGGCCTAATGCAGCAAAGCAGAGGATACTTTGTATTGGGATTAGTTTTTTTGGGTTATTTAAACATGGTTTCATAGGGCTCCTCCGATGTGACGGGGAGGGGTGTGTTTGGCTGGCCTAATGCAGCAGACAATTGATCTGGTGGGTGATACTTGTATGGAGATTAGTGTTGTTGGTCATTTCAACTTGGTTGCAGGTATTTTCTCAGATGGTAAACCCAGGGAGAGGGGATAGAGGGTGTCTGGCAGGCAAAATGCAGACAATTTGTCTGGCTGTTGATCTTTTCATTGGGAATAGTGTTACTGGTCATATTCAACTTGGTTTCAAGTGGTTACTCCAATGTTGGGTGAGGGGGGTGGGGGGTGTCTGCATTGTCATGATTGTCTGGTGGCTGATACTATGTATTCGGTATACTTTTTTTTTTTTTGGGGGGGGGGGGTGTCTGCATTGTCATGATTGTCTGGTGGCTGATACTATGTATTTAGTATACTTTTTTGGTAATTTCAACATGGTTTCAGGTGGTTACTCTGATGCATAACCCAGGGGGCGGGGAGGGTGTTGTCTGGTGGGCCTAAATGCAGCAAAACATTTGTCTGGCGGCTCACACGTTGTTTAGGAAATAATGCTTTTAATCATTTCAGCACTGTTTCATCAGGTGGTTCCTCCGATGTGGGGGGGGGGTGTATGGCAGCCTGTCTGGTTGTTGATACTTGTTTAAAGAATAGTGTTATTGGTCATTTTCAACCCAGGGAGAGGGGATAGAGGGTGACTGGCGGGCAAAATGCAGCAGACAATTTGTACGGATGTTGATCTTTTTATTGGGAATATTGTTACTGGTCATTTCATTTTGGTTTCAGGTGGTTCCTCCAATGTGGTCATTTCAACATGGTTTCAGGTGGTTACTCTGATGGTTAACCCATGGCATGGGGGGGGGGGGGGGGGTTGTCTGGCGGGCCTAATGCAGCAAAACATTTGTTTGGCGGCTCATACGTCGTATAGGAAATATTGATTTTGGTCATTTCAACATGGTTTGAGGTGGTTCCTCTGATTTTTTTTTTTGGGGGGGGCGTGTCTGGCGGTTGATACTTAAACGAAGAATATCGTTACTGTTCATTTCGACTTGGTTTTAGGTGGTACCTACAATGTTTGATTCAGCTCATTATATTGCGTCTTTGTTGGGTGTCCATGGCAAACATCCATATCTGACTATGTCAGGTTATCCAGTAAATGTTCTGTACTCAAATATTGGTACCTTGTTCGTTTAACCAAAGTGCTCTGGGCTCTGGATGAGACAAGACCAACACAACTTGAAAAAGAGTCAAGGAACGGAACTGTTATGTAGGTTTTTAACAAACACAGATAGAGATGATGAATATTTAACAGCATCATTTAAAGACAGTGGAAACTATTGGTAGTTGTCAAAGACCAGTCTTCTGTATCTCAACATCTATTATGCATAAAATAACAAACCTGTGAAAATTTGAGCTCAATTTGTCGTCGAAGTTGCAAGATATGAATGAAATAAAAAACACCCTTGTCACACGAAGTTGTGTGCTTTCAGATGCTTGATTTCGAGACCTCAAATTATAAATCTGAGGTCTTGAAATCAAATTCGTGGAAATTACTTCTTTCTCGTAAACTACGTCACTTCAAAGGGAGCTGTTTCTCGCAATGTTTTATATTATATAACACCCAAGCAGATTCTTGCCATTTGATTGCAGGATTGTCCGTTACGTGTTAGCAAATAATCTGAGGTCTTGAAATCAGATTCATGGAAAACTACTTTTTACTCGAAAACTATGTCACTTCAGAGGGAGCTGTTTCTCACAATGTTTTCACAATGTTCTTTATTATCGAACTCTCCCCATTACTCGTCACCAAGTAAGGTGTTATGCTAATAACTTTTTTGAGTCATTACCAATAGTGAGCATATGAACTTCTCTTTACAAGGATTTCACTTACTTATTTTTCTGCTCTCATATTTTTCTTGTTAAGTACCAACACCCACCACATTGATAGGTGCCCAGTCCTGCTGTGATTTATTTCGTTATTCATTTTTATTTCAACATGTCTTGTAATGTTTTGTATTCAGGGGGTGTTGCTAATTTATCATCCGTCTTCTTATCTGTATCTCCAGGTCCATGCCTTTTTTATTAAACTGTGCTTGGAAAGACTGGTACCAGGGAAGACTGCCCAATACGCTTGCCAGAGTTTTTAAAGAAGGTATTGTTTTCAAACGAATCCATACAATTCATATAATTCATTCGGATTACAACAATAGCTGATGGTACTGTACTTGTTTGTAGATTACAACAATAGCTGATGGTAGTGTACTTGTTTGTAACAATAGAGAAAAACAAAATAAATACAGACAAAATAACAGTTTGTGAAGATTGGTATAAAAACCTTGTTGGTCTTTGACATTGTAAGGTTGATTTTTGGGGGTTATAATTGTGCAGTATTTCTATCTTACGTGACATTTTGGTTTATCTTATTTCATTTTTTTTCTCATGTTGTGTGTGTGTTTTTTCGGCATGTTCTTACTGTATTTTTAACCAAATAACTTTAATCAGTCAATCAATCAATCAATCAATCAGTCAATTACTCAACTAATGCTAGTTGTTTATTATACAGAGTGCGATCCACTGTATAACCAGCCGTTGATTTCACCAAACTCTTCCTAACTTAGGATATAATCTAATGGCTTAGGACGAGTTAAGTTCCGTAACCATACTAGTTAAGACACATTGAACCCTTCCTTAAGTTGGGATGAGTAAATTGTCCTTACTCTAGATCGGGATTAATCCTAGACTTGTGGACAAGTCATTAAATTGGCCCCACGCGCTGAGATAGTGCTCGCATGAGAGCACTCTCGCGTGAACTGATGGTTTCCGATTATGACTCTGAGGAGTCATAATCGAGAGAGAGCACTGTCTCAGCCCGAGGGGCAGATTTAACGACTTGTCCACAAGTCTAGATTCATCCTAGACTTGTGGACAAGTCGTTAAATCGACCCCACGCGCTGAGGAGTCCAAATCGGGGAGCCATCAGTTCACGCGAGAGCACTGATCTCGTGAGAGCACTATCTCAGCCCGAAGGGCAGATTTAACGACTTGTCCACAAGATTAATCCTAGACTTGTGGACAAGTCGGTAAATCGGCCCCACGCGCTAAGGAGTCGAAATCGGGGAGCCATCAGTTCGCGCAAGAGCATTGATCTCGTGAGAGCGCTATCTCAGCCCGAGGGGCCGATTTAACGACTTGTCCACAAGATTAATCCTAGACTTGTCCACAAGTCTAGATTATTCCTAGCTTTTTTTTTTTTATTGCCGGCGTTTGCAGCAAACTTCGGGTCAGGAAAGTGTGGACTTGGGGAAATTGACATGGCAAGGCTCCCCACTATATCTCTGAATTGCTTCAAGTTTACACTTTGTCATGGAGTCTTTGATCATGTTCCATGCTTCTCCTCATTGAACCCCAGTCTCAACACTCATGGAGTGACAGGTCTTTTTCTTCAGCTTTGCCATGCATCTGGAACATCATCATCATCATCATCATCGTCGTCGTCATCATTCTCTTAATACATTATGGGGACGTTAAGCTGCCAAACCAATGGGTTCTAATGCTCTTCGCCACAGCTGCCATGCAGATACTCAAAGTCCGCAAGGTAGGCAGGGGCGGGATCCTCCCCGTGCGTCGACATTCAGCTTAATGGTCACATGGGAAGGTGTATCCTCTGGGATGTCATCAATGATGGTGGTCTCCGAGATTGTTGCATTAGTGATGAAGTAGACACTTTAGGCTGAAGGCTTGGAGCCTTCCTGTGTCGTCTGCCCGGAGTGTCCATGTTTCTGAGCCAAAGAGTAGGACGAGGAGGACACAGGTAGTAAATACCTTCAGCTTGGTTGTGAGCTTCAGGCGTTTGTTTCTCCAGACACAATCTCATTGGCCAAAGGTGGATGAGGCAAGTCCAAGACGTCGGAGAATGTCGGGGGAGGATGAGCCGGAGGAATGGATGTCACAGTCGAGATACCTGAACTTCTGTGTAATTTGGACAGAGTTACCCTCAACGTTGACTGAAGCAGGTGTTTGGCGGAGGTTGGTACAGTTCTGGATCTTGGTTTTTGCCCATGATGTGTGCATCCCCATCATCTCAGCTTCTTCCTCGAATCTTTGGAGTGAGGAACAGTGCAGCGTCGTACTGGCACTCTCTACCACTTAATCTTGGATCTTTTCTTTGTACCACAAAATTTAAATCTAATCAAAACTTATCTTATGCCACAGGTTTTCAATTAGGACTAATTTTGTTGTGTCTGTTTTCTTTAATTTTGTTTTTGGTTTTTACTACGCCTTGAACACCCAGCATGGTGGATATGTGCACATTACAAGACTTTAGTTTTATCATTACTTTTAGTTAATACCAGGCAGGCCAACCAAGGGTATTTTTTAATTTGGAAAAGAAAAAGAGCTAACACCAAAACAAACCCAGTCAATTAATTATTATATTTCTATCGGATTTCTTTATTTTTCTTAGATAGCCAGCACCACATACTTCTTCGCAAGAGAGTACTCTTTCCAGCCAATCAAATGGATCACTACAAGAAATCTCGCTTGGCCAATCAAAGCAAGCCTCTTATAAAATGAATGAAACAACGGCTCAGATTGGTCAGACACCTAGACGAATCAGGAGGTATGATATTCAACCCTGAACTATTAGTAATAAAAAATGGTATAATAATAATAATAACAAGTTCTTATATAGGGCATTTCACAATAAACCGTATCAATGCGCTTTACATTAGTCCCCTGGTCATTGAGCCAATAAACATCCCTTTAATCTTTCTCAGCTCCCATTAGGGAGTATACAGCCCCGAGCTGCTGTGCACTCCAAAAGCTTTTCATTCACAATATCAACCTCTACCCTGGCAGGTACCCATTTATACCCCTGGGTGAAGAGAAGCAATTATAGTAAAGTATCTTGCTCAAGGACACAAGTGTCACGACCGGGATTTGAACCCACACTCCGGTGAATTCAGGCAGAACTTGAATTCGATGCTCTTAACCACTCGGCAGCGACACTCTATGATAAACAAGTTTTATTTATCATTTCGAAAATTGGTGTGACTTCGAAGTAAAAGTAGTGACATTTTGTGAAGTTATAACACTTTCAAGTAATGTGTTTTAATGGTTTTCAAATTCGAAAACAATCTGTTTATTATGTCTATAACACTCATGTATGCAACTATGGTGAAATTGGCGTTTCATGCATTTGTCACTTATTATTATGTCCTGAGTAGCTCGGACATTATTTTATTAAAAAAGCACTGGACACTTTTGGTAATTGCTCAAAATAATTGTTAGCATACAAACTTTTTTGGCAACAAGCATTGGAGAGCTGTTGGGGAGCATTGTGATAAACAGCTCCCTCTGAAGTAATGTGGTTTTTTAGAAAGAAGTAATTCTCACTGAAATAATTGAATTTGATTTCATGACCTCAGAACTGATTTTGAGGTCTCAAATTCAGGCATCTGAAATCACACAACTTCGTGTGACAAGAGTTTTTTTCTCCCATTATTATCTCACAACTTCATAGTATGAACAGTTGAGTTCAAGATGTTGAGATACACGTAGTGAGAAGACTGGTCTTTGACAGTTACCAAAATGTGTTCAGTGTCTTTTTTTTGACAAGGTTAGATTGAAAATTGCAACCAAACTTTCTACTCAGTCCTGCTAGGGTCATTTTTTATTTGAAGAAATTAATCAATGTATTTAATTCAACTTTTTTCTGTTTTATTAAAGGCACTGGACACTAACGGCAATTACCTAAAATAATTGTTAGCAATGGAGAGCTGTTTATGGTATAAAACATTGTGAGAAACGGATCTCTCTGAAGTAACGTAGTTTTTTAGAAAGATGTAATTTCTCGCAAAAACATTTGCATTGAGTTCAAGACCTCAGCTGAGTTATCAGCTGATGTCTCGAAACTTTTGCGACAAGGGTGTTTTTTTCTTTCATTATAATCTTGCAAGCTCGATGACCAGTTGATTTCAAATCTTGACAGGTTTGTTATTTAAAGCATATTTTGAGATACACCAATGAGAAAACTGGTCTTTGACAATAACCAAATGTGTCCAGTGCCTTTGAACATTTCAAATGTAGAGGCTAGTTTAATAATGTTTGATGCAACTTGTCCTCCGTCTTTATGCATTGAAATGTATGTAATAAGATTGTATTTCTGGCTTGATCTGCTTAGTGTCTTGCCATTTACAAGATGCCAAATGCCAAGTCTCCGTTTTAACTCTGTAAATAAAGTAAGTTTTTAACCAGTTTAAAAAACGGGTTTAAATGTTACTTTTAATCTTTGGGCCACAACCCCTCTTGGGTTATAAACTTAGGCATGTTCTTATAAGTCTTAGATAAAAAAACTTTTATTCAAAGGCCATTTTCACTATTATACTATCACCCTGATATTGTTTCACACTCAAATAACCATTTTCTCCTGCGTATAGGATGCCGTGTATCTGAGCTTTAAGGTAGACACCAAATCACATTAAATCTATCTGTGTGGCTTATTTGGTATCTTAGAAGTGAGAATCATGAATTTAATTTTAACAAACAATTGATATGGTGGTAGGCTTTTAATGTATGTTGTTGAACCGCCACATTTATTTGGTTGATTTTTCCTTACATGCCAAGTGCCTTGTATCTTGTATGCAGGAAAGGACTGAAAACAAATCACTGAAATCATTCTGATCGGTAAATTTTACTGTCCAAGTTCTTGGTCTACGTTCTGTTTAACTGGGGTCCCTTGCTTAATTTTAGCATGGTTGTAAACTGTAGCAATGTTTAACAAAATTTCGCAAGAACACTTGGGCAGTAGAAACAAATTGTTGTCCTTTCACATGACTACATCTTTGTAAAATTTAACAACCATGCTACAATTTAGCAATGGACCCTTGCTAAACGTGCTCTCGTGTAAATTAAGCTTTAAGTGTGATCTGTAAACTCGAATAATACTTCTTGTTTTACGAGTCGATATGGTGCTACCTAGGTGTCTGTAATTTTATACATTCTCGTTTCTTGTTTCGTTTTTGTTTTAGTTAAAGGCAGTGGACACTAATGGTAATTTCTAAAGACTTCTCTTCACAGTTGGTGTATCTCAACATTATATGCATTAATTAACAAAGCTGTGAAAATTTGAGCTCAATCGGTCGCCGAAGTTGCGAGATAATAATGAAAAAGAAAACACCCTTGTCACAGGAAGTTGTGTGCTATCAGATGCTTGATTTCGAGACCTCAAATTCTAAATCTGAGGTCTCGAAATCAAATTCATGGAAAATTACTTCTATTCCGAAAACTGCATTACTTCAGAGGGAGCCGTTTCTCACAATGTTTAATACTATCAACCTGTTCCCATTATTTGTCACCAAGTAAGCTTTTATGCTAATAATTATTTTGAGTAATTACCAAAAGTGTCCACTGCCTTTAAGCAACCAAAAAGTTATCTTAATATTTTTTTTTCACAAATAAAAATAAACAAATAAATAAATAAACAATAGGAGAGAAGAGAGAAAAAACTAAGCTAAATAAATTTGGAAATAATTTAACAACAAAGAAGATTGGATACAAAGCAAAATATTGTAGGAGAGGGTTTTGATTTCATTCTTTGTCAAAGACCACTTACTATAAAAGCATTCAGTCTTTCTGAATAATTTCCAGGGTCTCCATAATTTGTCTTGAAAGATTGAGAGATTGGGTCAATTCTAAATCGGTATAAACGTATTGCTCGCCTAAGAAAATCAATTACATTTTAAACAAATCTTGTTTAAAAGCTCACGACACTACTGGCAATTATTCAAAATAATTGTAAAAAAAATAACAACTTACTTTACCAAAAAGTTATCTTAATAGTTTTTTTTGCAAAACAACACTGAATACAAAAAAAAAATTAAAAAAAATAAAAAAAAATAAACAATAATAATAATAATAATTATAGCTAATTCTTATATAGCGCATTTCATAACTGAAAGAAATACCAATGCGCTTAACAAAAAACAAAAGGCAAACAATAAAGCAACCAATAACAAAAAATACGCTAACAAAATGCAAACGAAAGGATTACACTGAACAGAAGGCAATAGAAAACAAATGGGATTTGAGCAGAGTTTTGAATTGTTCCATGCTCTGTGGAGAGCGGATGTAGCCAGGAAGAGAGTTCCAAAGTTGGGGGGCGGCACTAGAGAAAGTCCTTGAACCGAAGGATTTAGTTCGAACGGGTGGTATGGTGAGAAGATGTTGTGATGATGAACGGAGTGGACGGGCTGGTACATAAGGGATGATGAGGTCAGACAGGTAGCTAGGGCATGTTCTATGGATTGCTTTAAACGTAGTGATGAGGAGCTTGTATTGAATTCTAAAAGAGATGGGAAGCCAGTGTAATTCTTTCAGAACCGGAGTGATGTGTTTGCGCTTAGTAGAACGTGAGACCAGACGGGCAGCGGAATTCTGGATACGTTGAAGTTTAGCTATGTCTTTTGGGGGAATGTCAAACAAGAGAGAGCTGCAGTTATCCAGAAGGGAGCTTACAAATGAGTGGACCAGAATCTCTGTAGTTTGCTTATCGAGAAGATGGCGCACTTTGCCGATTCTATAAAGTGCGAATAAGGCTTTGCGACATACTATGTTCAGATGCTGGCGTAGAGATAGATGGCTGTCTAGTGTCACCCCAAGATCCCTCACTGCACCACTACATGAGACCCGGGTCTCACCAATGTGTACAGGAGGTAATTCTTGAGATCTCTTCTTCTGTGAAGTAACATGGAGAATTTCCGTCAATATGAGAGAAGAGAGACAGAAAGAAAATAAGCTAAATAAATTTGGAACTAATTTAACAACAACGACCACTTGGATACAAAGTAAAATATTGTAGGAGAGGGTTTGATTTGATTCCTTATCAAAGACCACTTACTATAAAAGCATTTAGTCTGATTAATTTCCAGTCTCTCCATAATTTGTCTTGAATGATTGAGAGATTGGGTCAATTCTAAATCAGTATAAATGTATTGCTCGCCTAAGAAAATCAATTACTTTTTAAACAAATCTTGGTTAAAAGCTCACGGCACTACTGGCAATTATTCAAAATAATTGTAAACAAAAATAACAACTTACTTGGTAACGAGCAATGAAGTTGTCTTGAATTCAAGCATCTGAAAGCACACAACTTGTGCGACAAGGGTGTTGTTTCCTCCATTATTCTCTCGCAACATTGACGACAAAGAGTTCGAATTTTCACTGGTTTGTTACATGTATGTTATGCGTATGTTGATAAACACCTACCAAACGTGTCAAGCGCCTTTAAACAAATTGTAACCAAACATGATATTATATTCAGAAGATCAATATTAAGTTTTAATAAAAAGCTTGTTCTTACTTACTTTTTTCCAAAATTGAAAAACTTATGGCTAGTTGACACAATAAGTGCACCATATCCTCAATATTATGGTTAAAAATGGTTCAATCTGGATAAAAACATCATTAACCATGAACCTATGAAGAAATAAAATATGAAACCATCTCCAACTGACATCCTTTCGGAATTACGCTTTCCACTTATTCCAAATTTTGAAAGGACCTCGAACTTTGTCCATTAATCTGTTGTTAAGAGATTTAACCAGGAATGAAGACTGATTGGGAAAATTATTATCTAGCAATGCTTCAATATTCAAGGCACTGGACACCTTTGGTCAAAGACCAGGGCCCTACTTCATGGCTCTGCTTACCGCAGAATTCTGCCCTGATGATCACGATTCCCCGCTATTGCAAGCGCCGAGTTTTTGCGTTAGCCTTGTATGCGTAGAATGTCTAGTAACGCGGAGTACACACGCACATAAGCCAAAATTCGTCGATAACCTGTGAAATACGCTTGAGGTTATAGTTCATTGTTCCCTGCTTCCGTAAGCGCCGATTCTGTGCACGGTACAAGCAACGGGCTGAATTTTTGCCCAGTCTTCTCACTAGGTGTATTTCAAGAAATGCATAAAGTAATAAACCTGTGAAAATTTGGACTCAATATTTGTCGTCGAAGTTGCAAGAGATTGTGTTGACAGATGCTTGAATTAGAGATCTCATCTGAGGTCTCGAATATAAAAAACTACGCTACTTCATTCAGAGGGAGCCTTTTCTCACAATACTTTGTACTGTCAACAGCCCTTCATTGTTTGTTTTTTACAAAGCTAGTTTGTTTGCTTACAATTATTATTTGAGTAACTACCAAAGTGTCCATCAGTGCCTTTAAGCGATGGGTTTAAGTGTTTATTCCAAGAAGTAGGGCATAGGTATTGCGTTTGCTTTAAAATGGAAATCACACAGTGAGCGCAAAATCTGCCGTTAAAGGCAGTGGACACTATTGGTAATTGTCAAAGAATAGCCTTCACAGTTGGTGTATCTCAACATATGCATACAATAACAAAAAACTGTGAAAATTTGAGCTCAATCGGTCATTGGAGTTGCGAGACAATGAAAGAAAAATAACCCTAGTCAGATTAAGTTGTGTACGTTTAGATGGTTGATTTCGAGACCTCAAGTTCTAAATCTTAGGTCTCGAAATCAAATTCGTGGAAAATTACTTCCTTCTCGAAAACTATGGCACTTCAGAGGGAGCCGTTTCTCACAATGTTTTATACAATCAACCTCTCCCCATTACTCGTCACAAAGATAGGTTTTATGCCAACAATTATTTTGAGCATGGAGGTAGGATAAGAAATTTTGAGTAATTACCAATAGTGTCCACTGCCTTAAAGCAGCTACATACTGGGACCAATTTCGTAGGCATGCAGGAATACAAAAAAACGTAAGCACATAAAAGTATTGCTTAGCAGAAACAGATTGTTAGCAAAAGAAGTTTGCATATTGTGGCTATCGTGGTATTTATGAGATTGGGTCCAGATCGGATCTCAGGTTCCAGATCCACCAAAGTAAGGTGCGCGACATGAGGATTTTTACAGTTACACACAGATGTGTTTAATAACCTTGTAAACTAAGTACTTGTAAAATCACAGGCATATTACTCGGTGAGATTGGAACCCACGACCCTTGAAATTCTAGAGCAGTGTCATACCAACTAAACCACATAGATTGCCCGGTGGCTACACTAGAGGCAGTTCGGATATTATGTTTTAGCAGCGGGTACTGCGAACGATTTATTAATGTTAAATTTGCATCGGGGATAAAGAATATTCATTTTGTTTTTTACCCACACACACCGACGTGTGTTAGCACTGTACATATGCCTACTCAGTACTCGGTACTCATATTTATTAAACCATCCTTCCACCATGGTTAATCTTAAAACGAAATGGTGCATTGCCAACTGCTCATGAAAGCTGTGGGACATCTTAAAGTTTGTCCCGTTGTTATACAGAGAATCTTGCATCATCCATTTATTCCAATAACAAGTCAAGGAAATAGTTGACATTCCTAGTTCAATGAAGCATAACCCTGTATAGAAGTGGCGCTAGAAAATTTAGGTCAGGCCGCTATACGCCATAGGATACATGTCAATACCTTACATTATAGTAAATCAGTACTATCGAGAAACGATGTATAAAAAAGTGGAGCCGACTGGGGTTTACACTGACTTGCCATTCGAAACAGCATTATTTCGACTGAAAGCTCCAGTCGATCACAAACGCAACATCAAACGAGGCTGATGTAAGATTTAAAGAGCTTTGAGCGGGGAGAGGCACAACAGCTAACAATAGCGAGAAAATAGCACCGTTTTCATTTCTGCGGACAGTTGGAAATTCGGTTGGGAAAACTGATACAAGCAAATCTGGTCGGATAACCATCATCCAACGTCTCGAGAGATGGGAGAAAAACCAGCATTTCCTCAGAGGACAGACAGAGAGTTTTAGTATCAGAGGAGGCATCCAAGAAAGAATTGGAGCTAAGAAGACCGTAGATGCCAAGATGGCTACAGGACACTTTCTGCAAACTCTCATCTTTTACGAGGTAATGAAACTGATGTGTCGGTGTAATTGTTATGTCGCCCGATACAGAACCCTATTTGATGCCTATACGCAAAGCAAAGGCGAATAAAAGTTGAGTTTTGTTCGGTGGGAGGACTTAGCGTTGGCTGCAAGAATGCAACAGCGCGGTAATAGTTGCCATACCTATAGACCTGGCGGCCATATACTTTCGTATTATTAAATATAGTGTACGGATTTACAGTACAAAGAGTCCTATACAGATCTACCATTCCTAGTTCATCGAAGCATTACCAGGTGTTTTTTTAAAGCAAAGGAGGCGCTAGAAGATTACAGTTCAGCCCGTTTTACGCCAAATAGTCTAGTCTTTAAAGGCCCCCCAAAAATGACTTGACCTGTAGACGAAATTCCAACACCACATCGAAAAAGTAGAAAAAAGCAAGCAGGTAAAATATGCATTGTTTGTGAAATTTCAAGTTGCCATTTTGCCTCTAGGTACATTAATGTATGTATGTATGTATCCCTGGTAGTAGTCAAAGTTATATCATTTTCACTTCAAATTTTGAAATCAATTTTGAAACAACCCAAAACAATGTATCACGTAGAAAAAAAGGAACCACGAAAAATAGTCATAACTGCATGAATTCAAAATTGTCTGTTTTCGCCTGTTTTATACTATGTGTATGTGTGTACACGCCCTGATAGTTCCAGAATAATTGATATCTTGTCATATGTCTCTTGAAACAAGGTAACCCTCCCGAATAATGTATCAACCATATTCGAGGTATCACAAATGCAAATACATTTTAATTGAATTTGTACATTTAGAGTTACGCGCGTACTATGCACTAACAAGTAATGCAATAATGACTGCGTCTTTAAATTATGTTTGACGTCTTGGACTTAGCACCCTAGGTTGAAAATGTTAAAGGAACACGTTGCCTTGGATCGGTCGAGTTGGTCTTTGAAAAGCGTCCTGTAACCGCTTGTTATGGTTAGAAAGATGTTGTAAAAGTAGAATACAATGATCTACACAAATATGCCTCAAAATTGAGTGGTTTTCGTTTTACCTCGTCGATAAACACGGTCGGCCATTTATGGGAGTCAAAACTTTGACTCCCATAAATAGTCGACCGAGTTAGTTCACGACGTAAAATGAAAACCGTGCAATTTTGAGTGATACTTGTGTGGATCATTATATTCTACTTTTAAAACATCTTTCTAACCATATGCAAACGGTTTCAAACGCTGTTCATAGACCAACTCGTCCGATCTAAGGCAACGTGTTCCTTTAATGAGGTTCCAAACTTTACAAGTTTTTTATCCCTAGCCCTGTCATGGGGGTTCCAGTCTAATTTAATTAAATTTGTTTAATTAAGATTACGTGCGTAACAAGCCCCTACAAATGCTTGCAATAATGAGTGCACCTTTTTAAGGCCTGACCACACAAGGTCAGTAGATGTTAGGGAGGTTGACAGCCTTACCTAGTGGTGCCCAGTCTAAGGTGTCCAGCATAATTTAAAGCGCAAGTGACATAATTATTTCAATAACATTTAGTGCATTGTAATACGTGACGTAATACTTATTAAACTAAGTTCAGTCCCAAAAAATACTTAAACCCCCATAACCCTGCTAGAGATAATACTTTTGCAACCCCTCTCTAATATCTTCCGTTCCAGTGGTGACCGGTCCAAGGCGACAGACATAAATTAAAGCAGTCTCGCATTTCTTGTTAGGCATTAAACGCAAGTAACTTAAATTAAACAAATTTAGTTTCACTTTATTGTCACCTTAGATGCTTTATTTGGTAGGGTTAGTTTCAAGAGACAATTGCATGCAAATTCAGTGTGACAGTGATATCAATAGACCGATCCAGAAGGCACCGCTCACGACGCACTGCAGAACTCTGCCGCGCGCACCAAGATACGCGCACACATGTCGGACCTTCGTTGCTTTGTGATTGGTCAATACGCAATTGGGCGGAGCTTAGTGAAACTATCAGGGCGTGTGCACACATAAACTAGTGGAAATAACAGGCGAAAACGGCAATTTGAACTTGTGCAAGTTTCCAATATTTCTAAACTTGTATACATTTTCGATGCTTTGTATTTTTAAGTTTCAAGAAACGTTTGCATTAAAATTTGAGGTGAAAGTTTTCTTAATTGTACTACTATCTGGGCCTAAGAATGTTCAAATAGAATTGAAAATATTGGCCAAAAGTAGGCGTCCTTTTTTGGCTTGCATCGCTTAGATCCAAGCCACAGACACAAAACAAAAACACTATACTGTAGCCAATGATTTACGCTTTCCGTTGGTGTATAGTATGTGCGAATCAAATAATGTATTGGATATTATATGGGCCTCCGTGTAGTGTCATTATTTGGAGAAAAACTTACTTTTTTAGCCTTTTTCTCCCTTAGGGTGAGGGGTAGCTTTTTCGCCGCCCTTGTTGCGCAGATTTATGCGTCAGACACGAAACAATTATAAACGTGTAGCCCTTGAATGGGGCTTTCCTCTGGTGTATATTTTGTGTGGATCAACAAATTTCTTTGGGTTCAAAATAACCTTTGTACTTTGAATTTCTCTCCAGAATGGCTAATATTGACGTCCGGAAAACACTCTTCGTGCCAACCATTCGGAGTAGGCTTGCTTAAACGTTTTTTAAAGCACCACGGAGTTGATGGAGGGTCTCCGCAAGTTGATTATCGGATGCGGTATTATTCAAGCCACACACAGGTACCCTGATTATTTCTCTAGCCTACCAAGTTCAGGAATAATGGTCAAGTTCACAGACTCTGAGCGAACTTGTATGCCAACCATTTTCGGCACCCCGTTGCCTGGCGTTTTCAAACTTGACCAAAATGGCCGAAAATGGCTCCCTCTTTTGTCGGCTTGCATCGCTTAGATCCAAGCCACAGACACAAAACAAAAACATGAAACTGTAGCCCATGATTAGCGCGACCGTTGGTGTATAGTATGTGCGAATCCAATAATGTATTGGATATGATATGGGCCTCCGTGTAGTGTCATTATTTGGAGAAAAACTTACTTTTTTTAGCCTTTTTCTCCCTTAGGGTGAGGGGTAGCTTTTTCGCCGCCCTTGTTGCGCAGATTTATGCGTCAGACACGAAACAATTATAAACGTGTAGCCCTTGAATAGGGCTTTCCTCTGGTGTATATTATGTGTGGATCAACAATATTTTTCGGGTTCAAAATAACCTTTGTACTTTGAATTTCTCTCCAGAACGGCTAATATTGACGTCCGGAAAACACTCTTCGTGCCAACCATTCGGAGTAGGCTTGCTCAAACACTTTTTGAGCACCACGGAGTTGATGTAGGGTCTCATCAAGTTGATTATCGGATGTGGTATTATTCAAGCCACACACAGGTACCCTGATTATTTCTCTAGCCTACCAAGTTCAGGAATAATGGTCAAGTTCACAGACTCTGAGCGAACTTGTACGCCAACCATTTTCGGCACCCCGTTGCCTGGCGTTTTCAAACTTGACCAAAATGGCCGAAAATGGCTCCCTCCTTTGTCGGCTTGCATCGCTTAGATACAAGCCACAGACACAAACCAAAAACATGAAACTGTAGCCCATGATTAGCGCTTTCCGTTGGTGTATAGTATGTGCGAATTCAATAATGTCTTGGATACGATATGGGCCTCCGTGTAGTGTCATTGTTTGAAGAAAAACGTACGTTTTGAGCCTTTTTCCCTTAGGGTAAGGAGTAGCTTTTTTGCTGCCCTTTTTGCGCAGGCCTTGAATAGGGATTTGGCAAGGGGGTATTTTGGGTGCGTGGTTCTAGTCATGGTGCGAAAAAAAAGAACTTTGCAAAAATCTGACGTAAAGTAAACGTCTTTGATTAATACTCGTTTTTATGCAAATCTTTAGTCTCGAGAATTTGGGAGCAATTCTGCCTAAAGTGAGCGCACTTTTGTGCTTTTGGAGGCTTATTAGTGAGTAATTATTTTTTTAACTTTCATTTCACGTCAGATTGTCTACTTTCCGGGGGGGAAATGCTAAAAAATCATCTTTTTTAGTAATTACAAATAGTGCCTTTAACAGCTTATGGAACTAGCCCATGGATGTATGACTTCTTACATCATTTCATAGCTGACCAATTATAACTCAGAAAGTAAAAGCCCGTGAAGATTCCATTGATCGCTACTGCTATAAGATCGTATTGATTAAGAAGAGCGCTTTTGTGATCCAATTTCTTTGTTATTTTTGGTGTGGGGCTTGCATGCTCCTTGGCTAATTTGAATGTGAATAGCCCAGTTGTGAATAGTTCTTCTCAAGTAAGCACGTGATTGAGTGGAAATTTCTGCTACGAAACCTGCACACAGCACGGTTGAGTGACTCGTCAATATGCCGCGGTTGGAAGTGCTTGTTGGTGGATCTGTGTGCTGTGCTGTTTTGCTTTGCTTTGCTGTGCTATGTTTTGTGAGTACTGTTTCAGTTGTAGTTTCAGTTGTAGTTTCAGTTGTAGTTTCAGTTGTAGTTTCAGTTGTAGTTTCAGTTGTAGTTCCAGTTGTAGTTCCAGTTGTAGTTCCAGTTGTAGTCCCAGTTGTAGTCCCAGTTGTAGTCCCAGTTGTAGTTTCAGTTGTAGTTTCAGTTGTAGTCTCAGTTGTAGTCTCAGTTGTAGTCTCAGTTGTAGTCCCAGTTGTAGTCCCAGTTGTAGTCCCAGTTGTAGTCCCAGTTGTAGTCCCAGTTGTAGTCCCAGTTGTAGTCCCAGTTGTAGTCGCAGTTGTAGTCGCAGTTGTAGTCGCAGTTGTAGTCGCAGTTGTAGTCTCAGTTGTAGTCTCAGTTGTAGTCTCAGTTGTAGTCTCAGTTGTAGTCTCAGTTGTAGTCTCAGTTGTAGCCGCAGTTGTAGTCTCAGTTGTAGTCTCAGTTGTAGTCTCAGTTGTAGCCGCAGTTGTAGCCGCAGTTGTAGCCGCAGTTGTAGTCGCAGTTGTAGTCGCAGTTGTAGTCTCAGTTGTAGTCTCAGTTGTAGTCTCAGTTGTAGTCTCAGTTGTAGTCGCAGTTGTAGTCGCAGTTGTAGTCGCAGTTGTAGTCGCAGTTGTAGTCGCAGTTGAAGTCGCAGTTGTAGTCGCAGTTGTAGTCGCAGTTGTAGTCGCAGTTGTAGTCGCAGTTGTAGTCGCAGTTGTAGTCGCAGTTGTAGTCTCAGTTGTAGTCTCAGTTGTAGTCTCAGTTGTAGTCTCAGTTGTAGTCTCAGTTGTAGTCTCAGTTGTAGTCTCAGTTGTAGTCTCAGTTGTAGTCTCAGTTGTAGTCTCAGTTGTAGTCTCAGTTGTAGTCTCAGTTGTAGTCTCAGTTGTAGTCTCAGTTGTAGTCTCAGTTGTAGTCGCAGTTGTAGTCGCAGTTGTAGTCGCAGTTGTAGTCGCAGTTGTAGTCGCAGTTGTAGTCGCAGTTGTAGTCGCAGTTGTAGTCGCAGTTGTAGTCGCAGTTGTAGTCGCAGTTGTAGTCGCAGTTGTAGTCGCAGTTGTAGTCGCAGTTGTAGTCGCAGTTGAAGTCGCAGTTGTAGTCGCAGTTGTAGTCGCAGTTGTAGTCGCAGTTGTAGTCGCAGTTGTAGTCGCAGTTGTAGTCGCAGTTGTAGTCGCAGTTGTAGTCTCAGTTGTAGTCTCAGTTGTAGTCGCAGTTGTAGCCGCAGTTGTAGCCGCAGTTGTAGCCGCAGTTGTAGCCGCAGTTGTAGCCGCAGTTGTAGCCGCAGTTGTAGCCGCAGTTGTAGTCTCAGTTGTAGTCTCAGTTGTAGTCTCAGTTGTAGTCTCAGTTGTAGTCTCAGTTGTAGTCGCAGTTGTAGTCGCAGTTGTAGTCGCAGTAGTAGTCGCAGTTGTAGTCGCAGTTGTAGTCGCAGTTGTAGTCGCAGTTGTAGTCGCAGTTGTAGTCTCAGTTGTAGTCTCAGTTGTAGTCTCAGTTGTAGTCTCAGTTGTAGTCTCAGTTGTAGTCTCAGTTGTAGTCTCAGTTGTAGTCTCAGTTGTAGTCTCAGTTGTAGTCTCAGTTGTAGTCTCAGTTGTAGTCTCAGTTGTAGTCACAGTTGTAGTCTCAGTTGTAGTCTCAGTTGTAGTCTCAGTTGTAGTCTCAGTTGTAGTCTCAGTTGTAGTCTCAGTTGTAGTCTCAGTTGTAGTCTCAGTTGTAGTCGCAGTTGTAGTCGCAGTTGTAGTCGCAGTTGTAGTCGCAGTTGTAGTCGCAGTTGTAGTCGCAGTTGTAGTCGCAGTTGTAGTCGCAGTTGTAGTCGCAGTTGTAGTCGCAGTTGTAGTCGCAGTTGTAGTCGCAGTTGTAGTCGCAGTTGTAGTCGCAGTTGTAGTCGCAGTTGTAGTCGCAGTTGTAGTCGCAGTTGTAGTCGCAGTTGTAGTCGCAGTTGTAGTCGCAGTTGTAGTCGCAGTTGTAGTCGCAGTTGTAGTCGCAGTTGTAGTCGCAGTTGTAGTCGCAGTTGTAGTCGCAGTTGTAGTCGCAGTTGTAGTCGCAGTTGTAGTCGCAGTTGTAGTCGCAGTTGTAGTCGCAGTTGTAGTCGCAGTTGTAGTCGCAGTTGTAGTCGCAGTTGTAGTCGCAGTTGTAGTCTCAGTTGTAGTCTCAGTTGTAGTCTCAGTTGTAGTCTCAGTTGTAGTCTCAGTTGTAGTCGCAGTTGTAGTCGCAGTTGTAGTCGCAGTTGTAGTCGCAGTTGTAGTCGCAGTTGTAGTCGCAGTTGTAGTCGCAGTTGTAGTCGCAGTTGTAGTCGCAGTTGTAGTCGCAGTTGTAGTCGCAGTTGTAGTCGCAGTTGTAGTCGCAGTTGTAGTCGCAGTTGTAGTCGCAGTTGTAGTCGCAGTTGTAGTCGCAGTTGTAGTCGCAGTTGTAGTCGCAGTTGTAGTCGCAGTTGTAGTCGCAGTTGTAGTCGCAGTTGTAGTCGCAGTTGTAGTCGCAGTTGTAGTCGCAGTTGTAGTCGCAGTTGTAGTCGCAGTTGTAGTCTCAGTTGTAGTCGCAGTTGTAGTCTCAGTTGTAGTCTCAGTTGTAGTCTCAGTTGTAGTCTCAGTTGTAGTCGCAGTTGTAGTCGCAGTTGTAGTCGCAGTTGTAGTCGCAGTTGTAGTCGCAGTTGTAGTCGCAGTTGTAGTCGCAGTTGTAGTCGCAGTTGTAGTCGCAGTTGTAGTCGCAGTTGTAGTCGCAGTTGTAGTCGCAGTTGTAGTCGCAGTTGTAGTCGCAGTTGTAGTCGCAGTTGTAGTCGCAGTTGTAGTCGCAGTTGTAGTCTCAGTTGTAGTCTCAGTTGTAGTCGCAGTTGTAGTCGCAGTTGTAGTCGCAGTTGTAGTCGCAGTTGTAGTCGCAGTTGTAGTCGCAGTTGTAGTCGCAGTTGTAGTCGCAGTTGTAGTCTCAGTTGTAGTCGCAGTTGTAGTCGCAGTTGTAGTCGCAGTTGTAGTCGCAGTTGTAGTCGCAGTTGTAGTCGCAGTTGTAGTCGCAGTTGTAGTCGCAGTTGTAGTCGCAGTTGTAGTCGCAGTTGTAGTCGCAGTTGTAGTCGCAGTTGTAGTCGCAGTTGTAGTCGCAGTTGTAGTCGCAGTTGTAGTCGCAGTTGTAGTCGCAGTTGTAGTCGCAGTTGTAGTCGCAGTTGTAGTCGCAGTTGTAGTCGCAGTTGTAGTCGCAGTTGTAGTCGCAGTTGTAGTCGCAGTTGTAGTCGCAGTTGTAGTCGCAGTTGTAGTCGCAGTTGTAGTCGCAGTTGTAGTCGCAGTTGTAGTCGCAGTTGTAGTCGCAGTTGTAGTCGCAGTTGTAGTCGCAGTTGTAGTCGCAGTTGTAGTCGCAGTTGTAGTCGCAGTTGTAGTCGCAGTTGTAGTCGCAGTTGTAGTCGCAGTTGTAGTCGCAGTTGTAGTCGCAGTTGTAGTCGCAGTTGTAGTCGCAGTTGTAGTCGCAGTTGTAGTCGCAGTTGTAGTCGCAGTTGTAGTCGCAGTTGTAGTCGCAGTTGTAGTCGCAGTTGTAGTCGCAGTTGTAGTCGCAGTTGTAGTCGCAGTTGTAGTCGCAGTTGTAGTCGCAGTTGTAGTCGCAGTTGTAGTCGCAGTTGTAGTCGCAGTTGTAGTCGCAGTTGTAGTCGCAGTTGTAGTCGCAGTTGTAGTCGCAGTTGTAGTCGCAGTTGTAGTCGCAGTTGTAGTCGCAGTTGTAGTCGCAGTTGTAGTCGCAGTTGTAGTCGCAGTTGTAGTCGCAGTTGTAGTCGCAGTTGTAGTCGCAGTTGTAGTCGCAGTTGTAGTCGCAGTTGTAGTCGCAGTTGTAGTCGCAGTTGTAGTCGCAGTTGTAGTCGCAGTTGTAGTCGCAGTTGTAGTCGCAGTTGTAGTCGCAGTTGTAGCCACATCGCAGTTGTAGCCACATCGCAGTTGTAGCCACATCGCAGAGGGTGCCTGACTACGAGCCACATCCCAGAGGGTGCCTGACTACAAGCCACATCCCAGAGGGTGCCTGCCTAAAGGACATCATCCCATGTGATTGAAGCACATCAAACATTGGTAGATGGCTAGAAAATGATCTTGTTAATTCAAGGGGTCTCGGTTTAAGACTTGGTCCCTCTTAGAAAACTTTTTGGTTTAGACCCTCAAATGGTGTTGGAAGTCCCATCCCCTACATGGTGTCTTTCCGTTGATGTATGCCTTTAAAAGTGCTTGCCCTAACCAAGTTTTTTTGTGTGGATCTTTTTAGTGCCTGACTACGAGCCACATCCCAGAGGGTGCCTGACTACGAGCCACATCCCAGAGGGTGCCTGAATACGAGCCACATCCCAGAGGGTGCCTGACTACGAGCCACATCCCAGAGGGTGCCTGACTACAAGCCACATCCCAGAGGGTGCCTGCCTAAAGGACATCATCCCATGTGATTGAAGCTCATCAAACATTGGTAGATGGCTAGAAAATGATCTTGTTAATTCATTGGGTCTCGGTTTAAAACTTGGTCCATCTTACAAAGCATGGTGGTTTAGACCCCCAAATGGTGTTGGAAGTCCCATCCCCTACAAGGTTCCTTTCCTTCGATAAATGCCTTTAAAAGTGCTTGTCCTAGCCGAATTTTTTTTTAATCTTTTTAGTGCCTGACTTCAAGCCACATCCCAGAGGGTGCCTGACTACAAGCCACATCCCAGAGGGTGCCTGACTACGAGCCACATCCCAGAGGGTGCCTGACTACAAGCCACATCCCAGAGGGTGCCTGACTACAAGCCACATCCCAGAGGGTGCCTGCCTAAAGGACATCATCCCATGTGATTGAAGCACATCAAACATTGGTAGATGGCTAGAAAATGATCTTGTTAATTCATTGGGTCTCGGTTTAAAACTTGGTCCCTCTTACAAAGCATGGTGGTTTAGACCCCCAAATGGTGTTGGAAGTCCCATCCCCTACAAGGTTCCTTTCCTTCGATAAATGCCTTTAAAAGTGCTTGCCCTAGCCAAGTTTTTTTTGTGTGAATCTTTTTAGTGCCTGACTACAAGCCACATCCCAGAGGGTGCCTGACTACGAGCCACATCCCAGAGGGTGCCTGACTACAAGCCACATCCCAGAGGGTGCCTGACTACAAGCCACATCCCAGAGGGTGCCTGACTACGAGCCACATCCCAGAGGGTGCCTGACTACGAGCCACATCCCAGAGGGTGCCTGACTACGAGCCACATCCCAGAGGGTGCCTGACTACGAGCCATCATCCCATGTGATTGAAGCACATCAAACATTGGTAGATGGCTAGAAAATTATCTTGTTAATTAAAGGGCTCTCGGTTTAACACTTGGTCCCTCGTAGAAAACATGTTGGTTTAGACCCCCAAATGGTGTTGGAAGTTCCATCCCCTACAAGGTTCCTTTTCTTCGATAAATGCCTTTAAAAGTGCTTTAAAAGTCAGTTTAAGCATTTTTTAAGCAGTAGTCCTGTGATGATCATCTGGGACCAATTTTATAGAGCTGTTTAGGCAGAAATATTGCTAAAACAGTTCTCTATTATTTTATGCTTGGATCCTTTTTGTGCCTATAAGCATCTCTATGAAATTTGCCCCTGATGATCTATGTCTTTATATGGTTTGTACTTATGTAGTACATTGTAATTTTCTTTCAGATGATTGTGACGACTGCTTTCCAGCCATCCCGTCAACCTGGACCATGAAGATGTGACAGCACAGTACAGAGAGAGAGAGATACATCATGGCTTGAGGCAGCTACATACCAGGGTCCCAAATGGAATATGAAGGTAAGATGTCTTTTAAGTTAAGCTTGACTTTCAAGTTTAGAAGTCAATTAAAGTGCATAAAATTGACATTTCTTGGGTCTCATAATTAAAGTTAGTCCCATTTACCTTGCACGAATACTGTTAAAGGGCCAGGAGCGTCACTGAGTGAGGGATATGCATGCTTTATAAAAAGCCATTATTGTTACTATTATGCACAAATCTTCGATCTTTAAATCCAAGTCGCAATCTAACTGGTTTATTTTTCGGTTTTTGATCATATTACAGGACTAACGCAGTCGAACAACTTTGAGTTGGACACATCAAGATGCTGAGCCACCTTATGCCGTACCATTTAAAGTCAGCATAGCATACAACATCATCATCACCACCTCATCTAAGGCGTCATGACAACAGATGAACACATTGTCAACAGAATGGAACCCAAGTACACGAATGAGACGAAGAGACAGACCAAGTTGGCGTTAGATGGATGACATCAAGCAACAAGCACAAGAAAGATCAAGGTGGAATGGTGATGAAGAAGCCTTCCTTCTGCAGTATGGAGCCACATAGGCTAGATATTATGTCACTTACAATAAAAAAAAAAGATTTGTGAAGATTTCACGTTTCGTTGGCCTGTTTAGTTCATTCTTGGAAGTATATGTGCTTTTAGAAATATTGTCAACATACTTGAAATGAGGTACTTCATTACAAGTATGTAGACAGAATACATAATAAACTTGTATCGAGGTACTATACAAGTTCATGTATTCACATACAAAAATTGCATGTTTGTAATAAGGTACTTCATTACAATCATGTAATTATAACATGCTTGCAATAAAGTACCTTATTGCAAGTATGTAAAAGCTTCATGTGCGTAATGAAGTACCGCATTACAACCATGAAACAAGTTAAGTTAATTTGTAATGCAGTTTGCTAATTACAAAATACGAAACAACATAATTTTATTTGTAGTAAATTCATAACAAATAAAAAGAGAATTTGTTTTAATGAGTTTGTTTAAGTGTTTATTAGACATTAAGTTTTGTATTGTTACTACTTAATTTGAATAATGAATCAAATATAAAATGTAACTTTTGTAATGTGTCATTCTGTCTATCAATTATTTATTAGTCTAATTGTTTACATGGTATTTGTTCTGGGGTAGCTTACATGGTGGCCACCATACTTTGTTGTTGGTAACTCTGAATAAAGCTTTTAATGTGAAAGGTCATGCCATTGTGTCGTGTGAAAATGGAGGTTGGTTAAGAGTACTCATTAAACGAGTTTATTTAAGTACAAGGGTCATGACAATGTCATAGGGTACTCATTAACAAGGTTATTTAATTACAAAGGGAATGACAATGTCATAGAGTACTCATTAACGAGGTTATTTAATTACAAAGGTTATGACAATGTCATAGAGTACTCATTAACGAGGTTAATTAATTACAAAGGGAATGACAATGTCACAGAGTACTCATTAACGAGGTTATTTAATTACAAAGGTCATGACAATGTCATATAGTACTCATTAAAGAGGTGATTTAATTACAAAGGTATTGACAATGTCATAGAGAACTCATTAACGAGGTTAAATAATTACAAAGGGAACGGCAATGTCATAGAGTACTCACCAATGAGATGATTTAATTACAAAGGTATTGACAATGTCACAAGAGTACTCATTAACGAGGTTATATTAATTACAAAGGTGATGACAATGTCATAGAGAACTCATTAACGAGGTTAATTAATTACAAAGGGAATGGCAATGTCATAGAGTACTCACCAATGAGATGATTTAATTACAAAGGTATTGACAATGTCATAGGGTACTCATTAACGAGGTTATTTAATTACAAAGGGAATGACAATGTCATAGAGTACTCATTAACGAGGTTAATTAATTACAAAGGGAATGACAATGTCATAGAGTACTCATTAACGAGGTTATTTAATTACAAAGGGAATGACAATGTCATAGAGTACTCATTAACGAGGTTAATTAATTACAAAGGGAATGACATTGTCATAGAGTACTCATTAACGAGGTGATTAAACTACAAAGGTGTTGACAATGTCATAGGGTACTCATTAACGAGGTTATTTAGTTACACAGCTATTGACATTGTTTAGCTGTATAGAGTACTCATTAACAAGGTTGAATAATTTCAAAGGTCATGACATTATCTGAATAGAGTACTCATTAACAAGGTTTTATAATTACAAAGGTCATGACATTGTCTTAGCTGTATAGAGTACTCATTGACAAGGTTTTATAATTACAAAGGTCATGACATTGTCTTAGCTGTATAGAGTACTCATTAACAAGAATTAATAATTACAAAGGTCATGGCATTGTCTTAGCTGAATAGAGTACTCATTAACAAGATTTTATATTATAATAATAATATAAAATAATAGTGATAAATAATTTTCAGAGAGGGGTAACATTACAAATAAGCAATTGTTGTAGTGGTTACACACTCAAATTTATTACGATCCCTTTTGTGGGGTGGGAGATGACAACCTTCACGTGGTCCACCCTGTTGTTAACTAATTGTCATCAAACAATACAGCTGTATATACGTATGTATATATAGCTCTATGCATTTAACCAGTAACCCCATCAGGCTCGATGAACTTTCAAGAATGTTCATGATCAGTCAATGACCATGCCTAAAACAGTTCATAACATGTTCATTAGAGCAGATCATGAACCAAGTTCAAGAACTGTTTATCTGTTCAATTGATGGACGTTTGATAGGGGAACAAAAGGGAAGCGACGAGTTCTTTATTGGCCTTTTAAAACCAGCAGGGTCATTGCCAGGTGATAAAGGCCCGAGCAGATGGCGAGGGCCTTTATTGCACGGCAACATACGTTTAAGAACAAGTCACTACTCTTTTATTCCCATTAATAGTAATGCCCTTTTGTTAAAAAGCGCGCTTAGAAATAGATATGTGTGCGCACTTACATTACGCCCTGTTACTAAAAGCTATGAATTGCGTGTTTGGCATTAGTATATTGGCGTACGTGCAAGCCTGACACGCGGAAGCCAGCCGGTTATAAACAGCTCCAGCTGGGCCCAATTTCATGGCTCTGCTTACAGTAAGCAGAGAATCAGTGCTTACCGAAGCAGGGAATTCTGTGTATACGGCAAGCGTACTTCACAGGTTAGCGGAAAATTTTGGCTTTTGCGCGTGCCTACTCCACATTTCTAGGCATTCTGCGCTTAAAAGGCTAGCAATGAAATCCGGTTATAAACGGCTCCAGCTGGGCCCAATTTCATGGCACTGCTTACGGTAGGCAGAGAATCAGCGCTTACGGTAGCAGGGAATTCTGTGTATACGGCAAGCGTATTTCACTGGTTAGCGGCGAATTTTGGCTTTTGCGCATGACGTTTCGAGGCATTCTACGCTTGAAAGGCTAGCACATAAAACCGGTTATAAACAGCTCCAGCTGGGCCCAATTTCATGGCACTGCTTACAGTAAGCAGAGAATCAGCGCTCTCCGAAGCAGGGAATTCTGTGTATACAGCAAGCATATTTCACGGGTTAGCGGCAAATTTTGGCTTTTGTGCGTGCCTACTCCATGTTTCTAGGCATTCTACGCTTTAAAGGCTAGCACATAAAGCCGGTTATAAACAGCTCCAGCTGGGCCCAATTTCATGGCACTGCTTACGATAAGCAGAGAATCAGCGCTTACGGAAGCAGGGAATTCTGTGTATACAGCAAGCATATTTCACGGGTTAGCGGCAAATTTTGGCTTTTGTGCGTGCCTACTCCATGTTTCTAGGCATTCTACGCTTTAAAGGCTAGCACATAAAGCCGGTTATAAACAGCTCCAGCTGGGCCCAATTTCATGGCACTGCTTACGATAAGCAGAGAATCAGCGCTTACGGAAGCAGGGAATTCTGTGTATACGGCAAGCGTATTTCACAAGTTAGCGGCGTATTTTGGCTTTTGCGCATGCCTACTCCACGTTTCTAAGCATTCTACGCTTAAAAGCCTACCTCAGAAATTTGGCGCTTGCACGTAAGCGGGGAATCGTGATGGTAACTCCACGTTTCTATGCATTCTCTGCTTAAAAGGGTAGCACAGAAAGCTGGTTATAAACAGCTCCAGCTGGGCCCAATATCATGGCTCTGCTTGCCGTAAGCAAAGAATCAGCGCTTACGGAAGCAGTGAATTCTGTGTATATGGCAAGTGTATTTCACGGGCTTGCGACGAATTTTGGCTTTTGCGCAAGCCTACTCCACGCTTCTAGGCATTCTACGCTTAAAAGCCTACCTCAGAAATTTGGCGCTTGCACGTAAGCGGGGAATCGTGATGGTAAGCGCGGAATTCGGCGGTAAGCAGAGCCATAAAATTGGGCCCTGGTCATTCTCAACCATTTAAACACCTCAGGTGTAGCGCTCTCAACCAATAGGAGTAGCGAAACTGTCTTGGGTATTTATGAATGGATTTTTATAAATTTCATGAATTTTCAGTAAAACTTCCGTCTAAACTTTCTTAGTTTGCAGTTTATTAACTTTAATGCATTATCATAACTCGACTGTGTATCAGCTCCCTGGCATTATGTTATTTTTAGTATCCGTATGTCATTGCTGGTAATGCTCATTAACATAATTATCAATCACTTTACTTTGAAGTGTTTTCTTTTGCCATTAGGTCTAAGCTATAGTAAGTTTTAAAATGTTCAATTTGTGTTGCCAGGTTTTTATTAATTCAAACTTACATTTATCTTCATGAAATCAAGTACAAACAATTGGTTTTGTAAAGGATAACCAATAAACAAAGCTGTTTATTGAGGCAGAGAAAAATAGAGCTTAACATTCAGTGTACAAGTATGGCTTTTGAGTAAAATAAATGCATTGGTCATGTGAAACAGGAAACAACTGTGTGATGTAGACTGATCATTGTAAAAAATAGTAGAAATACCCCTGCCCTGTAAAACAACCGTGCATTGTTTTGTCAAAATGTCAAAGGAAAAGGGGCCTGTGTGAATTATGATTTGTTAACCTATAAAAAATCCGGAAAAACCTTAAGTTATTTGGTTTGTATCCCACTCCAGTGAATTTGTCTTTGTTCACCCCAAAATCATTTACAATTTGCCCAGTCAGTAATTTCCTTTGATATGATTTGAAACTTTGCACGGTGGAAGTTTTATTAAAGAGATAGTACACAGTAAAACATCTGTTTTGAGAAGTGTTTGTTTTAAAGACCGTTGGTTAACGATTCTTTATGCCAGAACTTCAAACATAGAATTAATCTGCAACAAAACATTTCAAAAAGTGATTGCGTTTTTAAAAACCTGTGTTATTTGTGTCAACATGGAAAGAATTTTCCCTTTATATAGGAATACAAGCTGGAAAGCATTACCGCTGTAACGATTCTTATGTTCAATTTGTGAGAGGGGTTCAAAATTGTTACACCTTTTTCATCCCCATAATGTACAAAAAAGATGAAATGTTTCTCAAAATGCGATTATCTAAAGCTGTTTACTAAGCTTCACCGCAGTTATAAGTTTTTACTGACCCATTATTTGAAAGTTGAATATTATCTATAGGAATACAATCTGGGAGGCAATAAAGGCACTGTACACGTTTGGTAATTGTCAAAGACCAGTATTCTCACTTGGTGTATCCCATCATAAGCATAAAATAACAAGCCTGTCATAATTTGGGCTCAATTGGCCATCGAAGTTGCGAGAAAACATTTGGTGTGCTTGCAGCTAGGAATAAAATACTTCTAGCTAGAAGTCTTTTAATATTTTAGTTAGAAATAACCCCTTTCTCAAAAATTACGTTACTTCGGAGGGAGTCGTTTCCCAGAATGTTTATACCATGAACAACCGCTCTCCAATGCTCGTTACCAAGTCAGTTTTTAAGTTAATTGTTTTGAGTAATTACCAAACGTGTACCTTCCCTTTAACGCTTCTCATTTTAATTATTTGGGAGAATAAAAATAGGAAGGATAATCCCAATAGGAATATAATCTGAGAAGCATTACCGCGGTAATGCGTGTTATGATCGGGGAGGGGGGGTCAAGCGTTTGTAACAGGAAGCGAAGTATAATTTTTTTATCTAAAACTTGCACTGTAGGGCCTACTATCCAACTGCTATAGGCCCTACTCCTCACCGCATGTATAAAGTTTTATGGCATTCCAGAGTTCAATATGGTCCAACTGGAAAGAATTTAGTCAAATTAGGATACAATAGGGATACAATCCGAGAAGCGTTACTGCGGTAATGCTTTTATATTCAATTTGGGGGGGGGGGGGGGGAGGGGAGGGAATAAAAAGTGGTACCCCGTTTTCCATACCCGGACGTAAATGTACTTCTTAAACGATGCATTGTACTATCCAAAGCTGTCGTACTTCTTACCACTTAGATTTTTTTCCACTGGTTTTTCAGAGTTTCATTGTCATAATGGGAAGAATAGTTCATATAGAAACACAATCTGAGAAGCATTACCGCAGTGACGCTTCTTACATTAAATTTTGGGGTCGCCAGAAGCCATTGGACACTATTGGTAATTGTCAAAGACCAGTCTTCCCACTTGCTGTATCTCAACATAATATGCATATAATAACAAACCTGTGAAAATTTGGGCTCGATTGGTCGTCGGAGTTGCGAGATAACTATGAAAGAAAAAAACACCCTTGTCACGCAAAATTGTGTGCTTTCAGATGCTTGATTTCGGGACCTCAAATTCTAAACTTGAGGTCTCGAAATCAAATTCGTGGAAAATTACTTCTTTCTCGAAAACTACCCACTTCAGAGGGAGCCGTTTCTCACTTTTTTTTATACTACGAACCTCTCCCCATTACTCATTACCAAGTAAGGTTTTATGCTAATAATTATTTTGAGTAATTACCAATAGTGTCCACTGCCTTTAAGCTATTTTTCTGTGCTTAGCAAGTGTTTGTGCTTCCAGGCATAATGAAATTAGGCCTACGTTCCAGTCTATTTCCTGGCAGGCAATACATTCCACTGCTCATATTATGAAAAATGCTGTATGATAACGACCAAATAAATAGAAGGCTGGATTTCTGCACAAAAATATTGGAAAAAGTCATACAAATTGAACTTTGATAGCGCCCTCTATTGACAGGCTAATTTCATTTTGATTCAAATTATATCGCCAATTGTTCTTCACCAATGTTCTCCAATAATTTCACGAAATCGCCTTAAAAATTACAGATTATTCTTCATCCATCAACCAGTTAATTCTCGCCCGTGCGTGCAGTATAGAAGTGAGTAGGACTTTTCTTCTTTTGTTATCTCTAAAGATGGGATATTGGTATTTTTTAAGTATGGGGCTCGTGATCAGTGTGATGATCAATCATTGATGGTTTGCTGCGTGCATGGGAAAGTTTGTTATTTACCAGTTACGATATGGTAGTGTTTTACCGTAGTTACAGAAGTTCCGGAGTACCCAATCATCAAGTGGTTGATTATTAAGGTTACTAGTGCTGTGTTTCTTCTCTTTGGGCCTAATAATAATCCAGTTGATCTCATTGTTTTGTGTACATGCTGTATTACCTATAAAATTTTTTTTTATAATAATTGACACTAGGCCTAGGCCTGTTTCGTTGTCTACGGATATGTGATGTGTGCTTTGTTTACCCACGCCTGCTTCTTCTATTCTGTGGAAGAGGTAAAGACATCACCAATCAGTGGTAAAGCTCGTTCATTTCAACAATGGATGAAGGTAAGTGAAGATTGAACAACTTCTTTCCAATTTTCTCATTTGCTTTCACCTTTTTTGTTTACAGTACAGTACTCTTGATGTTGGAACTGTAATACTTACCTTCATTGGTGATGATCAGTGTTGTAGCCATGGTGGGCGACGGTGGGCGGGCCTGCCCAGTACTGACATGTTCAGCGCTTGCGGAAGCAGGGAATTCTGTGTATACGGCAAGCGTATTTCACGGGTTAGCGGTAAATTTTGGCTTTTGTGAGTGCCTACTCCACGTTTCTAGGCATTCTGCGCTTGAAAGGCAAGCACATGAAGCCGGTTATAAACAGCTCCAGCTGGGCCAAATTTCATGGCACTGCTTACGGGAAGCAGAGAATCAGCGCTTACCAAAGCAGGGAATTCTGTGTATACGGCACGCGTATTTCACGGTTTTGCGGCGAATTTGGCTTTTGCGCGTGACGTTTCTAGGCATTCTACGTTTGTAAGGCTAGCACATAAAACCGGTTATAAACAGCTCCAGCTGGGCCCAATTTCATGGCACTGCTTACGGTAAGCAGAGAATCAGCGCTTACGGAAGCAGGGAATTATGTGTATACGGCAAGCATATTTCTCGGGTTAGCGGCAAATTTTGGCTTTTGCGCATGCCTACTCTACGTTTCTAGGCATTCTACGCTTAAAAGGCTAGCAAAGAAATCCGGTTATAAACGGCTCCAGCTGGGCCCAACTTCATGGCACTGCTTACGATAGGCAGAGAATCAGCGCTTACGGTAGCAGGGAATTCTGTGTATACGGCAAGCATATTTCACTGGTTAGCGGCGAATTTTGGCTTTTGCGCGTGACGTTTCTAGCCATTCTACGCTTGAAAGGCAAGCAAATAAAGCCGGTTATAAACAGCTCCAGCTGTACCCAATTTCATGGCACTGCTTACGATAAGCAGAGAATCAGCGCTTACGGAAGCAGGGAATTCTGTGTATACGGTAAGCGTATTTCACAAGTTAGCCGCGTATTTTGGCTTTTGCGCGTGACGTTTCTAGGCATTCTACGCTTGAAAGGCTAGCACATAAAACCGGTTATAAACAGCTCCAGCTGGGCCCAAATTCATGGCACTGCATACGGTAAGCAGAGAATCAGCGCTTACGGAAGCAGGGAATTCTGTGTATACGGCAAGCGTATTTCACTGCTTAGCGGCGATTTGGCTTTTGCGCGTGACGTTTCTAGGCATTCTACGTTTGTAAGGCTAGCACATAAAACCGGTTATAAACAGCTCCAGCTGGGCCCAATTTCATGGCACTGCTTACGGTAAGCAGAGAATCAGCGCTTACGGAAGCAGGGAATTATGTGTATACGGCAAGCATATTTCTCGGGTTAGCGGCAAATTTTGGCTTTTGCGCATGCCTACTCTACGTTTCTAGGCATTCTACGCTTAAAAGGCTAGCAAAGAAATCCGGTTATAAACGGCTCCAGCTGGGCCCAACTTCATGGCACTGCTTACGATAGGCAGAGAATCAGCGCTTACGGTAGCAGGGAATTCTGTGTATACGGCAAGCATATTTCACTGGTTAGCGGCGAATTTTGGCTTTTGCGCGTGACGTTTCTAGCCATTCTACGCTTGAAAGGCAAGCAAATAAAGCCGGTTATAAACAGCTCCAGCTGTACCCAATTTCATGGCACTGCTTACGATAAGCAGAGAATCAGCGCTTACGGTAGCAGGGAATTCTGTGTATACGGCAAGCGTATTTCACAAGTTAGCGGCGTATATTGGCTTTTGCGCGTGACGTTTCTAGGCATTCTACGCTTGAAAGGCTAGCACATAAAACCGGTTATAAACAGCTCCAGCTGGGCCCAAATTCATGGCACTGCTTACGGTAAGCAAAGAATCAGCGCTTACGGAAGCAGTGAATTCTGTGTATATGGCAAGTGTATTTCACGGGCTTGCGACGAATTTTGGCTTTTGCGCAAGCCTACTCCACGCTTCTAGGCATTCTACGCTTAAAAGCCTACCTCAGAAATTTGGCGCTTGCACGTAAGCGGGGAATCGTGATGGTAAGCGCGGAATTCGGCGGTAAGCAGAGCCATAAAATTGGGCCCTGGTCATTCTCAACCATTTAAACACCTCAGGTGTAGCGCTCTCAACCAATAGGAGTAGCGAAACTGTCTTGGGTATTTATGAATGGATTTTTATAAATTTCATGAATTTTCAGTAAAACTTCCGTCTAAGCTTTCTTAGTTTGCAGTTTATTAACTTTAATCAATTATCACAACTCGACTGTGTATCAGCTCCCTGGCATATGTTATTTTTAGTATCCGTATGTCATTGCTGGTAATGCTCATTAACATAATTATCAATCACTTTACTTTGAAGTGCTTTCTTTTGCCATTATAGTAAGTTTTAAAATGTTCAATTTGTGTTGCCAGGTTTTTATTCATTCAAACTTACATTTATTTTCATATGAAATCAAGTACAAACAATTGTTTTTTAAAGGATAACCAATAAACAAACAAGTTCTTTGGTTTGTATCCCACTCCAGTGAATTTGTCTTTGTTCACCCCAAAATCATTTACAATTTGCCAGGTCAGTAATTTCCTTTGATATGATTTGAAAATTTGCACGGTGGAAGTTTTATTATTGTACACAGTAAAACATCTGTTTTGAGAAGTGTTTGTTTTAAAGACCGTTGGTTAATGACTCTTTATTCCAGAACTTCAAACATAGAATTAATCTGCAACAAAATCTATACAAAAAGTGATTGCGTTTTTAAAAACCTGTGTCATTTGTCTCAACATGGGAAGAATTTTCCCTTTATATAGGAATACAAGCTGGAAAGCATTACCGCTGTAACGATTCTTATGTTCAATTTGTGAGTGGGGTTCAAAATTGTTACCCCTGGCATCCCCATATGTACCAAAAAGGTTAAATGTTTCTCAAAATGCATTCCAGAGTTCAATATGGTCCAACTGGAAAGAATTTAGTCAAAATAGGATACAATAATAGGGATATCCGAGAAGCGTTACTGCGGTAATGCTTTTTTATTCAATTGGGGGGGGGGGGAATAAAAAGTGGTACCCTGTTTTCCATACTCGGACGTGTGTACTTCTCAAACGATGCACTGTACTATCCAAAGATGTTGTACTTCTTACCACTTAAAGTTTTCTTGTTGGATTTTCAGAGTTTCATTGTCCAAAATAGGGAGAGTAGTTCCTATAGAAACACAATCTGAGAAGCATTACCGTAGTGACGCTTCTTACATTAAATTTTGGGGTGGCCAGTTTCTATTAAAGCCATTAGACACTATTGGTAATTGTCAAAGACCAGTCTTCCCACTTGCTGTATCTCAACATATTATGCATATAATAATAAACCAGTGAAAATTTGAGCTCGATTGGTCGTCGAAGTTGCAAGATAAGGCCGTGTCCCGAAACGGCGACTTCGGCTACAGCTACGGCTAGGGCGCGCGCGTCTGCCTATCCTTCAACACTGATAGATAGAAGTACTGAGTATACAGTGCTAACACACATCGGTGTATGGGTAAAAACCAAAATTAATATTCTTTATCCCCGATGCAAATTTAACATCTATTATACTGATAGACGCGTTGATCTAGCCGTAGCTGAAGCCGAAGTCGTCGTTTCGAACACGGCCTAACTATGAAAGAAAAAAATACCCTTGTCACACAAAGTTGTGTGCTTTCAGATGCTTGATTACGGGACCTCAAATTCTAAACTTGAGGTCTCGAAATCAAATTCGTGGAAAATTATTTCTTCTTTCTCGAAAACTGTCCCACTTCAGAGGGAGCCGTTTCTCACAATGTTTTATACTACGAACCTCTCCCCATTACTCATTACCAAGTAAGGTTTTATGCTAATAATTATTTTGAGTAATTTACCAGTATAAGTAGTGTCCACTGCCTTTAAGTTATTTTTCTGTGCTTAGAAAGTTTTTGTGCTTCCAGGCATAATGAAATACGTCCTACGTTCCAGTCTATTTCCTGGCAGGCAATACATTCCACTGCTCATGTTCTGAAAAAATGCTGTATAATAACAACCAAATAAATAGGCTGGATTTCTGAATAAAACTATTGGAAAAAGTCATAAAAACAGAACTTTGATAGCGCCCTCTATTGACAGCCTAAATTCAATAATGTTTCAAATTACTGTCATGTTCTTCATCAACGTTCTCCAATAATTTCACGAAATCACCTCAAAATCAAAGATTAATTTTCATCCATCAACCAGTTAATTCTCGCCAGCGCGTGCAGCATAAAAGTGAGTAGGACTTTTCTTATTTTGTTATCTCTAAAGATGGGATATTGGTATAAGTATGGGGCTCGTTAGCCCACCTTGTTGAACTGTAATGGCTCCGCTTTTAACATCGGTCCCATCACTCACTGTCACCATTACCTTACAGCCCACCTTCGATACATGTCTTAAACGCTAAGTTTTCAAAGGTCGCAAAGTGCCAGGTAGTTTGATTGCAAATTTCTCCCATTTATAACAGACCTTTACTACTCCAACACACCTCATTGTATTCCTTACATCAGTCTGTGGAATTACTATAACACAAAACAGGGCTTACTAGTATGATGACTTGGCGTTCAATAAGACATGTATCGGAGGTGGGCTGTAATGGTGACAGTGATGAGAACGATGTTAAAAGCGGAGCCATTAACAGCTCAACAAGGTGGGCTAGGGGCTTGTAATCAGTGATGATCAGTCATTGATGGTCTGCTGCGTGTGTGGAAGGTTTGTTATTTACCAGTTACGATATGGTACTGTTTTACCGTAGTTACAGAAGTTCCGGAGTACTCAATCAGCAAAGGTGTTGGAAAAGTTTCCGTATGGCGCCACCACTTTTTCATTCGAAATAAAAGAAAAAAGTATCTAATTTACCTGATTGATATATCCCTTTTTGTAAAAATGAGTGAAAAAGTTGTGGCGCCATACGGAAAGTTATCCAAAAATAATATTAATAATTGACACTAGGCCTAGATGCCCTGTGTGTTTCGTTGTCTACGGATGTATGTGATGTGTGCTTTGTTTACCCCACCTGCTTCTTCTATTCTGTGGAAGAGGTAAAGACATCATCAGTGGTAAAGCTCGTTCATTTCAACAATGGATGAAGGTAAGTGAAAAATTAACAACATCTTCCCAGTTTTCTCATTTGCTTTCACCTTTTTTGTTTACAGTACAGTACTCTTGATGTTGGAACTGTAATACTTACCTTCATTGGTGATGATCAGTGTTGTAGCGATGGTGGGCGACGGTGGGCAGACCTGCCCAGTACTGACAATTTCCGCCCGGCACTTCAGCTGAAAAACAGACTGCCAATACCACAACTAGTTCCAATGGTAGGTCTTGTATTGCATAATGGTCATCAGCCAGTGAGGCAGTTGAACATCTTCTGTGATTAATTTCTGGACAGAAGTTTTATTGGGCTGTTAAAGTCACCTGGAAGTGGTATTTTTTCAAAATAAAGCTTTTGTCACTAATATATGTGATTTGATGAGTGGAATGTGAATCAGTTAACTAAGGTTTTAAAAAATCAGTTCTTATGTTATTTACAAATTTAACAGTAGACCCCGACCCGAGAAGGCGCTGTTCGTGACGTCAATCGAGGCAGACTTTGCCTGTAATGCGTAGAGTAAACACAATTGCAAAGTACATGTACGGACCAAGTCGTGAGTTTGTGCGTTTAAAAACAAAAAAAAATGTTTTTTTCCGGCAATGCCGACCAGGTGTATTGCTGCTGAATGCAGAAAAACACTTTTTGAAATGTACCAACTCACGACTTGGACGTACATGTACTTTGCACGTGTGTTTATTATACGCATTGCAGGCAAAGTCTGCCTCGAATGGCGTCACAAAAGGGGTAGGCGGAGTCAGCCCCCCAAACAACTTTATATATTTTTTTAACATATAAATCGTGACAAACAATTACTAAAAAAAATTGTTTTATTGTTTGTAAGTATATACTCTTATGTTTGAAAGAAAAAAATCTACTTCCAGGTGACTTTAAGTTTGTACAATGATGCTTTAAGGCAAAACGAGTTGTCTTTCGACCCTTGTCATTTTATTTAATTTTTGGAAATCTGAAAAGAGCAAAAGCTATACTCTGCTACTTTGAAAACTCTAGGTTTATACAACCATTTTTTCAAAATTTATGAAAGGAGATAATACCAAGAGATCTGAGCAACTGAAAAAGGTTGAAAGCCCTTTACATCCACATGTATCAACTGCTAGACAAATTGCTTAGGCCTGCAGACATCCCGCTCCTCCGCCCCTTTGACATAATGTCGGAGGAACCACCTGCAACCAAGTGGAAATGACCAAAAACACTTTTCCAAAAACAAAGTGTCACCCGCCAGACAAATGTTTTGCTGCATTTGGCCTGGCAGACGCTCTGCTCCCCCCCAACTTTGTATAGGGAATGGTGTTATTGGTTTTTTCAACTTGGTTTATGTGGCTCCTCTGATGTTTAACCCGGGGGTTGGGAGAGGAGGAGTCTAGCGGGCCCAATGCGGCAAAACCCTTGTCTGGCGGCTGATACTGGTTTGGGGAATAGTGTCATTGGTCAATTCAACTTTGTTTGAGGTGGTTCCTCTGATGTTTACTTAAGTAGGGGGGGGGGGTGTCGGGCGGGCCCAATGCAGCAAAACCTTTGTCTGGTGGCTGATACTGGTATTGGGAATAGTGTCATCATTGGTCATTTCAACTTGGTTTTAGGTGGTTCCTCAGATGTTTAACCCAGGAGAGGGGGGGGGGGTGTCTGGCGGGCCCAATTCAGCAAATCTCAAGTCTGGTGGCTGATACTGGTATTAATTATAGTGTTATTGGTCCTTTCTCTATCTGGTCATTTCAACTGCGGTTCCTCTGTTGTTTAACCCAGCTACTAGCATACTTGTTATTAAATTATGGGCTCTTACGTTTTAAAAGAACACCAGGTCGACGCGTGGGGTCAGGGCTGGAGCTCCAGAAAGGGGGTGTTTTTAGAATTATGTATTTCAAGAGTATCACTGAGTATGGATTGAATTTTTGGTGCATCTTCATAAACCCTTGGAGTATCAAGAAGACGACAGGCCTAACCATGCCGGATTAACATGAGTTGAGATTTGTGAGTTTGGTGTTATTTACCGAGCTTTGTTTGTTTTGATTGGCTGTTTGCAGGGAAGAGGTTGAATCAAGGAAGAGGCTTAGTGAGAACAATGCAAAGGACTTGAAGCATATGGATAAAAGACGAAGAGACAACCAGGAGCTCCACACAGGTTATTACATTTGGAGAAATCTTTCCATAAAGCTTTGTCCTTTTTGTTGAAACTGTACTTAATTTTGGTCCAATACCAATCCATCAAGTAGTTTATTTATTTGTTTATTTATTTATTCACCCAGGCTTTAAAAACTTCAAAACACACAGCAACAATAAGTAGAAATGTATAACTTTTGCATTATTAGTAAAATAATTAGAGACATATCAACAAAAAGCAAGCAGAAGCCTATAGGGATTGCCCAATAGGGAACCAAATCACTATCCAGTTCTTGAATTGGTCTCAACGTTTTGACCAGCTTGCTCTAGTCATCGTCAAGAGACTGACTCCGGGGTAGTGCAGTTAATTATGATCCTATAAAGCTAAAGTAGTTGTCCCAGCCAATTTTCTATACCTGCGCCAGGGTATATTTACAAAGCAGGACAGTTCTTTTCAGAACAAGTTTCCCCAAAATCTGATATTCTACTCTTTGCGGTAGTAAAATAAAGCAAGACAGTTCTCTAAAGAACAAACTCTACCTGGCAAGTAGAAACACACATGGTGTTTGTTACTGCAAACCAAATATATATTGATACCTCACCATGCAAAGCCTAAATTCTTTTGTACCCTTTTCACTGATGAAAGAGGTTTCTAAAAAAAGTATTGCCTTGTTAGTGATTTCCAATCCATGTTTAGTTTCACCTCACATGTAGGTACTTTTTTCCCCAAAAGACTTCGTTGGATTAAAACACAAGTGCTTTATTTGTCTTTAAAAAGACAAATTTGTCTTTAAAAAGACAAATAGGTAATTAATATCTGCAAATTATTTATTATGGCCCATCAAAATGAACTAGGCATTTGTGAGCTTTTAAGAAACTGGTGATTGTTAAATGTAATACTGTAAAAAATTAACTATGCCTAGTGATCAAATGCACACAAAACATGCAACTACACATGTAGATCATTCAGACTGAATTTCTTCGTTTAACAGCAGCTGATGTAAATTTGTCCGATATTTGTTGTCTATTGTAGGTTGCGTAGAGAAGCCCTACAGAAGTACATTCGGCGAGCAGTAGCATCTAGACAAACGGTAAGTACAGTCTTTCTTATGATTTTGCTCCTGTAGATGATCAGCGTATATTAATAGAAACATGAGTCTTTAACCAATAGTTCTTTTCCTAACAAACACTATTCAAAAAGAGACTCACACGGTGTTATCGCAAAATGTTCTTATAGTTATAATTCCACCATACAAAGTTTCAAATTCTACTAATGGTGGTGGGCATCAAATAGGTGGGGGTGGGGTGTGACAAGGGGAGAGGGGCACAATATCAAATGTCCCCCCCCATCTTTTTGACCACCTTGATCATGAAGCCAAAGTATTGCACTGTGTAAGACCAACCCTGTGTCTCGCCATGGGCATTAATCCTGGGGGCTAAGGATGACACAACTTTTTAGAAGGGTGGGGGACACTATATCAAACGTCCCCTCTCAAAATTGACCGAAGATTGCACCACAGAGCATCTAAAATGCAGAATTTTCCCGTGCCTATAGCTGATGTGACCTCTGACATCACACGAAAACCATAACATGATTCGCGCGCATACTGCCGGGCAAAACCTTTGTGTTTTGGTAGCCAGCTAGAAAGTGTACGCAATCTTACTGTGACTGCGCAACTCGGGTGCCCGGCGAAACATGACGTATAGAGTGTTTTGTCAACAGAGGGTGGTTTGAATGTAAACATAGGTCACATCGTCTATAAGCGGGCCTGGACCCTATGCTATTTGGCTTCTCACACGAATGCTCAAACATTATGATTGATGCCATTGACGGGACACAGGGTTTGGTCTTATACGGTGCAATACTTGAGTTTCAAGATAAAGACAAGTCATTAGATACGGCAAACATTTCAGTTTATGCCCTCCACCCTTCAAAAATGGGGGGGGTGGGGCGGGGGGATAGTCCCTTCCACTGTTTCAAGGGGGAGGTGCAATTTTGTCAACGTTTGAGCATTAGTGTGAGAAGCCAAACAGCATCTAGGATCCAGGCCTGATTAAAGGCAGTGGACACTATTGGAAGTGACTCAAAATAATTATCAGCCTAAAACCTCACTTGGTAACGTGCAATGGGGAGAGGTTGATAGTATCAAACATTGTGAGAAACGGCTCCCTCTGAAGTGTCGTAGTTCCCGAGAAAGAAGTAATTTTTCATGAAATTCATTTCAAGATCTCAGATTTAGAATGCAAGGTCTCGAAATCAAGCATCTGAAAGCACACTACTCTGTGTGACAGGTGTTTTTTTGTTTTGTGCATTAATATCTCGCAACGACCGATTGAGCTCAGTTTTTCACAGGTTTGTTATTTTAGGCATTTTGAGATACACCAAGTGAGAAGACTGGTCTTTGAAAATTACCAATAGTGTCCAGAGTCTTTAGGCGAGCCCGGACTCATTTGCCCCCTACAACTTGTGTCATGTATGTAGATCCGTACTTGAAGATGCTGTTAACTCAAAAGGTTCTACTGCTGCTCACATTTTAAAGGCCTTGCTCTATTCCATTCTTTTTGCCTCTTGTTGACAGTTGCCCTAAGATTGCACCACAGAGCATCTAGAATGTGAACTGTTCCCAGGCCCTTAAACGGGCCCGACCCACGCCGTAAAGGTTTCACACGAGCATGCTTATAGATCCGCACATGAAGATGATGTTAACCAAAAAGGTTATACAACTGCTGCTCACATTTAAAAGGCTTTATAAATGTTCTGTTCCATTCGTTTTGCCTATTGGCCTAAGTTTGCACCAGAGAACATCTAGAATGCAAAGTTTTGCCCAGGCCGAAAAAGGTTTTGCGTTCCGCTTTGTAGCATGCTCCATCTTTAATTGGTTTGCCCTACCAACAAGCCCCCACCCCCTTTATAGAATTTCCTGTCTTAATCCACCCTTGACGATGCTAGGAATGAACCGCCGTCTGAGCATTATATGTAGAAATAATTTGTATACGCAGCTATAATTGAGTTGGTTTTTAGCTAATAACCAGGATAGCAATTAAATGGTGCATCATTTGTCATAGCTCGAAATAGCCATTAAATTCCAAGATCTCAGATGGGGCACATCTTCCCTCAGACTCATAAGATTGCACTAGAGAGCATAAATGGCCTTAAAATTTTCCTGGGGCCCTTAAGCGAGGCCGGACCCCACGCCGTAGATGGTATGACTAACGATGTTCCTCCCCCCATCTTTCAAGACAGATTGACGCCGATGCTAATGGTCACTCTAAAGAAATTATAACATTATGAATGTTTTCTCATTTTCTCAGTTGCACAAAACCCAAGAGAGCAAAAGAGCTGAGCTGGAGAGTCAAATGAAGGATAACAGGAAGCGGAGGAAGACTCTGTAAGAGACACTGTTTTTTTTCTTATTCAAGATTACATCTCAGCAACACCGTACTTAAGGGTTTGGATACCTTTTGAACAACACAAAACTCAATGTCAACAGATATACATTAAACTATCCGGTTTGAAGATAATGGTGGTAGAAGGCTTCTAAAATATTACTTGCCTTGCTGAGGTTGTAAGTTTTGAGACATGAGTAAAAAAATGTTATGAAAGTAGTTTTCGTTTCATGAAACAAAAGTGATCTTAGCATGTAAAACGTATTTACGCTACTCTCCTGAAAACCTTGCTGTTTGATTTTGCCTTTTGTTTTCTTCGCAAAACTTTAAAACTAATGTTGCTAAAATTGTATTATACATGTACATCATTCACAGTGCATAGGGATTTATGTAGCGGCAAAATTGTTATACAAAAGGTACCAAAACCCTTTAAAGATACAACTTTGTACTTGTTTTTGAGATCGTCATTCCTTTTATCGATTGTCCCTGAATGAGAATGCATTATTAACTGAACCATTTCTGGGTTTATAATTTGGTTTTAACCTTTACACTGATGTGTTTTAACCACTGTACCCTGTGAAAACAAATATAATATGCAAATCACTCGAGTGGGATTTGACCGCGCGACCTTTGCATTGCTAAAGCAGATGTCCTACAACTAGACCACCGAGCTAGCCCGATGGCTAGAGGCAGCTCAAATCCTGGGTTTAAAAAACTGACTGACCCATAACCCTATTAACAATAAATAATTGTAGTGCCAGTAGTGAAAATTCTTGTTGTTTCTGTCCAAATTGCTTGTATTAGAAATGTAAAGTTATTGTGTAATGTTTATTTTCATCTGCAGCACGCAGCAGCGCTGGAGTGGGAGTGAAAAGATCACCTTTTGTCACAACAGTGGAGTCAGTGCTACTATACGGAGATGAGACCTAGACCCTAACCACCAGGATGGAGAAGTCTCTGGATGGTTGCTACACCAGGATGCAGCGTATGACCCTAAACATCCCCTGGCAAGACCACATGAGAAACTCCAATCTGTATGCTGGCTGGCCAAAGGCTACAGAGAAGATCCGTGAACGCCACCTCAAGCTTGCTTGGCACTGTATCCGCCACTCAGAGCTTGCCCCTTGCCCAATCATCCTCTGGGAGCCCACCCAAGGCAAGGCTTCTCGTGGGAGAAGATGACTCTCCTACCTAGACACACTGAAATGAGACATCGGCTTGACCAGCGATGAAGAACTAGGCTCCTTCATGCTGGACCGGAACATCTGGAGAAAAATCACTGAGCAGGCTCGAGCCTCTAGATGGCGCTTGACTTGATTGATTGGGAGTATGATTCAAACTGCGAGCAGCTCATCAGGCCTCATCCAAAACACCTGTCATCATAGTCCATAGTGATGGTACCCAAGCCCATCAAGAGAGCCCCATAGTCTGCCGACCAGAACACCAATGGGAATCTTGAGGTTCAGGTGGTCACCAAGCAAAATCCTAAGGAGAGGTCAGATAAGACTGGTGAGGTCAACCATTTTGAAGTCCAGTCGCTCAGACGACGTCATTTTTGTCACAGTGATGAATTTGGTAATGCTTCACCAAAGTCAGTCGGTTCAGAGCCTCCATCGCCAACACGATCAACGGAGAAATCTTCAAGAAAAGATGCTGTCATCCCATCACCTTGGGGTTCACCACAGAAATCCCAAGGTGATGAGCTCTCTGCAGCGTTTCCTGGTCATCACACCAGAAGCATCAGCCATAAGAAAGTACCGGAAGAAGGCGTCAATCCCGAAGTTTTTTAATTAGGTTTTATTGTTTTGTTATCCTTGAGTTTTATACATATTAACTGCAACAATGACGCTACAGTTGTACCAGTTGCTTTAAAATGTATTAAACCACCTCAGATGTATAATTATTTAACTTGGCTTTTAAGTCACTGGACACTATTGGTAACTGTCAAACACTAGTCTTCACAGTTGGTGCATCTCAACATATGCACAAAATAACAAACCTGAGAAAATTTGAGCTCACAAAGTTTTATACTATCACCCTCTCCCCATTACTCAAAATCAACTGGTATGCAGTGCTAACCCCTAAATGAATTAGCACCGTGGACTTGTTAATGCCTTTATCAAATTATGTGACAGGATGCCATACACAAAGCAAACCCTTTCCATTAGGGCATGAATACAACAAATTAAAAAAATTATATGATGTTATATGGGATAGTAGGGTTTGTATAAAAAGCAAAACTTATAACAAGGAACAAAGTTAACTTACTGTTTTAAAGGCACTGTACACATTTGGTAATTACTCAAAATAGGCCTTTATTAGCATAAAACATTATTTGGTAACGAGCAACGGAAGACTGTTGATAGTATAAAACATTGTGAGAAACGACTTCCTATAAAGAGATAATTTCTCACTAAAATAATATATATAAAAATTGGCCAGAAGCACACTATTTTATACAACAAGGGTGATTTTTTCTTTCATCAGTTTCTTGCAACTTCAATGAACAGTTGAGTCCAAATTTCCACATTCTTGTTTCTTTATGCATATATGTTCGGATACACCGAATACGAATACTGGTCTTTGACAAAAACCAAACGTGTTCAGTCCTTATTGTGTTTTTTTTTTTAAATTAAGATGCGTACTGCCTGTGATAGTATTAACAAACCATGCAATGTACTTGTACAGTAGCATTAACATCAGTGCCCAATTTCATATAGCTACTTTTAGCAAGCACAAACCATAGAGTTATATATAAGAACTAGAGCGCGCACTGACCTATATACGCGCCCCGGTATGCGAGCAGGCGGCCATTTTTTAAGTTGACAACACAGCTATCTCACAGTGTGTGTTTGTGCGGCCATTTTGTAAGTTGAACAAACAGCATCGCGTGAGCGTTCAATACAAAAATTCAAACATGTATTTCGTATTCAACGCGCGTGCAGAATGACGCGCTTATCATCTTGCGGTCCCGTAGCGTTTGTGCACGAAGCAACGCTCGTTTGCCCTCTAGTTCGTATATATAATTCCATGGCACAAACACATTTCTTGTTACCAGACTAAAAAGATACCAGCAAGGAACCATGTCACATGGTCCATCTTTTGCTTGTTTCCTGCTTAAATTTGCTCAGCAGACAAGAAAATGTTAAGCAAAGATGTCTGTTTAAGCAGCTACATGAAATTGGCCTGCAGTGCGTTATCAGTATCAGTATTTTTCAGCATTATTGTTTTATTTTTAAGGTTCTGGTTTTTGTTTGTTTTTGCATTTTATTTGTTTCCTGAACTTAACTATAGTTTTACAATTGGTGTCTGGACTCAAACTTCTAGAAAGTTATTATTCTATGCTATCTATTCTGGGGGAGGTTTATGAAATGTTATTGCTGTTTCAGATCTGCAGAGTATTGAGCTTAAAGCTTTTAGTATCTTATTATATAAGTTATCACACAAGCGCGAGTGGATTACGGAAAAATATAGCGCCTCTGCTTTCCATATCCAAAGAGGCCGAAGGCCGAGTTGGATATGGGACGCAGACGCGCTATATTTTCCGTATTTCCACGAGTGCGCGTGTGATAACGTATTTATCTTTAAGCAAACTTGGCGCGTGACATAGAACACACATGACGCATGGTAGTGATATTAGCCGTGCAATATAGGTTTTTATCACCACTCCATTCTGCCAATTTGATTGGAGAATTAGCGCGTACTTGAAGATAATTTCAGTTGATGTTGTATGCTATGTTTAATTAAAAGTACCACTTGGTGATCTTTAAATGAAAAACCAGAGTAGAACCATAGTTTCATTCTACAATCAACCGTTCGTTACATTGTATAAAGTACTAAAATATGTAGTACAAAGCCTTTATATGGAACCAATTGATGGTACTTTTAATAGCAAGTTATTAGGTTGACCCTGAAGGCACTGGACACCATTGGTAATCACTGTCAGCATAAAGACTGACTTGTTAAAGAGCATCGGAGAGCTGTTGATAGTTTAAAACATTTGAGAAATTTTTCCCTTCTGAAGTAATGAGAAAGAAGTAATTTTCCACTAGTGTATGAACAAAAAATTGATTTCGGGACTTACAATTTGTTTTAAGGTCTCAAAATCAAGCATCTAAAAGCACAAGAGATCGTGTAAACAAGGGTGTTTTTCTTCCATTATGTTACTACTTCGACGACCAATTGAGTTCAAATTTTCACAATAACCAAAGGTGTCCAGTTTCTTTAAGGGGTCCAATTTACACATCTATTGATATTCACTCTTCACAACAAACAAAACTACTACAACAAAGTTTCACAATTTGTTTTCACATTTTGGTGAAAGTTCCACATTTACTTGTTTGTTATTAAATAAAATAAAGTAGGCCCCCATAGCTTATTTTACTCAAACGAGATTTTGCATTTGACAACAATGGGTAAAAAATGGCATTTGGATAAGAAGTTGGACTTAGAAAGTTTCCCGCTCTTTTTGAGTGTGATGGTTCGACCTGTCCTCGTGTGTCATTTTGTTATCTAAACTAAATTAAGTAAGCAACGAGTGAGTGTTCTGAGTATGGATTGATCACTGAGTATGGATTGAATTTTTGGTGCATCTTCATAAACCCTTGGAGTATCAAGAAGACGACAGGCCTAACCATGCCGGATTAACATGAGTTGAGATTTGTGAGTTTGGTGTTATTTACCGAGCTTTGTTTGTTTTGATTGGCTGTTTGCAGGGAAGAGGTTGAATCAAGGAAGAGGCTTAGTGAGAACAATGCAAAGGACTTGAAGCATATGGATAAAAGACGAAGAGACAACCAGGAGCTCCACACAGGTTATTACATTTGGAGAAATCTTTCCATAAAGCTTTGTCCTTTTTGTTGAAACTGTACTTAATTTTGGTCCAATACCAATCCATCAAGTAGTTTATTTATTTGTTTATTTATTTATTCACCCAGGCTTTAAAAACTTCAAAACACACAGCAACAATAAGTAGAAATGTATAACTTTTGCATTATTAGTAAAATAATTAGAGACATATCAACAAAAAGCAAGCAGAAGCCTATAGGGATTGCCCAATAGGGAACCAAATCACTATCCAGTTCTTGAATTGGTCTCAACGTTTTGACCAGCTTGCTCTAGTCATCGTCAAGAGACTGACTCCGGGGTAGTGCAGTTAATTATGATCCTATAAAGCTAAAGTAGTTGTCCCAGCCAATTTTCTATACCTGCGCCAGGGTATATTTACAAAGCAGGACAGTTCTTTTCAGAACAAGTTTCCCCAAAATCTGATATTCTACTCTTTGCGGTAGTAAAATAAAGCAAGACAGTTCTCTAAAGAACAAACTCTACCTGGCAAGTAGAAACACACATGGTGTTTGTTACTGCAAACCAAATATATATTGATACCTCACCATGCAAAGCCTAAATTCTTTTGTACCCTTTTCACTGATGAAAGAGGTTTCTAAAAAAAGTATTGCCTTGTTAGTGATTTCCAATCCATGTTTAGTTTCACCTCACATGTAGGTACTTTTTTCCCCAAAAGACTTCGTTGGATTAAAACACAAGTGCTTTATTTGTCTTTAAAAAGACAAATTTGTCTTTAAAAAGACAAATAGGTAATTAATATCTGCAAATTATTTATTATGGCCCATCAAAATGAACTAGGCATTTGTGAGCTTTTAAGAAACTGGTGATTGTTAAATGTAATACTGTAAAAAATTAACTATGCCTAGTGATCAAATGCACACAAAACATGCAACTACACATGTAGATCATTCAGACTGAATTTCTTCGTTTAACAGCAGCTGATGTAAATTTGTCCGATATTTGTTGTCTATTGTAGGTTGCGTAGAGAAGCCCTACAGAAGTACATTCGGCGAGCAGTAGCATCTAGACAAACGGTAAGTACAGTCTTTCTTATGATTTTGCTCCTGTAGATGATCAGCGTATATTAATAGAAACATGAGTCTTTAACCAATAGTTCTTTTCCTAACAAACACTATTCAAAAAGAGACTCACACGGTGTTATCGCAAAATGTTCTTATAGTTATAATTCCACCATACAAAGTTTCAAATTCTACTAATGGTGGTGGGCATCAAATAGGTGGGGGTGGGGTGTGACAAGGGGAGAGGGGCACAATATCAAATGTCCCCCCCCATCTTTTTGACCACCTTGATCATGAAGCCAAAGTATTGCACTGTGTAAGACCAACCCTGTGTCTCGCCATGGGCATTAATCCTGGGGGCTAAGGATGACACAACTTTTTAGAAGGGTGGGGGACACTATATCAAACGTCCCCTCTCAAAATTGACCGAAGATTGCACCACAGAGCATCTAAAATGCAGAATTTTCCCGTGCCTATAGCTGATGTGACCTCTGACATCACACGAAAACCATAACATGATTCGCGCGCATACTGCCGGGCAAAACCTTTGTGTTTTGGTAGCCAGCTAGAAAGTGTACGCAATCTTACTGTGACTGCGCAACTCGGGTGCCCGGCGAAACATGACGTATAGAGTGTTTTGTCAACAGAGGGTGGTTTGAATGTAAACATAGGTCACATCGTCTATAAGCGGGCCTGGACCCTATGCTATTTGGCTTCTCACACGAATGCTCAAACATTATGATTGATGCCATTGACGGGACACAGGGTTTGGTCTTATACGGTGCAATACTTGAGTTTCAAGATAAAGACAAGTCATTAGATACGGCAAACATTTCAGTTTATGCCCTCCACCCTTCAAAAATGGGGGGGGTGGGGCGGGGGGATAGTCCCTTCCACTGTTTCAAGGGGGAGGTGCAATTTTGTCAACGTTTGAGCATTAGTGTGAGAAGCCAAACAGCATCTAGGATCCAGGCCTGATTAAAGGCAGTGGACACTATTGGAAGTGACTCAAAATAATTATCAGCCTAAAACCTCACTTGGTAACGTGCAATGGGGAGAGGTTGATAGTATCAAACATTGTGAGAAACGGCTCCCTCTGAAGTGTCGTAGTTCCCGAGAAAGAAGTAATTTTTCATGAAATTCATTTCAAGATCTCAGATTTAGAATGCAAGGTCTCGAAATCAAGCATCTGAAAGCACACTACTCTGTGTGACAGGTGTTTTTTTGTTTTGTGCATTAATATCTCGCAACGACCGATTGAGCTCAGTTTTTCACAGGTTTGTTATTTTAGGCATTTTGAGATACACCAAGTGAGAAGACTGGTCTTTGAAAATTACCAATAGTGTCCAGAGTCTTTAGGCGAGCCCGGACTCATTTGCCCCCTACAACTTGTGTCATGTATGTAGATCCGTACTTGAAGATGCTGTTAACTCAAAAGGTTCTACTGCTGCTCACATTTTAAAGGCCTTGCTCTATTCCATTCTTTTTGCCTCTTGTTGACAGTTGCCCTAAGATTGCACCACAGAGCATCTAGAATGTGAACTGTTCCCAGGCCCTTAAACGGGCCCGACCCACGCCGTAAAGGTTTCACACGAGCATGCTTATAGATCCGCACATGAAGATGATGTTAACCAAAAAGGTTATACAACTGCTGCTCACATTTAAAAGGCTTTATAAATGTTCTGTTCCATTCGTTTTGCCTATTGGCCTAAGTTTGCACCAGAGAACATCTAGAATGCAAAGTTTTGCCCAGGCCGAAAAAGGTTTTGCGTTCCGCTTTGTAGCATGCTCCATCTTTAATTGGTTTGCCCTACCAACAAGCCCCCACCCCCTTTATAGAATTTCCTGTCTTAATCCACCCTTGACGATGCTAGGAATGAACCGCCGTCTGAGCATTATATGTAGAAATAATTTGTATACGCAGCTATAATTGAGTTGGTTTTTAGCTAATAACCAGGATAGCAATTAAATGGTGCATCATTTGTCATAGCTCGAAATAGCCATTAAATTCCAAGATCTCAGATGGGGCACATCTTCCCTCAGACTCATAAGATTGCACTAGAGAGCATAAATGGCCTTAAAATTTTCCTGGGGCCCTTAAGCGAGGCCGGACCCCACGCCGTAGATGGTATGACTAACGATGTTCCTCCCCCCATCTTTCAAGACAGATTGACGCCGATGCTAATGGTCACTCTAAAGAAATTATAACATTATGAATGTTTTCTCATTTTCTCAGTTGCACAAAACCCAAGAGAGCAAAAGAGCTGAGCTGGAGAGTCAAATGAAGGATAACAGGAAGCGGAGGAAGACTCTGTAAGAGACACTGTTTTTTTTCTTATTCAAGATTACATCTCAGCAACACCGTACTTAAGGGTTTGGATACCTTTTGAACAACACAAAACTCAATGTCAACAGATATACATTAAACTATCCGGTTTGAAGATAATGGTGGTAGAAGGCTTCTAAAATATTACTTGCCTTGCTGAGGTTGTAAGTTTTGAGACATGAGTAAAAAAATGTTATGAAAGTAGTTTTCGTTTCATGAAACAAAAGTGATCTTAGCATGTAAAACGTATTTACGCTACTCTCCTGAAAACCTTGCTGTTTGATTTTGCCTTTTGTTTTCTTCGCAAAACTTTAAAACTAATGTTGCTAAAATTGTATTATACATGTACATCATTCACAGTGCATAGGGATTTATGTAGCGGCAAAATTGTTATACAAAAGGTACCAAAACCCTTTAAAGATACAACTTTGTACTTGTTTTTGAGATCGTCATTCCTTTTATCGATTGTCCCTGAATGAGAATGCATTATTAACTGAACCATTTCTGGGTTTATAATTTGGTTTTAACCTTTACACTGATGTGTTTTAACCACTGTACCCTGTGAAAACAAATATAATATGCAAATCACTCGAGTGGGATTTGACCGCGCGACCTTTGCATTGCTAAAGCAGATGTCCTACAACTAGACCACCGAGCTAGCCCGATGGCTAGAGGCAGCTCAAATCCTGGGTTTAAAAAACTGACTGACCCATAACCCTATTAACAATAAATAATTGTAGTGCCAGTAGTGAAAATTCTTGTTGTTTCTGTCCAAATTGCTTGTATTAGAAATGTAAAGTTATTGTGTAATGTTTATTTTCATCTGCAGCACGCAGCAGCGCTGGAGTGGGAGTGAAAAGATCACCTTTTGTCACAACAGTGGAGTCAGTGCTACTATACGGAGATGAGACCTAGACCCTAACCACCAGGATGGAGAAGTCTCTGGATGGTTGCTACACCAGGATGCAGCGTATGACCCTAAACATCCCCTGGCAAGACCACATGAGAAACTCCAATCTGTATGCTGGCTGGCCAAAGGCTACAGAGAAGATCCGTGAACGCCACCTCAAGCTTGCTTGGCACTGTATCCGCCACTCAGAGCTTGCCCCTTGCCCAATCATCCTCTGGGAGCCCACCCAAGGCAAGGCTTCTCGTGGGAGAAGATGACTCTCCTACCTAGACACACTGAAATGAGACATCGGCTTGACCAGCGATGAAGAACTAGGCTCCTTCATGCTGGACCGGAACATCTGGAGAAAAATCACTGAGCAGGCTCGAGCCTCTAGATGGCGCTTGACTTGATTGATTGGGAGTATGATTCAAACTGCGAGCAGCTCATCAGGCCTCATCCAAAACACCTGTCATCATAGTCCATAGTGATGGTACCCAAGCCCATCAAGAGAGCCCCATAGTCTGCCGACCAGAACACCAATGGGAATCTTGAGGTTCAGGTGGTCACCAAGCAAAATCCTAAGGAGAGGTCAGATAAGACTGGTGAGGTCAACCATTTGAAGTCCAGTCGCTCAGACGACGTCATTTTTGTCACAGTGATGAATTTGGTAATGCTTCACCAAAGTCAGTCGGTTCAGAGCCTCCATCGCCAACACGATCAACGGAGAAATCTTCAAGAAAAGATGCTGTCATCCCATCACCTTGGGGTTCACCACAGAAATCCCAAGGTGATGAGCTCTCTGCAGCGTTTCCTGGTCATCACACCAGAAGCATCAGCCATAAGAAAGTACCGGAAGAAGGCGTCAATCCCGAAGTTTTTTAATTAGGTTTTATTGTTTTGTTATCCTTGAGTTTTATACATATTAACTGCAACAATGACGCTACAGTTGTACCAGTTGCTTTAAAATGTATTAAACCACCTCAGATGTATAATTATTTAACTTGGCTTTTAAGTCACTGGACACTATTGGTAACTGTCAAACACTAGTCTTCACAGTTGGTGCATCTCAACATATGCACAAAATAACAAACCTGAGAAAATTTGAGCTCACAAAGTTTTATACTATCACCCTCTCCCCATTACTCAAAATCAACTGGTATGCAGTGCTAACCCCTAAATGAATTAGCACCGTGGACTTGTTAATGCCTTTATCAAATTATGTGACAGGATGCCATACACAAAGCAAACCCTTTCCATTAGGGCATGAATACAACAAATTAAAAAAATTATATGATGTTATATGGGATAGTAGGGTTTGTATAAAAAGCAAAACTTATAACAAGGAACAAAGTTAACTTACTGTTTTAAAGGCACTGTACACATTTGGTAATTACTCAAAATAGGCCTTTATTAGCATAAAACATTATTTGGTAACGAGCAACGGAAGACTGTTGATAGTATAAAACATTGTGAGAAACGACTTCCTATAAAGAGATAATTTCTCACTAAAATAATATATATAAAAATTGGCCAGAAGCACACTATTTTATACAACAAGGGTGATTTTTTCTTTCATCAGTTTCTTGCAACTTCAATGAACAGTTGAGTCCAAATTTCCACATTCTTGTTTCTTTATGCATATATGTTCGGATACACCGAATACGAATACTGGTCTTTGACAAAAACCAACGTGTTCAGTCCTTATTGTGTTTTTTTTTTTAAATTAAGATGCGTACTGCCTGTGATAGTATTAACAAACCATGCAATGTACTTGTACAGTAGCATTAAACATCAGTGCCCAATTTCATATAGCTACTTTTAGCAAGCACAAACCATAGAGTTATATATAAGAACTAGAGCGCGCACTGACCTATATACGCGCCCCGGTATGCGAGCAGGCGGCCATTTTTTAAGTTGACAACACAGCTATCTCACAGTGTGTGTTTGTGCGGCCATTTTGTAAGTTGAACAAACAGCATCGCGTGAGCGTTCAATACAAAAATTCAAACATGTATTTCGTATTCAACGCGCGTGCAGAATGACGCGCTTATCATCTTGCGGTCCCGTAGCGTTTGTGCACGAAGCAACGCTCGTTTGCCCTCTAGTTCGTATATATAATTCCATGGCACAAACACATTTCTTGTTACCAGACTAAAAAGATACCAGCAAGGAACCATGTCACATGGTCCATCTTTTGCTTGTTTCCTGCTTAAATTTGCTCAGCAGACAAGAAAATGTTAAGCAAAGATGTCTGTTTAAGCAGCTACATGAAATTGGCCTGCAGTGCGTTATCAGTATCAGTATTTTTCAGCATTATTGTTTTATTTTTAAGGTTCTGGTTTTTGTTTGTTTTTGCATTTTATTTGTTTCCTGAACTTAACTATAGTTTTACAATTGGTGTCTGGACTCAAACTTCTAGAAAGTTATTATTCTATGCTATCTATTCTGGGGGAGGTTTATGAAATGTTATTGCTGTTTCAGATCTGCAGAGTATTGAGCTTAAAGCTTTTAGTATCTTATTATATAAGTTATCACACAAGCGCGAGTGGATTACGGAAAAATATAGCGCCTCTGCTTTCCATATCCAAAGAGGCCGAAGGCCGAGTTGGATATGGGACGCAGACGCGCTATATTTTCCGTATTTCCACGAGTGCGCGTGTGATAACGTATTTATCTTTAAGCAAACTTGGCGCGTGACATAGAACACACATGACGCATGGTAGTGATATTAGCCGTGCAATATAGGTTTTTATCACCACTCCATTCTGCCAATTTGATTGGAGAATTAGCGCGTACTTGAAGATAATTTCAGTTGATGTTGTATGCTATGTTTAATTAAAAGTACCACTTGGTGATCTTTAAATGAAAAACCAGAGTAGAACCATAGTTTCATTCTACAATCAACCGTTCGTTACATTGTATAAAGTACTAAAATATGTAGTACAAAGCCTTTATATGGAACCAATTGATGGTACTTTTAATAGCAAGTTATTAGGTTGACCCTGAAGGCACTGGACACCATTGGTAATCACTGTCAGCATAAAGACTGACTTGTTAAAGAGCATCGGAGAGCTGTTGATAGTTTAAAACATTTGAGAAATTTTTCCCTTCTGAAGTAATGAGAAAGAAGTAATTTTCCACTAGTGTATGAACAAAAAATTGATTTCGGGACTTACAATTTGTTTTAAGGTCTCAAAATCAAGCATCTAAAAGCACAAGAGATCGTGTAAACAAGGGTGTTTTTCTTCCATTATGTTACTACTTCGACGACCAATTGAGTTCAAATTTTCACAATAACCAAAGGTGTCCAGTTTCTTTAAGGGGTCCAATTTACACATCTATTGATATTCACTCTTCACAACAAACAAAACTACTACAACAAAGTTTCACAATTTGTTTTCACATTTTGGTGAAAGTTCCACATTTACTTGTTTGTTATTAAATAAAATAAAGTAGGCCCCCATAGCTTATTTTACTCAAACGAGATTTTGCATTTGACAACAATGGGTAAAAAATGGCATTTGGATAAGAAGTTGGACTTAGAAAGTTTCCCGCTCTTTTTGAGTGTGATGGTTCGACCTGTCCTCGTGTGTCATTTTGTTATCTAAACTAAATTAAGTAAGCAATGAGTGAGTGTTCTGAGGAATCCATCCCTGACCTGACGCTGGCTTTCCTGTGCAAACGTTGTTTTCATGATCTCGTTGGATAAAATTACACAATTTATTGTTTTTAGTTATTTATTATACAATACGCATAACTAAAGCTTTAACTATGTGTTGTAGTAAACCATCGGCCTATTGAAACTCTAAATATGTTATATTACTTTTATCATTTACCAAATTATTTTATGTTGGTGGAGTTTTATTAAATAAAGAAACAAGAATATTTATACCAGCCACAATGTTGTGTATTTCAATTGTTTTGTATTACTCAATACATCAGGAGACTTTATAGTTCTGAAAAAGATTCTTGCCTTTAGGAACTTCCTCGGGTAGAAAATCGGCCGTGTGACTTTCTTTTGGATTCAAGGGGACATTAAAGACAGTGGACACTATTGGTAATTACTCAAAATAATTATTAGCATAAAACCTTTCTTGGTGACGAGTAATGGGGAGAGGTTGCTGTTATAAAACATTGTGAGAAACGGCTCCCTCTGAAGTGCCACCAGTTTTTTAGAAAGAAGTAGTTTTTCCCACGACTTTGGAGACCTCAGATTTTAGAACTTGAGGGCTCGAAATCAACCATCTAAACAGGGTGCTTTTTTTCTTTCATTATTATCTCGCAAGTTCGATGACCGATTTAGCTTAATTTTCACATTTTTAAAAAAAAATTTCACATGTTGAGATACACCAACTGTGAAGGCTAGTATCGACAAAACTGCCACCGAGGTAATGGTCTAAAGTAATTCAATTGATAAACGAATCACACAGTTTTACCCTTTTTAAAGTATTTATATTCACTTGATAGTATATTGTGTGAATCCATAACAAATTTCATTTACTCGAGGAGCTTCACACCTACAACAATTATTTTGTGTGAGGCATGCGTTTCGAAAAGATCCTTATCTCGGCGTTTGCGAAACTTCTCATTGATTTAGCTGGTTTATAGTATTTTTGGACCCTGAACTGGGAAAATGCCTGCGTTTCGAAACGGCGAAGAGAAATGAGCAGCCTTTTGAGCCTGAATGAAAAAAAAGCTGCGTTTCATAAATACCCTTAAGCCTGAACTGGGAAAATGCCTACTTTTCGAAAACACCTGAATAATTTCGAAACGTAGGCATTTCCCCAGGCTCTGAAGCCTAATAAAACCGCCGTTTCGAAAACACCCTGGTATATTCGAAACGGCCGACTGGGAAAAGCAGGCTTTAAAAGCCTGAACTTTGAAAATGCCCAAGTTTCGAAAATACCTTGGTATTTTCGAAACGTAGGCATTTTCCCAGTTCAGGCTTTCAAAGCCTATTAATTCCAGTCTGCCGTTTCGCAAATACCCTGGTATTTTCGAAACGGCGGACTTGGAAAAACAGGCTTTAAAAGCCTGATCCTGGAAAGTGCCTACGTTTCGAAAATACCCAAGTATTTTCGAAACGTAGGCATTTTCCCAGTTCAGGCTCTGAAAGCCTGTTGTTTCCAGTCCGCCGTTTCAAAAATACCAGGGTCTTTTCGAAACGCAGGTATTTTTACAGGTCAGGATCCAAAAGTACTTAAAGCCTGCTATATCCGTTCGCCGTTTCTAAAACGCCCAGATAATTCGAACCCTGATGTTGTAGCGCCACCAACTGGCGGTGTATTCCTCGGCTGCTGAAACGGCAGAGATCCTGAAACTGGTCCGTGAATTGGACCACACAGCCGGTGTGTATTTTCATAATTGTAAGGGCCTACAATAAGTATTCTGGCAAGAGAAGATCTATTAAGGTATGTTATGAAAAACCAAAGCAAAATTATTTATTTTGGTAGCGTACCTTACTTCAGTCGTCAGGCCGTATGGTTACGAGATTCTTTTGATTGGAAACGGTTGATCTGGTCCAACACATATAATTTCGACAGCTAGTCACCAGATTTGCCCCATCTTTACCACTTCCAAAAATCATGACACAAATTCTGAGGGTACGAACTTAATCCGCAATGTCTAATGCAGCCTTCCATAATACTCAAAACACCATTTAGAATATTTTTCGAAGAACAATGGACAAAAACTTACCGATCCTGGAGCGATTCTCAGGTTCATATTTTGAACCTGTCGCATCAAACGCATTATTTTGTTGATGGGCTAAATGGGCTAAACCATTCTGTAAAATGGTTCCTGACCATTGAAAGTAAAATTTTTTTTTTTTTTCGTTGGAGCAGGAGATACTCTTTGAAATACCATTCACTCAAACAAATCTATTTTTTAATGTTTGGGGCCAAACATCTGACATAGCATCTTTTAGCCGCTCGAGTGCCCTTAAAGGCAGTGGGACACTATTGGTAATTACTCAAAATAATGTTCAGCACAAATCTTTTCTTGGTGACGAGTAGTAGGGAGAGGTTGATGGTATAAAACATTGTGAGAAACGGCTCCCTCTGAGGTGCCATAGTTTTCGAGAAAGAAGTAATTTTCCATGAATTTGATTTCGATACCTCAGATTTAGAACTTGAGGTCTCAAAATCGACCATCTAACATGTCCTAACGCACACAACTTCGTGTGACAAGGGTGTTTTTTCTTTCATTATTATCTTGCAACTTTGATGACTGATTGAGCTCAAATTTTCACAGGTTAGTTATTTTATACATGTGTTGAGGTACAACTGTGGAGGCTAGTCTTTGATAATTACCAACAGTGTCCACTGCCTTTAAATCCTGTGAATTGAATCAACCAATTATTTTATTGCATACTAATTCAGGTTCCGATAAATCTGACCATTTGTAAGTAGTTAAATACTTTGTTAGTGCAGTTTAGTTATTTTAGTGAGTTTTATTCTGTCCATATTATTTAGTGATTTATGGTTGTACATTAACTCTTTTTCGATGTGCTTTTTACATACATCTAGGCCTAAATCCCATGCCATATTCAAAATTCATCAAGAGGGACCAATACAATACATCAGGCCTGTATGCTATTGCTTCGTTTTTGAAAGGGCAAGCGCACCAAGGCATTTTCTCTTGGAAAAGGGGAGGAAATTATAAATTTGTACTGGAGCATTTCAAGGGCACCAAGGCAATGACCAGGGGCCATCGAGGCAATCGCCTTTGGTGCCACGGTGAAGTATCATACATCTAGGCCTAAATCACATGCCACAGATTATTCCAAATTCATCATGACAGACCAATACAATACTACATGTAAATAGCTTCATACATGTTTTACTGTTAGTTCATGTCAGCGCTATGACAGAATTAGTCTTTAAACAATCTAGTAATCTGCAAAAATAAATTAACTGATTTTTGTCTGTCTTTCTTCTTACAGAATTTACAAGCTAGATCCCAGTGTAGCCGTTAACATCCCAATGTCAACACGCACACAAGTAAACTTTCAAGACGTTTTCCTAAGCCCAAGACAAAACAGGTGTCAAGGACATCCCTGTGTAGGAAGAAGCGTTCTTCGCCCAGGTCCGGTGAGAAGGTGGCTCGAAGTAGGGAGACGTCTCACAGTTGGGATTGAGAATCGACGAAATTGGAGGAAAATACACCCTGCAGAAGAATGGATACAATGAGATTGCTGTTGTGGCTGAGTGTAAGGTAACTTTTACAAGATTCAAATCCATCAAAGTCAACAATCGAGCAAAGCAGAGGTTACTTTGTATTGGAATTAGTGTTGTGGGTCATTTAAACATGGTTTTATTAGGCTACTCTGATGTGGGGGGGATGTGTCTGGCAGGCCTAATGCAGCAGAAAACTTGTCTGGTGGTTGATACTTATTGTATGATGAATAGTGTTATTGGTCATTTCAACTTGGTTGGAGGTACTTTCTCAGATGGCAAACCCAAGGAGAGGGGATAAAGGGTGTCTGGCAGGCAAAAAAGAGCAGACAATTTGTCTGGCTGTTGATCTTTTCTTTGAAAATAGAGTTACTGGTCATATTCAACTTGGTTTCAAGTGGTTACTCCAATGTTGGGTGAGGGGGGGGGGGTGGTGTCTGCATTGTCTGTTGGCTGATACTATGTATTCGGTATACTTTTTTGGTAATTTCAACATGATTTCAGGTGGTTACTCTGACGGGGAGGGGGGGGGGGTTGTCTGGTGGGCCTAATGCAGCAAAACATTTGTCTCATAGATAGATAGATAGATAAAAGGTTTATTGACAATAGCCATCACAGCATAAAAACTGAATTGCAACTATGATACAATATTTTAAAAAGATTAAAAGGACATCATTAAGAGAACAACAATTTATATACAAAAATAATTATATAAAATACACAAGCAAAAAGGGGAATAAAATTAAACAGCAACCACACACCTTCGGCAAGACACACACCACACCAGCACACACAAAAAGGAACAAAAACGCATGTACACACTTGGACTAAACAAAAACAGCATTTTACAAGAACTCTGCAACACAAACAAGACCAAAAGAGCTTTATAAAACGGAATGCAATAAAAAATTAATTAATATTGTACAAATCGAACCAGGTAACAAAATACAACAAGCCATGAGTCATAAGCACAGGCCGGATAATTATGGGGTCCGGATGGGAAAAAAAAAACATTTGAAAAATAAATCAAAGTCAAACAGAACTGTTGTTCCACATATTAGCCATATATATGAGAGGGTTTTTCTGACAGCGAGTTGTTCTACATCTAGGAACGGACAGTTTGTTTGAGTTCCTTAGGTCTCTATTGTGGATGGTACTCTTCTTTGGAGGGACCCAACTATGGAAACGCTCTGATTTCATTAGTGATTTGAAGAAATTAAGGCAAAGCTGTTCTCGTCTATCAAACAATGTGGATAACTTACAGAGTTCAAGTGCCTCATCATACTGTGTGTACTGATTGCCAAGGATGATCTTACAAGCCCTTCTCTGAACTCGTTCCAGTGCAGCGCTCTCCTTGGCAGTAAGACCAGGATGCCACACAGGGGCAGCATATTCTGCCAGGGGACGTACGAAACCAGAGAAGATGGCGATAAGATCATCCATTGGCAATTTGAAGCGCTTAAGAAGTTTCAGTAGATACAATCTGCCATTAGCCTTTTTAAGCATTTCTGCAATCTGACTATCCCATTTTAAATCAGACCGTATGTGAACACCTAGAATTTTTGCAACTTCCACAGTCTGTAAAGTAACGTTGGCAATTTTGGGAGATTGTTGAACGGGGCTGTGTTTCATGAAAGATACTTGCATGGAAGCACATTTCTCAGGATTAAGTTTCATATGGTTCACTGCGGCCCAGTTCTCAAGTTCATCCAGATGATCTTGCATGACAGATGATTCTTTATGCGCTCTTGTCTCAATCAATGTTAGATCATCAACGTACTTCAGGGATGTAAGGGAGGTATCAGAGGCTGCATCATTCACCATGGTTACAAAACCAAGTGGGCCAATGCGAGTGCCTTGGGGTACTCCACCATTTAACTTGATCCAATCGCTGGTTTCACCTTGGTAGCGAACACATTGTTCTCTTTCGGTGAGAAAACTGGCAACCCACGTAACAACCGATGGCCGAACGTCGAGGGAGATGAGTTTTCTCAGGAGAACATTATGATCAACTAGATCGAAGGCCTTGCTAAAATCAGTGATAACAACAGAGCTTACGTGACCAGGCTTATCAGAATTCATGAGCAAAGTGTCCATAAGTTTCGCCAGGTAATGAGTGGTAGAGACTCCCCTACAATTACCGTACTGGTTGGGGTCAATAGATTTATCCAAGTCCTTGCGCAGCCACTTAGCCATAAAGCCTTCCGCAACTTTCGCAAAGTGGTCAGTCAGGGATATTGGTCTTAACTTGTCCCAAGTCGCTGGTTTAGATTTGGGAATAGGGACGACCACAGCTCTCTTCCATCGAGGTGGGACAATACCTTCATGGTAGGATTGATTGAGGATGCTCGTGAGGGGTTTGCTAAGTTCGTACGCGAACTCTCTGATTAACCGTGCAGATATACCATCAGGTCCAGGGGCTTTCCCTGGCTTTGTCTTCCTCAACATGTCGTAAACTTCGTAGTCCTGAACAATGGGACAGGGATGTTGATCAGGTCGATACACAGGGAGTTGAGAAGTGTCGAGGGCTTCCAGATCTTTAGCAACCGAAACAAAGGTGTCGTTAATACCGCTAGCAATGGCTTGAAAATCTTGGGAGTCAACGCCTGGAGGAGGTTGTATATATGATTGAGAGTTGTCTGGCGGCTCATACATGTATGTTGTTTAGGACAGGGATGTTGATCAGGTCGATACACAGGGAGTTGAGAAGTGTCGAGGGCTTCCAGATCTTTAGCAACCGAAGCAAAGGTGTCGTTAATACCGCTAGCAATGGCTTGAAAATCTTGGGAGTCAACGCCTGGAGGAGGTTGTATATATGATTGAGAGTTGTCTGGCGGCTCATACATGTATGTTGTTTAGGAAATAGTGTTTTTGGTCATTTCAACATTGTTTCATCGGGTGGTTCCTCCGATGTTGGGTGGGGGGGGGGGGGGTTGTATGGCAGCCTAAAGCGGCAGACAGTTTGTATGGCGGTTAATGCTTGTATGCAGAAAAGTGTTTTGACCTAGAGAGGGGAAGTGGGTGGTGTTCTAAGATGGTAAACCCAGGGAGGGGGGGGGGGGTGGGTGTCTGGGCGCAAAATGCAGCAGACAATTTGTCTAGTGGCTGATACTTTTCATTGGCAATGCTGTTATCGTTCATTTGAACTTCGTTTCAGGTGGTACTTCGGGGGGTGGGGGGGTGCTTTCCATGGCAGGCCTAATGCAGCAAAGCAGAGGCTACTTTGTATTGGGATTAGAGTTTTGGGTCATTTAAACATAGCTTCATGGGGCTCCTCTGATGTGGGGGGGGAGGTCTGGCTGGCCTAATGCAGCAGAAAACTTGTCTAGTGGTTGATGCTTGTATGAAGAATAGTGTTATTGGTCATTTTCAACTGCAGGTACTTTCTCAGATGGTAAACCCAGGGAGAGGGGATATAGGGTGTCTGGCAGGCAAAATGCGGCAGACAATTTGTCTGGCTGTTGATCTTTTCATTGGGAATAGAGTTACTGGTCATATTCAACTTGGTTTCAAGTGGTTACTCCAATGTTGGCAACAGACAATTTGTCTGGCTGTTGATCTTTTCATTGGGAATAGAGTTACTGGTCATATTCAACTTGGTTTCAAGTGGTTACTCCAATGTTGGGTGGGGGGTGTCTGCATCCTTACACAGCAAAAACATTGTGTGGTGGCTGATACTATGTATTTGGTATACTTTTTTTGGTCATCTTAACATGGTTTCAGGTGGTTACTCTGATGGTTAACCCAGGGGGTGGGGAGGAGAGGGTGGTTGTCTGGTGGGCCTAATGCAACAAAACAGTTGTCCGGCGGCTTATACATTGTTTAGGAAATAGCGTTTTTGGTCATTTCAACATTGTTTCAGGTGGTTCCTCCGAGGGTGGGGGGGGGGCCTAAAGCGGCAGACAATTTGTCTGGCAGTTAATGCTTGTACATGTTGTATGGAGAAAAGTGTTATTGGTCATTTCAACTTGGTTTTGACCCAGAGAGGGGGAGGGGGTGGGTGTCCCTTGGGGCAAAATGCAGCGGACAATTTGTCTAGCAGTTGGTGCTTTTCATTGGGATAGTGTTATTGGTCATTTCAACATGGTTTCAGATAGCTCCTCTGATGTTGGGGGAGGGAGGGGGTGTGTCTGGCGGGCCTATTGCAGAAAACATGTTGTTTGGTTGTTGATACTGGTTGGAAGAGTAGTGTTTTTATTGGTCATTTCAACTTGCTGGGAGGTAGTTCCTCAGATGGTAAACCCAGGGAGAGGGTGGAGGAGGTATCTGGGCGCGCAAAATGCAGCAGACAATTTGTCTCGTGATTGATACTTTTCATTGGCAATGGTGTTATTGGTCATTTGAACTTGGTTTCAGGTGGTTCCGATGGTGGGGGGGGGGGGGGGTGGTGTTGTCCATGGCAGGCCTAATGCAGCAAAGCAGAGGATACTTTGTATTGGGATTAGTTTTTTGGGTCATTTAATCATGGTTTCATAGGGCTCCTCTGATGTGACGGGGAGGGGTGTGTTTGGCTGGCCTAATGCAGCAGACAATTGATCTGGTGGGTGATACTTGTATGGAGATTAGTGTTGTTGGTCATTTCAACTTGGTTGCAGGTAGTTCCTCAGATGTTTAACCCAGAGAGGGGGGAGGGGGTGTCTGGGGGGAAAATGCAGCGAACGATTTGTCTGGCTGTTGATCTTTTCAACTTGGTTTCAGGTGGTTCCTCCAATGTGGTCATTTCAGCATGGTTTCAGGTGGTTACTCTGATGGTTAACCCAGGAGGCAGGGAGGGGGGGGGGGTTGTCTAGCGGGCCTAATGCAGCAAAACATTTGTCTGGCGGCTCATACGTCGTATAGGAAATATTGATTTTGGTCATTTCAACATGGTTTTAGGTGGTTCCTCCGATGTTTGGGGGAGGGGGACGTGTCTGGCGGTTGATACTTAAACGAAAAATATCGTTACTGGTCATTTCGACTTGGTTTCAGGTGGTACCTACAATGTTTGATTCAGCTCATGTGATGTTGTGTGTCCATGCGCCTCGGCAGACATCCATATCTGACTATGTCAAGTTATCCAGTAAATGTTCTTGTACTCAATTATTGGTACCTTGTTCGTTTGACCAAAGTGCTCTGGGCTACTGGATGAGACAAGGCCAACACAACTTATTGAAAAAGAGTCAAGGAACTGAGCTGTTATGTAGGTTTTTAACAAATACAGATAGAGATGATGAATATTTAGCAGCATCATTTAAAGACAGTGGACACTATTGGTAGTTGTCAAAGACCAGTCTTCTGTATCTCAACATCTGTATGCATAAAATAACAAAGTTGCGAGATATGAATAAAATAAAAAACACCCTTGTCACACGAAGTTGTGTGCCTTCAGATGCTTGATTTCCAAACCTCAAATTCTAAACTAAGAGGTCTCGAAGTCAAATTCGTGGAAAATTACTTCTTTCTCGAAAACTACGTCACTTCAGAGGGAGCCGTTTCTCACAATGTTTTATACTATCAACCTCTCCCCATTACTCAATACCAAGTGAGGTTTTATGCTAATTATTTTGAGTAACTACCAATAGTGTCCAGTGTCCACTGCCTTTAAAGGCAGTGGACACTATTGGCAATTACTCAAAATAATTATCAGCATAAAACCTCACTTCGTAACGAGTAATGGCCTAGCAGTTAAGAGCGGCAGATTCAAGCTCTGGCGTTAGATCAGTAGAGTGTACGAAGGTTTGAGTCCTGGTCATTACACATGTTACACTTGTGTTCTTAAGCAAGACATGTAACCATAATTGCTTCGAAAAAGTTGGGGAGGTAGTGCTTTCTGCTATTCCAGCCAGGCTTCAGATAGATGATGTACCCAAGCCTACATCTGTATGGACTGTAAAAGGGTTAATCCTGTAGAAAAATAGTTGTTTGTTGGCAATAACTTGAAGTGGCCTTCAGGCCATGTGGCCTTCAGGCCATGTGTGTCTGGCGACACAAAAAATGTGTTGGCTGACAAGGCTTGATTGTTATATAATTATTAGTAATGGTAATTGTTTTCATGTGCTATGTAGGTTTTTCCATCTTACATCTTATTTATTTCAAGTGGCATTCTTGTAACTAGATGCAATTTTAGACAAAACTCACAAACCATTTATGACTTGTAATTGAAAAACAATGAGCAACTCATCCTATCTTTGTTTTCTTTGTGATCACCCAGTAGGTTCCTGTAACTATCAACCGATATTTGAGAGATTACCAAAGGGAGGGAGTGAAGTTCTTGTGCCAGCATTATAAGATGGGCGAGGGTGCTATATTGGGAGATGGCATGGGATTGGGAAAAACAGTTCAGGTACGACTAATTACTTGTTATGAGTGTTAGGGCATCAAGCAGGAATATTATCTGCTTTAAAGACAGTGGACGCTATTGGTAATTTTCAAGGAACAGTCTTCGCACTTGGTGTATCAAAACATATGCATAAAATAACAGACATGTGAAAACTAGAGCTTAATTGGTCCTCGAAGTTGCAAGATTCAAGGTTGTAGCTACCACGGTCGGAGCCGGTCGGCTATCACCGGCCCCAGCTTTTGCCGACCGGGATCCAACAAAAAAAATCAAACTCCGACCGGCATAAATTTATGTAAAACTGTTTTAAATGCCATTGAAATAAGTGAAAAATAAAGAAAACAATCCTGTAAAACTCCTATTTAGGTGTGTATTTTATTTCTGTAAAAACAATCAAACAATTTTCTCTCCAAAACCGCGATGTTCTCCGTGATTGTTGCTTAAAAATAAGCCGCTTGAATGCTGCGAGTTCATGGAGTACTAAAAAAAGCACGCACAATCTCCGGCGTGCGTGTAGTATCCATGATGCACAAAACCACATGGTAATACACATGGTAATAGTTGTTCATCATACAGAGTGCGATACACAGTATAACCTGCCGTTTATTTCACCAAACTATCCCTAGCTTAGAATTAATCTTAGGACTTGGGAGGAGTTAAGTTCCAAATCCATAGACGTTAGGACGCATTGAACCCATCCGAAGTTAGGACTAATTACTCGTCCTGACTCGAGATAGGATTAATCCTAGCATTTCATGAAATCAGCTGCAGCACATGTAAATATTATATACATGTAGGTTATGGTGATACATACAGTGTTGGGTTGGCAAAGTCCATTTTCTTTAGCCCAAAGATGCATTTGGAGTGCTTTAAAGTAATGGTTTTTAAAAGAGTATGTTAGTCAGAGTTTAGCGCCCCACATCAGGACATGTTTTTGGAAATAGTGCCCTTATTTGACATGTTGGGCACCTACTGTGCTGGTGTTCACAGTGTAACCAGCGAAAGTTAATATTGTTTACCAGTTTTTTAACGCTTAATTGTAATCTGCAGTTCAGACTATTTTTTTTTTTTCAAGGAATCAACCGTTTTTATCTCAGTTAGTTCTGTTTGTTTTTTGATATTAGTTGTTGCTTGCTTTCATTAAATTTGTCCATGTACATGTTACTGAGTGCCAATTTGTCTCTGAGAACTATTTCGTTACTAAGATTAATGCCGCTATTCATATATTTGTACATGTATTCAGTTCTAAGTAATACTATTTAGCTTAGTTGTATATATTGCAAGAATGTAAATTCTTCACATCCACTTTTTGGTTTTTAATTAACACAGCTATATGGTATTAATGTTATTTAACTGAAACCAAAGGCTTGGTTTTGCAAGTGTTATGTACTGTAAATGCAACTTCAATTAAACTTGTCATGTTATAGCTTTTTATATAATCAGTTGGGTTAATATCTTGCCAGTATGTTTTGACGAACCTTGAGATTTTGAAAGCTTGTATGATGGCTGGTATTCCTTAGTTTAGTTATAAGGAAACAATGGATGTTGTCTCATGCTCAAGATGTATTGGACTTTTCTTTTTAAAAAGACACTGGACACCTTTGGTAATTGTCAAAAACTAGGCTTCTCACTTGGTGTATCTCAACATATGCATAAAATAACACACCTGTGACAATTTTGACTCAATTGGCGGTCAAAGTTGTGAGGTAATATTGGAAGAAAAAAACACCCTTGTCGCACAAGTTGTGTGCGTTCAGATGCCTTGAATTTGAAACCTCAGCTGAGGTATCTTATTCAATTCAAATATTTTATTGAGAAATTACTTCTTTCTCAAAAACGACGTTTGTTCAGTGAGATTCGTTTCTCACAATGTTTTATACTATCAACAGCTCTTCATTGCTCGTTACCAAGTAAGGTTTTATGCTAACAAACATTTTGAGTAATTATCAATAGGGTCCAGTGCTTTTAGGCCATTATTATTTGATTGTAATAAAGAGATTAATGTACACAATTTGTATTCACATTAAGGTCACATTCTAAATAAGATGCAGTCTCAGATTCAATAACTGCTGCATTAAGGCCCGGTCAAACAGGCCTCGATAACGAGAACGAAAACATTAAAAAATGCACGCTCTCGATTGGCTGAATGAGTGTGGGCGTATTCTGCGTGGAGCAACTCAACCAATAGATTGCGTTCTCTTTGCGTCGTTATCATTATTGTTATCGCTGCAGTGTGACTCAGCCTTAAATTTAGTCTCCACACAATAATGAGACTAATAATCCAAGTATTCAAATATTTATTGACATTTCAAACAATCTGCATTTCTGCAGTTTCATGTTACAGTTTGTGCTCAAGACTGTCTTATCTTGAAAAATATAAAGATGACTTTGTCATCTTGGAGAAGACAGAATATTTTAAACCACACATAAATAAAAATATTAAGTCATGCTTAACCAAAAAAATGTATATCTGCTTGCTTTTTACTACAAATATGAAATGTCAAGTTATGAAAAGTTATAGAAGTTGATATACATAGCATATGTACATGTACATCGATGTACATGAAATGTTCAGGTCAATAACTGTTATTTCAGAACTGCGTATACAACTTCATTCAGTTAAAGTCATGGCAACCTTCCAAACAAAAACCTACAATGTAATGGTTCTGCCCAGGACGTCTGTAATGGTGGAAAAATGTTTCCCTGGAAACCATTGCGAAATTGATCAGTTACATGGTAGATTATATAAATAGACTGAAATCAAAGAAGAAATTGCAAGTGTAATTTAAACATTTGGAAAATGTGTGGTGGTCCGAAACAGAGGAAATTCTTCGAATGGTGGTTGGGGAATCCAGAGTGCTGGGTGGTTTTTCTGGCAGTGACCATTGTGGGCAGAACCTTGCAATGTTAACTTAAAGCCTATAATGTTCATTCATATTTGCATTTCAGTTTTAATTATGCAAAGGTTTAACTCCTTGTCAGATTTGTTATAGTAAGTCAGGAGAGACTCTTTTGAAAGATCAAACGAGAAACTTTTATTAAAAAACATATGACAGCTTTGGAGCCAGAAAGGAACAAACTTAGTGTGTGGATCAGATGTACTTAATTTGTGTACATGTACATATTCTGGTACATGTACTAACTTACCAAGAGAACATTGGTTGTCAGACACAAAACATTCTCTGTTCACAACCGACTATGAGTGCGTTTGGCGACCCCCAACTAAAGCCCTACCGAACAGCATCCCAATTTTTCCAAGCTCTCAAATCTATCTCAAGATGAACTGTCTTTATTTTTAAAAGCAGTTACGTAGGATCAATCTTTGCGCTTGATAAAATCGGTCTGCAATGTTTTGACAAGAGGTATTCATTTTGGGGGTATATTTATTACTAATTTTAACTATAATGGCTATAACATGTTATTATGCATCCCAGTGCTGTATAGGGGTTACATGCTTGATACATTTCTAGTGCTAGGAATGGATGATTCAATTGAAGGGTCTGGGTACTTTTTGTAACACAAAACACAAGTTCCACAGATTAACATTAAACTTACACAGTTTGACGATAATGGTGGAAGAAAGCTTTCCTTTAAAAATATTCATAACTGAGGTGCTGTAGTTTATGAGAAATGAGTTAAATAATTTTCGTCTCAGTTTTAGCATGCAAATTGTATTCACCAGTTATGGTATAATTACCCTTAAACTGTATAGTTACCATAACTCAGGTTAATACTAAGATTGCTAAAATAATTTATGTGACTTGTTTTAAAAACTACATCACCTCAGCAAGTAATATGTTACGGAAAGCTTTCTACCATCATTATCTTCAAACTGTGTAAGTTTAACGGTAATCTGCGGACATTGTATTTTGTGTCCTACAAAGACTACTCAAATCCTTTAAAGCCATTAGACACTTTCGGTAAACAGTTTTGTCTAAGGCCCACACTTCGTGTATCACAACTTGCATATAAAATAACAAACCTGTGAAAATTTAGGCTCAATCGGTCATCGGAGTCAGGAGAAAATAACGGGAAAACCCACCCTTGTTTTCCGCACGTTTTGCCGTGTCATGACATGTGTTTAAAATAAGTCCGTAATTCTCGATATCTAGAATTGATATTGTTTTATAGTTTTCTCAAAAAGTAAAGCATTTCATGGAATAATATTTCAAGAGAAGTCTTTCACCATTACCCTGTAAGTTATTTGTTAATCTGTGAACTTTTAATTCTGTTTCTGTTCCGAAAGTGTCCAATGGCTTTAAAAGGCAACGTGTCCCGTACTAGACATAAAGTGTGTACATGTAGTTTAATACCTGCCAGCCAATGTACATGTAATAAGTTACTGCACAATAAACCTTCAGAAGCTTCAAACAAGAATTCAATTCGGTCTCCACAATAAAGTGAACGGCTCTCTTTTATTGTTTAATTTATATCCACCAAACTGGATAAGGATTGTACACACATACATGTAGTAGGATATAAAACTAAGCTCAAGAGAATGAAAATGTTTAACCTAGACAAACGGCCAACAAATGATGCACAATGAATGAACATGGATCACACTATCATGTTGCATACATGTACGTGCATAAAAAAAAACATTTATTTTCTTGTTAAAATTTGTTTAAAGGCAGTGGACACTATTGGTAATTGTCAAAGACTAGCCTTCACAGTTGGGGTATCTCAACATATGCATAAAATAACAAACCTGTGAAACTTTGAGCTCAATCGGCCTTCGAACTTGCGAGATAATAATGAAAGAAAAAAACACACATGTCACAAGAAGTTGTGTGCTTTCAGATGCTTGATTTCGAGACCTCAAGTTATAAATCTGAGGTTTTGAAATCAAATTTGTGGAAAATTACTTCTTTCTCAAAAACTATGGCACTTCAGAGGGAGCCGTTTCTCACAATGCTTTATACCATCAATCTCTCCCATTTACTCGTCACCAAGAAAGGTTTTATGCTAAAAATTATTTTGAGTAATTGCCAATAGTGTCCACTGCCTTTAAGTAGTTTCCACAAATTTTACCACCCTAAAAGCAATAATCTATATACAATTTAAATACAATAAATATATACATGTACAATAATAATGATCTTGGATTTGTATGTACAGGTACAATTTGAGTATTTACAATATTTTTCCTAAGGATTTTTTTGGCCTAAGCCTTACCCTAGAACAATGAAAGTCATTATAAGGGTCAGGTATTGCTGTGAGCATAGACACTGCAAACATGTGGAATGGTCATGGCTGAGCGGTTAAGAGCACCGAATTCAAACTCTGGTGTTTCTGAGCGGCAGAGTGTGGGTTCGAATCCCCCAGCCGTAACACTCGTGTCTTAAGCATCGCTTCGTCCTTCGGATGGGAACTAAAGTCGTTGGTCCCATGTGTTGTGTAACGCATGTAAAAGAACCAAGTGCACTTATCAAAAAGAGAAGGGGTTCGCCCCGGTGTTCCTGGCTGGATTAGATTGGCAGCATATTGCCCCACAGCACCTTGTAAACCATTAAATGGTTCTAAGAATTAGGTCTCATATTTCAAACTTCGTCCCACTCACCTTGCAGTAAATACCTAGCTTTGTATCCTTTGGAAAAAGGAGTGTTACCAAATATGGTTGTTATTATTTATGTGCCAAAAGCCCTAGATATTCATTGCCTACAACTGTCCAGTTTAAATGGTGGCTGTTAATGGCTCTAAGGCATCCAGTGTAAGCTGAGGACCAGTACCTCCAAGACCTTTCTGCCTCAGTAATTCTTGTTGAAGAATATATGCTTCTGCCTTGCACAGTGGTTTACGTTTCCCCTTGTATGTCTCCATGTGTACTGTGCGAAAATCATGCTTTCCTGCTTCTTCAACAGGCCTGTTAGCGGGAACAAACGGACGGGTGGGTTGATCTAGTGTCTTCCCCTCAAACTTATTCATTGTCTCTGATTCAGTGGCCATTTTACCTAGAGCTGGTACGTATATGTTAGCTTCATGTAAATCACCGTAGCGTATGCGAGCCTTGACACCCCAGTCTTTGTAGAAGCGCTTGTTTATTGTTTGGTCGTCAAACTTGGCTGGTTGTCTCTGTGTGTTGGTCATTGGACGAGCTTTAGACACAACGTAAGCATCTTTGGACTCAATTGGCTTGTAGGTCATCTAGAAGGGATAAATGAAATAATTTTTAATGCAACAGTTAAACTGATTGCTCACCAATAATACACTAATTCACAAAAAACGAGCTAATGTATCAATATACTATGTATTTAACACTTCAGGCATTGCATAGTGAGGTATCAATATATATTTGGTTTGCGGTAACACCATGTGTGTAATCTATTTGCTAGGTAGAGTTTGTTCTTTAGAGAACTGTCTTTTTTTATTCTACTACTGCGGAGTAGACTATCAGATTTTTCCAAGAGTCCAAGTGTCCAGTTTTCTAAAACTTTTGTCTTTATGAATCAAGTTCAAAGTTATTATAATCACCATTTTCTCTCCTAATTTTCATAGATCAAACTTCAACAAAATGTGAATGTTTTGTCTTTTAACGACACTGGACAATATTGGTTATTGTCAAAGACCAGTCTTCTCACTTGGTGTATCTCAACATATGCACAAAATTTACAAAATTTTGAATATTTTAACTCAATTGGTCGACGAAGTTGCGAGATAATAATGTAAGAAAGAACATCATTACCAAACAAAGTTGTGAGTTTTCAGATGCTTTACTTCGATACCTCAAAATCTAATTCTGAGGTATCAAAATCAAATTCGTGGAAAGTTACCCCTTTTTCGGAAACTACATTACTTCAGAGGGAGTCGTTTCTCACAATGTTTTATACTACAGTATCAACCTCTCCCCATTACTCGTTACCAAGTAAGTTTTTATGTTAATAATTATTTTGAATAATTACCAATAGTGGCAAGTGCCTTTAATAAAGGCAAGAACTCACATGTTATTTCCCATTCACTATTGTATTATTCATGAGTCTGTGTAAGCTATCATACCTTATGACGAGCAGAGTATACTAATCGAAACGTCGAGACCAAACCGGCTCTTTTCAGAGCCACAACTCCTTCAAAGTTTACTTTTCATATTTATATTTATAGTTACTCCTATCATACCTTATTTGTTGTAGTTGTAGTAAACTTGGTTGTGGGTGGTATATACTCCGTTGGATCTTTGGTCATCAGAGCTGGCTTAGGATGCTTCCTTGTGTCATGTCCTGGATATTGGGTTCGTTGTTCAGTGACAAAGTCCAATCTAATTGTAATAAACACCAAACTGTCGTGAGTATTTTGTTTACTGCCTTTTACAACCACTACTACTCTAATCTTACTTTATGTTTAAGTGTTGTGGCCGAACGGTTAAGCGCACCAAGTCGTTACACTTGTGTCCTTAAGCAAGACACTTAATAACCATTGCTTCGTCCTTCAGATGGGACTTAAAGCCGTTGGTCCTGTGTGTTGTGTAACGCACATAAAAGAAGCCAGTGCACTTATCAAAAAGAGATGGGGTTTGCCCCGGTGTACCTGGTTTGATTTGCAGCACATTGCGACCTGAAAACCATAACATGGTGCCATGTAAAAGGAGTATATCTCATAAATCAAACATAGTCCCACATCCTTTGCGTAAAATACTGTATGTTTAAGCGCTTTGAAACGCCCTTCAGAGTGCTATATAAATACCGATTACTATTATTGTTATCTCTATATGCATAGTTTTCTGGTTTAACTCGTTAACAAGTAGGATTTGAATCTTTTTATTGTAGATGAGGTTTGCGGTAACACCTTTGAAAATCTCTTTTGAGTAGTGTCGGAATTACGAAGTGAACAGATGAGTTTTGAGTAGTTATACTATGAAATACTTTCAGACTTCAAAGTAAGACATGTTCAATCTGTCAGGACAACAATTTGACAGCAAAATGGTTGAATAACTGTAAGGCCCTTTCAATTTAATTTGTGCATACCTTGAGTCCATGCTAAGACGGATAGTAGTTGGGGGCGGAGTCACAGGGTGCTCAGGGAGGGGTTGACTGCGGTACCCTGGGAAGTCCCTCATGTTCTGTGTCTTTCCGTCAAACTTGGAGCGTTTGTCTCGGCCCAACTGTGAGGCAAACTTAATGGTGCGACTCTTTTCTTGTGGTCCCATATCTTTATAGGTGTGTTTATTGGTTGTGATGTGGTCGAAGTCACCTGTATCAAAAACAATGTGATTTAAACTTAGGTAAAGATAAACATAAATAATGTGAGTAGGTATACACATTTAAACCGGGGACAAAAGAAGACAATAGGGTTCGGGAAAGGTCCAGAGTTGGAAAACATGTACAAAACCACCGGGATCCGTTGCAAAAACAAGCTAGAGTATAAACAACAAGGGACAATATGAGGTCCACGGTTACACTAGCTTATACAAGCTTGTGTGAGTAGGATTTGAAACTTTGCATAGTGGGAATATGATGTAGTAAGGTTTGCGGTAACGCCATGTCATGATAATTTCTTATTGAGATAAATAATGTGCACATGTTCAGGGACCTGTGACTAACCAAGACAAAATGGCCACCAAAGATCTGAGCCCAATTTCATACAGCTGCTAAGCACGAAATTTGCTTAGATTGAAATTTCTTCCATGACAAAAACATGGTTACCAACCAAATTTCTATTTGTTGCATATTGCTTGTTGCTGATAATCAGCTATTGATTGCTTATCCTGAAAATCATGTGGAAATTTGGTTGGTAGTCCTGTTTTTATCAAGGAAGAAATTTTGGACCGAACAATTGGGGTAGTCTAAGCCGAGACTGACATCATGTGGCATCAATGTTTCACTTTAGCCTGACCTTTACAGAATAAAACAAATTATTGTAGTATCCCACCGTATGCCAAAAATAACAAATCTGTGAACATTATTTTGGTGTAATTGGTCATCGAAGTTGCAAGAGAATAATGAAATAAAAACAACCTTGCGTGCTTTCAGATGCATAATGAGAGGCTTCAGTCGAATTCTTTTACCGTTTGAGTGAGAAATTATCTCTTTTTCAAAAACTGTATTACTTCAAAGGAAGCCGTTTCTCACAATGTTTTCTACCATCAAAACATCTCCTTTGCTCGCTAACAATTATTTTGAGTAATAACCAATTGTGTCTTTAACTCGTACATACCTTCAATGACTATATTGTCGGGGAGCTTTTTAGCAGCAAGTGTTTGTTCTGCGTGATTGCCAGGGAAGTCTCTCTTTGACACGGACTCCAACTCTCCAAGTTTCTGTCCGGGGTACAAGATAGATCCTAAAAAAATAAGAAGTTGAATAACTGATGATGTTTGTTGACAGAAAACAGAGAAAAATTACCAGGTAGAATGGATAGAATGGATTGTGCAAAGTTGAGTTGCTACATGTACCAGAATAATTTTAACTATTTATTTGATCATCTGGGCCCAATTTTATAGAACGTACCCAATGTGACGTTACCATTCAAATACCTGCCTACAACATGGCGTCTGTGATGCAACCGGGAACGCTTCAAGCAGCGTGCTCATTTGTCAACGCGCTTAGACGGCATACGGCCTGGATTTATGTAAGACTATAGGAATGGGTGGCCCAAGCATTTTGGCTGGGATTGTAGAAACAAAAAATTACAAACCTGTGAATGAAGGTAGTTCACCGAACGATTTAGCTGGGCGTGGCACCCAGTGCTTAAAGTGCTCCTTGTTGGATGTCCTGCTGTCAAACTTTGCTGATCTAAGACCCTTCCTGTTCTGAGTGCTCGGTCTAAGCATCTTAATTTCAGGGAATGACGTATGACCTTGATAAGTCACATTGTAAGATGTCTTGTTCTCAAAGGGTGCAGTACTTTGCTCCATATTCTCTTCCTGTTTTCAAACACAGTTACAATAAACAACAATTAAAAGAGTGTTAACTCAAACAGCTTTAAAGAGACACTATTTGCATGATCCTTAGGGAAAATCAACTCCAATCCTAAACTAATCTTTATAACTGTCACAATGAAGAAGGCAAGTCTCGCATCTGATAAGTGAGTGAGCTTCTTTCCTTCACATGTTTAAGCAATGTTTTTGGGTTACACCGCAGTCGTCGAATGCCCTCTCTGCCTACACATAATGCATTGATGCATTGTGGTTCTGAATCGCACTAAAACTTAAGGTCTAAACACAGAGCAGGGACAAGAAGGAGTTCAATTAGTTGTACTTAAAAGGTTCCATGTGTGTTAACGCACTGGCAATCTTGACGCACAGTCCTAAAAAACACAGTTCATAGTCATCGATGAGACATATAAACTGTGCTTTTTTATGATCGCTGGTCAAGATTTCCATTGCGGGACCGTGTTCAAACCGGCCTTTACTGCGGTTGTTTTAAGATCTACAAGATGAGCCTATACTAACCATTTTGATTGGCTCTTGTTTCTTCGCTTGAACTCTCTGTTGATAGTCTGATCGTTGGATTGTATTGAAGTCCATGTCAGGAGGATTGGGGTCTCTTGGTGTTGGAGGTGGAATCATGGGTAGACGACGCTGGTAACCCTCATCAGGTTCCTTGAAGGTTTCTTGATAATGACTCAGTGAACATTTGTTGTTAGGACCAAAGCGATTCCGCTTGTACCTTTTTTTACAGTTCTTGTGATGCTTGTGCCGTCTGTCATTAAAACAAAAAGGTAGTTTAGTTTAAGTTACAATCATGTTTTATCTGCAGGGTCACTGCGACTCACCAACACATCACCATGAGTTTATAAAGTCCGGAAAACTTTAATGTGTTTTTGTTACTTACTTCCGTTTTTTTAATAAAAAAATGAACTACACTTGTTCTTTGATAACATATTCTTGTCAGGTGCTGGGTTGCTTTTGCGGAAGTCAACATTGTTTTTAAATTTTAAATTAAAGTCACCTGGAAGTGGTATTTTTTCAAAATAAAGCTTTTGTCACTAATATATGTGTTTTGATGAGTGGAATGGGAAAAAACAGTTAACTAAGGTTTTAAAAAATCAGTTCTTATGTTATTTAAAAATTTAAGAGTAGACCCGACCCGAGAGGGCGCTGTTCGTGACATCAATCGAGGCAGACTTTGCCTGTAATGCATAGAGTAAACACAATTGCAAAGTACATGTACTGACCAAGTCGTGAGTTTGTACGTTTCAAAAAACAAAACAAAAATGGTTTTTTTCCGGCAATGCCGACCAGGTGTATTGCTGCTGAATGCAGAAAAACACTTTTTGAAATGTACCAACTCACGACTTGGACGTACATGTACTTTGCACGTGTGTTTACTATACGCATTGCAGGCAAAATCTGCCTCGATTGACGTCACAAAAGGGGTAGGCGAAGTCAGCCCCCAAACAACTTTTTATATTTTTTAAACATATAAATCGTAACAAACAATTATTAAAAAAATTGTTTTATTGTTCGTAAGCATAAACAAATCCAGGTGACTTTAAGAGATTTTTAGGGAAGCACTATCTATATGGGGTGCTATTTATTCCAACCCCCCCCCCCCACCCATTTTAAAAGTTTGGGGTTCCGCAGCCCTAATATCTAGTAGCCATAATGTCTCCCTATTTTGTAAATCTTTGTATTTGTTCTAGGGCGCTGAAAATAAATAAATTATTGTGATCATACACATTTCTTTTTCTTGTGACTTTTTTCATGTATTTTTTATTTTTAAAAGTCCAAAACAAAATCCCATCATGCGACCCTAATAGGCCTATAGTTAATTCATTTTCATTTATTCAATGGTTTATTATAAATCTATTCAATTCACTAATTTTCCGCACGTCGCCACCAATTTATCCGCCTTTAATTAACAAACAAAAAACACTGTAGACTGTACATGTATATTACTTCTAGATTCTATAAGGCTATAAGGCTCCCCGTGAGCCTTTTAGTTGCTAGAACTTCTAGCAGAAGTACATGTATATCATATAAATTATTTCCAACATAAAATAAACACAAAAATGTACTTATAAATCAACATGTTTCAAACATAAAATAAACAACAAATAAAATATATCAAGATGTTTCATCAACAACAGAAGTTTCGAAAAAAAACCAAAATGACTACATGTATCTTACCCACAATCACACAGCTCACAGAGACACGTAAAGGCAGGAAATGGTTGATTGAGTATTGCACGGGCTTCAGAACTGCTCGTATCAAGCCGACTGGGTGGGTAGTCCAATGTCATGATGACCACTGTTCCAGATAACAACTTAATTTACAAATTGTATATCACACAACTTCTTTTTATCCTTCTTATAAATATGAAAACGGCCCCAAATTGTTGATAAATGACTCGCAAATTGTGTTACTTTGGTGGATTTCCGTGCACCTGCCAGTGTTGTGACATGCACCTGCTATTTGGAGCTGTGTGTATACAGTACACAGAGCGGTACGGTCCCGTCGTCCGTAGGCCTTAGTTACCAGTCAACAAAATCGGAACCCACTTAACGTGGCGACCTAGCAACGGGACATTGGGATCAAACTACCGGTAGTCAATGGGTGTATGGGGGGGACAGTGTATACAATGGTTAAGCTTTTGGTGTGTAGTGTCTCCGTACCCTGGACCGAAACAGGTCAACTCGTACCCAAGTCAACTCGTACCAAAGTCAACTCGTACCTAGGTCAACTCGTACCCAGGTCAACTCGTACCCAAGTTAACTCGTACCGTACAACGTACGTTGTATGCCGAAACGGAGAATTTCCGTGCGGCGTGATTTTGTAAGCGATGGGAAACCATCATATGGAGCTCACTTTTATTAATAATAATCTCACGAATTTCGTTTTTAATAATGTTTGTTCATCTCATTTCTGCCTTTTTTCCGCTAGGATATTCATTCAGATCCATTGTGGTTTCTTTTAAATTCCCGTGTTGAAGGGTCGCCGTGAAAGGCGTTGAACAGATCAGATGCACACTAGTTCTTCGTATCAAGGAGGTATAAATATTTCGACCTCCATGTTCATAATGAGACCGATTATTTTCAATGAAAAAAAAAACGCAACCCTTCATGTTTACCTTGGTGTGTTCCCAAAAGAAAATTTCATGGTAAGAATTCATTCAATTCATTCATTTGCGTTATGTTCTTATTATCTTTTTCCGAATAAAAAAACCCACAAAATTCATTCTAACTCCCCACCGATAGGGCCTAAGTAAAAAAAAACTGCAACATGAAAAAAAAACCAAGAAAACAAAATCATTGCAACAATGAATAGCTAAATGTATGATTAACAATATAAATAAATAAATTAAACTACAATATTTATCAATACGAGTAAAAAAAATTGTAAACATTTATTTGGGTGCGAGTTGACTTGGGTACGAGTTGACTCAGGTACGAGTTGACTCGGGTACAAGTTGACTTAGGTACGAGTTGACTTGGGTACAATATGATTTTCCGGTATCTGAAAGGAGAAAAGGAGATGGCCACTTTTCGGCCGCCCAAGAAAATCTGCTTTTCAGGTGGCGGAAAAGCAAAGAAATAGAAAATTGCATTTTCACATAACGTTAAATCTGCTTTTCTACTATTCTGGTAGCAGACATGCAAATGGCCACTTTTCGTCCGCCAGCATTAGGAGACAGAGTAAAACCTGCTTTTCTGGTAACAGAAAAGTAGAAACGTAAAACATGCATTTTCACAAAACGTTCAGTCTGATTTTTCTGGTAGCAGAAAAGTAGAAAAGGAGAAAACTCATGTAAATCAACCATAAAATCTGCTTTTCTGCTTTTCTGATACCAGAAAAGCAGATGGCCACTTTTCGTCCTCCATAATATACATGTTTAAAGCTCTATGCATCAAACCATTGTACCCTTTTCATGAAATGTAAATTGCACATAGCGCGTGCGCACTAATATTTTGGTTGGCAAAAAATGTAGGATCATCAATCGGGCTGTTTATTCACGGGTAAATGGGTGCGTGACGCAGAGACGCGATTGTGTGTCTCCTCAGTGCACAACTATATGGCGTTTGCCAACAAACAGGGGTTGTGCGCCTGCGAGAATGTAATTAGCATGTTTCCTGAAAAGGGTCAATATTTACCCCAGCCAAAATGGAACTAATGACTTGATGAACTTTTAAGAATGTTCATGATCAGTCCATGCACCAAACAGTTCATGGCATGTTCATCACAGCAGTTCAAGAACTGTTCATCCATTCCATTAATGGACAAGTTTTAAAGTTGTGTGTGTTTTCATAAAAGTCCATCTAAGCTTTCTTTGCAGAATAATGAACTCTAATGAATAATCATAACTCAACTGTGTATTAACTTAACTCCCTGTTTTCAAATTGGTATACATTTTTATTCTAATTTTAATTATTTCCAGTATCTGTATGTCATTGCTAGTAATAATCATTAGTATAATTACCAAACACTTTACTTTGACGAGTTTTTCTTTTGCCCTCTAGGTGTATGGTAAGTTTAAAAATAATGTTAAATTTATTTGCCAGGTTAACATAACGCATTTTACATGTATGGCTTTAGTATGAAATAAAGACATTGATCATGTGAAACAAGAAACAACTGTGTGGTGTAGAATGATCATTGTAAAATAAAAGAAAAACCCCTGCCCTGTAAAACACTGTGCATTGTTTTGTCAAAGGAAAATGTTCCTGGGTGAATTATGATTTGTCCGGCAAAATTACGAGGTCTTTGGTTTATATCCCGCTCCGGTCAATTCGTCGTTGTTCAACCAAACAATCATTTACAATTTGCCCAGTCAGTTTCCCTTGATGTGATTTGAAACTTTGCATGGTGGAAGTTTTATCAAAGAGATAGTTACACCGTAACAATCCTTTTTGAGTAGTGTTTGTTTTGAAGAACATCGTTGGTTAACGACTCTTATTCCAGAACTTCAAACCTCACTTAGTACATAATGTAAGTAGGCCTATACACTAGAATTAATCTGCAAAATTTTCATGTCAAAAGTTGATTGCGTTTTTGAGAAACTGCCAAAACTCCATTGCAATTTGTGTCAACATAGGAAAAAAATTCCTAAAAGAATACAATCTGGAAAGCGTTACCGCGGTAACGCTTCTTATATTCATTTTGGGGGGAAATAAAAAGTGATACCATTTTTGTCCATACCCGTACATAATACCAAAGCTTCTGTGTACTTCTTTCCACATCAGTTTTTATTGCCATCGATTTTCAGAGTTGAATATTATGTCCCTAAAGGAAAAATAATCTTTATAGGAATACAATTTGAGAAGCATTACCGCGGTAACGCTGGTTATGATCTTTGGGTGCTGGGGGGGGGGGGGGGGCGGGACACCAAGAAGTGAAATAATTATATCTTATTTGCATTGTAGGACCTACATGTACTATCCAAGAGTTTTATAGCCATTATATTCCAGAGTTAAATACGGTCCAAATGGAAAGAATTTGGTCAAAATAGGGAGAATAATCCCTACAGGGATACAATATGAGAAGCGTTACTATACTCTGCGATTCAATTTTCGGGGAATAAAAAGTGGTGCCCCGTTTCCATTTAATATACCAGCATGTACTTCTCAAACGAGTGAAATGTACATGTACTATCCAAAGCTGTTGTACTTCTTACCACATAAGTTTTGTTGTCATAAGATTTCAGAGTTTCAAATTCTGTCCACAAAGGAATAATTAAAAAAAGCATTACCGCGGTGACGCTTCTTACATTCATTTTTTGGGTACATGGGTATAGCCAGTTTCTCATAGGGCGGCTAAGCTATACTTTTCTGTGCTTAGCAAGTTTGTGTGTTTACAGGCATAATGAAACTAGGCCTTATACATTCCAGTCTATTTTCTGGCAGGCAATAAATTTCACTGCTCATATGAATTTTTTTGTATAATAACGACCTAGCCTCAGGCTGGATTTCTGAATGTTTCAAGCAAATTCAAAAGAGGGCGCTCTTCAAATTTAGGTTCTAAGTCTCAGAACAAGATGGCGCGTCCCATACGTGTAGATTTACGGAAATGAGTTGATCTGTAAATACAGTTTTGGGGGCTATTTACCTCAGATCAGTGATGGTTATTTGTAAGGTGAGTTTTATAGAGTTGATTTATGTTATATGTAGTTTAATAATAAGCATGGGTTTCGTGATTGAATGATAACTTCCACCAGGCAAGTTTAGTTTACAGGGTCGCACTAAATCTAATATTAAAAAAAACCGACAACTCACGACCCCTCACGACAACTCACGACAACTCATGACAACAATTTTTGGATAACTTTCCGTATGGCGCCACCACTTTTTCACTCATTTTTACAAAAAGGGATATATCTATCAGGTAAATTAGATACTATATTATTTTATTTCGAATGAAAAAGTGGTGGCGCCATACGGAAACTTTTCCCATTTCCCACTGGGGGACCGAATGCTGCCCCCCCCCCCCCGCCCCCCCTCCTTTTAATTTTTAAAAGGAAAAGAAAGTCCGAATTCCATTTATTTTATATTCTTGCCGCTATGCAAATGTTCCCAATTCAAAGCTTATTTTAAAAAGGGAAAGAAAGTCCGGAATGTCCGTCTTTCTAAAGACGCACCATGTCTCCCCGGACTCTCCAAAATTATCTTTACCACATGTAGTGTTATGCCCGTCTTTCTAAAACTGCCCTCTACCGGTCGTTGCCTGACCACGACTCCGCGACTCCACTTCCCCGACTCTCCACAATCTTGACCACTTGTAGTGGTATGCCCGTCTTTCTGAAAACGCCCTCTATCGGCCATTGCACGCACCACAACTCCGCGCCTCCGCACCTCCACCTTCCCCGACTCTCCAAAATGATCTTGACCACATGTACTGGTATGCCGTCTTTCTAAAAACGCCCTCTACCGGCCATTGCCCGCACCACGTCTCCGCGACTCCGCGACTATGCGCCTCCACCTTCCCCAACTCTCCAAAATCATCTTGACCACATGTAGCGGTACATGCCCGTCTTTCCAAAAACGCCCTCTACTGGTCATTGCCCGCACCACGACTCCACACCTCCGCGCCTCCACTTGGAAAAAAAAAAAGGTACTTTCGGGCTGCGGGGTATTCTGCAATTACTCCCAACCATTAATTAAATATATGCACAAGATTCATATGCACCCAAATCACTTTCAAATCACTATTGAAAAAATTGTATTTTTAAGTGTACAAAAAGTGTTTTTTACCCCAAATTTAGTAACAAACGGAAATATCCGCCATGTTGTCTTTCTACGTACTTGGACGATTCCATTTCACCGCAGGGGTGATACAATATGCAAGATGATTATTTACCATTTTATGTGCCTCTCAAAGTCCCCATAGAGTTTTTAAAAATATGATATTTAAACCTCCACTTTTAATTTCGAATTCAAGAGTGTCGGCTTAGTTAAAAACAGCAGCTAAAACCAAAAAGAAAAATAAACAACTCAGTCCTCAGAAATTACCCATACCCCCTGCAGTGTAATAGAATCGTCCAAGTACATCGAAAGACAACATGGCGAATATTTCCGTTTGCAACTAAATTCGGGGTAAAAAGAACTGTTTTTACAGTTAAAAATATACAACTTTTTCAATAGTTTGAAAGTGATTTAGATGCATATGACTCCTATGCATATTTAACGATTGACTTGTGTTCAAATGTTTTGTTAAAGTGCATTTAAAAATTGTTGTCGTGAGGGGTCGTGAGTTGTCGGTATTTAGTGCGACCGAGTTTACACACTAGGTGCGATATAGCCCCATAAATCGGTCCAATCCACTCCGTATCCTTGGCCCCAGAACGTCTGCTGATATTAAAATCTTTGGCTTTGTCGAAAAACCATCTGCAATGATCTGCATCATGAAACTTAACCGATCTAATGCCATAACGTAACGCTCCTGCCGATGGCGTAGTCGAAGGGTTACGAATCATACGCAATCTGTGCAGGGCGAAATGTTTAAAAACATACAATTTTGACAGCTAGTCAGTAGATTTGAAAATCATGACACAAATTCTAGGAACACAAACATGATCCTCAATGTCTAATGAATCCTTCACTCAAAACACCATCGAGGAAATAGTTTTAAGAAAAATGAAAAGAAACCAGATCCCTGAACGAAAGAGTGAACAAATTTCCCAGGTTGAAAATTTGAATCTGAGTGGGGCGAAGCTTCGGCTGTGTGTGCACGTCACTGGGGTCACCAGACTCAGCGCTGCGTGTTGCGCGGTCACACATGACCAACTTAACGTTCCGATCTATGCACGGCAAAAACTGTACACGCGGTGAGATGCAGAAATCAGAGAAACAGCGCGCCCACTAACGTTGGTTCATTACAAGCATGTACAGTTTTTGCTGTGCATAGATCAGAACGTTGCAATAATTGTGTGTGACCGCGCAACACCAATGGTCTTGGAACAAAGCCGTAGGCTGCACAGTTATCGGGATACACAATGCACCACACGTGCTGAGCCCGTTGACCCCGATGACGTGCACACACAGCTGAAGCGCCCCACTAAGATTAAAATTTTCACCCTGGGACATTTTTTACTCTTTCGCTCATAATCATAATTAACTGATTTTGTGTTTGTTTTATAAGAATATACAAAGAGGGAATTCCTATGCATTTTCGTTTGTCCAAAATCATTAAAATGTGGTTATTCTTAGCTAAAATCATTCTTGCCGTTTGTTGAGAAGGACGCTTGAACGCAATGCAATCTGTGTATTTTTCTGTGACGTAACCACTGTAGACATATAACACCTAGTTCTTTGTACTTTGCTTGCCAGGAAATGCTGGTCATTTTGGACTGCGGTACGCACGTGGAACCTTTGAAGGAAGACTAGTTGTAACTCCTTCTGTTCCTTGCTCTATGGTTAGACCCAGTTGTTACGGATTTATGGTCTTTTGAATATTTAACGAGAAAGAGCTAGCCGTAACAGAAAAACCGTTTATTAGATGGAGCTAAAATTTGAATTTGAGCTTGTTGAGCCAAGTTTACCCCATTAACAAAATTTTAACAAATTTGATGAGGGTAAGGTTTAACCCATTGGCTGATTTGGCATGGAATGACTCGTTGGTACATAATAATTATTTGTGTTTGTCACTCTGTATTACTCCATACATTTATGTCACCCTGGTGGGAACATGAAGGGAAAACTCCCTTAAACAGTGGGTTTGTACAGAAATCGTTATGATTAGCTTGTCTTCAGCTGGTCACTCTAAAAAATGTTACCCTTGTTGAAACATGTGGACAATACACGTATTAGCTTTTGGTCAGCAGTTTTGCTACATGTAGCTCAGGTGGGCGAAGTTCAGCAATGAACTTTCCCTATTAGAAACCAAAGATTTAGTAATTCTATAAAATATATTGAGGGTAAATTCCATTTCCCGACATTATCAAGGAAGAAATTTCATGGAAAGCAAATTTGTGTGCTTAGCAGCTCTATGAAATTGGGCCCTGGCTGCTGGGGATGAGTGAAGTTAGTTGCTCGCCGGTACCAAGCTCCTGTCAAGTTGGTTAAATTATACCACAAGAGGGCGCACTTTTTATGGAGATTAACAACTGAGCATAGTTCACTATCCAATATCGAGCACTTGCGTCTTGGGCCAAGACTAGGTGGAACCTGGCTAACAACTTTTTTTCATTAAAGTTTTTTTTGTTCCTTTATCCAGAACTGTGCTACTGATAGATATTGATATGGACACCCAGTGGTTTGAATACATCGTGGTGGGATGTGGAGGCATTGGAAGTGGAACACTGTTTTGGCTGGCCAAGAAAGTTGGTCCACGTAAGTGTCAATTTATATTAGCACTGGAATCTTGAGTATAATTGTTGAGGAAGTTGTTACTTTTTAAGGTGTACCATGGATGTACCTAAACGAAAATTTGGCGAAAATTTAACTCATGCCTTCCTCTTATTTCCTGTTGAATAACAATTTCTTAGTCAGACATTCAAATCTTATCAGAGTTCAAACAATTTGGTGTGGAGTGATATGAAAGGACATTAGACTGGAAGATTGAGGTCAAATGTACTTGTTATACCTCGCTAACGAATTAGGTTTATTGGACTAGAGCCAATCACGTGATGTGATACAAAGATGCATGTTATACCTCGGGTACAAATCAGGAAGTTTCCTTGGTCGAGAACCAATCATGTGATGCGATACAAAAACACACACCATGGCTGCACAGCGCGGAGGGTAACATGAGTTTTATTAACTGGTGTAAATTACCTTGATTGTTCCTACCGTTGGTCGATTTCCAGCGCTTAGTACGAAACAGCCTTGGGTTCGAGGGAACAGTGAAGAATTGTTTCTTATTTGAACAACTGTTTGTCTGCTTTCTAAAACTGTATGCCAATAATGTTTGAAGATGACAACAGCACATTGGGAAGAGGAATAATAAATTGACCATGGTATAACATTAACAAAACAAAATGTTGCACGATGTGACAAGGTACATAGGTTTAGCACCCTCGTTGTGACGAGTAGTGCTGGGCGAATAGTGAAATTTTGTTATTCGGATACCGCTGGCCAACTATCCGAAATTAACCGGATATTCGAATAGTTTTTTTCGCCGCTAGAGGGCGCTATAAATTTTTTTTTACAAAAATATTTAAAAAAATATTTTTTTTGTCGCTAGAGGGCGCTGTTCGTTTGTGAATGAGATCTTCTGGGCGGATTGATATTAGTTTTAGACAGTGTCACTCGGTTCATTCATAAAAATGACCGGATCTAATTTAAAGATGGCGATTTGCTTTTTCTTTTGATCGTGGATGACTCTACGTGAAGGAAAACTTTTGTAATCTTTGAACAATTTATGTCAGAATTGTCATTGTTTTGACTCTTCACGGAGGTGAGCATAGTTAAATACTTAATATATGCTGTTTTATGCTGTCTTAATAGAATGTTTCATTAGGATTCAGACAAAACATTCATGTCAGTTGTCGCCCGACGTCCGCGGATATTCGGATATTAAAGAATATCCGGTTACTTGGTTGTAATTACAGAACTATCCGGTTTATAAATAGCTATTCGCGCCCTATGCGGATATCCGGTTAAGAAAAAAAGGCATTCGCGGTACGGATAGGAAAACCTATTCGCCATTAACCGGATATTCGAATAATTCGCCCAGGCCTAGTGACGAGGTACATAGGTTTAGCACCCTCGTTGTGACGAGGTACATAGGTTTAGCACCCTCGTTGTGACGAGGTACATAGGTTTAGCACCCTCGTTGTGACGAGGTACATAGGTTTAGCACCCTCGTTGTGACGAGGTACATAGGTTTAGCACCTTCGTTGTGACGAGGTACATAGGTTTAGCACCCTCGTTGTGACGAGGTACATAGGTTTAGCACCCTCGTTGGCAAATGGCACTCATGGCTTTGCCTCAGGTGCCATTTCCCCCTTCGGGTGTACAAAACATTATGGGTCCCATCACAGCTTGCAACAATTGTCTTTGTTATACCTCGGGGACAAACTGCGAAGTTTGATCGGTCGAGAACCACATGACGTGCAACAAATACACATGTTACATGGCTCAGGGGTCAGGTAACATCAAAAGTGATGTACACCGGTGTACATCACCTTGATCGTTCCGGCGTTGGTCGATTTCAAGCGCTGTGTACCAAACAACTGTGGGTTCGTGGGAATTGTTTCTTGTTCGTCCGCTTATTAAACAATGAATAGTCCGTCGTAATAATGTTTGAAGATGACAACAGAACTTCGAGAAGAGGAATAACAATTATACAAAGGTATAACAAAACAATTGTTGCACGCTGTGACTGGGGTCCATGGGTTTTGTTAATGTAATTTAATATAATTGCTTATAATTTTCTGGTCTTAAATGTATACAAATGTAGTGAACCTGTTTGCACATTTCTGGCAGGCCATTGCTTTTGTGATTTTTTTATCAAATGTTCACTATGTATTTGTGTTGTAAAGCTTTTTAATAACTAATATTTGTAGTTATTGTAAATTATGTCGCAATTCAGCGGTATGCTGCGATGGCATTTTTAAATAAATAAACCAATTTATATTATACAACCTCGGGGGCAAATGGCACCCTCGGCTTCGCCTCGGGTGCCATATCCCCCCTTGGGTGTACAAAATGGGTGTACAACAATTTTAAAATGATAGTAGGGGATAGAATGTAGATTTGTAACAAAGGTTACAACACTACCAAAGACCACCTTATCAGGGACTTGTTGATCCTTCTGGGCCAAATTTCATAGAGCCGGTTTTGTGATTCCTGTATGGTTTCCATTTGATAGCGCTGCTTATAGTAGGTGTAAACACACGAACAAAACTCTTATCTTCTGGTGCTTACTGCACGAATATGAATTATGTAACCATACACACCAATGGTTAATGCGCCAGATGGCCCCCTAAGTTTATTACTAATCTGTGAAATACACTTACACCTTTTTAAAATTTTTCTGCTACAGAAGTGCAAGAATTTGCTTACCGTTATGCAGTGCTATGAAATTTGGCACTGGTGGGTTTAACCAAGTTGACTTTGCCACATATTGTAATATCACAGGAGCAGACAATATATTTAGTAGTGACCTGATTTGACCTCATTTCTAGTCCAAATCCAAAAATGTTCACAATGATCAATTTCATTTGTTTGTTTGTGCTGTTTACAAAAACATGCACACTTCGTGTTTACAACTCTACAGCCCGCTACTTTTATTACTATACTACTATACTACAAAGGCATTTATAAAGCGCTCTTACAAAAAATGTATCACAGTGCTTTACACAGAAAGAAAGGAAAACCAAGATAAACATACAACAAAATTAAGAGTCATATAAATAGGTTTTGAGAGCTTTTCTGAAGGCTGCTAATGAAGATGAATGGCGTATATTGTAGGGTAGTCGGTTCCACAAAGTAGGCCCTGCAGCAGAGAAACCCCGGTCACCAGATGAAGTGCGAGAATGGGGGATGATCAGAACTCTGTTATCTTTCGCAGTCCTTCTCTAGTTGGAACGTACGGATTAATGAGTTCTTTGAGATATAGCAGAGCATCTGTGTCGGTGATACATTTAAAAACAATTGTGAGAAGTTTGAACTGGATGCGTTTTGAAATACAGAGCCAATGAAGTTCACGGATAAGTGGAGAGACGTGGTCATATTTCTTGGCCTGGAAAATGAGCTTTGCAGCCCGGTTTTGTAGACGTTGAAGCCGTTTAGTGTCTTTGGTGGAGAGACCCGCAAGCAGAGAGTTGGCGTAGTCGAGCCTTGATGTGACAATTGCTCTTACTGCGTCCTGGCAGGCAGATTGAGTGAGGAAAGATCTTATGCAAGACAAATTGCGAAGGTTATATCTTTGAATTTGAAATGACTTTTTTTGTTTTTGTTCTATACACAGGCGCTATAACTACATTGGAAAGGAGTATGTGAGCTTATGTAAGGGAGCTTTTGAATGCTGGGCAGATCTGGAGAAAGAGTCTGGATTACCTCTAGTATACAAAACTGGAGACGTTTCATTTGCTGAAAAGAACACTGAACAGGAGAGGTACTTGGCCAGGATGAAGGAGACAATGGATTCATATGGAATCAGGTAGGCCTTTAGGTCATGTTCCTTTTATCGAATAACAATAATAAATGCCAATAATAATTTTGCAAACAGGCACCAGACTATTTTTTCTTCCAGCCTCAGTTTGGTTTCATTGATATCAATGGGAAAAGTTCAAGTTCCTGAAGTTCTATAGTAGTGCTGGGCGAATAGTGAAATTTTGATATTCGGATACCGCTGGCCAACTATCCGAAATTAACCGGATATTCGTATAATTTTTTTTGCCGCTAGAGGGCGCTGTTCGCTTGTGAATGAGATTGTATGGGCGGATTGATATAAGTTTTAGACTGTGTCACTCGGTTCATTCATAAAAATAACCGGATCTAATTTAAAGATGGTGATTTGCTTTTTCGTGTGATCGTGATTGACTCTACGTGAAGGAAAACTTTCGTAACCTTTGGACAAATTACGTCAGAAATGTCATTGTTTTAACTCTTCACGGAGGTGAGCATAGTTAAATACTTAATTTATGCTGTTTTATGTTGTCTTAATAGTAATTTCATAAGGATTCAGACAAAACATTCCTATCAGTTGTCGCCCGACGTCTGCGGATATTCGGATATTAAAGAATATCCGGTTACTTGGTTGTAATTGCAGAACTATCCGGTTTATAAATAGCTATTCGCGCCCGGTTAAGAAAAAAAAGGCATTCGCGGTTATGGATAGGAAAACCTATTCGCCATTAACCGGATATTCGAATAATTCGCCCAGGCCTATTCTATAGACTGTATTGAGTATGTAGGGTGTCGTGGCCGAGCGGATAAGAGCACCAAACTCAAGCTCTGGTGCTTCTGTTCAGCAGAGTGTGTGGGTTCGAATTCCGGTCATGACACTTGTGTCCTTGAGCAAGACACTTAACTATAATTGTTTCTCTCTGCCCAGGGATAAATGGGTACCTGTGAGGGCAGAGATAGTTTATGTGAATGATTAGCTTGGAGCGTGGTAACTCCCAGTACCGGCTGGGTACTCCCCAGGGAGCTGAGATGGTTTAAGGAATGACAAATATGGCCAAGTGACCAGGGGTAGTAATGTCAGAAGCGCCTAAAGCACTATATAAAAATTGATATTATTATTATTATTATTATTATTGTGAATAACTTATCCGGCACATCATCAGAAAGTTCACTACAAAAATTAAACATATATGTGTGTTCAAATAATGTAATGCCACATACCCAGAGAATCACCATCATCCCAGTAAAGCTCGCCTTTACCATTGCCATCATCACTGACTCCAACAACAATTGTAAAGAGTGACTGGCGAAAAGCTGTAGTAGTTGTTTCTGTGCTGTTATACTGCATGGCTAGGATGAATCCCTCACGTAAGTGAACATTAATCTCACTAGGATCTGCCTTCAGTTCAACTATCTCAGTGTTGTTTACCCTAAAATAATTGCCCTGTTAAAAAATTAAAAAATTGTGAAGTGACTACTTTTTCACAATGGATACATAAATTCCTGCTTCTGGTCAGTAACTACACATAACCTCTTTAGAGATGAGTGTCTTTTACAACTCTTGTAATTCAGTCAGAGTTTATTAGCCGTTTGGTAGCACAGCGCAGCGAAGAAGCTTTGTTGTTTTCAGCTGTTTTGTAGCGCAGCGCAGCGAAAAAGCTATTGTTTTTGTTAAAGTTTTTCTTCTTCTATTATTATTTATTTCTATAGGTGTTTTCTAAACCGGAAATTCCCCGATAATTCAAAAGTGGCCAAAGTTATGAAGTTGGTTTCAAGGATGTAAGTGTCTAGCAAGGGTTGGCAGTTAAAAAAGAACATTGATGACGTCACAAAACGCAACAGCGCCCTCTAGCTGCAGGTTGAAAACTCTTTAAAATGTACTTTTGAAGATGCGTGTGGTGAAGTTTTGTGTAATCACTTCAAATTTACCTACGTTTACTGCAGGCGGGCATTATGTGTGAAGTTTCACATCAATAACGTCATGGGGGGTCACGTTATGACCTGTCACGTGACGTCATCTTAAAGGTAATTAACTGTAAATATTTGAAAATCTATATCAAATCACCCACAAGAGACCTTAGGTTTCTGTTTGTGGGATTGGGTAGGGATAATTACCTCACATGACCTCTATTTCGGTCGAAACAGGAAGTGTCCTCTTATTCAAAAGTGGCAAAAAGTATGAAGTTGGTTTCAAGGATGTTAGTGCCTGGAGTGGGAAGTTAAAAAAAAGTATCGCTGACGTCACAAAACGCAACAGCGCCCTCTAGCAGCAGGTTGAAAACTCTTTAAAATGGACTTTTTGAAAATGTGTGTGGTGGAAATTTTGTGTAATCACCTAAAAATATACACACATGTTGATCGTCAGGCAGCCATTATATGTGTGTGATCAATGTTTCATATCAATGACGTCATGGGGGGTCCCCGCGATCATGGTAGATTGTTCATCTGCATTTTTTCCCCAGCCATTTTTCAGCTTTCTACTTCTGTCTCGAATTGAGACAGGTTTCTTTGTTTCAATTTGTCTTATGCATTCTCTAACCTGTATAGCCTGTATAACCCGATGATCAATTTGGCCGTGTACGAGGATGTAGGTGATAGGGGGTACTATCAATTGGCTACAATAGAATTAGTATACCAGGATTTGCGGGACACGATAAATAATTTAAGCTCATCAGTCACCCATTTATTTTAAAGCTTAAATTTCATGATAGTTTACCTTAAATGGGAAAAAGAGCTATCTACACGAAAATCGTAAGTACTTTCACGTCTCCATTTGATGAAAATTTTGTCAGATTGTGATGGTCCAAGTATCGTTAATTTGGCTGCACCATGATAAAGGTCTGATGGACACTGGCTGAAGTACACCTTGCAAATGGCCAACCTGTTGTTAAAGGGTCTATGTAACTTTTGTAGGACAAAAAACACAATAACCACAGATTTACAGTAAACTTATATATTTTGCGTGCTGAGGTGCTGTAGTTTTGGGGAAACGAGTAAAATATGTCATGAAAATAATTTTCGTCTCATGAGATGAAAATTATTTTAATCATTTACAAATGTATTTCCATGACATTATTACTAATTTCTCAAAAACTACAGCACTCAGTAGGTAATACTTGCAGGGAAGCTTTCTACTAATATTATCTTCAAACCCTGTAAGTTTAATGTAAATCTATGGACATTTTGAAAAGGTACCCAAATCCTTTAGGCAATTGTAAGCGTGCAGAAAACAATGTTTTTTTTGCTGGGCAAATTTGTTTTCCATGATCCATTTGTTATCCAGTAAAAGTGCATCTTACAGGTACGGTCATACATTGGTAAATGATGATAATAATGATGACACGAAAAAAAGTGTATTACTAAAACTTTCTATCCAAAATTATTATTGTTGTTTGATAAAATATTTAAAGACACTGGACACTATTGGTAAATGTCAAAGACTAGTCTTCACATCTCAACATATGCATAAAATAAGCAGTTGTCTGTAAGCTGGAACCAGGTGTACCATATTGTGGTCCGAGTCACCAAGAGGAGCTTGCTTTAACGATTTATAAGGGCCTTTCATTTTTGTGTAACAATTGTCGACAGTTCTATCTTGACGAGTTTTACAGTCCACGTGCTGGTAGTACTTTGGTAACCCCTTCTTTAGGTTTTGATTGAAATCCCTGATACAATGAAAACAGCATCTGAGTTCTCGTTATCATGCTTCGTAAAATTGGTGGAAAGTTGGTCAATAGCTGCAGATGCTTTTGCCTCGGGTGGTATGTACACTGCAGCCACTATTGAGGAATTCTCTCGGCAAATAAAATGGCCGACATTTCACGATAAGAGTATCCAATTCCTGTGTACATGAGTGTGAAATAATCCTGGCATCGGTGTAGCACAATCTGATCAGTTAGAAACATGAACTACCTCCAGAAGATTTACCCACTTCAGTAAAATTATGATCTAATTGAAAAAGGGTGAATCCCGAGGGTGTAACTGCCGAGTCAGGGACAGTTGAATCCAACCAGGTTTCAGTGAAACAAAACACTGAACAGTCTTTCCGATTATGAATAGTGCAGAAAAGTTTACATTGACGCAATCTGGTTAAGAGTCCACCACTCTTACCCTGCTTTCGTCCACTACCAGATTGTGTATGAGTTGTGCTATACATTCGGGCGAAATTTATTATTGATTTTCGCAAAAAATCTGCAGCTATTGCTTCCATGGTCATTAATGGTTCTGAAATGGAAGTAGTGAAATGTTTTTAATTTCTTGGTGTACATTTACCATCTGATTTGAAATGGGGATGTAATGCAAATTCCATTGTTTAAGAAAGGTCAGCAAAGATTATTTTTCTTGAGACGACTGAGAAGCTTCCATGTCAGTCAGCCACTTCTGTTGAAGTTCTACCGAGCGGTGATTGAGAGTGTCTTGACACAGTCAATGATCATTTGGTGGGGCAATGCAACAGCCGATGACCGGAAGCGTATCAGCCGGATTGTTCGCAACACTAGTAAAATCTTAGGTTGCCAACTTCCATCACTTGATGAACTGTATCTCTCTCGAGTTAAAAAACGAGCCCTCTCTAAGTAGATGACAAGTTTCATCCAGTACATGATTGCTTTCAGCCCATGCGGTCAAAGAATCAAAGAATTAAGAGATGGTTCTTATGAATGATTTAGCAGAGTAGCGCATATTAATGTTGCACAGCCTGTAAACTACCCAGGGAGCTGGGAAGGTTTAAGGAATGAATTAAGGCCCAAATGTTGGAAGCACTTTGAGACACCCTCCAGGTGTGAAAAGCGCAATATAAAAACTGGTGTTTATTATTATTAGGCCTAAAAAAAAAAATATGTTGGTTTGCCCTATCCCGACCGACCGTAAAATAAGGAAAATCTCGGTCGCGTTTTTTAAATTATTTTTATTTTCGTTTGTGTTTTCCCTTTTTTTTTTACTTCAGAATTTAATTTTATGAATGTTTTATGCTCACGAAATGGTATATTTGACACAAATATTTATTTTAGGCCGACTACTTACTGTCGACAACAATAATTATCCAGTGCAACCATGGTGCAACACAGTCGTGGTATTCAACCTTCACAAAAGCGCAACGGAGATCGATTTCCCTCTCACACATATCAAACGCCACGCCCGTTTATCCAGCGTCACGATTTCACAAGAAACCAGTCTAACAATCGATTGAACAACAGAGGGCGCTGTTGCCAGTAATGCCCTTATATGGTATCGCTAGTTTATTGAATGGACGAAAAACATGGTGAATGAAATGACTCTCAGAAATATTTTTTGAAGGATTTCGCCAAAATAAAGACGCAAAAAGAGCGCTTGAAGCGAGATTATAAGATGAAATACCTTGCTTGTTTGACAAAAAGATCTTTCATAAAATGTTTATGCAGTTTTGGCAGGGCATTCTTTGACATCTCAAAAAAAAATATATATATATATTCTGACCGACCGACCAACCCAAGCAAAAAATTGGGTGAAAGAGCAATCCAACATATTTTTTTTGTTTGCCTTATTATTACATCAATAAAAAACCTGCCCTACAACATTGTGTCTGTGAGCATGTGCGTGTACGCACATGTGCCGTAGAAATCAAACCAGAAATGCTGCGTGCTTCATTGATGAACACGTTTAGATGCGATGGTCTGCCCTACAATATGGCGACTTTCATAGCAACAAAGGGGTTATTCGATTCAGTCTGTTAGAGGAATGGATGATTATTTAACAGACGTGGTTAAAGACACTGGACACTGTTAATTGTGTCAGACCAGTCTTCTCTCTTGGTGTATCTCAACATATGCATAAAATAACAACCCAGTGAAAATTTGAGCTCAATCGGTCGTCGAAGTTGCGAGATAATATTGAAAGAAAAAAACACCATGGTCACAGGAAGTTGTGTGCTTTCAGATGCTTGATTTCGAGACCTCAAATTCTAAATCTGAGGTCTCAAAATCAAATTCATGGAAAATTACTTCTTTCTCGAAAACTACATTACTTCAGAGGGAGCCATTTCTCACAATGTTTTATACTATCAACCTCTCCCCATTACTCGTTACCAAGAATGGTTTTATGCTAATAGTTATTTTGAGTTATTACCAATAGAGTGTCCTCTGCCTTTAAACTGGAGAGTAACCTCTTAAGGTTTTTTGAGGTTTTCCAAGTGTTTGGGGATTCTGCCTCGAGTTGCCTTAAGTTTTATCTTGCATTGCTCCCTTAAAGACACTAGGCACTTTTTGTAATTGTTAAAGACCAGTCTTCTCACTTGGTGTATCTCAACATATGCATAACAAACCTGTGAAAATTTGAACTCAATTGGTCGCTGAAGTTGCGAAAGAATAATGGAAGAAAAAACACCCTTGTCGCACAAAGTTGTGTGCTTTCGCTTTCAGATGCTTGATTTTGAGACCTCAACTGAGGGTCTCGAAATCAAATCAAGTATTTTACTGAGAAATTACTTCTTTCTCAAAAACTAGGTTACTTCAGAGGGAGCCGTTTCTCACTATGTTTTATACTAACAACTCTCCGTTTCTCGCTACCAAATAAGTTTTTATGCCAACAATTATTTTGAGTAATTACCAATAGTGTCCAGTGCCTTCCAAATTTGCCATTCTTGTACATTGTTGAGGTTGCTATTATGATGGATCTTTTTTTAACCGACAGTTTGTCTGTTTTTGTTTGTTTTTTGTTGCTATAATCTTTGCAACTGGTTCAAGATGAACCATCTGATTTTATGAATATGTTAAAGTAAAATTCTTTGTTAATCTTTTGGAATCAGATGTGATTGCCTTGATGGAGAGCGTCTAAATGGCAGGTTTCCACAGTTTACAAGAAACCCCAACTGTAAAAAGCTTTGTATTTTCCTGATAATGGAGTGATTGACGCAGATTTGGCTAATGCTGCTCATATACAGCTAGCAAGAAAATATGGTGCGAGTATCCGAGAAGGAGTGCGAGTTACTGCAATCAGAAAAACAGGACATGTAATATTGGTAAGGCAATTAATTGTCTAGTCCTTGGTCTATTTGTTGTCTCTTTCGTTTGTCTCCGGTCTCAGATTTTCTGGTTTACTGCCCGTAAGGCTTTTTCTTTTTATTTTGTTGGATGCTTTTTCTGTGTTTTGTCGTATTTACATGTTCTTTGTTCATTCTGGAATAAAAAAATAAGTATTAATAGTACGATTTTGTTTATTACATACAAATAATGGATATTTATGAGTGCAATGGTGTGAATATTTTCATGAGTTGAAAGATGGAATGTCCGCAGAGTTGAGACCATTCAATCGTTCAGCGATTGAAAGTATTAATAGCACTGTTGCACAAATTAAAAACATTCATTATTTGTTTTATATAACAACATCCAAGTAGATCTTTGTCATTCTGATCAGAAAATACGACTTTTAAAACAAAGAAAGCGCACTATATTTTATTAATTGACATTACACCCATTTATTTTGGTTGTGGTTCGCACCGTGCAATAGAACAGACCCGATGGAATGAAAAATGCACGGTGAATGACCTAGTGTGCAATTGTACGTTTATTTGGTGTCAGTTGACGGACAATCCTCCAATCAATTGGCAAGGTTCTGCTTGGGTGTTATATAATACATATATGTTGTATATATAGCAATGTAGTTTAACTGGGCAATTGCGGAAGCAGGCGCTCCACTGGCATTTCTGCTCTGCTTTTTTGCCAGAATTTTGCTCCTTTAGGCCCTATTAGTTTATTTCAAAACATCTTTTTGACTGTGGGGACCCCTGAACAAAGATATTGAGAAAATAAGTAGATATTACAGGCAGTGTATACTATTGGTAATTACTCAAAATAAATATTAGCATAAAACCTTACTTGGTAATGAGTAATGGGTAGAGGTTAATAGTATAAAACATTGTGAGAAACGGCTCCCTCTGAAGTAATGTAGTTTTCGAGAAAGAAGTAATTTTCCTCGAATTCAAAGTTTAGAATTTGAGGTCTCGAAATTAAGCATCAGAAGGCACACAATTTCGTATGACAGTGGTGTTTTTTCTTTCATTATTATCTCGCAACTTCGATGACCGATTGAGCTCAAATTTTCACAGGTTTGTAATTTTATGCATATGATGAGATACAGCAAGTGAATAGACTGGTCTTTAACAATTACCAATAGTGTCCACTGTCTTTAAGTGTAGACCACCACCATAAGGCTCAGTTGGTAGAGCACTTGCACGAATCTGGAGGTTGTTGGTTCAAATCCCACTCTCTTTGAAAAAGTCCAATGGGAACACGGCTTCACTACACTTTATTACAGTTGGTAAAGAATGTTATCAACTTTGGCATACAATTTTTTTTATGGGGTGTTATGTTAACGGGCCCCCAAAAATAGGGTAGGTAGGTAGGTAGGGATTTTGTTTTCCCTCCCAGAAAAGAAAATGACATGTTTTCTAATTGTTTAAGCCCGTAGTAAACAGAATAACAAAAGAAAACAAGGCTATACACAACAAATAGTATCGTAGGAGGTCCTGTTTTCGAGGTGTCCCTATTATCGTTGCAAATCTTTTACCTCTCTGTGCGCGATGTAAACAGTCCCTAGATAAAAATTGTGTGGTTTTATATGCCAAGCAAAGAGTCTCCTCTTCTTTGACCAAAACTTAGAAACACGTAAGGCTCCACTGGTCATTTGCACTTGTAAATGCAAAAAGTTTGGTATTTTAGGCATTTCTACAAGGTATAAAAATATGTCATAACGTTGAGGCCATATAAAAATATTTGCCCACCGAAAAAGTTTCATCAAATGTATTGCAATTCACAATTCGTGATGATCAAAATCATGTGACAGAATGTTTTGCTGAGCATTCTTGAAAAAAATACCGAGGCTTAAAGAAGCCATGTGCCTTATATCATTTTCTAACATTTTTGGAGATTTTTATTTTGTAACCCTCGTATCAATACTATTATTTATATCAAAATTTAAACATCAGCTTGTTGATTCAATTATCACTGTTTATTTATACGTTTTATTATAAATATTAAGAAAAAAATAGAAACAAAATAAATAGAAATCAGATTTTGAAGCCAGTAATTATTCACTCTTTTTATATTTTTAATTTTTTTTTTTATTGTTTGCAAGTTACCATGATAATTTTAAAAATTTAATAAAAATATTTTTTGAATAAAATTAAGGCAACTGCTGGCTATACAGTCATACACAGAATCTCAAAGAACACTTGTAGTCACTGCAGATTTTTCTTCCATGTATGGCTTCACCGGGAAACCATACTTTCTCGTTTGCCGTGAAAACAGGAAAAACTCAAAACAAATGGGGCCAGTTGAAGTCATCCAAGATCGGTGTGTGGTGTGAACATTTCAATGTCCATCAAGTTTTAATACATGTTTGCGTACTTCGTGTTAACAAATGAAGATAATTAGGGCATCGGTTGATATATGGCATCATTATTTTTTCCCACTTCAAATAAAAAGGCATAATAGCGTGATAACTGGTAAGCAGAGGATATGTTTTTATTAAACTCTTGATGACATTTATTTTATTTTAATGTATGTATGATGTAATAGATTTTAATCATTAAATTTCTTCCCTTGCAAAAAATGAAAGTACCCAGGGTCGGCCATATTTTTAGGGTAGGTCGGGTTACGCCAACATAATTTTTTATTTTTATGCTTTACTATTTATACTTCATTCAATCAATAGGTTGAGACAAGCCATGGAGTATTTGGATGCCGCAAGGTGATAGTTACTGCTGGAGCCTGGGTTAATCATGTTGTGAAATCTGTAGGATTGGAACTACCTTTTCTGACTACCAAGGAACAAGTGACCTACTTTGGAACACCTAACATCAAGGATTTCACAAAAGGAAAGTGAGTAGTGATATGTCCAGATCTCTGAGGGTTTGTCTATGTAGGGTTACCATTGATCTCTAACACACTAGAACAAATTTGGGTGAGCGACTAGACCTGACCAGGGCCCTTTATTGGAAACCAGAAACTGTGACGTAGCTCTCGAATTAACCATAGTTATAGTATTAACCATGCACTATGCTCCAGTGCATGGTCGATATAGCCAATCTCCCTGAGCTCTATAGTTTCTGGTTTAGTCTAGTTGGTCTCCTCAAGTCTTTAGTTGCACCCGAACTTGCTCCATGCTGATGAAAAGGTCTTACCTTAAAGGAACATTACAGAATTGGTTTTGTTAACAAAACAGTTGCTGACAGTGTAAGCGCTTTATGTAATCCACCATATACATAAACTGACAAACCTGTCGGAGTTTGACATCGATTGGCAATCTGGGTCAAGAAAATAGTGAAAAACTGATTACACATTTTGCATTGCATCAATGCCAAAACAAAAATGATTAAAACGCTCACTGAGCGATGAACTCCAGACGAATAATTAAATTATTTATTTCTCATCAAATATTACATTTTAAGACGGAAATATTCCAAGGGATGTTTTCTACTATCATCATCATTAGACCGTGTAAGTTTAATGTAAATCTGTGATCTTCACAATTTTTTTCTTCTTACAAATTCTGTAACGTTCCTTTAACGTTGAGGGTACATCATGGTCAACGTCATGCTTTTTTGTATAAGTTTTTAATTTTAAACTTGTATATGCCAAGTCTTCTTTGTTGAGAGTGTTCACCCTCGCATCTGATCAATGATATGGCCGCCCTTATATAAAGCTATCTAGTTTTGTCAGGTTTTTATCAACTACCAATGCATTGTCTCATTTTCTGGTGAAGTTGGTGGTCCATAATCACTGACTTATGTTGCGTGAGACTAGGAATCGGTCGAGTAGGTCCATGAAAAGCATTTGAAACCGTTTGTTACAAAATGCATATAGTTTAGAAAGACGTTTTAAAAGTAGAATACAATGATCCACACAAACATGCCTGCCTCGTGGTTTTCCTTTTACTTTGCGAACTAACAACATCGGCCATTTTATGGAGTAAAAAACTTGACTCCACAAAATGGCGTGCTAGTTCACGACGTATTAGGAAAGCCATGCAACTTCCAGGCATATTTGTGTGGATTATTATTATTATTATTATTTATTCGGCATAAAAACACATACACATACTTAACTTTTAAAACATCTTTCTACCCATATGCATTTGATAACAAACGGTTTCAAACGCTTTTCATAGACCAACTCGCTCGCTCCAATGCAATGTGTCCCTTTAGTATCATTTAACTTTCTGACTTGATTTAGTTTTCTGTGCTGGAGTTACCATTCACCTGAAGGCACAACGTTTTATATGGCCTACCAATACATGGAAATTCAGGAAGGAAAGCTGGTATAGATGCAGTAGGAGACCCAGTCAAGCCTGATACACGCAACTATACACCCAATCGGAAAAACCTGAACAAGTGCATAAGAATGCTTCAAACACATATACCAAAAGTAAGCATCATACGTAATGTACATTAGTGTCTATATGCATTGATTACCTGCGATTGTGGATGCGAAGCAAATTTTGACCTCACAATACCTGTTTTTGCTGCGAATGTAAGAGTTCTTGGGACTTAGCATAAAACTTTACTTGGTAACGAGTAATGGGGAGAGGTTGATAGTATAAAACATTTTGAGAAACGGCCGCCTCGGAAGTGACATAGTTTTCAAGAAAGAAGTTACTTTCCACAAATATGATTCCCTGGAAAATCAAAAATCTCCTAATGACCTCTGTACTTGAATCAAAAATTAATTTGACGAAATTATTAGAAAGCATCATTACTTTTTACGTTAAATTTAATTTAAAGCATTTTTTTCCCCTTTTTTTTCAGTCATTGGGTCCGATTATCCAGACCAAAACGTGCCTGTATACAATGACTCCTGATCGTCATTTTGTCATTGACACTTGTCATCGTACTGGATTCCCTGAAGTCCTTGTGTGTTGTGGTGCGGGACATGCATTCAAGTAAGTATTCAATTCAATTCAATTCACATTTGTTTCCATACAGCAACACAGGATGCAAATACAATGTAATAGCGGACAGAGTAGTTAAAGGTTTTTAATAATAACAATATCGAAGTCTTGTACAGCGCACGTATCTACCAAACAAGGTACTCAAGGCGTTGAGTGTATAAAACTTTCAGAAAGATAGGTTATTGCGGTGATAAATTCTGAGACCCAATTATTTAGCACCTTATAAAGGTTTACAAGATGCTACGGTTCTTTTACATGTGTTACACAACACACGGCACCAACGGCTTTATGTCCCATCCGAAGGACAAAGCAATGGTTGAGTGTCTTGGTTAAGGACACAAGTGTCAAGGCTGGGGATTCGAACCCACACTCTGCTGATCATAAACACCAGAGTTTGAAGTCGATGCTCTTAACCCCTCGGCCACGACACTTCCACGATCAAAGGAAAAGAAACGTTGGTTGTTTTCATCATTTTGGTTAGTGTGCTCTTATGGTTGTCAGGAAACCGGAGAGTTTTAGGTCTGACATTGAAGGATCCATTTTCAGGCTCTTCATTTCAAGCTTTTGTTACCGCAGGGTTCACACTGTTTGACATTCACTATTTTCTTAAAGGCCTATAAATGTTTTGGGCATGTTTTTTAATTTAAAGGCAGTGGACACTATTGGTAATTACTCAAAATAAAATAAAATCTTACTTGGTAACGAGAATGGGGAGAGGTTGGTGGTATAAAACATTGTGAGAAACGACTCTCTCTGAAGTGGAGTAGTTTTCGAGAAAGGAGTAATTTTCCACGAATTTGATTTCGAGACCTCAGATTTAGAACTCGAGGTCTCGAAATCAAGCATCTGAAAGCACACAACTTCGTGTGACAAGGTTGTTTTTTTCTTTCAATAATATCTCGCAACTTCGACGACCGATTGAGCTCAAATTTTCACAGGTTTCTTATTTTATGCATATGTTGAGATACACCAACTGTGAAGACTAGTCTTCGACAATTACCAATAGTGTCAAGTGTCTTTAAAGGCACTGGACACTATTGGTAACTACTTAAAATAATTGTTAGCATAAAAACTTACTTGGTAATGAGCAATGGGGAGCTAATGATAGTATAAAACATTGTGAGAAACGGCTCCCCCTGAAGTAATGTAGTTTTTAAGGAAGAAGCAATTTCTCAGTAAAATAATTCAATTGATTTTGAGACCTCACGCATGAGCTCGGAATCAAGCATCTGAAAGCACACAACTTCGTCTGACAAGGGTGTTTTTTCTTTCATTATTTTCTCACAAGTTCGACGACCAACGGAGTTCAAATTTCCCAGGCTTTGTTATTTTGTGCATTTGTTGAGATACACCAAGTGAGAAGACTGGTCTTTGACAGTTACCAAAGGTGTCGTGTGTCTTTAACCAAAGCATTTGTATTTCAAGAAATGCATTTTGTTATTCATTATCATATATCATGCAGATTTGCGAGTGTCTTTGGCAAAATTCTGACTGACTTGGTAACTGATGGGCAGACGACCTTTGACCTCAAGCCATTCACACTGGATCGACCAGCTCTTACTGACCCGACCTTTGTGCCACAAGTTAATATCAGCAAATTCGAGAAAAGGACACAAACAAATGAAATATCCAAACTATGAATCAACTATTAAAAGTTCAATCATGAATTTGCCTTAAAGACACTGAACACCTTTGGTAGTTGTCAAAGACCAGTTTTCTCACTTGGTGTATCTCAACAAATGCACAAAATAACAGACCTGTGAAAGTTTTAACTCAACTGGTCGTCGAAGTTTCGAGATAATATTATGGAAGAAAAAAACAGCCTTGTCACAGATGCTTGATTTCGGGACCTCAAAATCTAATTCTGTGGTCTCGAAATCAAATTCAAATATTTTAGTGGAAAATTACTTCTTTTTCAAAAACTGTGTATACAGAGGGAGCCGTTTATCACAAGGTTTTATACTATCAACAGCTCTCCATTGCTTGTTACCAAGTAAGTTTTTTATGCTAATAATTATTTTGAACAATTACCAATAGGGTCCAGTGCCTTTAAATTCCATTGTTATTTTATTCTTGTTCAAATCAAAGACTCAGTTTTTTTATTATATAAAGACACTAATGTGAAAAATATCACTGTGAAATGGATGGAAAATACTGGTATGTAGGTTTGGCACTGCCTAAAACCTTCAAACAATCCGTATATTCTATTTTAGATGTTCTGACATTTATACCTCTTTTTTAAAGCCATTGGACCCTTTCGGTTCAGAAAAAAAAAAAAAAAGTTCACAGATTTACAAATTACTTACAGGGTTTACAGAAAGCAATGGTGAAAGACTTCTCTTGAAATATTATTCCATGAAATGCTTTACTTTTTGAGAAAACAGCAAAACAATATAAATTCTCGTTAACGAGAATTACGGATTTATTTTAAACACATGTCATGACACGGCGAAACGCGCGGAAACAAGGGTTGGGTTTTCCGTTGTTTTCTCCCGACTCCGATGACCGATTGAGCCTAAATTTTCACAGGTTTGTTATTTGATATAGAAGTTGTGATACACAAAGTGTGGGCCTTGGACAACACCGTTTACCGAAAGGGTCCAATGGCTTTAAAACAAATTTTTGACAACTTGTACGTAATGTTACAATTTTGTACATAGTTCATGCATAGATAAAACAAAATTATATAATCACTCAAACATTATTATTTGAATGTCTTCACTCTTGTACTATAAACAAAATATAAATTCTTTAATATTTTGGAAGTATTAAATAAAACACCTGAGGCCAAATTGAAATTAACGCATATTCCCATAACCTATGGAGCTATGGAAATACCATCCGAAATCTTAAAGGATTTGGGTACCTTTTCAAACTGCCACAGATTTACATTAAACTTACAGGGTTTGAAGATAATGATAGTGGAAAGCTTCCCTTCAAATATTACTTACCGAGGTGCTGTAGTTTTTGAGAATTGAGTAAAACAATGTCATGAAAATACGTTTGTTTTGAATGCGTCTACATGTACACACATGCACACATTTCAAGGCATATTGACGCCTTATAGGAAAAATATCGACGGGGGAATATAAGAATAATAAAATTGTTGCTATACCATTCAGTGACACATGTATCTGTTGGCCTGTTATTTGAAATATATATTTGTGACAAAACTAATCCTATTTCGAGGCCTTTTTTGTTTGTTGTTTTCCACAAGTAGGCCTATGATTGTACAGACTCAAATACATGAGCAAAAGTGTACTGTGTCGGTGTGCATGACAAAGTTTCAAAAAAAGGAGTACAGCGCCCCAGTTTACTGGGTCTAGCCAGAAATTGCACTCCAGTGCGGTCCTAATAAGAACTTTATCATGGTGCAGCCATTTTGAAATTACTCCATTTCTATCAATGTTACCAAACCGAGGCTGGAATAACAAAATAGTCTGGTTCTTGGAAAATGATTATTAACATTCATTATTGTTTTTCGATACGAGGTACATGACCAAGATGGGGGCAGCATGATAAAGTTCTGTAGTGTAGGATCCCGTATAACTACTTATAAATAATGGTATGATCAATATTGCTACAATTCTTCGCGCGTACCACTATCTGACCTAACTCGTTCAGTTTTTAAAAACGTGTTCGGAGAAAATCACGATTGAAGTTGTACTACTTTTCAAACTGCTGTTTCGGAGTCTGCTTACTAATTTTTAAAATAAATGTGTAATAGAGACCTATCGAGATAGGTCACTTTGTGAAAATACTACGCTCCCCAGTTAGGTCACTTCGTGGAACGAGCATTTTCACGCGCGCCCTAACTGCGTGCACTTTAGCGCATAGTATAACCATTGGTAAAGTGACGTATCTATCTAAGTGCAGCGATGCGTCGCTTTTTACTAATTAGTTTAGTTACCAAACATTTACGTATTAGGCTCTGAAACTTGCTGATAATGTTATTACAGAATTGAGTTTGTCAATAGTTGTTTAAAAAAGATATTTGCAAAAATGTGTGATTTGAGTCAGTTCGTGGTACGACCGACGAATTGAAGTAACCCAATTAATGAGATTGTGTGTGCGCGCTTCGAAAACAAGCAAGTTGTCATGATCGTTGAGAATATTCACACTCAAAATTCATTTTAATTTTACCCAAAACGTGTGATATGTTTGTTTGAACAAATCCAGGCATATATAGGGTTATCTAAAACTTCAAAAGCTTTAGATTGGTAAGTTTCATGATGCAGATCGTTGCAGATCATAAAAAAAAAAAAAAAAAAAAACTGCTGGATTGAGGAAGCCAATACTCAATAAAGTTGATTGCATTTTGGAAAACAACAGTTTAGCCTGACGTTTCAACCCCAGCAGCTGAGCAGAGTCTCTCTCGATGGTCAAAATGACAACACACAACAAAGTTTTAATTTCTGTAGCAAAGTCGGAGCACTCAAGATCGAGAGAGTAGGAAACTACGCCCAGTATCAATCTTGAAATGTCCCTTCACCTCTCAGAAATTAATAAAAAGGACCACACTATTTTCAAGGCCAGTGTCATCCAAGGCCAAAATATACTGGCGCACCCCATGCGATTTCTATGGTAGCGATGAAAGGCCACCACACATCGCAAAATCACTTTCTTTACAAATATTTTCGATGTCGCAAATATTATCGCAAATATTTTTTCGCAAAACGTTGTCATTGGAGTAGCTCTCCATGACAAGACCAAAGCCCCCCCCCCCCCCCCCGCCCGCCGCGCATCATGAATGTAGTTTATTTCTCTGGCAATGATGTCCCTTAATAGCTTCCGTACTGGGTGACGTCAACAAATATAAATACTTGCTGTACGGGAATTCCCCGTTGATATGGGCGCGTAAAAGTAAATAAAAGTCCTATTCAACCAACGCTAATTGTTAAATATGGTTAAATATTAAAAAATACAGACACACAAAAATATGTGTAAGTCCCTCAGTCATTCAAAACAAAAACACAAAGATACAGTGCCCGCTGGCCTTCAGTTTTCTTTTCGATTTTAAGGGGGTAGTCCCCCGCCCCCCCCCCCCCCCCGAGCTACGACTGTCGCAAAAAACCAAAAAAACGTCACAGGTAGAGGTGGTAATTTCGAAACGCAGAAATAAAAGCAGCCATCTTCGGAAAGGGGTCCTACGCTTGAGAACAAAATAGGACCATTTTGTCAGGCCTAACTCACCAAACCACCCAAAATTGTGAGTCAGGATATATGGGCCATATGTCAACAGTCCCTGAAAGTTTGGGCCCTCGAATCTGCCATTTGCAGAAAATTTTACAAATTATTAACTCGGTGAGGCTCGGCGCATTGATTCAGTCACTATTTACTGAGATGCGCCCATCATATTGCGTTCAGTCGAGATATATATTGCACGTAAGCAATTTCAAGGCCGCCATTTTTGCTTGGAGTTTTGCTTGGACTTTTGTCGTTAATCGTTGGATATTTGAATGTTTGTCATCAATAAACTGCTGAACGGTAACTCAGAGAGCGGGATAAGCTAGCTGAGACAAAGTTTGGAGAATTTAAGCCAGATAAAACTAGGTAGGTAGGCCTGCCTTTTTCTTTTGCTTTCGTCAATCTTTTGCGCTCGATATTCTGAAAATCAGTATCTCGACGCAAAATGCTTGGCCACGAAAAATCAAAAAGATGTACAAGAACGGGGTGGTCGGCACTCCTTTTTATGTACATTTGTCTTTAAAATCACAGTGATTTTATTTCAAATGATCACAAGAACTCGGACAGTCATGCAAAATGTTTTTCAAAACAACCCCAAACCACAAAACGCAGCATCAAAGATACATATTGTGTTGCCTACCCGGCGCACTCCCAATAAACAACTCAAGACTTACTCTGCACACTGTTAGGTGGGGTTCCTGGCATTTTCCGCTATAATTACCGGTATTCTTCTACTACGTGTATCAACTTCGCTGTATTGGTTGAATATTTTTCGTCTGACAGGAGAAAACAGTGAAAACATAAAAACTTTTTTCCAATCAAATGCTATGTAACTTCACATCATGGTACGGAAGACCGCATTGGGCATATCTTTGGATGGGGCAGACTGAGAGTTGTGTTTGGAAAGTGACTCTCGTTTGTTCTGTCTATACCCATTCTCTTTGAGCACTGTGTTAAGTACTCCTAGAACTATTTCGGTTTCGTCCGGCTATCGTCTCCCATAACCTCATAGGTTTATATCTCTCACGCGTTAAACGATGATGGTTCAATCATTGTTCAATGAATTTTGGAATCGAAAATCTCTCTTTATTTTAATTTTAATCTCGCCAAAATTAGGCTCTATGTGTCCTTTGATATCTCAATGTCCGAGGGGGCGACCAGAGAACCCACTCCGCAATCTCAAAAAATGTTAAAAGTTATAAATTTTAACCGTAATTCAGTCCCCAATTACTCCGTTTTACCACTACACTACAAATGCTAATTGTCCCCGAACGCATCGCGAAGTCACGACACGTGACGAGCGTGCGCATATGATTTTTTTCCAGGACAAACGTGGAGAATTATCTACACCTGTTTGTCCTAGAATAAAAAAAACACTCGATCCGTGCTTTGCGTACAAAGACATATGGACACGCGTCTGGGAACCAGACGTCTGATTTCTAGACGCGTGTCCATATGTTTTGTACACAAAGCACGGATCAAGTGTTTTTTTAAATTCTAGGACGGACGAACGTGTGCGAAAATTCTCCACGTTTGTCCTGGGAAAAAGATAATATGCGCACGCTTGCACGTGTCGTGACTTCGCGATGCGTTCGGCAGAGTTCAACGCGTGAGAGATATAAACCTATAAGGTTACGGGAGACGATAGCCGGACGAAACTGAAATAGTTTTAGGAGTATGTGTTAAGGTGCTCCAGTTCATTTGGCAAATGTTCTCTGTCACAAATCATGTGTGGCCTTCGAAGTAGGGTCCAGTTCATTGAGGCTTTCACAGAAGGAGGATGAAATGACCAAGCATTTAGATAGCGGTCTGTATGAGTGGGTTTTCTGTACACTGTTTGTGCAAGAGAACCATCAGTCCTCAAATGACTACATCACAGAAAGGTAATGAATAAGATGTCTCTGTTTCCATGGTGAACAGAATGTTGGGATGTTGGCCGTTAAGGTGACTAAGGAAGTCATCAAGGTTTTCTAATCCATGTGACCAAACGATGAACGTGTCATCCATATATCAGAACTGTACCCAGGGCTTTCTGTGCAAAATCTTCCATTAATATGTTCGCTAAGACTGGAGAAATAGGAGACCCCATGGGGTTCCCAAAGCCTGTCTGTATACCCATCTCTCTGTAGTGTATTTCGCGTGGGATGGTAGACAATAATCCACACACTGTGCAAAGGAGCTGCCGTACTGGAAAAATGTTTTATTAACTATACCTGGGAATGCAGGTCATGGTGTGACCTTTGAAATGAGCTGTATGCAAAGTAGACAGTACTTAATATTTATGAGCTGGGTGTAACCAGGTGGGCCAAAGCAAATATAGCACAATTCCTCCCCACTAAATATGAAGTTGATTTCAATGTTCAACAAGTCCGGTAAACAAATAATAACAGTGATCCATTAAATGTATAGGTAAACAACAGTTCAAAACAACTTGTTTGAGTGAACATCCAAAAATGAGTAAAGTCCATTAAATATCAAAGTAATCCATGGCAACATTTTTGTTTGTTGAATAAAACACCTTAACTATGACTTTAAACAAAATCGTCTTCTTTTTTTTGGTTTTTATGTGCAGTCGGTTATAAATTGAGTTTATCAGGAGGTTTATGTTCGCGTGCGGGGTAGCGACATTCAACAACATGAGGACTACCCGACATGGAAGGTTTAGTAGGTGATGACGTTTCACTAGGTTCAGTAAGGTCTGGTTCAACTGGTGTTGGTGTAGGATTGTCCATTTCTGATGGTACGATCTGTGGTATGACATCATAGGGTACAGGTACATTGAGATTAGGGGGTTTCCCAATGTCCGAGTCGAGAAGTTGGTCAATATGGCGGCTCCAGATCATGTTTGGACCGACACAAACTTCATAGGACACAGGTCCAGTGCGAGCATGTACCACACCAGGTATCCATTTTTGATTGCCTCTGTAGTCGCGAACGGAGACAGTTTGACCAATGTGAAACTCACGCGTTACATTGGCAGATGTGTGTGACGCAGTCTGATCCATTTGCTTGTTGTTGACATGACGGTGGACATTAGGCTTTAGAATATCCAATCGTGAACGAAGGTTTCTCCCTAAGAACAACATTGCTGGAGATTGTCCGGTCGTGCTGTGTGGGGCACTCCTGTATGCAAACAGAAAGTTAGCCAATTTGGCTGCTGTGGAACCCTTCTCCCCATTGATTTCAGCGCTTGTTTTAAGGTTTGAACGAATCGTTCAGCGGGCCCATTCGTAGAAGGGTGGTACGGGGCAGATGTAATATGCTTTATCCCGTTACGCTTCAGAAATGTTTGAAACTTGTCCGATGTAAACTGTGGGCCGTTATCGCTTACTAACTGCTCTGGCACTCCATTCCGTGCAAAAATGCTGCGTAGAATTTCAATTGTGCGCGTAGAGTCTGCAGATTTCGTGCTCACAACCTCAGGCCACTTGGAGTGGGCGTCCACAACTACAAGAAACATTTGGCCAAGAAATGGGCCAGCATAGTCAATATGAATACGCTGCCATGGTGTTGTGGGCCACTCCCATGTGTGGAGTGGTGCTGACTTGGGATTGTGCTGTACTTTTTGGCATCCAGCACAACCTTTCGCAAGTAGTTCGATGTTATTATAAAACGGCAAGCTGCCAGAAAAATTATGATTGTCCGCCCTTTCTTGTCCTTGTGTACCTGTACTCGTGCTTTGAGAATGTTGGCCCGTTATACCCCGAGTTACGTGTAAAGGCCGTGAAATATCCTGACTATTAATCTGTGGGATGTTCGCAATTATTGGCTCTTTATACATACTAGATGTTTGAAACCTTTCCGTATTCACGGTACTCGTGTTACCTTCTAGCGTTACTGTTGGGGCTGTACTTGCCCCAGCATTAGGTCTGAAAATGTAGCGACTCACCTGATTGGCCCGGCTAGTAAGCCATCAGCTTCACCACTCTCTGTAGCCGCCCATCTTCGCCTTCCTCATCAGGTATCACTTGGATTTCTTCAATGCGGTTCCCACTTCCAGCGAGTTGCCAAGAAGGTACCGAATTTTGCGAAACTATACAATCTATCTTAACTCCTCGGTGGCAGAATATTCAATGACGGTTCCCAGAAAGACAAGCACCCTTTCCCCAAATGCATTGCTTTGGTTGGTTGAAAGGAACAATGGAACCACGTCTGAATGCGCCCTGACAATCCCAATCGCTTATAGCCCCGACTGTGCAACCTGACTATAATTATGCATATTTCCTGGTGTTAAATCGGTTTACTGCGTTACGCATTAAACCCTATTAAAGCCATTGGACACTTTCGGTAAACAGTATTGTCCAAGGCCCACACTCGTGTATCACAACTTCTATTAAAATAACAAACCTATGAAAATTTAGGCTCAATCGATCGGTCATCGGAGTCGAGAGAAAATAACGGGAAAACCCACCCTTTTTTCTGCACGTGTCGCCGTGTCATGACATGTGTTTAAAATAAGTCCGTAATTCTCGCTTTAGAGAATTTATATTGTTTTAATGTTTTCTCAAAAACAAAAGCATTTCGGGGAATAATATTTCAAGAGAAGTCTTTCACCATTACCTTCTGTAAACCCTGTAAGTTGTTTGTAAATCTGTGAACTTTTTTTCTTCTTTTCTGTACCGAAAGTGTATAATGGCTTTAAAGAAAACAAAATCTATTTCCAGGTGCCTTTAATGTGAGTGTGATATCACCTAGCACAAATTTTATTTGCAGTAAAAGCCTCGATGTATATATAGGCCTACATGTACCTACAAACACAAAATTAATGTAAATAACTTAAAGTCACCTGGAAGTGGTATTTTTTCAAAATAAAGCTTTTGTCACTAATATATGTGTTTTGATGAGTTGAATGTGAATAAACAGTTAACTAAGGTTTTAAAAAATCAGTTCTTATGTTATTTACAAATTTAAGAGTAGACCCCGACCCGAGAGGGCGCTGTTCGTGACGTCAATCGAGGCAGACTTTGCCTGTAATGCGTAGAGTAAACACAATTGCAAAGTACATGTACGGACCAAGTCGTGAGTTTGTGCGTTTCAAAAAAAAAGAAAAATGATTTTTTTTCCGGCAATGCCGACTAGGTGTATTGCTGCTGAATGCAGAAAACACTTTTTGAAATGTACCAACTCACGACTTGGACGTACATGTACTTTGCACGTGTGTTTACTATACGCATTGCAGGCAAAGTCTGCCTTGAATGACGTCACAAAAGGGGTAGGCGGAGTCAGCACCCCAAACAACTTTATATATTTTTTAAACATATAAATCGTGACAAAACAATTACTAAAAAAAATTGTTTTATTGTTCGTAAGCATATACTCTTACGTTTGAAAGAAAGAAAAAAAAATCTATTTCCAGGTGACTTTAAATTTATTTATTTGGAAATAAACAAGAATTTGAACACATATTTAGCCTACTGCTTACACAGGTGTGTCTTCCCAGAGTTCCAATATAAACCAGGAGCGTAGCTTGAGTTTTTAGGACCCGAGATTGAGAGCTATTAGTATGAATGTCCAACACTAATGAAGATACCCAAGATGCAATCTAGTCTGGTATCAGTCACACATCCTTGACCCTCTTTTCCTTTGGCAAAAGACTGCGTGTGAATTTGAAAAGTAACGCTAAACCTAAAAAAACAAATACAAGAAAAATATTGTTGGTGCAGGTACTTACAGTTATGCGAAAGTGAGTGATGTGCCATCATTTTTTTTATTATTATTATTTTTTTTTAGTTCACAATGGCTGAGGCTCCAGAGAGAACAACTGTGACAAAGGAAGTAGAAAAAACCAAAGACAAAGGTTAGTTGGTGATTAGCTGAGCGTGGGTTCGAATCCCCAGCCATCTTAGTTAACAAATCTAGTTATTGACTACAACTTGATACTGTATCAGTCTGTAAAAAAAACTAATTAAGAGTCAGTTCAGGTAAATAATTGACATAGTTGCTCACGGTCAAAAAATGAATTTTTTTTATACTTTGTTGGTGGAAGGGCCTTGGGGTGCAAGTTAACAAAATTGCATTTTCAATTCTATATATAGCCCGTTGCCATGGTTACGGCTCATTTTGTTTTTTGGCCATTTTAGGCCGATTTTGGGGTCTGAAAAACTGGTTTTTAGCTCATATTTACAACTCCACCCCACCAAAATGCAACATTATTTCAAAAAACCTTTTATATCACTACAAAGTATCATCCTTGGCCTTCCTTGAGAAAAAAAAATTATTGCTTTAAATATCACCCTTGTGCTATTTTTGCATCATGCATTACAGTATGTTTTTAGAACTTGCAAAATCGACATTTTTACCCTATTTTTGGACCCCAAAATGTCAACTTGCCAGGGGTCTCAGAAAATTTTCCTTTCGGCTGTGATTAGGGCCAACAGTGGTCTTTCCATATCTGGTGTCAAAAAATTGGGCAATTGTATCCTGTTGTGACAGTACTGCCTCAGAACTAGACTTTTTTCCCCAAAACGTGAAAAATGCCTTTTTAAGGGTCTTTTCACATAATATCGAAATACGTGTCCATGGTAAAAAAAAGGGAATATTTTTCTTATGCTTTGTGGATGGTAGGGACTTGGGGTCCAAATAAACAACATTTACATTTCAAATCATAATATAACACGTTGCCATGGTAACAGTTCATTTGCGTTTAGGCCACTTTAGGCCGATCTTGGGGTATGACAAACTGTTTTTTTAGTTAATATTTACAACTCCACCCCACCAAAAAACAAAAATATTTCATAAAACCTTTTACATCACAAAAAGTATCATCCTTGGCTTTACTTGAGACAAAAAAATACTGCTATAAATTTCACCCTTGTGCTATTTTTAGAACGTGCATTAGAGTATGTTTTTAGAACTTGCAAAATCAACATTTTTACCATATTTTTTGCCCTCAAAATTTCATTTTTTTTCAGGGGTCTCAGAATATTTTTCTTTCGGTTTTGATCAGGGCAAAAATTTGTCTTTTTTATTTCTGGTAAGAAAAACTTGGGCAAGTGTATCCTGATGTTAACAGTACTGTCTCAAAAATAGACTTTTTTCCCCAAACAGAAAAATGCATTTTGAATTGTTTTTTCTTCATATTGAATTTCTAACATTAAAAAGTAATAATTCTATCAATCTCGCAGCTTTTCCTAAGGACTAGTGGATTACCCAACATTGATCAGGAACTGTTGATGACCTTAATTTTACAATTTGCCCGGCCCAGCCCCAATCATATATTTCTTGACATTGCATAAAACAATGTTTTGTGAATAGCGCCTCTTTTTTTGAAAGTGTTCCCTTTCGGTTGTTATTGGTGTTTTCATGTCTTCTGGGTAGAAACACTGTGTTTATTGTATCCTGTTGTGACTGATCATGCCTTAAGTATAGTAATTTTTCCAAAAACAATGCATGCTTGTTAAAAAATCTGGCACTGTTTCCATGCCCTTTGAGTAATGAATACAAAGTTTTTATTTAAACATAATGGTATCCAACCAAACCATAACCAATGCTTTGCCACTGAGAGTTCTTGATTTGGCTACTTTACCTATTGTACAGGTATGATTCCCATTGCAAGTAGAGTGTGATGAGCATTCTTTACAAGTTGTCTTTAATACAGGGCCTACTCACCTTGGTCCCTGCCTGCTACCAAATGTAAAACTTTTCATAGAGATAGAGATCATAAACAATGTAGTTTCTGTGCTTGAGGCAGATGGTTTGGAGCATCCAATCATGTCCAACACAAATGTGGGAAATTAAAAAGCCCGCTTAAAAGTGTTGGAAAAGTTTGCCAAGATCTTATTAAAAACAATGATACTAACGATTTGCAAGATGAGCGTAAGAGATCATTTAAAAGGAACACGTTGCCTGGGATCGGTCAAGTTGGTCTTTGAAATGCGTTTGTAACCGTTTGTTATAAAATGCATGGTTAGAAAGATGTTTTTGAGTGATACTTGTGTGGATCATTATATTCTACTTTTAAAATATCTTTCTAATCATATACATTTTGTAATAAACGTTTACTAACGCTTTTCAAAGACCAACTCGACCGATCCAAGGCAACGTGTTCCTTTAATGAAACAACATTGAAAGAAGTTGTAAATACTTGCACCTGCTCAACATAAATAAATAAGATGCATTTGCAGTGACAAAAGTCTATTCAGGCTAGTTTGATTATTTTTTCCATTCACTATCTTACTAATTCATAATTATTATATATGTCTCTGAGAACGATCAACAAAAAACATTGTCAAACATTACCTGCTGAATTGTTTATCACGTTAAATAAACCAACTCTTTTGTTGTTTGCAACAGTACAATTGAAATGAACCCCACCATAGATGGGCCAAAGCAGGTGAATGGCCATTTACTTAGATACTTTGGATACAGTACTTGCTCACTTTTAGAGCCTCTTTGTTCTGATAGGGATGAAAATGTTTAGTTTGGTACCGGGCAGGGGACCAAGAAGACTGTTATAAGGCCATGTATAGACAAGAATAGTAAAGAATGCTCATCGCACTACTTCTCTTCTTGCAATGTGAATCATACCTGTACAACTATAGGTAAAGTAGTCATGACAAAACAAGAACTCTCAGTGGCAAAGCATGGTTATACACTTTTTATTTGTTACTTAAAGAGCATGGAAACAGTGCCATACTTATTTAACAAGCATGCTCATTTTGTTTTTTATCAATTCAAACTAAGGGATAACTTCAAAATGCATTTTTATTGTTTTTGGAAAAATTACCATGTTTGAGGCAGAAGTGTCACAGGATACAATAAACCAAAGTGTTTCTCCCCAGCAGACATGCAAACCATAATGATAGCCCAATCACAACAAAAAGGGAAATATTCTGAGAACCACCAAAACATTAAGACAGTACAAACTTTCTTGATGTGCAAGGGGAATTAAAAAATGTGACTTTCAAAAAAGAGGCGCTGTTCACAAAACTTTTTTTTATTTTATGCAATGTCAAGAAATATGATTGGGCCGGGGCCGGGGTGAGGCCGGGGCGGGGCAAATTATAAGATTTAGGTCATCAACAGGTCCTGATCAATGTTTGGTAATGCACTAAGCCTACAGAGTGCTTATGAAAAGCTGCCAGATTGATGGAATTATTACTAACTTCTTAATGTTATAAATTCAAAATGAAGCAAATATTTCAAAATGCATTTCTCTATGTTTTCGGGGAAAAGGGTCTACTTTTGAGACAGTTCTGTTACATCAGGATACAATTGCCCGAGTTTTTTTTACCAGAAATAAAAAGACAAATTTTTGCCCTGATCAAAACCGAAAGGAAAATATTCTGAGACCCCTGAAAAAATGAAATTTTGAGGGCAAAAAATATGGTAAAAATGTTGATTTTGCAAGTTCTAAAAACATACTCTAATGCACGTTCTTAAAATAGCACAAGGGTGAAATTTTTAGCAATAATTTTTTTTTCTCAAGTAAAGCCAAGGATGATACTTTGTAGTGATGCAAAAGGTTTTATGAAATATTTTTGTTTTTTGGTGGGGTGGAGTTGTAAATATTAACTAAAAAAACAGTTTTTCATACCCAATATCGGCCTAAAGTGGCCTAAACACAAATGAACTGTTACCATGGCAACGTGTTATATTATGATTTGAAATGTAAATGTTGTTTATTTGGACCCCAAGTCCCTACCATCCACAAAGCATAAGAAAAATATTCCCTTTTTTTTACCATGGACACGTATTTCGATATTATGTGAAAAGACCCTTAAAAAGGCATTTTTCACGTTTTGGGGAAAAAAGTCTAGTTTTGAGGCAGTACTGTCACAACAGGATACAATTGCCCAATTTTTTTGACACCAGATATGGAAAGACCAATGTTGGCCCTAATCACAGCCGAAAGGAAAATTTTCTGAGACCCCTGGCAAGTTGACATTTTGGGGTCCAAAAATAGGGTAAAAATGTCGATTTTGCAAGTTCTAAAAACATACTGCTAACAACATACTGTAATTGCATGATGCAAAAATAGCACAAGGGTGATATTTAAAGCAATAATTTTTTTTCTCAAGGAAGGCCAAGGATGATACTTTGTAGTGTTATAAAAGGTTTTTTGAAATAATGTTGCATTTTGGTGGGGTGGAGTTGTAAATATGAGCCAAAAACCAGTTTTTCAGACCCCAAAATCGGCCTAAAATGGCCAAAAAACAAAATGAGCCGTAACCATGGCAACGGGCTATATATAGAATTGAAAATGCAATTTTGTTTACTTGCACCCCAAGGCCCTTCCACCCACAAAGTATAAAAAAAAATCATTTTTGACCGTGAGCAACTATGTCAATTATTTACCTGAACTGACTCTTAATTATTCATTAAATAGAATTATGTTGGAAGCAAATTGCAGAAAATATGTTTGAGCCATTGTTCGTTGGAATGTTGGAGGGGGAGGGCTACTGTGGCAGAGAGTTTAAGTTTGTGATAAGCAAGATGTATGCACATGTCGAGGGTTCCAAGGTTCAATTTGATTTCTTGTCACTAAGAAAATAACACTGCTTGGTAAATATCTTGGGCACAAGGCGTCATGTACGTTTGGCACATGGTTACTTTTTTTCTGATTCTTGATAAGATTTGTCTGTTACCTAGTCAGTTTTTGAGCTTGCAAGCTTTATGAATTTGGCAGCCAAATTGAGAAAGGATCGTAAACACTTTAATATTGGTACTGTATCTCTACGCTAACCAACCATCTTCAATAACTTTATGACACGTTGCTTTGATATTCTTTAATTAACATCCTTGTTTTTTCTGTTTAGAAGGGAAACTGATGGAGACATTGTCATCTCCTGAGAAGGCCCCTCTGAAGCCTGAGGAAGCTGAAAACAAGGTTTGATTTATCACCTGATTTTTAAATTTGGCTAAAATCAAATCAAGCAAGCTCAAGCTTTTCCTTTTCAAGTTCTCACCTCTGTGCACTAAACCTATTTGACAGGAGTTAAGAACTACACTAAAAGAATCAAGCATTTTCCTGAAGAAGATCAGGGTATTTAGGGAGCGTTTTTGCGGTCGCAACCAATAATTTTTTCGGTCAATGCTTGAGTCCAAACTAGGGTGTAAGAATCGAGACCCTTCAGTTTCTTGGAAATTATCAATGATGTAAAACCTTGTGATCAAACGCACACTTTTGAACATGCTAAAACAGTTTGTTGGTTAACCTCTGACAAATCAACACTCTTGTTGACTCGAGTCGGTGACTTGGACTCGAGTCAGACTCGAATCACAAATTTTGTTGACTTGCTACTTGACTTGACTTGGACAAAAATGACTTGTGACTTGACTTGACTTGGACAAAAATGACTTGTGACTTGACTTGACTTAAGCAAAAATGACTCGTGACTTGACTTGACTTGCGCAAAAATGACTTGAGAGTTGAGAGGTGACTTGAATATTGAATAAATTTGATTTTATGACAATAAATTAATAATTATCAGTCGTAATTGTTGCAATAATCAAGTCTTCGCAACGGCGACAATGCCGCTGCTACATGTATCTCGATGTTTACCACAATGCCTATATGGACGTATGTGTAACACGCGCATGCATACAGTATCTGTGTACATGTACATGCACTAGTTTGCGCATAGAAAAAATGAATTCTTCCATACAAATCGTTTAGGACAGCTATGTAGGCGTGTATCCTTAGGCTGCAATAGTAGCAATACAGACGGCTGGAAAAGAGGCTGTACAAGCTTGCGTATTGTATTAAGAATTTGCACAATATTTACTTAAATTATCTCAAATTCTAATAGAAAAATAATACTATTGACCTAAATAGGCCAATATGTAGCACATATTATATTTAGTAAGGTCAATAATTGTCCTTTTAAAGCGTTTCGTCCTGAAATATTTAACTATAAAAACATTGTACTTTTCATTATTTAAATTCTCCCTACATCACCATGCTCCCAGCATGCATTGTGCCATGGAGTTGGGAATTAACGCCGTCTATTCGTGTGTACACACACACGGTGGACGTCTGGGATTCAGCTCAGCAGTACGTTGCATGTGTTCAATTCAGCGCGGTACTCCGCCAGCAGCTGAAAGAATCGTCTTCACCAAATGTTGTTGTAAAAACGTTGTAAAAGTGGTTGACGGACTTGCAACCACTTCCAACTTCGTTCGTCGTTGACAGGTCTCTTAACAGTTTTTTTTCTTTTACTTAAGTTTGCCACAACACCATGGGGTGAGCTTATTTCGGGTTATTATGTGACTCACTGACTTGTGACTTGACTTGACTCGAGTAAAAATGACTTGTGACTTGACTTGACTTGAACAAAAATGACTTGTGACTTGACTTGACTTGAGCAAAAATGACTTGTGACTTGACTTGACTTGAGCAAAAATGACTTGTGACTTAACTTGACTTGAGCAAAAATGACTTGTGACTTGACTTGAGCAAAAATGACTTGTGACTTGACTTGACTTGAGTAAAAATGACTTGGCCACAACACTGCAAATCAACACTCAATTATTAATTTGCAATGAATAATATGCTATTGAAATTAACTCAATAGTGCCGGTTGTACCATAATGGAAATCACTTTATGAGAACCATTATCACAGGGAATCAGCTATGATTTACAAAATGTTTTAAGGATTTTAAATTTGTGTAATAGAGCTCAGGAAATTTTGATGTGATGTAAGTTTAAACGTGATGACTCGAAAGACGTCTACTTAACATGGCTAAGTTAAGTTGTAAGCTACATTGTTGGATATGCCTTATAGCTTGACAACATGATTGTTTAAACCATCACTTTGGATTTAGTTCCCTTTGGTTAATCGTGTGAAATAAGTTGTTATATGGTCAACCTTTAACCAGTTAATTAAGTTGGCCTTTGTTATTTTTAGTTTATAAATAGAGACAAAGACACACTTCTGTTGTAGTATCATCGGGTCATGTTCTCTAACTCTTAAGAATCTCTGATGAAAGTCAGTGAAATCTACAAGACTGTTAATTTTTACTCAATTCATCAATAAGGGAATAAAAGAGTGTCGACGAGTTCTTAAATGCTGTTTAAAAACAGCAGGGAAGCAGGGTTGTTCCCATTCATTAATGCCCTTTTGTTAAAAGCGAAAAAACTTACATTTATAGACAACTGTGAAAATCTTCTTCAAAGCGAGTTTTTAAAGTTTGTGCATTTAAAAACAAATTGTAAAAATCATGTTATATAGATAAATTAGAAAAGAGTTTGCGTGCCAAATCTGCTCCAGAGCGAAGTTAAAAAATGTTTTTTTCTTTTAATGCGTGTTGGGTTGTGTGTGCGGGAAATGTCACATGCTCTTACAATTGCATTCCGTGTAGGTAAATTTGCGCACATGTGCTTGGGACACCCATCACGCTAAGCCAGCTGGGTTTAAACTGCTGCAGGTACATAGTCTTTATCCGCCATGTACACACTCCCTAAGTGACGCCCTCTCTGTCTGTGTATAGTTTTTTTAAAATATGATATAATTGGACTTTTTACTAACTCTAAACTTTTGTCTACTTAATTCAACCCAGCCTCCTGAGGACCTATTCTTGCCAAGGTCTTCTTCGTTGGGTTTGGATGATAGTTTGGGTAAGTTAATGGATGTGAGCAGAGAAGTTGTCCAAAACAAAATAAATAAAAAAACAAAGCTTTTACTAAACTTTTTTTTTGGGGGGGGGGGCGGATTTGTACAAACACTGCAATAATGTGATGGTTTTAAGGTGAAGAACCAAGGTCCGCACGCATGAGCAATGCACATAACAGTAAATGTATGGAATGCCTAATTAAAATAATGACTGTTAAAGGAACACGTTGCCTTGGATCGGTCGAGTTGGTCTTTGAAAAGCGTTTGTAACCGTTTTTTATAAAATGCATATGGTTAGAAAGATGTTGTAAAAGTAGAATACAATGATCCACACAAACATGCCTCGAAATTGCGTGGTTTTCCTTTTACCTCGTCGACTAACACGTCGGCCATTTATGGGGGTCAAAATGTTGACTCCCATAAATGGCCGACCATGTTAGTTCGCACAGTAGAAGGAAAACCACGCAATTTCGAGGCAAACTTGTGTGGATCATTGTATTCTACTTTTAAAACATCTTTCCAACCATATGCATTTATAAAAAACGGTTACAAACGCTTTGTTTTGACCAACTCGTCCGATCCAAGGCAACGTGTTCCTTTAATGTCCATTCAAAATGATGTCAAAATTCCATCAATATATACCTTCAAAGGTTATCAAAACAACACAACTAAAGTGAAATACAGTACATGATTGACACAAAGTCTTCAGTCTACAGTCCATAGAGTTATCTCCATAGGCAGGGTTTTTCCTTAGATTACCTGATTGTTATTGCTATTTATAGTTAAACAAAGGTGTACCTAATTTGGTTGTGTCTTTTTTGTATACAGAAATAGAACCACTACAGAGTGCAAGAATGACAGCTGTAAGTAAAAAAAAAAAACGTATTTACAAAGTTACATAGATTAAAACAGTCTGAAAAAGACACACTCAAGTATAACATGAACAGAAAATGGCAAATTTACAAAGTATTGGAGTTAGCTTGGGGAAAACCAGCAGTGAACAAACCTGCAAGTAAAGTACCCCGTATTAACATACAGCTGGTGTGTTAAATAAATCACTGCACTCCATTAAATGGAGTTTGGAAACAATTATTGCCTGTATTGATTAAGGCTTGTAGGAGGAACACATGGTCTATTGAACACAAAGTAGTCACACCGGGGGTGTGTTTGATGTTCGGCTAAAATCAAATCAAGCAAGCTCAAGCTTTTCCCGTTCAAGTTCCCACCTCTGTGCACTAAACCTGTTTGACAGGAGTTAAGAACTACACTAAAAGAATCAAGCATTTTCCTGAAGATGATCAGGGTATTTAGGGAGCGTTTTGGCTGTCGCAACCAATAATTTTTTCGGTCATTGGCAAGTGATAAAGAATGGCCAATTCAACCGAAACACATCCTTGATTGAATCAATGAGTTGTTAAACTAAATAATGTGTTTCAATTAATTGAGCTTTTTTTCTGATTGGATGTCGCCCAATGCTGGAGTCCCAACTAGGGTGTAAGAATCGAGACCCTTCAGTTTCTTGGAAATTATCAATGATGTAAAACCTTGTGATCAAACGCACACTTTTACTAAACATGCTAAAATAGTACGTTGGTTAACTTCTGACAAATCAACACTCAATTATTAAATTTTCAATGAATAATGCTATCGAAATTAACTCAATGCCAGTTGTACCATAATGGAAATCACTTTATGAGACCCATTATCACAGGGAATCAGCTATGATTTACAAAAATTTTTAAGGATTTTAAATTTGTGTAATAGAGCTCAGGAAATTTTTGATGTGATGTAAGTTTAAACCTGATGACTCGAAAGACGTCTACTTTAACATGGCTAAGTTAAGTTGTAAGCTACATTGTAGGATATGCCTTATAGCTTGACAACATGATTGTTTAATCCATCACTTTGGATTTAGTTCCCTTTGGTTAATCGTTTGAAGTAAGTTGTAATATGGTCAACCTTTAACCAGTTAACTAAGTTGGCCTTTGTTATTTATAGTTTATAAATAGAGACAAAGACACACTTCTGTTGTAGTATCATCAGGTCATGTTCTCTAACTCTCGAGAACTGTTAATTTTTACTCAATTCATCAATAAGGGAATAAAAGAGTGTCGACGAGTTCTTAAATTGCTGTTTAAAAACAGCAGGGAAGCAGGGTTTGGTTTTAGCAGTCTGGCTTTACTCTAAAGCATGTACTGGGTGTATTCATGCCCTGTGTAGCACTTTCAAATCTGTTGAATCACCATAAGTCCTGATACAAATTGACATATGTTTTGATTTTTAATAGTCAATAATAGTTAGTACTCATAACTATAATCTTTATTCATTAAGGTTTGATTTGGGGTTCACCCTTTTTTGCTTTTATTCATTTGTTATATGTGTTAACACTTTTGATGTAAATGGGGATTGCATTTTATCGATAGTTATCCCAGGTAATCACCCCCCCCCCCCCCCCCACTCAGAATAAAATATATAAAAAAAAATTAAAAAAGGACAAATAGCAATGCTCCGACTCTAATCATCCATTGAATTGTTTTACCCAGGATTCTCTACTCCGTGCCATTTTTCGGTCGCTTTTACCAGCATCAGCTGCTTCTACATCCTCATCTTCAAGTGGTTTTGTAGGATATTCTGGTAGGTAAATAGATGTAGTTTGGTTTTCATATTTTAGATTGGTAAAAACAAACAAACCCAAAAATAAAATAACCAAAATTGTAGAGTCTGTCTGCTCCCCTTAAACTCCTGGCCTTCGACTTAAAATAATAAAATACAGTTAAAAGTATTGTACATTTAATGCTGCTGCACCTAAGTGCATCAGACAATCTCATTTAATAGCCATTTCCAAAACTTGAGGACCTATTCTTGCCAAGGTTTTCTTAGTTGGGTTTGGATGATAGTTTGGGTAAGTTAATGGATGTGAGCAGAGAAGTTGTTAAAAGCAAAATAAATAAAAAAACAAAGCTTTTCCTAATCTTTTTTTTTTGGGGGGGGGGGGGGATTTGTACCAACACTGCAATAATGTGATGGTTTTAAGGTGAAGAACCAAGGTCCGCATGCATGAGCGATGCACATAACAGTAAATGTATGGAATGCCTAATTAAAATAATAACTGTTAATGTCCATTCAAAATGATGTCGAAATTCCATCATATATACCTTCAAAGGTTATTAAAAAAAACACAACTAAAGTGAAATACAGTACATGATTGACACAAAATACTGTCACAGGCAAGATGATGGCTAAAGTGGACGAAGACCGATAGTATAGAGTCCATAGAGTTATCACCATAGTTTATCCTAAGATTACCTCATTGTTCTTGCTATTTATAATTATAAAGGTGTACTTCTAACTTGTTTGTGTCTTTTTTTGTACACAGGAATAAAACCACAGAGTTCAAGAATGACAGAAGAGCAAGAAGAAGAAAACTACAAGGTTTGCTAATAAAAAAAATTGTCATTGGGTACAACGGATGTCTTATCCTCAAATGTCTTACCCTCGGATGTCAAATACCATAATGCGATAATGGAATCCCATCCGGAGGGTCAGTTACATAGGTTGACACAGTGAATGTAAATGAGTAAAAAACACTTGTTTTATCCGCCATACCACTCTTGCAAAGAGCCATGTGGCGGCCAACTTCTTTTAAAGTGAAAGACGGGTATTTTCAACAGGATGAAGAGTGAAGTTCGTTTCAATTTCATTATCAAAAGAGCGAAACTGACACCACTCGGACAAGAGAGTGACATTTTTACCCTTTTACATTAAGAGAGTTCAACTGTCACTGGTTGGTTTCTATTTCATGACTTGAAAATTTCAGCTTCAGTTCCTGCCCTACACACATTATAGAATATATAAAGTCTGCATCACAAATGTACAGAAATTTCCATTTCCATTTGGCACATATGAATAGAACAATTATAAGTTAAAAACAGTAATTAAACAGATTAAAAGGGTCAGAAGTAGACACACTCAAATATAACGTCAACAGAAAATGGCAAATTTACAAAGTATTTGAGTGAGAGGGCAAAACCAGCAGTGAACAATTCTGCAAGTACCCCTATTTATGCAATGATCAATGATGTAAAACTGCTGATCAAATGCACACTTTTGAATATGTTAATTTAATATGATAGTTAAGTTCCGGGTCAGTTACATAGGTTGACACTGTGAATGTAAATGAGTAAAAACCACTCGTTTTATCCGCCATACCACTCTTACAAAGAGCCATGTGGCGGCCAACTCCTTTTGAAGTGAAAGACGGGTATTTTATTATTATTATTATTATAATATGAATAGGGTAGATGGCCTTAGCTTTCGATCCAATCCGGACCTTCTTCAGAGGCATAAAACAAGTACAAACAAATACATATCAGAAAATAACAGCCAATCAAAGTTTCTATTTCAGAGACAATATTGGTGGCTATGAACCAATAGGAGTGAAGTGGCGAGAATAAAGGATGTTTAGAATGAAAGGATGGGTTACTGGACCATAAAAGTGGTAAATGTATTGTTCGACAACAATGCAGGGAGACATGAAAGGGTAGGATTAGAGAGCAAGTTGCATCATGATGCAACTAACAATGGTCAATTAATAAGAATAGCAAGATCAAAGGGATGATGATTTTAAAAAATAGGTATGAGGGACCTGTGGAAAAAAAGAAGAAGAAAAAAAAAAAAAAGTTTTTTTTTACTTATATCAGATAGTTACAGTGATGAATTTATAAAAACAACTTTAAACAAGATTAATTTATACTTTATGTACAGAATATATACAACATATAAGTTCTTAGGCCGAAGTGAAGTGGAGGGTAATGAGAAGTTATTTAACACCAGTGTTTATGTTAAGTCCAAAGGGTTTGACTGTCTTGAGTTGGTGAATCTTGTGTGATTCTCTACTCTTGCGGTGTGTGTCATCACCATTGCAAGCTTCAATCACCAGAAGTTCAACATCACTGACACTATGATTGGAGCTGTTGAAGTGGATAGAGACTGGGTACGGTTTCTTAGTCTTTATGGAAGAGACATGATTCGCAAAGCGAAGACTAAGTTTGGTCTTAGTCTCTCCCACATATTGTAGCCCACATCTCTTACATGATATGACATAGACTACATTAGACGTGCTACATTCACAGTCGGTCTTGATGTTGTATGAAGAGCCAGTGGTATGACTCTTCACCTTAAGTGAGGGCTTAATGTGCAACGTCCTGCATTTGGAACGGGTACATTTGTGACAGCCCAGTATATCTGTCGGGGGTTGTGTTTGGACTGTACCTGGGGAAGTTTGGCCCTGACCAGTATGTCACCAAGGTTCTTAGGGCGGCGGAATGCAACCATGGGAACCTTGGGGATTGCTGAGTGTAACCTGCTGGAGGAGTGAAGTATAGGCATGTTATTATTGAGAATTGAGGGAAGTTTGGGTAGTTTGGGGTGGAAGGTGGTGACCAAAGCAACTCTATTGGTCGGAGCTTTTTTAGCTCCCGTGTTAGTCAACAGAGTATGACAAGGTACGTTGAGAGCCCTGTTGATAGCAAGTTGGACCCTACGTTCGCTGTGTCCCCTAGATACAAGGTGTTTCCTTAGCTCTGATGAGCGCCTCTTGTACAGGGTATCTGTGGAACAGATACGCCTGATACGTAAGGCCTGACTGTAAGCAATTGCCTTCTTACAGTGACTAGGGTGACAGCTATTGGAGAGAAGGTACTGGTGGGTGTCGGTGGGTTTACTGTAAACATCTGTGACAAGGCCATTAGGAGACTTGGTTATTGTCACATCTAGAAAGTTCACACTGGTGAGAGATTGTTCGGTAGTGAACTTTCTGGTGGAGTGAAATGAGTTGATATGGTTAATAAACTCATCCAAGCTGTCTTGGTCACCACACCAGATGGAGAAAATATCATCAATAAATCTCCACCAAACTAGTGGTCGGTTGGGGGCGGAGGACAGGAGTCTGTCCTCCAACTGAGACATGAATAGGTTAGCATATGAGGGTGCCATTTTGGTACCCATGGCAGTACCCTGTACCCGTAGAAAATGCCTGTCAGAAAATGTGAAATTATTCTTCATTAGAATGTGGCTCATGAGTTCCTTAATATGACTCACTGAGGGGCGGGACTGATTACTAGCATTGAGGGCAGAGACACATGCACTCATGCCTTCATGATGGGGTATGTTAGTATACAGTGATGAAACATCAAAAGTAACCAAAATAGCAGAGTCAGGTATTTAGTGCTTGACCTCATCTAGTTTGTGGAGAAAGTCTTTGGTATCCTTGATGAAGGAAGGAATACGGCAGACTAAGGGTTTGAGGAAGCTATCGACAAACTCAGAAATGCGCTCTGTGGGGCTACCATTCCCAGATACAATAGGTCTCCCCGGGTTATTGGGCTTATGTATCTGAGGTAGAAGGTAGAATCTTGCTGTACGGGGGTCATGTGGGAGGAGATAGTTAAATGTATCTTTCTCAATACCATTGGCGTTATAAATCCTAACCAGGGTGTCACTGATATCTTGGGAGAAAGATTCAGTGGGATCAGAAGCACATTCAATGTAATGATCAGTGTTACTGAGCTGTCTAAGGCCCTCAGCAATGTAGTCATGTGTGTTCATGACTACAACTGCAGACCCCTTGTCAGCCCGTTTAATCACTATGTCTGGTGATTGGCGGAGTTGTGTAAGGGCGTGCCGCTCATCTTGGGGGAGGTTATTGGGAGTAGGGGTACTGGGGGCCTTAAGAACCTCGGAGTTAACCGAATTGATGTATGTCTCTAGAGACACATCTCGGTTCTTAGGGGGTACCCAAGTGCTCTTTTCCTTGAAGCGGTTGCGGGGAATGGGTTGGGTCTCCACAGATGACTCATCATCCATGGAGGGCTCTACATGAAAGTATTCACGTAGGCGTAACCTACGATTGAATTGGGCCATGTCCTGTTGGAAAAGAAGTTGGTTAGGTTCTCTGGGTGTGGGGCAAAACTTAAGACCCCTTGAGAGGAGTTTAACCTGTGGGTCAGTAAGGACCATGTCAAACAGGTTAACTACAGTATTGGTTTCTGGCGACCTAACAGTAGGAGGAGCAATGCTGGCTCTCTTACTGTGGAAACGTCTATGGGTGTGTTTCTTATGGTTAGCCTTATTATATATATAGTGATGAAGAGTGAAGTTCGTTTCAATTTCATTATCAAAAGAGCGAAACTGACACCACTCGGACAAGAGAGTGACATTTTCACCCTTTTACATTAAGAGAGTTCAACTGTCACTGGTTGGTTTCTATTTCATGACTTGAAAATTTCAGCTTCAGTTCCTGCCCTACACACATTATAGAATATTTAAAGTCTGCATCACAAATATACAGAAATTTCCATTTCGATTTGGCACATATGAATAGAACAATTATAAGTTAAAAACATTAATTAAACAGATTAAAAGGGTCAGAAGTAGACACTCAAATATAACGTCAACAGAAAATGGCAAATTTACAAAGTATTTGAGTGAGAGGGCAAAACCAGCAGTGAACAATTCTGCAAGTACCCCTATTTATGCAATGATCAATGATGTAAAACTGCTGATCAAATGCACACTTTTGAATATGTTAATTTAATATGATATTCAAGTTCTGACAATCTTATCAACACTCAATTATTCAACTTGCAGTAAATAATGTAGTTAAATGTAGTTAAATGGTGTAATACCATCAACATAATTTCAATCCTGCCCAATGTATGATGATGGAAATCACTCACATATGAGACCCTTATCAGGAATGACCAAATGTTATTGTACCTTTGTCCCTTCATACCATCTCTTCATTACGTTTTATCATTAATCTTGTCACTCATTTCAACAATGTTCTGATTAATTTGTAGTCTCTTCTGAAGCATATGAGGCATATCTCAAAGGAAATCGTGGAGCTCTCAACTATGGAAATGACAGAGAAGCTATCTGGTCAGTATACATTGATGGAGAAATTGATCAAAGAACAGAAACAGCTCGTAAACTTCCAACAAGAAATGGCAGCAAGTGTAGAACAAAGAGCAACTGACAGTCAACTGGATCAACAGACATCAAGAGACTTGTCAGAATTATTTGGTTTTTTGAGTAAGATCCACTTGGTGTCATTAAAGCTGAATATACATAGGATGAAATCTGTTGATGAAGCTCAAACAGACACCAAAGTATCAGAGAAACAAAATCAATTAGACAAAATGGAAGAGGCTCTTTCTAAACTGGAGTGGACACTGAGGCATCTTGGTCTCGACCGGATAAGTCCTGATTATACACCGCCACATGTCAGAAAGTATGAAACAAAACAGTACATGATAGAAAGGGTATACTACTGCCAACAAATGCTAGTTGATGATTTGCAAGGCTTGGCTCAACAAACCCTACTGGATAAGGAGCCTGCCTATCAAGAGCAGTACATGAAGAATCTGAATGTGCTCATTAACACACAGCAGCAATTGGTTCAAAACCTCACAGATCTGCAAAAGCAGAAAAAAGGCAGCAAGCTGGAGAAGGAGTCCTCTAAGCAAGAGGATCTACCTGCAGGGGAGATTGGTAAACAGCAAATTGAACTGGAACTGATCAATGAACAGACTAATTTGGTGGAAGATTGTCTCCACTGGGTGCAATGTCATAGAGGATGGCAAGGGTCATTCCACATGGGTCATGACATTGGTCATTCCATCTTTATGGCGATATGTTCGGTACATACAGTGCATCGTGCTCATGGTAAGATGTCCCATGGTATTGACCACTGGAAACACCTCATGGAGAGCGTCATTGATTTTATTGACAAGACGATTTATGGTGAAAATGAAAAATTTGTTAAAATTGAAATGGAGATCATGCTCAGTCAAATAAGATTCTTGGATAGAGCTCAAGTGGGGACTAAAAGACGAGGTAAGAACATTAACATTAACTTTTCAATTCATCTCAATATTTATTAAATTGTTTTTCCCATACACCTAAAAGTACGTTAAGCAGTGTATACAGTACTTTCCTTGAGTCCTGTGAAAAAATCAAAGACCTTAACCTTTTTCGAACAAATGTCTTACCACTTATACCAACAAGATCGCCCCTCAGACACCTGCTTTAGAATCACAAGAGTTGTGGGTTCAAATCCCACCAAATAAGCAATGGCGGCACCAGACCTGTTAATCTGGGGGGGGGGGCAAGAGGGGGGCAAACTTAAATTTAGGGGGGGGGGCAAACAAAATCTATAATGTAATTTTTGTACTGCAGAAAAGCACTGACTTACCACTTTGACGGACTTACGCCAGTGTTATTCTTGAGTGGGGGTATTTCCTGGCGTTGTCGATGGACACTAATCACCTTTAAACTCTTAAGTCTCTCGTCGGCCATTGTGGTTCTCAAATGTGTTTTGATAAGTTTGAGCTTGTTGAAGCTCCTCTCACAGCCAGCTGTAATTACTGGGAGGGTCATGGAGATCTTGATCGCTTTATAAAGTTCTGTGAAAGTCATATATAGAGGTTTCAGGTGTTCTGCGATTCCTCCACTGTATGAAACTTAGCCCCTGTACGTTCATTCATTCGCTTTGCTTGTCTTAGCTCCATCTTTATGTCTTCAAGATTGAGTTTATAATGGGTCGCTAGAGGTCTAATGGTCTCAAAATCGAGAAACCATTTTGACGTTGGATCTGTTGCCGACAGCGATTGGAATATTTGGAGGTTTTCCCCAATAAATCTTTTGTTGAGTTCTCCAAGAAAATTGTCGATAGTTGGATACAATATAGCTCGTTTCATATTGGATTAATCCGTTACCGTGTCCCACTTTCCAAGTGCACTCAGTACTACAAAATCGTCCATCTTTGAAGGGGTAGACTTTTGGCGGCTCTTTCTTGAATTGCAACACTTCAACCCATTTCTGACAGCAATATCACATGAGCGCTCAAAATATTCATGGCCTTTTCATCACATCTGTTAGTTTGCAGTTCTCAAATGAGGCTTTCAATTAGACCTGCTGCTTTCATGTAGTCAAGTTTGGAACTTTGTAGCACATCAGAAGCTCCCTTGGCTTCGTGTAGAGTGTCCTTCATGAGAAGCATACAGGATGTGAATGTCTGGTCTAGCTGTGCCAAGATGGATCTGGCGTTTAATGCACGGTCTCGATTGCTGTCGGATAATTCTACATGCTGCAGAAATTTTACAAAACAGTCAAACCTTGATAAAATTGCACTTACAGCACTCACTTGGCATGCCCATTGTGTGTCCGACATTGTCTTGAACTCGATTGGTTTTTCTTTTAGAAACATGTCTTCTCTCTTTTGGAAGGCGATCCATTGGGCGTGTACATTAGAGCCGCTTAGAAAATTGTAGCAGGTTTGAAGCGTTGAAAAAAAATCAGCCACGGGAATAACAGATTTCATGCTGTCAACAATAACCAAATTGAGACGATGGGCAAAACAATGGACGTATACATGTATTGCCTGAGGGACAATTCACCGTATCCTCTCTTGAACTCCAGAACACCGTCCGCTCATGACAGAAGCGCCATCGTTACCCTGACCAACTAGGTTCTGGACGTCCAGCCCATTGTCCTCTAACTCTTGAAGAATATATTGTGCCAAGGATTCTGCATCAAGTTCATCAACTACTTTAAATCCTAAGAATTCTTCCCGAGTTTCAGAATCTTCAAAGTATCTAATAACAAAGCTCATCTGTTCTTTTTTGCGTAAGTCCTTAGTTTTATCTACTAGTACAGAAAAGTACCCAGCTTCTCGTATTTCTTCCCTGATTTCCTCCAGGATGGTATCACTTATGATATCTAAAATAGCATCTTGTACGCTATGGTGTGTGTACTTGGCATTTCTAGGCCCTTCACACAGTCTTTCTTTCAGAGACGGGCAATACTTTTTCAAGAAGTCCAATATTTCCAGGAAGTTTCCTTTATTTTGAGATGTCTCTCCTTCCTGATGACCCCTTTGAGCAATGTTTTGAACGGCTGTTAATCTCAAAGTATCACTAAGTGTTTTCATATCTTCTCTGTTTTTCTCTACAACCAGACGATGACCTTCACTGAGGTGGTCCAATACTGTCTTTTTAGACAGTTTGAACTCTAAGTATTGACTCTGAGTATCTAAGTATTTTTCCATGTATTGAATCCTTCCAAAACAAATGTTTTTTGCTCATTTGGATGCAAGCCTGACGAAAAGTGACGACAGACAAAGCAGTAACCTTTGTCTGTAGTTGCTGAATATTCAAACCATGGGTATGCTTTATACCAATCAGTGTTAAATTTTCGTCGCATGTGTCTTTGGAAACCGGATAGGCTGATTAACACCAAGATGAACTGGTCCATTATCTGGTGATTGGGATATGTCAGAAGGACCACAGATTTTAGCAGAAGACCTACTTCTATTTGGTGTCCCGGTACTACTCACACTACTGCTGGGTAAGGATTGCTCTTCAACGGTAGCTGGTTCATCCAATAAACATACTGATGCTGTGTCATTTTGTTGATCATCAGCACTCAAAACCTCAAATTGATCATCTGGGATGTTTACAGCAATATTAACTTCAGTCCTGAGGTGTTTGTCTTTGGGTTCAGGATTCTCATCGCTTGATTCAGAATCAGATCTGTGCCTATCATGGCATGGAGGTCGTTTGGATTTCTTGCAAAACTTTCCAATATCCATTTTAACTAACTTTTGTATTCACTCAAGAAATAAGACTTTGCACTGTGTGCATGTGACGTGTTGTGCGAACTGTGTGTACAATGGCTGCTTGCGGTTTTGGGCAGACAATGCATTTCTATTTATAGCAAGTTCACATACTTGTACAGATAAATAAATCCACTTTTGATTAACATTGCCGGAGATGGAAAGTGTATTGGGCTTTTTTGATGGTGCCAGCTAGTTATAATCGATGAAATTGAGTTTATTATTTCCAGCGCAAACAACATTGTAACAAATTTGGTGCAATGGTTTGGGATTAAATTCAATTTCCGCCATCGGGGAAAAAACTGGGGGGCAAACTGGGGGGGCAAAACAAATAACTTGGGCCCCCCCCCCCCCCAAACCAAGATAACTCAATTGTAGAAAGACACTCACTGTTAGTTTACCCAATTGCAGTGAGACAGTCAAACCAAGACAACTCAATTGTAGAAAGACACTCACTGTAAGTTTACCCTATTGCAGTGAGACAGTCAAACCAAGATAACTCAATTGTAGAAAGACACTCACTGTAAGTTTACCCTATTGCAGTGAGTCAGTCAAACCAAGATAACTCAATTGTAGAAAGACACTCACTGTAAGTTTACCCAATTGTAGTGAGACAGTCAAACCAAGATGACTCAACTGCTGGGAGACACTCATCCTCAAAGCACGATCACCCATTGATTGATGTGAGACAGTCAAAGGAAAAATATGAGGTGAGACATATAATTATTTAGGCCACTTTAAACTTTGATAGTTTGTACATGTCAGTCTACATGTTAAATATCAAATAGATACTGCTGATAATAATCCCATCAAGTTTGATAGAAACAATTCATGATAACTGGTTCACTAATGACTATCCATACTGCTTTTTGTTGTACGATGTAACTTTGTTTCTTTAAATGACAAGCTTCTTGTTTTAAAGGCAGTGGACACTATTGATAATTACTCAAAATAATTATCAGCATTAAACCTTACTTGGTAATGAGTAATGGGGAGAGGTTGATGGTATAAAACATTGTGAGAAACAGCTCCCTCTGAAGTGGAGCAGTTTTTGAGAAAAAAAGTAATTTTGTACGAATTTGATTTCGAAACCTCAGATTTAGAATTTGAGGTCTCAAATTCTAAATCTGAGGTTTCGAAATCAAAGCATCTGAAAGCACACAACTTCGTGTGACAAGGGTGTTTTTTTCTTTCATAGTTATCTCGCAACTTCTCTGACCGATTGAGCTCAAATTTTCACAGGTTTGTTAATTTATGCATAATGTGGAGGTACACCAAGTGAGAAAATTGGTCTTTGACAATTACCAATAGTGTCTAATGCCTTTAATGCATTTAATGTAGCTTTTTAAGTTTTTTTCTCTTGAAGTAGTGAGAATGAAAGATTCAATTTGAGGATTCTTGTCAGGATATTGTCCTTTTGTAAAAAAAATTATTTTCAATTTTTTAAACAAGTTTGGAATATCCACACAAACTGAAACGCAGGATTTTCTTACTTGATGGTAAATTTCAAGTTCTTCTTCTCCTGGTATAGGAACGTGACCTGGAGGGGCTCAAGATCAGTTTGGAAGAAACTTCATTGTCAGGTAAAGAGGAAGGTATACCAACGTACATCTTATATGAATGTCATGACTTGATTTCCTTTAGCCCCCTTAAAGGCAGTGAACACTATTGGTAATTACTCAAAATAGTTATTAGCACAAAACTTTACTTGGTATTAACAAGTTATGGGGAGAGGTTGATAGTATAAAACATTGTGAGAAACGGCTCCCTCTGAAGTGACAGAGTTTTTGAGAAAGAAGTAGCTTTCATCGGATTTGATTTTGAGACCTCAGATTTAGTTTTTTTAGTTCTCGAAATCAAGCATCTGAAAACACACAACTTTGTGTGACAAAGGTCTGTTTTTCTTTCATTATCTCCCAACTTTGATGACCAATTGAGCTCAAATTTCACAGGTTTGTTATTGTATGCATATGTTGAGATTCACCAAGTGAGAAGACTGGTCTTTGACAATTACCAATAGTGTCCAGCGTCTTTAAAGGAACCTGTTGCCTTGTATGGGACGAGTTGGTCTTTGAGAAGCGTTTGTAACCGTTTGTTATAAAATGCATATGATTAGAAAGTTAATTTAAAAGTAGAACATAATGATCCACACAAGTATCACTGGAAATTGCGTGGTTTTAGTTTTACCTCGTCGACTAACACTGTCGGCCATTTACTCCAATGGCCGACTGTGTTAGTTCGCAATGTAAAAGGAAAACCACGCAATTTTGAGGCAAATTTGTGTGGATCATTGTATTCTACTTTTAAAATATCTTTCTAATCATATGAATGTTATAACAAACGGTTACAAACGCTTTTCAAAGAACAAGTCGATCGATCCAAGGCAACGTGTTCCTTTAAACACCCAAACTATTTGGCCATTGCAAATAGGGGTTGTATATTGCAATTCTAATTTAACTCCCTCTACAAATGGTAAATTATTCTCAGCTCAGCATTTTGATCTTTGACCTCCGACAGACAATTTACAAAGCAGCTGACATGCTTTGACATTGCAATATGAGCATGCACAGTACAAGCACTCGCTGTGCTACACTTGTTTGCCCGATATCAAAGGGAAACAAGGGTACGGGGTTTCATGGTCTTTTTTCCCGAAGGGGTATATATATAATCCCCAGTTCAAGACCTTTATCATTTTGTTGTGCAAAGTATTGATCAGCAGCCTCTTTATTCATTGTATTCAGTGATGGGCGTTACTTCAAAGACAATTACCAAGTATTTGCCAAGTTTTCAGCTGATTGTCAGAGAACACTTGGAAAGTTCCCTATTTACTCAAAAGAAAATGATAAATCACACTGCATTTTATAAGTTTTGTGTTCAAGTTTTTCTTCCTTCTTGTGTCTCATGCCTCATCCCGGTTTGGAACACCAAGCCTCACTCTCTTCATCTTCCCTAATTCCACCTTAGCCCACCATGCCACACTCTCTGCATTTCCCCTCACTCCACCTTGGCTCACCATGTTTCATTTTCTTCATCTTCCCTCACTCCACCTTGGCTTACCATGATTCACATTCTTCATCTTCCCTCACTCCACCTTGGCACACCATGCCTCCTCCTCTTCACCTTCCCTCAATCCACCTTGGCTCACCTGGCCTCACTCTCTTCATCTTCCCTCACACCACCTTGACTTACCATGCTTCACTCTCTTCGGTTTCCCACACTCCATCATGCCACACTCTCTGCATTTCCCCTCACTCCACATTGGCTCACCATGCCTCACTCTCTTCATCTTGCCTTACTCCACCTTGGCTCAACATGCTTCACTCTCTCCATCTTCCCTAACTCCACCTCGGCACACCATGCCTCACTCTCTTCATCTTGCCTTACTCCACCTTGGCTCAACATGCTTCACTCTCTTCATCTTCCCTAACTCCACCTTGGCACACTATGCCTGACTCTCTTCATCTTCCCTCACTCAACCTTGGCTCAACATGCTTCACTCTCTTCATCTTGCTGAATCAACCTTGGCTAACCATGCCTCACTCTCTTCATCTTCCCTCACTCCACCTTGGCACACCATGCCTCACTGTCTTCATCTTCCCTCAATCCTCCTTGGCTTACCATGCTTCACTCTCTTCATCTTCCCTCACTCCACCTTGGCACACCATGCCTCCTTCTCTTCATCTTCCCTCAATCCACCTTGGCTCACCATGCTTCACTCTCTTCATCTTCCCTCACTCCACCTTGGCACACCATGCTTCACTCTCTTCATCTTCCCTCACTCCACCTTGGCACACCATGCCTCCTTCTCTTCATCTTCCCTCAATCCACCTTGGCTCACCATGCTTCACTCTCTTCATCTTCCCTCACTCCACCTTGGCACACCATGCTTCACTCTCTTCATCTTCCCTCACTCCACCTTGGCACACCATGCTTCACTCTCTTCATCTTCCCTCACTCCACCTTGGCTCACCATGCCTCACTCTCTTCATCTTCCCTCACTCCACCTTGGCTTACCATGCCTCACTCTCTTCATCTTCCCTCACTCCACCTTGGCACACCATGCCTCACTCTCTTCCCTCTCTTCCTTCACTCCACCTTGGCACACCATGCCTCACTCTCTTCATCTCCCTCACTCCACCTTGGCACACCATGCCTCACTCTCTTCAACTTCCCTCAAACCAACTTGGCTTACCATCCTTCACTCTCTTCATCTTCCCTCACTCTTCCTTCACTCCACCTTGGCACACCATGCCTCACTCTCTTCATCTCCCTCACTCAACCTTGGCACACCATGCCTCACTCTCTTCATCTCCCTCACTCCACCTTGGCACACCATGCCTCAATCTCTTCATCTTCCCTCACTCCACCTTGGCTTACCATGCTTCACTCTCTTCATCTTCCCTCACTCTTCCTTCACTCCACCTTGGCTCACCATGCCTCACTCTCTTCATCTTCCCTCACTCCACCTTGGCACACCATGCCTCACTCTCTTCATCTTCCCTCAATCCACCTTGGCACACCATGCTTCACTCTCTTCATCTTCCCTCACTCCACCTTGACACACCATGCCTCACTCTCTTCATCTCCCTCACTCCACCTTGGCACACCATGCCTCACTCTCTTCATCTTCCCTCACTCCACCTTGGCACACCATGCTTCACTCTCTTCATCTTCCCTCACTCCACCTTGACACACCATGCCTCACTCTCTTCATCTTCCCTCACTCCACCTTGGCACACCATGCCTCACTCTCTTCATCTTCCCTCACTCCACCTTGGCTCACCATGCTTCACTCTCTTCATCTTCTTTCACTCCACCTTGGCTCACCATGCCTCACTCTCTTCATCTTCCCTCACTCCATCGTGGCTCACCATGCTTCACTCTCTTCATCTTCCATCAATCCACCTTGGCACACCATGCTTCACTCTCTTCATCTTCCCTCACTCCACCTTGGCACACCATGCCTCACTCTCTTCATCTTGCCTCACTCAACTTTGGCACACCATGCCTCACTCTCTTCATCTCCCTCACTCCACCTTGGCACACCATGCCTCAATCTCTTCATCTTCCCTCACTCCACCTTCGCTTACCATGCTTCACTCTCTTCATCTTTCCTCACTCTTCCTTCACTCCACCTTGGCTCACCATAGTTCACTCTCTTCATCTTCCCTCACTCCACCTTGGCTCACCATGCTTCACTCTCTCCATCTTCCTTCACTCCACCTTGACACACCATGCCTCACTCTCTTCATCTTCCCTCACTCCACCTTGGCTCACCATAGTTCACTCTCTTCATCTTCCCTCACTCCACCTTGGCACACCATGCTTCACTCTCTTCATCTTCCCTCACTCCACCTTGGCTCACCATGCTTCACTCTCTTCATCTTCTTTCACTCCACCTTGGCTCACCATGCCTCACTCTCTTCATCTTCCCTCACTCCATCGTGGCTCACCATGCTTCACTCTCTTCATCTTCCATCAATCCACCTTGGCACACCATGCTTCACTCTCTTCATCTTCCCTCACTCCACCTTGGCACACCATGCCTCACTCTCTTCATCTTGCCTCACTCAACTTTGGCACACCATGCCTCACTCTCTTCATCTCCCTCACTCCACCTTGGCACACCATGCCTCAATCTCTTCATCTTCCCTCACTCCACCTTCGCTTACCATGCTTCACTCTCTTCATCTTTCCTCACTCTTCCTTCACTCCACCTTGGCTCACCATAGTTCACTCTCTTCATCTTCCCTCACTCCACCTTGGCTCACCATGCTTCACTCTCTCCATCTTCCTTCACTCCACCTTGACACACCATGCCTCACTCTCTTCATCTTCCCTCACTCCACCTTGGCTCACCATAGTTCACTCTCTTCATCTTCCCTCACTCCACCTTGGCACACCATGCCTCACTCTCTTCATCTTCCCTCACTCCATCGTGGCTCACCATGCTTCACTCTCTCCATCTTCCCTCACTCCACCTTGGCTCACCATACTTCACTCTCTTCATCTTCCCTCACTCCACCTTTGCTTACCTTGCCTCACTCTCTTCATCTTCCCTCACTCCACCTTGGCACACCATGCCTCACTCTCTTCATCTTCCCTCAATCCACCTTGGCACACCATGCTTCACTCTCTTCATCTTCCCTCACTCCACCTTGACACACCATGCCTCACTCTCTTCATCTTTCCTCACTCCACCTTGGCACACCATGCGTCACTCTCTTCATCTTCCCTCACTCCACCTTGGAACACCATGCTTCACTCTCTTCATCTTCTTTCACTCCACCTTGGCTCACCATGCCTCACTCTCTTCATCTTCCCTCACTCCATCGTGGCTCACCATGCTTCACTCTCTCCATCTTCCCTCACTCCACCTTGGCTCACCATACTTCACTCTCTTCATCTTCCCTCACTCCACCTTGGCTCACCATGCCTCACTCTCTTCATCTTCCCTCACTCCATCGTGGCTCACCATGCTTCACTCTCTCCATCTTCCCTCACTCCACCTTGGCTCACCATACTTCACTCTCTTCATCTTCCCTCACTCCACCTTGGCTCACCATGCCTCACTCTCTTCATCTTCCCTCACTCCACCTTGGCTCACCATGCCTCACTCTCTTCATCTTCCCTCACTCCATCGTGGCTCACCATGCTTCACTCTCTCCATCTTCCCTCACTCCACCTTGGCACACCATGCTTCACTCTCTTCATCTCCCTCACACCACCTTGGCACACCATGCCTCACTCTCTTCATCTTCCCTCACTCCACCTTGGCTTACCATGCTTCACTCTCTTCATCTTCCCTCACTCTTCCTTCACTCCACCTTGGCTCACCGTAGTTCACTCTCTTCATGTTCCCTCACTCCACCTTGGCTCACCATGCCTCACTCTCTTCATCTTCCCTCACTCCATCGTGGCTCACCATGCTTCACTCTCTCCATCTTCCCTCACTCCACCTTGGCTCACCATACTTCACTCTCTTCATCTTCCCTCACTCCACCTTGGCACACCATGCCTCACTCTCTTCATCTTCCCTCAATCCACCTTGGCACACCATGCTTCACTCTCTTCATCTTCCCTCACTCCACCTTGACACACCATGCCTCACTCTCTTCATCTCCCTCACTCCACCTTGGCTCACCATGCCTCACTCTCTTCATCTTCCCTCACTCCACCTTGGCTCACCATGCCTCACTCTCTTCATCTTCCCTCACTCCACCTTGGCTTACCATGCCTCACTCTCTTCATCTTCCCTCACTCCACCTTGGCACACCATGCCTCACTCTCTTCCCTCTCTTCCTTCACTCCACCTTGGCACACCATGCCTCACTCTCTTCATCTCCCTCACTCCACCTTGGCACACCATGCCTCACTCTCTTCAACTTCCCTCAAACCAACTTGGCTTACCATCCTTCACTCTCTTCATCTTCCCTCACTCTTCCTTCACTCCACCTTGGCACACCATGCCTCACTCTCTTCATCTCCCTCACTCAACCTTGGCACACCATGCCTCACTCTCTTCATCTCCCTCACTCCACCTTGGCACACCATGCCTCAATCTCTTCATCTTCCCTCACTCCACCTTGGCTTACCATGCTTCACTCTCTTCATCTTCCCTCACTCTTCCTTCACTCCACCTTGGCTCACCATGCCTCACTCTCTTCATCTTCCCTCACTCCACCTTGGCACACCATGCCTCACTCTCTTCATCTTCCCTCAATCCACCTTGGCACACCATGCTTCACTCTCTTCATCTTCCCTCACTCCACCTTGACACACCATGCCTCACTCTCTTCATCTCCCTCACTCCACCTTGGCACACCATGCCTCACTCTCTTCATCTTCCCTCACTCCACCTTGGCACACCATGCTTCACTCTCTTCATCTTCCCTCACTCCACCTTGACACACCATGCCTCACTCTCTTCATCTTCCCTCACTCCACCTTGGCACACCATGCCTCACTCTCTTCATCTTCCCTCACTCCACCTTGGCTCACCATGCTTCACTCTCTTCATCTTCTTTCACTCCACCTTGGCTCACCATGCCTCACTCTCTTCATCTTCCCTCACTCCACCTTGACACACCATGCCTCACTCTCTTCATCTTCCCTCACTCCACCTTGGCACACCATGCCTCACTCTCTTCATCTTCCCTCACTCCACCTTGGCTCACCATGCTTCACTCTCTTCATCTTCTTTCACTCCACCTTGGCACACCATGCTTCACTCTCTTCATCTTCCATCAATCCACCTTGGCACACCATGCTTCACTCTCTTCATCTTCCCTCACTCCACCTTGGCACACCATGCCTCACTCTCTTCATCTTGCCTCACTCAACTTTGGCACACCATGCCTCACTCTCTTCATCTCCCTCACTCCACCTTGGCACACCATGCCTCAATCTCTTCATCTTCCCTCACTCCACCTTCGCTTACCATGCTTCACTCTCTTCATCTTTCCTCACTCTTCCTTCACTCCACCTTGGCTCACCATAGTTCACTCTCTTCATCTTCCCTCACTCCACCTTGGCTCACCATGCTTCACTCTCTCCATCTTCCTTCACTCCACCTTGACACACCATGCCTCACTCTCTTCATCTTCCCTCACTCCACCTTGGCTCACCATAGTTCACTCTCTTCATCTTCCCTCACTCCACCTTGGCACACCATGCTTCACTCTCTTCATCTTCCCTCACTCCACCTTGGCTTACCATGCCTCACTCTCTTCATCTTCCCTCACTCCATCGTGGCTCACCATGCTTCACTCTCTCCATCTTCCCTCACTCCACCTTGGCTCACCATACTTCACTCTCTTCATCTTCCCTCACTCCACCTTTGCTTACCTTGCCTCACTCTCTTCATCTTCCCTCACTCCACCTTGGCACACCATGCCTCACTCTCTTCATCTTCCCTCAATCCACCTTGGCACACCATGCTTCACTCTCTTCATCTTCCCTCACTCCACCTTGACACACCATGCCTCACTCTCTTCATCTTTCCTCACTCCACCTTGGCACACCATGCGTCACTCTCTTCATCTTCCCTCACTCCACCTTGGAACACCATGCTTCACTCTCTTCATCTTCTTTCACTCCACCTTGGCTCACCATGCCTCACTCTCTTCATCTTCCCTCACTCCATCGTGGCTCACCATGCTTCACTCTCTCCATCTTCCCTCACTCCACCTTGGCTCACCATACTTCACTCTCTTCATCTTCCCTCACTCCACCTTGGCTCACCATGCCTCACTCTCTTCATCTTCCCTCACTCCATCGTGGCTCACCATGCTTCACTCTCTCCATCTTCCCTCACTCCACCTTGGCTCACCATACTTCACTCTCTTCATCTTCCCTCACTCCACCTTGGCTCACCATGCCTCACTCTCTTCATCTTCCCTCACTCCATCGTGGCTCACCATGCTTCACTCTCTCCATCTTCCCTCACTCCACCTTGGCACACCATGCTTCACTCTCTTCATCTCCCTCACACCACCTTGGCACACCATGCCTCACTCTCTTCATCTTCCCTCACTCCACCTTGGCTTACCATGCTTCACTCTCTTCATCTTCCCTCACTCTTCCTTCACTCCACCTTGGCTCACCGTAGTTCACTCTCTTCATGTTCCCTCACTCCACCTTGGCTCACCATGCCTCACTCTCTTCATCTTCCCTCACTCCATCGTGGCTCACCATGCTTCACTCTCTCCATCTTCCCTCACTCCACCTTGGCTCACCATACTTCACTCTCTTCATCTTCCCTCACTCCACCTTGGCACACCATGCCTCACTCTCTTCATCTTCCCTCAATCCACCTTGGCACACCATGCTTCACTCTCTTCATCTTCCCTCACTCCACCTTGACACACCATGCCTCACTCTCTTCATCTCCCTCACTCCACCTTGGCACACCATGCCTCACTCTCTTCATCTTCCCTCACTCCACCTTGGCACACCATGCTTCACTCTCTTCATCTTCCCTCACTCCACCTTGACACACCATGCCTCACTCTCTTCATCTTCCCTCACTCCACCTTGGCACACCATGCCTCACTCTCTTCATCTTCCCTCACTCCACCTTGGCTCACCATGCTTCACTCTCTTCATCTTCTTTCACTCCACCTTGGCTCACCATGCCTCACTCTCTTCATCTTCCCTCACTCCATCGTGGCTCACCATGCTTCACTCTCTCCATCTTCCATCAATCCACCTTGGCACACCATGCTTCACTCTCTTCATCTTCCCTCACTCCACCTTGGCACACCATGCCTCACTCTCTTCATCTTGCCTCACTCAAATTTGGCACACCATGCCTCACTCTCTTCATCTCCCTCACTCCACCTTGGCACACCATGCCTCAATCTCTTCATCTTCCCTCACTCCACCTTGGCTTACCATGCTTCACTCTCTTCATCTTTCCTCACTCTTCCTTCACTCCACCTTGGCTCACCATAGTTCACTCTCTTCATCTTCCCTCACTCCACCTTGGCTCACCATGCTTCACTCTCTCCATCTTCCTTCACTCCACCTTGACACACCATGATTCTCTCTCTTCATCTTCCCTCACTCCACCTTGGCACACCATGCTTCACTCTCTTCATCTTCCCTCACTCCACCTTGGCTTACCATGCCTCACTCTCTTCATCTTCCCTCACTCCATCGTGGCTCACCATGCTTCACTCTCTCCATCTTCCCTCACTCCACCTTGGCTCACCATACTTCACTCTCTTCATCTTCCCTCACTCCACCTTTGCTTACCTTGCCTCACTCTCTTCATCTTCCCTCACTCCACCTTGGCACACCATGCCTCACTCTCTTCATCTTCCCTCAATCCACCTTGGCACACCATGCTTCACTCTCTTCATCTTCCCTCACTCCACCTTGACACACCATGCCTCACTCTCTTCATCTTTCCTCACTCCACCTTGGCACACCATGCGTCACTCTCTTCATCTTCCCTCACTCCACCTTGGAACACCATGCTTCACTCTCTTCATCTTCTTTCACTCCACCTTGGCTCACCATGCCTCACTCTCTTCATCTTCCCTCACTCCATCGTGGCTCACCATGCTTCACTCTCTCCATCTTCCCTCACTCCACCTTGGCTCACCATACTTCACTCTCTTCATCTTCCCTCACTCCACCTTGGCTCACCATGCCTCACTCTCTTCATCTTCCCTCACTCCATCGTGGCTCACCATGCTTCACTCTCTCCATCTTCCCTCACTCCACCTTGGCTCACCATACTTCACTCTCTTCATCTTCCCTCACTCCACCTTGGCTCACCATGCCTCACTCTCTTCATCTTCCCTCACTCCATCGTGGCTCACCATGCTTCACTCTCTCCATCTTCCCTCACTCCACCTTGGCTCACCATACTTCACTCTCTTCATCTTCCCTCACTCCACCTTGGCTCACCATGCCTCACTCTCTTCATCTTCCCTCACTCCATCGTGGCTCACCATGCTTCACTCTCTCCATCTTCCCTCACTCCACCTTGGCTCACCATACTTCACTCTCTTCATCTTCCCTCACTCCACCTTGGCTCACCATGCCTCACTCTCTTCATCTTCCCTCACTCCATCGTGGCTCACCATGCTTCACTCTCTCCATCTTCCCTCACTCCACCTTGGCTCACCATACTTCACTCTCTTCATCTTCCCTCACTCCACCTTGGCTCACCATGCCTCACTCTCTTCATCTTCCCTCACTCCATCGTGGCTCACCATGCTTCACTCTCTCCATCTTCCCTCACTCCACCTTGGCACACCATGCTTCACTCTCTTCATCTCCCTCACACCACCTTGGCACACCATGCCTCACTCTCTTCATCTTCCCTCACTCCACCTTGGCTTACCATGCTTCACTCTCTTCATCTTCCCTCACTCTTCCTTCACTCCACCTTGGCTCACCGTAGTTCACTCTCTTCATGTTCCCTCACTCCACCTTGGCTCACCATGCCTCACTCTCTTCATCTTCCCTCACTCCATCGTGGCTCACCATGCTTCACTCTCTCCATCTTCCCTCACTCCACCTTGGCTCACCATACTTCACTCTCTTCATCTTCCCTCACTCCACCTTGGCACACCATGCCTCACTCTCTTCATCTTCCCTCAATCCACCTTGGCACACCATGCTTCACTCTCTTCATCTTCCCTCACTCCACCTTGACACACCATGCCTCACTCTCTTCATCTCCCTCACTCCACCTTGGCACACCATGCCTCACTCTCTTCATCTTCCCTCACTCCACCTTGGCACACCATGCTTCACTCTCTTCATCTTCCCTCACTCCACCTTGACACACCATGCCTCACTCTCTTCATCTTCCCTCACTCCACCTTGGCACACCATGCCTCACTCTCTTCATCTTCCCTCACTCCACCTTGGCTCACCATGCTTCACTCTCTTCATCTTCTTTCACTCCACCTTGGCTCACCATGCCTCACTCTCTTCATCTTCCCTCACTCCATCGTGGCTCACCATGCTTCACTCTCTCCATCTTCCATCAATCCACCTTGGCACACCATGCTTCACTCTCTTCATCTTCCCTCACTCCACCTTGGCACACCATGCCTCACTCTCTTCATCTTGCCTCACTCAAATTTGGCACACCATGCCTCACTCTCTTCATCTCCCTCACTCCACCTTGGCACACCATGCCTCAATCTCTTCATCTTCCCTCACTCCACCTTGGCTTACCATGCTTCACTCTCTTCATCTTTCCTCACTCTTCCTTCACTCCACCTTGGCTCACCATAGTTCACTCTCTTCATCTTCCCTCACTCCACCTTGGCTCACCATGCTTCACTCTCTCCATCTTCCTTCACTCCACCTTGACACACCATGATTCTCTCTCTTCATCTTCCCTCACTCCACCTTGGCACACCATGCTTCACTCTCTTCATCTTCCCTCACTCCACCTTGGCTTACCATGCCTCACTCTCTTCATCTTCCCTCACTCCATCGTGGCTCACCATGCTTCACTCTCTCCATCTTCCCTCACTCCACCTTGGCTCACCATACTTCACTCTCTTCATCTTCCCTCACTCCACCTTTGCTTACCTTGCCTCACTCTCTTCATCTTCCCTCACTCCACCTTGGCACACCATGCCTCACTCTCTTCATCTTCCCTCAATCCACCTTGGCACACCATGCTTCACTCTCTTCATCTTCCCTCACTCCACCTTGACACACCATGCCTCACTCTCTTCATCTTTCCTCACTCCACCTTGGCACACCATGCGTCACTCTCTTCATCTTCCCTCACTCCACCTTGGAACACCATGCTTCACTCTCTTCATCTTCTTTCACTCCACCTTGGCTCACCATGCCTCACTCTCTTCATCTTCCCTCACTCCATCGTGGCTCACCATGCTTCACTCTCTCCATCTTCCCTCACTCCACCTTGGCTCACCATACTTCACTCTCTTCATCTTCCCTCACTCCACCTTGGCTCACCATGCCTCACTCTCTTCATCTTCCCTCACTCCATCGTGGCTCACCATGCTTCACTCTCTCCATCTTCCCTCACTCCACCTTGGCTCACCATACTTCACTCTCTTCATCTTCCCTCACTCCACCTTGGCTCACCATGCCTCACTCTCTTCATCTTCCCTCACTCCATCGTGGCTCACCATGCTTCACTCTCTCCATCTTCCCTCACTCCACCTTGGCACACCATGCTTCACTCTCTTCATCTCCCTCACACCACCTTGGCACACCATGCCTCACTCTCTTCATCTTCCCTCACTCCACCTTGGCTTACCATGCTTCACTCTCTTCATCTTCCCTCACTCTTCCTTCACTCCACCTTGGCTCACCGTAGTTCACTCTCTTCATGTTCCCTCACTCCACCTTGGCTCACCATGCCTCACCATGCCTCACTCTCTTCATCTTCCCTCACTCCATCGTGGCTCACCATGCTTCACTCTCTCCATCTTCCCTCACTCCACCTTGGCTCACCATACTTCACTCTCTTCATCTTCCCTCACTCCACCTTGGCTCACCATGCCTCACTCTCTTCATCTTCCCTCACTTCATCGTGGCTCACCATGCTTCACTCTCTTCATCTTCCCTCACTCTTCCTTCACTCCACCTTGGCTCACCGTAGTTCACTCTCTTCATGTTCCCTCACTCCACCTTGGCACACCATGCTTCACTCTCTTCATCTTCCCTCACTCCACCTTGGCTTACCATGCCTCACTCTCTTCATCTTCCCTCACTCCATCGTGGCTCACCATGCTTCACTCTCTCCATCTTCCCTCACTCCACCTTGGCTCACCATACCTCACTCTCTTCATCTTCCCTCACTCCACCTTGGCTCACCATGCCTCACTCTCTTCATCTTCCCTCACTCCACCTTTGCTTACCTTGCCTCACTCTCTTCATCTTCCCTCACTCCACCTTGGCACACCATGCCTCACTCTCTTCATCTTCCCTCAATCCACCTTGGCACACCATGCTTCACTCTCTTCATCTTCCCTCACTCCACCTTGACACACCATGCCTCACTCTCTTCATCTTCCCTCACTCCACCTTGGCTCACCATGCTTCACTCTCTTCATCTTCCCTCACTCCACCTTTGCTTACCTTGCCTCACTCTCTTCATCTTCCCTCAATCCACCTTGGAACACCATGCCTCACTCTCTCCATCTTCCCTCACTCCACCTTGGCTCACCATACCTCACTCTCTTCATCTTCCCTCACTCCACTTTGGCTCACCATGCTTCACTCTCTTCATCTTCCCTCACTCCACCTTTGCTTACCTTGCCTCACTCTCTTCATCTTCCCTCACTCCACCTTGGCACACCATGCCTCACTCTCTTCATCTTCCCTCAATCCACCTTGGCACACCATGCTTCACTCTCTTCATCTTCCCTCACTCCACCTTGACACACCATGCCTCACTCTCTTCATCTTTCCTCACTCCACCTTGGCACACCATGCGTCACTCTCTTCATCTTCCCTCACTCCACCTTGGAACACCATGCTTCACTCTCTTCATCTTCTTTCACTCCACCTTGGCTCACCATGCCTCACTCTCTTCATCTTCCCTCACTCCATCGTGGCTCACCATGCTTCACTCTCTCCATCTTCCCTCACTCCACCTTGGCTCACCATACTTCACTCTCTTCATCTTCCCTCACTCCACCTTGGCTCACCATGCCTCACTCTCTTCATCTTCCCTCACTCCATCGTGGCTCACCATGCTTCACTCTCTCCATCTTCCCTCACTCCACCTTGGCTCACCATACTTCACTCTCTTCATCTTCCCTCACTCCACCTTGACACACCATGCCTCACTCTCTTCATCTTTCCTCACTCCACCTTGGCACACCATGCGTCACTCTCTTCATCTTCCCTCACTCCACCTTGGCACACCATGCTTCACTCTCTCCATCTTCCCTCACTCCACCTTGGCTCACCATACTTCACTCTCTTCATCTTCCCTCACTCCACCTTGGCTCACCATGTCTCACTCTCTTCATCTTCCCTCACTCCATCTTGTTCCATTCCATCTGTTGATATTGCCTCACCCCAAGTTTACCTTTCCTTAATTTATATGTTACCTTGGTCACCTTGCTTCATCTATCGTGTTCTAGCCTTGACCTTTTGCTTCCTCTTGCCTTCACCTAATTTCTCCTTTCATCAATTTATTGGCTTGCCTGCCTCTTAATTAATTTTCCTGGATCTAATTTACTATCTGTCTAGCATCAAACTGTTTTTGACAGAAAGATAAAGGAAAAGTTATTAAATACAAATTAAGACTGGGTTGCTGTAAAAATCAAAGATATTTTTAAAATGTTGGCGGACTTCAAAAAATGGATTTTGGCAAAACTCCATGTATGAGTAGGTATGGGTACACAATACACAAAAGTCAAAAAAAAAGTTATATCAGACATTGGTTGCCATGGTTACGGCCAAAATAAGATTTTCAGCAAATTTTCCAAGTTTTTACCTTTTTTAAGAGTTAAAATATAGGTAAATTGAAAGCACTGGTACGTGTAAATGGGAAAACGTTGAAGTTTTTCTTTCACACATGTTGCACAACCATGTTTACTCTTTCAGAAAACGTTTTCAAAAATTAAGTGTGCGATCAACTTTGGATCAAACCACTGTTTCAAATAGGGGTGTTTTTGTCATATTTTCTTATAGGGAAAAATAGGGGTATCGAATGGGGCCATAAGTCCGAAAGTGGCACTTTGTGGATTATGACACTTTTATAGTTGGAAGATAAGGTACCAACCTACATAAAAATGCAATAAAATGTTTTGGTATTTTAAGTGCGCGAACACAGTTTTGCCGGAAAGTTAGCACTTTGGCAGGGCAAAAACGCAACAAATGGCAAAAAATTAAAAATATCAGGATTTTTTTTGGGTAAAACCTTGGAAGGGACTTGAGGTGCATTCAAACAAACTAAACTTTTGAAATCACCATATAGCCTGTTGCCATGGTAACAGCTCACTTGTGTTTTGGCTATTTTTTGCCAATTTTGGGGTCAACAAAACTGTATTTTAGCATATATTTGCAACTCCACCCAACCAATGTGCACTCTTTTTTCATAAAACCTTTCACATCAATACATTGAGTCGTCCTATGCTTAACTTGAGACAAAAAAATTATTGCTTTAACTTTTACCCTAATGCTATTTTTAGAACATCATTAGCGCATGTTTTTAGAAATTTTCAAAATCAACATTTTTACCCTATTTTTGGCCCTCAAAATGACAATTTGCCAGGGGTCCCAGAATGTTTTCCTTTCGGTTGTATTTCTGGCCAACATTGGTCCTTCCATTTTGAGAAAAACTTTTGAGAAAAACTTGGGCAATTGTATCCTGTTGTAACAGTACTGCCTAAAAAAATGCATTTTTAACTTGTTTTCTTTAGATTGAATAAATAACATTAATAAAATAATACTTTTAAGTCTTCCATCAATCCGGCACCTTTCATGAGCACCCTGTAGCCTTGTGGACTACCCAACGTTGATCAAGAATATTTTTAATGACCTAAGTTTTGGATTTTTTACTACCCCCCCCCCCTCCCCTGCATGCCCAGCCCCGGCCAAGCATATCAAATCTTGTTGACAATGCATTACAAAGCGCCTCCTTTGTTGAAAGTCCCTTTTTAAAATTTCCATTGCACATCATTAATAGTAGGAAAGTTTGTGCTGTCTTCAGTCACCTTTAGGGAATATTTGCCTTTTCGGTTGTGAGTGGGCGATTATTTGTGTTTTCATGTCTGGGGAGCACAAATAGGCAGCTGTATCATGTAGTGGCACTGCCTCAACATGGTAAAATTTGAAGAAAAAAAAATAGAACAAATTAATTCTCTTTATTGGCATTTCTTACATGCTGAACAACGATGTTGATTGAAAAAAAAAAAAAAAAAAAGCAAAGCAGCTTACAAGTATAAAGAATATAACTGATGCCTCTGTGCAGTGTTAAGGGCGTGTTAGAAATTTTTGATGTTCAAACGAAGAGCTGTGAACGTCCATTTTGTCAAGATTGTATAGCTGCTATAGCCAAACGTAAATGACCACAAACATACCACAGAATCTCTTTGTGATGCATGTTTATACAATTGAGAGTTATATTTTTATACTTGTAAGTTGCTTTGCTCTATTGTGTGCCTGTTTTTTTTCAATCAACATCATTGTTCAGCGTGTAAAAAGTAATAAGAGAGCATTATTTTTTCATATGAGTATGAAATTTGCAAAATACACTTTTTTTTGAAAGGCATGAAGTTTCTGGCAACACTGCTCCACAGTTCAAAAAATACAAAAACTTTCTTTTTTAATTATGTGATGCCTGTTTTATACAACTGGGCGTTATGTTGTCATAAGATGCTTTATTATATTTTGTCCTGATATTTTGTCAGTCTTCATCACTGTTAAGCATGTAGAAAGTCATAAAAAGAGCATTATTTTACAACTTTAATACTATACAATCGACAAAAAGCATGAAGCTTCTGACAACACTGCTCCCCAGTTCAACGAATACCAAAACATTTTTTGAAATTCCTACAGACCAGTATCTTATCTTTCAAGCCTGGTTGCCCAACTTTCCTAAATATGCTACTTTCGGACTTCTGACAAAAAACTTTTGACCGTTGCCATGGTAATGAAGGTGTAAATGCAAAACTTATGCTTTATTTTTACATTTTGGTTGATGGCCTTCACTTGTGCAAAGTTTAAACGAAATCCATTTTTGAAAGTCTGCCACCACTTCTTTGATTTTTAGAGCAACCCAGTCTTAAACATCACTCCATGATGATATTTAAACTTGTAATTTGCTTTAGAACAAGCTTTAATTGAATCTGGAGGGTCTCCTGAGGCTACCATACTGTCTGTAAGTAATGAGTATTCTAACTGTTGTTAATTTGTGGATACTGTTCCTATCCAAAAATCTCCAAACTATCGCTGAATAAAAATTCCTTAAAATACAAATAAATTCGAAGATGAAACAGAAAACTCAAACAAGGTCAGACTGATATGAAAACAAGGGATCAAAGTTCTTTATTCACAAAAATGTCAACTACTGCAATATTGATTGTGTTTAACGAATGTACAATGAATATGTTTAATAAACAAAGATACACTATTTATCTTTTACCAACTACTTATATCTGTTGAGCAAAGATGTCAGAAGTGAGAAGATACAGGCGAGGACCCAAACTGGCTACTACAGGGGGCGAAATCTCAGTCCTCTGCTGATGTAATTAACATAAATTGGGAGGAAATTCACCTCGACTCCAGTCAACAAATATGGAGAAGAGGATCTCAAAAAGCTGAACTGGAAATTTAGTTTGATAATAGTTATGTCCCTTCCAGAATTTAATTCAGTTCTTCACTACACTAAATAGTTAAAGATAAACTCTCTCAAAGTGTTTACCCAACGAGTTGTAAACAAACAAAGTCTTGAAGCATCCACCAGTCTTGAGTATTTGTGGTCTGTCCGAAAAATTTCCAATTTGATAAGAAAATGTCTGCCAATCAGTTTCAAGAACAAAAAGTGTACATGGAACTTGAGATGGCACATTATCTAAAATGTCTTGTTTGGGTATAAAGTAAAACTGCAGAGTGTCATGTTTTTACCACAAAGTGGACTATTTTTTACTGGACTACATGAGAGTGAATGTACAACCAAAATTGTTTTTTATCAGGATGTCACTGTCAACCCACTTGATGAAGACAGCAACCTGGATGCAATCACACAGACTACTCAAACAGTTACACAGATGGCACAAAGAAATGGTGAGCAAACAGTCAAAGGCTGACCCCTAGAAATTAAGGTTTGAGCTAACTACTGCCTGGCTATTACCATGAGGAGAAGCACTGTAGTAGAGGATGAGTAGACATTGCTTTTTTGTCATAACAATCATCTAGAAACTTACAAATTGTGTATTATTTTTGAAAAAAAAAAAAACTCTAGTTACATCAACTGCAGTATTTCTTAACCTTTAGTTTACCTATACCTTACTTCATCTATCATCATCTTTGTTCACCTTGCTCCTAGCCACCACTTATTTGCTTTCTCTTGCCTTTACCTAAAGCCCCTCTACATTTATTGGCTCGCTTGCCTTGTTTAATAACCTATCTGGATCTAATTCACCATCTGTCTAGCTGTCATTTGTTTTTGACAGCTATTAAAACTTGTTATTTGCTTTAGAACAAACATCAATTGAATTTGGAGGGTCTCCTGAGGCTACCATAGTATCTGTAAGTATTGACTATTTTTACTGTTGTTAATTGGTGTATATTGTTCCTGTCCTAAAATTTCCAAACTTTCGCTAAAAATACCTAAAAATGCCCATAATATATTCCAAGATGAAACAGAAAACTTAAACAAGGTGAGACTGATATAAAAACAAGGGATCAAAGCACTTAAAGGGACACACCGGCTTGGGCTATTTGGGCTACAAAATAGACTAAGATATGACTTCAACGGTCTTCCAGGAATGAAGAACAGTCCTTAAAAAAATCATCAAATTTAGCCGTATTTAAGCATTTTAAAACAAAAACACAGGTCGCGTGATTGTTCTTACCAAAAAGTGGTACAAACAATCACGTGACCTTCCGAGCTAGTTTTACTTCCAGCCGTCTAACAGTAACTTACTAAACCAAATTTAATTTTTTTTTGTTACAAAATTATTAACGAATAATTGACGAAAAAGATCATGTATTCAAATTATCTCTACAAAATGTAAATAATGATGAAAAATCTAACGTAAGATTTGCATTCAAAGAGTCCGTGTAACGGTAGCTTGTTATATGGCCCCACGGCGTGGAGCAATTGGAGCGTAAGCCTTGGGGCATATAACGTACCGCTCCCAGCTTGCGGGTCTCGCTGTGAGCTTGGGAGGGGTTGGGAGCCAGACATCAAAGTACGTGTTTGTAATCGTGGGTTTGTCAGTCGGTACACCTCGTCTCAATTCCGTTATTTCTTATGATCGCATAATGCTCTGTTTTGTTTCATGGCTCCTAATTTCTTTTTGTTAGGAGTTTTCAGGTAATGAAAAAAGATTTATGATATCAAAACATAGGAATACCGCATTTTGTTGTATTGACATTGTTATTGTGTGAGTAGCTTAAAAAATGTTTTATGAGGAAGAAAAAAAGGATAACAAAAAACGGAGCCCCCGATCGTAAAACGAACAGGTGAATAAGAATTTTCTAAAAGGTTGAAACAAAAATATTGATAAAACAAAATTCCCTTAAAGCATTATTCTGTGAATTAAGTGTTATTTTTGAGATTGTTGAGGTATTATGTGGTTACAATCCAAGCTACGCAGATACTCGGCTACGCTTACGTTCATTCAAGTTACGGTATAATATCAACAAGTACGTTTTTAAGCCCGAGTCAAGCTACGCTTACGTTCCATACGCAGCTACGTTAACGTTCCAAGATACCCAGCTACGCTTACGTTCCAAGATATGCTGACGTTCCAAAAGATAAGGTTACGTTCTAAGCTTCGCGCGGCAATCCCGCTAGAAAGCTCTACGTAAGAAATGCTGCAAGTAGCGTTGTGTAGAGGGGAGGGTTAAAGTGGCTGGGCAGGATCACATTACAAATCACTGTAGCAAACCACCCATCCAAAGTTAAGACGAATCTTAGTGCTTTGAGAAATCGTACACTAACCCTTGTCCGTCTTTTTCCGTTTTGGCATTATTTGTCAAGCCCATCCAGTGTTTTCCAGTTTCCAGCGGGTCCCGACAGTGGTTCTTTCCCAGTCCGGTTTATATCCCGTTTCGTTTATTCTGTTCCCGTTCAGTTTATTATTTTCCTGTCCTGTATCGCTTTCAAGTCCCCTTTCCTTTTCCCCCTCACCAGCCCCATTCATTTTTCCCCACTTCCCTGCCCACCATGTGCCCCTTCCCTATCCCGTCCCATATCTTACCACGCCTCCGCGCCTCCCGTCCCCGTGATCCCCTGCATTGGCATTGTTTTTTGCTTGCCACTGTTTGCCCATAACCCATATTATTTTCCAGTTTCGCGCGGGTCCCGTTTGTGGTTCTTTCCCGTTTCATCGGCTTGATCCCCCCATTCAGTTTAATATTTTCCTGTTCCATGTCCCATATCATGATAGTCCCTTTTCATTTTTTTAATCCCTACCCCAGCCCTGTTCATTTTCCTCGTCATTTTCTTTTTTTTCCAGCCCATAACTTTCCCCGTTCCACGTGGGTCCCGCCAGTAAGGTGATTTTTCTCTGTCCAGTTTTGTTTCCCCTGTCCAACAATGTCATCATTTGTCCCTTTTTATTTTCCCCTTTCCGTATTATTTTCCCAGCCCTTTTACTATGTTCCCTTCATTTTTAGCCCTTCCCCTGCCCCCTTCCAACAGATGCACCACACTGCGTGCCCCTTCCTTCTCCCTTTATGTACCACAACGTGCTCGAATAACCACCACCAGCCTTCGTCCTGTCGTCGTGCCTAGCTCCCCCCCATGCATTGTTCTTTACTGTATGTACGCGCGAAGTTACTGGACGGTCGCGCTGTGACTGTGACATCACAAAGGAAGCCTGCACTCAATCACAAAGTTATAAATGCTCGTGCTTTGACTGTGACGTCACAAACAACACATATTCTCAACCCACGGGTACCCCGAAATTGACCCATGGACGCATCATTTTAGCAGGGTGCGGGCACCACTTAACGTGAAAACAACATGTCGGCGTCCATGCGATTTAAGCGCTTTTATAATATAGATTATTATATAGAAAGGTTTGCGGTAACACCATGTAATGACTATCTCTAATGAGTTGGGGTGGTTCTGAAAATAACCGTTGGAACCAACGATTCTTTTCAGAACCACCCCAACTCATTAATAATAATAATAAGACATTTGTAAAGCGCCTAATGCAAAAGCCTCTAAGCGCATTAAAGAAACAATAAAATAAATAATTAGAGAAAGATACAAATAGGCAAACTACAAAAAAGAAGCTTTAAACAAATGAGTTTTAAACAAGGACTTAAAACATTGTAAAGTATTAGCTTGGCGAATATGCACAGGAAGACTATTCCAAAGAAACGGTGCAGTGTAAGAAAAAGATCTGTGCCCATAAAAAATGGAAGAAGCTCTAGTAGCAGAAAGCAATGACTGTTGAGATGATCGTAAAGTCCGAGTAGGGGAATAATGATGAACAAGTTCAGATAAATAAGCAGGAGATTGACATGTTTGAGCCTTGAAAGTTAACAGAAGAATTTTGTAAACTGTTCGAAACTTAACTGGGAGCCAATGCAATTGCATTAGTACAGGTGTAATATGGTGAGAACGAGGCAGACAAGAAACGAGGCGGGTAGCAGTGTTCTGTACACGTTGAATTTTAGCAAGATCTTTATCGGGGAGTCCATACAGAAGTGAATTGCAGGAATCAAGTCTAGTAGTGACGAAGGCATGAACAAGACGAAGAGTAGTAGCTTCATCCAGGTAGCGGCGAATTTGTGATATTTTCCTAATAGCCATGAGAGCTCCTTTGCAAACATTATCAACATGTCTACTCATGCACAATGATGAATCCATAATAACACCGAGATTACGGGCAAATTCAGATGGTTCAATGACAGACTGGGCAATTTGTACTGTTGGCGGAGAAATCTTTTTTGCGAAACGAGATCTCAAAAATAAAATCTCAGTTTTTGAGTCATTCAAAGCAAGTTTATTTGACAACGCCCAAGATTTGACATCTTGAATGCACACTTCAACTTTTGCAATGGCAGAAGCGCGATCAGCTGGATCAAATGTAATGTAAAGCTGGGTGTCGTCAGCGTAAGCAACACTAGAAATACCATGGGCAGCAATGAGGTCTTGCAAGTGTGCACTGAACAATATAAATTCAAGTGGCCCAGCTACAGAACCTTGTGGAACACCACACCAGAGATGATGGGGATCTGATTTAACATTGTTGATGAGAACATGCTGGGTTCTGTTGTTCAGATAAGAAGAGAACCAGTTAAGGGCAGTTCCAGTAATTCCATTGCGTTAAGATAAACGTTGGATGAGATGCTCATGGTTGATAGTGTCAAATGCAGCTGAAAAATCTAACAGCACGAGGATTGCTTCCTTATGGTTGTCCAGTGCACGTAAGATTTCGTCCTGCACACGAACAAGAGCAGTCTCAGTACTGTGGAAAGGACGATAAGCAGACTGCATTTTAGCATGGAGGTTATTTTCATGGAGATAGTCATGAAGTTGACTAACAACAGCACGCTCAATCAATTTGGAGATGAATCTCAAGTTAGAGATAGGACGATAATTTGACAAACACTCTGGGTCCAAATGTTGCTTTTTCAGAAGTGGCAGGATGCAAGCCTCCTTAAGATGATCAGGGAAATGACCAAAAGACAAAGATCTATTAATAATCTCTGTGAAGACTGGCAGCAATTCAGAATAACACTCCTTAAAAACAGATAATGGCAGAGGGTCCAGCTTGCAGGAGGTAATCGAACAAGATTTGATCATCTTCATCACTTCATCAGAAGTGACTACACGAAAAGTGGCGAATGACGAAGTACAATGATCATGAATGTCAACGGAGATGGGTGGAGGATGATTATTATCAAATCTGCCATACAGTTTCTTAATTTTGTCTTCGAAGAAACTAGCGAAATTGTTGGCAAGATCAACAGGATTATCAAAACTTGGAAGCTTTTTCAAACACTTCGGAGAAGAAAGCTTATCAATAACACGGAACAGACTTCGTTGGTTGCACTCGGATATTAGATGGCGATGATAATTAGATTTACTATTGTTTACAAGGTCTTTGTATATAATACACTGTTCTTTATACAACTCATGATGCACAGCAAGGCCAGATTTTATCCACTTTCGCTCACGACGACGTTTCACTTGCTTGGCTGCACGTAAAGTATTGATATACCATGGAGCATGAGGGCGTAGTATTACAGTTTTTAGAACTTCAGGAGCATGATTATCTAGAATATCCTTAAGAACAGAATCGTATTGCAAAACAAGTTCATCTAAATCGATGGCAGGATCCGTCATCAAAGAAGAGTTACAAATATCAGATTTAAAAGAAGGCATATCAATTGAACGAAGTTTGCGAGTAAGTAATGTCCTAGTTGATGCTGGAGGGCAAGCAATATTAATCAGACACTTCACAGCAGCATGGTCAGAAGGAAGATCATGATGAGTTGAAACCAAAGAAATTAAATCATCAGTGACATTAGAAATCAGTAAATCCAATGTATGTCCAGCGATATGAGTAGACGAAGTAACATGTTGTTGAAGGTTGGAAGTATCTAACAAGTCACAACAAATAACAGTTTCACGGTTGTTGGGAACATCCATATGAAAATTAAAGTCACCGGACAAGAGAAAACTGCAGGGATTAGCGATGAGTGATTCAATTAGGCATCCAAACTCTTCAAGAAACATCGGAAATGTGAGATTATTTTTCTTGTTAGGTGGAGGTCGATAGATGATGAGAAGACGGAAAGATGACGACATTGATGATAACGTGAGCTCCATGTTCAAAGGCTCTAAATTCATGATTTTGGTGAATTTTTATATCAATACCAGTTCTCACAATGATACCAACACCACCTGCTCTTGAATGAAGACGTGGACAATGGTGGAAAACATAGTTAGGTAAAGTGTTACTGATGTCAGCAAGAGTACGATTATCTCGATCCCCTCCAGTTAACCAAGTCTCAGTCATGATGGCAAGTATATCTAACTGATGACTGATTAAAAATCACAGAGTGCAGTAGATGTATCCTTGGATTTAATAGAGACACATTAGAGATAGTCATTACATGGTGTTACCGCAAACCTTTCTATATCGTATTTCCACAATGCAAAGTTTCAAATCCTAATTATCATTATTATTAAGACTGGGTTGCTGTAAAAATCAAAGATATTTTTAAAATGTTGGCAGACTTCAAAAAATGGATTTTGGCAAAACTCCATGTATGAGTAGGTATGGGTACACAATACACAAAAATCTAAAAAAAAGTTATATCAGACATTGATTGCCATGGTTACGGCCAAAATAAGATTTTCAGCAAATTTTCCAAGTTTTTACCCTTTTTAAGAGTTAAAATATAGGTAAATTGAAAGCACTGGTACGTCTAAATGGAAAAACGTTGTAGTTTTTCTTTCACACATATTGCACAACCATGTTTACTCTTTCAGAAAATGTTTTTAAAAATTAAGTGTGCGATCAACTTTGGATCAAACCACTATTTCAAATAGGGGTGTTTTTGTCATATTTTCTTATGGCGAAAAATAGGGGTCTCGAATGGGGCCATAAGTCCGAAAGTGGCACTTTGTGGATTATGACACTTTTATAGTTGGAAGATAAGGTACCAACCTACATAAAAATGCAATAAAATGTTTTGGTATTTTAAGTTCGCGAACACAGTTTTGCCGGAAAGTTAGCACTTTGGCAGGGCAAAAACGCAACATGGCAACAAATTATACATTATTATTAGGTAAAAATATCAGTATTTTTTTTTTTTTTTTTTTTAAACCTTATGGGTGGATGGAACTTGAGGTGCATTCAAACAAACTAAACTTTTGAAATCACCATATAGCCCGTTGCCATGGTAACAGCTCATTTGTCGTTTGGCTATTTTTTGCCAATTTGGGGGTCAAAATAACTGTATTTTAGCATATAATTTATTTGCAACTCCACCCAGCCAATGTGCATTTTTTTTTTCATAAAACCTTTCACATCAATACATTGAGTCATCCTATGCTTAACTTGAGACAAAAAAAATATTGCTTTAACTTTTATCCTAATGCTATTTTTAGAACATCATTAGCGCATGTTTTTAGAAATTTGCAAAATCAACATTTTTACCCTATTTATGGCCCTCATAATGACAATTTGCCAGGGGTCTCAGAATGTTATCCTTTCGGTTGTATTTCGAGCCAACATTGGTCCTTCCATTTTGAGAAAAACTTGGGAAATTGTATCCTGTTGTAACAGTACTGCCTAAAAAAATGCATTTTTAACTTGTTTTCTTTAGATTGAATAAACAACACTAATAAAATAATACTTTTAAGTCTTCCATCAATCCGTCACCTTTCATGAGCACCCTGTAGTCTTGTGGACTACCCAACATTGATCAAGAATATTTTTAATGACCTAAGTTTTGGATTTTATATAACCCCCCCCCCCCTCCCCTGCATGCCCCGCCCCCAAGCATATCAAATTTTTTTGACAATGCATTACAAAGCGCCTCCTTTGTTGAAAGTCCCTTTTTAAAATTTCCATTGCACATCATTAATAGTAGGAAAGTTTGTGCTGTCTTCAGTCACCTTTAGGGAATATTTGCCATTTCGGTTGTGATTGGGCGATTATTTGTGTTTTCATGTCTGAGGAGCACAAATAGGCAACTGTGTCATGTATTGACACTGCCTCAACATGGTAAAATTTGAATTAATTCTCTTTATTGGCATTTCTTACATGCTGAACAATGATGTTGATTGAAAATAAAATAAAAAAAGCAAAGAAGCTTACAAGTATAAAAAATATAACTGTATACAATGTATAGTTCGAAGACTCACCCCAAGCTAATTCGGCTGGTAATAGTGTTATCCGGCTATGTTCCATTAGGGAACTTGGAAATTAATTGATTTACGTAACCATTAATTGTACACGCAGTCACTGATTATGTGATGCCTCTGTGCAGTGTGAAGGACATGTTAGACATTTTCGATGTTCAAACGAAGAGCTGTGAACGTCCATTTTGTCAAGAAAATTGAACATTTTGTTTAAAGTCACCTGGAAATAGATTTTGTTTTCTTTCAAACATAAGAGTATATGCTTAAGAACAATAAAATATTTTTTGGGTAATTGTTCGTCACGATTTATATGTTTAAAAAATATATAAAGTTGTTTGGGGGCTGACTCCGCCTACCCCTTTTGTGACGTCAATCGAGGCAGACTTTGCCTGCAATGCGTATAGTAAACACACGTGCAAAGTACATGTACGTCCAAGACGTGAGTTGGTACATTTCAAAAAGTGTTTTCTGCATTCAGCAGCAATACACCTGGTCGGCATTGCCGAAAAAAAAGAAAAACAAAACACGTACAAACTCACGACTTGGTCCGTACATGTACTTTGCAATTGTGTTTACTCTACGAATCACAGGCAAAGTCTGCCTCGATTGACGTCACGATCAGCGCCCTCTTGGGTCAAGGTCTACTCTCAAATTTGTAAATAACATAAGAACTGATTTTTTTAAAACCTTAGTTAACTGTTTATTCACATTCAACTCATCAAAATACATACATTAATGACAAAAGCTTTATTTTAAAAAAATACCACTTCCAGGTGACTTTAAGATTGTATAGCCAAACGTAAACGACAACAAACATACCGCAGAATCTCTTTGTGATTCATGTTTATACATATAGGTCTTTTTCCCATGCTGGACCCACACTCTGGAATGACTTGCCTCTACAAATCCGCAATATTTCTAACATCAATACTTTCAAGGTTAAGTTGAAAACCACTTTGTTTAATCTCGCCTATATGTAACTGGTATATTTGTCTTATTGTCCTTGCTGTGTGTGGTTCCCCCTCCTGTGCGCCTTGAGCACCTCATTTTGGTGGATTTTGGCGCCCTATAAATATTCTTTATTATTATTATTATTATTATTATTTGAGAGATATATTGTTATACTTGTAAGTTGCTTTGCTCTATTGTGTGCCTGTTTTTTTTTCAATCAACATCATTGTTCAGAGTGTAAAAAGTAATAAGAGAGCATTTTTTTCATGTGATTATGAAATTTGCAAAATAGGCATGAAGTTTCTGGCAACACTGTTCCACAGTTCAAAAAATACAAAAACTTTCTTTTTTAATTATGTGATGCCTGTTTATACAACTGGGAGTTATGTTGTCATAAGATGCTTTATTATATTTTGTCCTGATTTTTTGTCAGTCTTCATCATTGTTAAGCATTTAGTAGAAAGTCATAAAAAGAGCATTATTTTACAACTTTAAATCTATACAATTGTCAAAAAGCATGAAGCTTCTGACAACACTGCTCCCCAGTTCAACAAATACCAAAACATTTTTTTGAAATTCCTACAGACCAGTATCTTATCTTTCAAGCCTGGTAGCCCAACTTGCCTAAAAATGCTACTTTCGGACTTCTGACGAACTTAGCAACCCCCTCTATTTCCCAAATTGAACTTTGTTAAAAACACCCCTTTTTGAAATAATGGATTATTCCATTCACAATTGACTGTGTCAGGTGCACTTTTGGAAAGATCAAGAGTGTATATTTACCATTATCAGTTGAAAGGCAGATAATATATTTTAACCGATGTCATGGCAACCAAAGTGCAATGCAAAAACTATGCTTTCTTTATACACTTTGGTTGAAGGAATTAACATGCGCAAAGAGTAAACAAAATCCATTAAAACAAAAATTCACATTTTTTGTTATACAATTTGAAAATAAACACATTTTTTTCCAAAAAAGGACGAAGTTTATGGCAGCACTGCTCCCCAGTACAACAAATACCAAAACTTTTTTTTTGAAATTCTTACGGACCAGTATCTTATCTTTCATGCCTGGAAGCAAAACTTTCCTAAATATGCCACTTTGGGACTTCTAACAATTTTAGCAACCCCCTGTATTTCCAAAATTGACTTTTCCTCAAAACACCCCTTTTTGAAATAATGGAATCTTCCATTCACAATTAACTGTACTTTTGTCAAATGCATTTTTGGAAAGATTAAGGATGCATATTTATCATATCCAGCTGAGAGGTAGGTCCACTATTTGGTTTTTACACAGTGGAGCCCTCAACTTTGGGTAATTTTTACTACTCGTGAAAAGAGCTAAATTAGGTGAAATATAGTAATTTTCTACTTTTGACCGTAGCCATGGCAACGAAGGTGTAAATGCAAAACTTATGCTTTATTTTTACATTTTGGTTGATGGCCTTCACTTGTGCAAAGTTTAAACGAAATCCATTTTTGAAAGTCTGCCACCACTTCTTTGATTTTTAGAGCAACCCAGTCTTAAAAAGCAGTTTAAGTAGGAAATCTTTGTTTGTAGGTCATCATCTGAATCTCACTTAACCTTAAGCAGCTAAATCACCCATACAAATTCTCTGCCAAAGTCATACAACAGAAATAATTATTATTACATTTTTATTTTTGCTATTTCACACTTTGTTTCACTACACTCACGGTCCAAGGTGGCTGATTGGCTGGCAAGCTGACATTAAAACAACTGTGCGGGTGCGCAGTATAAGCTTGCAAAATGTTCAGAAATATTGTTGGCAGTTGTTGCAACAAACTGATCAATTTTCAAGTATTATGACTGTTGAAATTCCTTTACTTGAAATTGTTTCATTTGGTAATTTGTTCACCAACCCTGCCCCTCAGTTGTAGTATCCAATACTTCGTAAAACCATGATAACAACTATTTGTACAATTTCCTTGTCAGCGTCATTATTGTATCAAGCAACATACGTTAGGTCTACACATAATAAAATAATCACTAGTTCTTATATAGCGCATTTCACAATAACGTCTCAATGCGCTTAACATTAGTACCCGGGTCATTGGGCCAATAACATTCCTTTATCTTTCTCAGCTGCCTGGGGAGTATACAGCCCGAGCTGCCGTGGTGCTCCGAATGCTTTTTCAAACACATCCGTTTATACCCATGGGTGTAGAGAAGCAATTATTGTAAAGCATCTTGCTTAAGGACACAAGTGACATGACCGGGATTCGAACGTACACTCTGCTGATCAGAAACACCAGAGCTTGAGTTTGGTACTCTTAACCGCTCAGCCACGACACGCTACAATACAACGCACAATCATCCGTTAAGACAACCCTCATTCCGATCTTAAGTTTTGAAGGAGCTCAATGGAAGTTCTACATTTCTTATGTGAAATCTTTCCTATGACGTGTCCTGAGTTGGTACTGGAGATATAAGACAAGCTGAACCCATTGTGAAATCCAGTGGTGAAATCGGCCCCTGTTACCATGGTTTCCATGTTTGCAACAGTTTACATCTGCTTTGCCTCTTTGTCAAGGTATCACATTTTTTGAAGATACAACCTTTTTTTGTTGATGTGCTGTGTCTTGCGTGTTGCTTTTTTTCCCTCCTCAAAATACAAAGTATAACACAGATATTCCTTTGTTTGTGTTTTTCTGCTAATAAGGGAGCAACTAAAAATGCAGTCACGAGGAAAGGACAACGCCCGGAGTTGACGAAGTTGTGCGGGGAACTTAAAAACACCCAAAGTAAGCCCGTTTGAAAATATTTTGGCATGTAGGCCTATTTATTACAGACATGAAGTGGTTACAAAAATTATAAAAGTTACCTTGCAAAAAAAATTAAAAGGAGCTTTAACAGGTGTTTAACATGTTTAAAAAGAGCAGTCCCACATCAAGTTTAATTTTTTTCATAAGAGCAGGGTTTTGTCTCCTTTCCTATTAATTATATTAATGTTATTGTTATTTGCATCATGATGCAACTTGCTCTCTAATCCTACCCTTTCATCATTCCCTGCATTGTTATACATACAATGCATTTACTACTTTTATGGTCCAGTAATTCATACTGAACATCTTTTGTCCTCACCACTTTACTTCTATTGGTTCATAGCCACCACATGTTTCTTAAATAGACACTTTGATTGGCTATAATTTTCGGGCTCTTTTTTGGATCCTGGCTTTTATCCAATCCCCATTTTTTCTATAAATGGATATGTATTTGTTTGTACTTGTTTATGCCTCTAAAGAAGGTCCGGTTTTGATAGCAAGCTAAGACCATCTACCCTACTCATTATATTGTATTTATTATTATATAATTAAAACTATGAAGTGTTGGCTTGACCTTTTGGAACGGGTTCTGTAACTTGGAACTTAGTTTATTTGTGCTCATCCGCCATTTGACCATGACGTAAACAGACTTAACTCAGTGGCATCTCTGGTCCTGATATCCAGTTTTTCTGTTTTAATTCTTCTAAACTTCTCAAATTTCAAGTTATTTGAATTATTTAAATTTATAAGTTATTTTACATCAAATGTTTAATTTATCAATCATTCTAATTTAAAGTTGTATCTTTCTTTAACTCTCGACTGGATCTCCAATAAATATAATAGCAGATGATGACCCTGAACCAATCTTGCCCTTTCCCAAAGATCTGACGCTGGTAAATATATTTATAAATCTTTTGGTATTCTTTAACTAAACACTCTTCAAAGTATTGTTTTATTATTTAAATCTTAACTCCACTTCTTGCTCAAAATGTACTGTTTTTATTCATTAAGAGCATTTACAAAAGTGGGGATCTAGTTTTTTGTTGAACATAATAGTCAGGTTTATTGATGGTAACTGTTTCTCTTACACCATTGGTGCCATACTAGTAAGTGCTTAAAGGGTCTAGGTACAGTTTGTATGACACAAAATGCAATGTCCACAGATTCACATTAAACTCACACAGTTTGACAATACTGATGGTAGAAAGCTATCCCTCAAAATGCTGAGGTGCTGTAGTTTTTTGAAAAATGCGTATAGTTGTCATCTCACAAGACAAAAGTTATTGGTACCTTATTTGTTTTTCTTGATTGTCATAATTATTTGTTTTAACTTTACAAGCCTTCATTGAAATAACTGTTTTAATTTTTTCCCGAAAGTATTTTGGTATAACATTCATTTATTTATTTCTTTATTAATTGCAATTTTATTTAGCATTTATCAAATACGTTTTTTAATAAGTTAGTTTAAGGATTTATTGATTTGTTTTGGGTTTTTTGTTTTCTTTTCCTAAATTGACGGTTGGTCCAGATAGTTTGGACTGAAACCAATATAAATATAATAATAATACAAAAATAATAAAAACATTGGTGATGGTTGTTATGTATTACTAAACAAGCAAGAAACGTATACTGTACAAGAGAGACACAATTCAGGATTTCAAGGTAAAGGGTGAAATGCTTTGTAATTTGTGCTTGTTTGCAGACGGATATTGAAACTGAGGTACTATTTCGAGAAGTAGCAGAACAACTGGGAGAAGATTGGGAACGGTTAGCCACATATTTAGGCCACCGCCGTAGCGACTTGTACGCAGTGAAACGTGACAATGCAGATGATGTCCGCGACCAGATATTCTGCATGTTAGTTCGGTGGCAGCAGGAACTTGGACCATTTGGAAAGAACGCTTTCGACACTTTATCATCTAGTCTGAAGCGTATTGAAAGGAATGACATTGTTGAGTTTTTAAAGCGACGGGTTACAAGGTTTGTCTCATTATCATTGACTATTGCATTCACATAAGGTAGTAATGTTCCATTGTTGCCGGCCAAATTGGCCGCCATCTTGGATTTAAAGTATGATAGCTTAAGCAAGTATATCGAAAAAACATACAACAAACATTTCTAATCATAAATGGTGTTTGAAGCTTTGCATGGTGTGAAGAATAAGAGCATGCCATAAATATAAATGTTAATATTAAACTTGCGGGTACAACCGTGGGTAAAAACTCTTTTGAAGGAGTGGTGGCTCTGAAGACGAGCATAGCCGAGTATACTGTTCGAAATGTGCTGTTCTGGAGCAGCTGCTCCTATTAAAGGAACACGTTGCCTTGGATCGGACGAGTTGGTCAAAACAAAAGAGTTTGTAACCGTTTTTTATAAAATGCATATGGTTGGAAAGATGTTTTAAAAGTAGAATACAATGATCCACACAAGTTTGCCTCGAAATTGCTTGGTTTTCCTTCTACTGTGCGAACTAACATGGTCGGCCATTTATGGGAGTCAAAATTTTGACCCCCATAAATGGCCGACGTGTTAGTCGACGAGGTAAAAGGAAAACCACGCAATTTCGAGGCATGTTTGTGTGGATCATTGTATTCTACTTTTACAACATCTTTCTACCCATATGCATTTTATAAAAAACGGTTACAAACGCTTTTCAAAGACCAACTCGACCGATCCAAGGCAACGTGTTCCTTTAACTAGAAATGCAAATAAATGGTGTCTCTTACACAGTGACGCTAATAATGTGTTGCACCACATCACACAAAAGTTGTAAAAACCTACATCATAAATGCTGTTTCATCAACTACAAATGACCAGGTACAAATGGGATGCTGATCACCAGAAAATCGAAATAAATCAAGCAGAATAATAAAAAAATAAAAAATATTATTATTTTTTTTTTTAAATTAATACAACTGTGTTAGGCTTGGATTGGATGTAAAATTAAACACAGTACATATTATTTCTTTTTCTGAACGTCAATAACGGAGAATAATTTACACCTTAAACTAGACTAGATTATGCATTTTCCCTAATCACAATTTAATACAGAACAGAACAGGTTCAATCTCTTTTTGGAGTGTTTAGCCTACACATATGAGGGTCTTGTCACTGTGTTTCACCATGCTTCTGGCCTTCGGTTAAAGATGATGATGAAGATCTGACAGCAACTCTTGAGAATAATTAGAGAAGTTGTTTGAACTGTTAAAGAAAGAGATAAAGAAAACACAAATCATCTTAATATGTAATCATTCAGATCAATTCCATTCCATAAGCAAGTGGTTTTCTAGTTTTCAGACACTACTGCAACTGCATTTCAAGTTTTTATTTTGTTAAATCTAGGTCCAATCAGAAAAGTGGTTAGTACTGATTGACACATGCAGATTACACTTTTGTTGTACTTTTTAAAACGTAGCAAACTTTGCGGGGAAAAGCTCTTTGACACTCACGCTGAATATTTAAAAATTAGTTGGTAGACTGAGTCGGTCACTCTTATTATTATTATTAGCAGGCAATTGCAGACAACATGTTTTTTCAGTGCATATTAACTCTTGTTCTTTGTTGGCCTCATTAGTTGTCACCCATTTTATTTTTGTGAGTGATTCGTGTAATAATCTTTTTGGATGTGTATCTTCCACTAAATTTCCAAAATACAAAAATTATATTTATTATATTATATCAAATAACAAAACATATTCGAAGCTTATGACAAGATACTTACCGATAAAGAATTAGAAACAAGGATCCAACTTGTAGGGGCACAACAGCAATCAGCAGCCTGAGGATCATCAGATAGTTGCCTACGTATTATCACCATAATCAGTTGAAACGGTCGTTGAAACATGACCGACTGCGTGCATGACGTGAACGACAGAAAAAACTAGGTTTAAGTTTGCTCAGTAGAAAATACCATTATTGGCAGCTATTTCCTCATTCACTAAATCTTGCAACATCAGCTTTACTAAATCTGTAAATCCTTCATTACTAATACCTTGGGAGCTTACTTGTTTTGTCAAATAAAATTAGTTTGAGAAGAAATAGTTCAAAACAACATTTGAATCTACCACTTTACTTTCATCTCTGTTGCATGCAACATCATGAGGCATATATGCATCACGACGTAGGATGCCCAATTCCGTGCTCTCGTGGTTGCCATGGGTTCATTCAAGGTGAAAAGGGGATGGGGGAATGTTTTTTACCCTAACACAGTTGCAAGAGTGCGTGGTAGTCTAGTGGGATTTCTGGAAAAAGCGACTGTTTGGGGCATTTTGGGGTAAAAGTGGGGAACCAGACTTTTTCACCTGCAATAGCTGCACGTGCTTCGAAATCAACTAGTATGACGACCAATGAATTTCATCATTCATCAATTTTTGCATCCCATACATCCCTATATGCAGTTCAGCAAAGACAGTAAAGACAAACCCAGGAAAACGATCCTCTTCCAACCAGACTTGCTAGTATGACGACCAATGAATTTCATCATTCATCAATTTTTGCTCAGTCGATGCATCCCATACATCCCATATGCAGTTCAGCAAAGACAGTAAAGACAAACCCAGGAAAACGATCCTCTTCCAACCAAACTCCTACTACTTGTCTTCATGCGCCAATCCCTGTTTTAAACCGATGGCAGAGGTGTAAAAGGCAATTTTCTGGCGCCGAAAACCAGACAATGGTAGGCAGGCCACCTAGGAGAAGCAAAACTCTGATCACCATCCTGGGTAGGTAGAACTCCTAAGCCTAGGTTGGTAGTCTACCTAGGAGATGACCTCTCTGATCACAATCCCGAGTAGGTAGAACTCCTAAGCCCAGACTGATATTATATACATAGGAGAAGGACTTCTCTGATCACCATCCTTGGTAGGTAGAACTCCTAAGCCTAGATTGGTAGTCTACCTAGGAGACGGACCACTCTGATCACCATTCCGGGTAGGTAGAACCTGTATAAGCTTAGATTGGTAGTCTACCTAGGAGAAGGACCACTCTGACTATCAACCCGGGAAGGTATAACTCCTAAGCCTAGATATGGAGTCTACCTAGGAGAAGGACCACTCTGACTATCAACCTGGGAAGGTATAACTCCTAAGCCTAGATTGGGAGTCTTCCTATAGGAGAAGCAAAACTCTGATCACCATCCCGGGTAGGTAGAACCTTTAAGCCTAGATTGGTAGTCTACCTAGGAGAAGGACCTCTCTGGCCGCAAAACCGGGTAAGTAGAGTCCTGAGAGGAGTAGCGCCCCAAGTCTTATTATAACCTTAAAAAGGACACCAATGGTAAATGTTATGGCAAAACATTTACTTCCAGTTCCGGGAGTGGACAGGAGCGATGCTGCGGACATGTGTGCTGGCAAGGTCTTGGCCCGACAGTGTAACAGTGCCTATACCCCCCCCCTCACTAGACTATGGTGTAGTTCTGGTGCCCCAATTCTACAGTACATTCTTGCAAGTGAGTGTGGTGTACTTCTGGTGCACTTCATCATTGTTGAACAGTTTCTGGTGCCATGCGGGTGTACCACAAAGTGTATTGAGTGTGTGTGGTGTACTTCTGGTGCTGTTGCATATTCAGTGATTGTGTAGTGCAGATTTGGTGTACACCAGAGAGTCACCACGCACCAGATGATGTGGTGTACAATGTGTACACCACTGTTCGGTGTGTAAACCTTCCGAGGGGCACTTTGAACCATTACAAATAATACAGAGCAGACACAGAAGGTGATGACTTTTTTTATCGCCACTCCGTATTCATTTTTTTTTTGTGGCTACTTTAAGCCAACTAATTTGCTTACCGTTACGCAGCCCTATGAAATTGGGCCCATGCACACAGTGCAACATAACTGCAATACGTTGTTAGTGTTGCGCACAGCAGTGTGTATTTTACGTGTGTTTGTATGGTAGGCGTAGGGAAGTAAACGGGTCTCTAAAATGCTTCAGAAATGTTGTACAGTGTATTATCTTCTTATTACGCAAGTTAGTTTTTAAACCTTTCAATGGGCGCTTTGAACCATTAAAAAATAGTACATAATAAGACAGAGAAGGTGATGATTTTTTATTATCGTCACTCTGCATTTATATCGCCCGCCATTTTGTCAGTAGGGGGCCTACCCTTCTTTTTTGCTTAAGCATATGATCTAAAATCATGTGCGCGCAGATTGTTTACGTGCTAACCTCGTAAAATTGGTGTACGTTTAGCATGGAGGTAGAATGGTTCAAGCAATTATTTTTGCTACATTAAGCAAACAAATTTGCTTACCGTTATTAAGCAGCTCTATGAAATTGGGCCTTGGCCTGGCATGCCTGTGCTGAAGCATGCTCTGGAGGTAAGGAGGGGCTGAACCATGAAGTGTTTTAAATGTCAGGAGGTTGATTTTGTACTGAACTCTGAAACTATAATTACTAGCCAGTGTAGATTGTGTAGGATGGGAGAGATATGAGACATTTTTGTACAAATGCAGCATTTTGGACTGATTGTAATCGACGCAGTGTATTTTGAGGCAGTCCAGCAAGGAGACTGTTGCAGAAGTCGAGTCTGGTAGTGATGAAGGCATGTATGAGCTGCTCTGCTGCATTCGTTGTAAGCATGCGACGGATTGCTGCAATCCTTCTAATGTGCATATAGGACACCTGGCAGGTGTTAGAGACATGTTTCTCAAGAGTCATGAATCGATCAAATGATACTCCAAGATTGCGGGCATCAGAACTGGGTTGGACAATAGCATCGTCAATCTGCAAGTCTTGGATGTGTATTTTGTTTTTGAGCTGGGGAGACGATTTATGACAGGAAATTTGGTTTTGTCAGGATTGAACTTGAGGAAATTAGCCGACATCCAGTTCTGGATATCGGTCAGGCAGTTGGCAAGTGACTCAAGCATCTTGGAGCACCTGGTAGTGGGGCTGAATGAGGTGTATTGGGTGTTGTCTGCATAGAAGTGATATTGTAGGCATGTTGGCGCGCTATGCGACCCAGGGGTAGGGTACAGTGTAAAAAGAATTGGACCGAGGACAGAGCCCTGTGGTACTCCATACAGAACCTTAGCTTAATTTGAACTGAAGACTCCACTAGTATGCTGACAACCTGGAGGCGATCACTAAGGTGATCACTAAGCCATCTAAAAGCAGTGCCTTGGATACAAAATAATTACTTTGTCTACAGAGAAGTACCTTATAGTCGATCATGCCAAAGGCGGCTGAGAGGTCAATTAAGACTAGCAGTACGGCCTTTTTGCTGTCTACAGCACACATAATGTCGTTGTGGACCTTGAGTAGAGCCGTTTCAACACTGTGGCATGATCTGTGCTGATTGGTGGCTCTCACACAGCTGATATTTCGCCAAGTGCGCATTTAACCTGCTCGCAATGAATTTCTCAATGACCTTTGACACGAAAGACAGGTTCAAAATTGGGCGATAGTTTTTCATATCATCAGAGTCGAGTGTCTGTTTTTTGATGACTGGTGTAACCAGGGCTGTCTTGAAGCGCTAAGGAAAAAAATCGGTGCTTAGTGACATGTTTGTGATCAGTGTGATACATGTAGGTCCTACAAGTTCGTCCAGGCTAGCCTTGACCATGGATGTGGGGGTGGGGGGGTCCAGCAGGCAGGATTTCAGAGGGGAGGTACGAATGACTTTGGCAATCTCGAGTTCTGATGACGGGGTGAATGAAGTAACCGAGAACTGGAAGCACTGAAGATTATCCGCATTGTCTGGAAGGATCGGGGCCATTTGGTCAAGATCATCTCTGATTCGTGGATTATGCTGGTGAAGTAGACAGAGAACCTATCAGCAAGCTCTTTGCGGGACACATGTGTGGGGAGTTTTGGGGCTGGTTTCCTGTGCAAAAGGGCCATTGGTTATTTGAAAGAGTGCTCGTTGGTCACCTTGGCAGTCTCTGATTTGATCATGGTAGTAGTTGGACTTTTTAACTTGAAAGTACGCAAGAAGATAATACATTGTAAAAAATTATTCTGAAGCATTTTAGACACTACACCTACTGTACAAACACACGTACAATACACACTGCTGCGCCAGCACAGATGTTGCACTTATGCGCTGTGTGAATAGGGTAGCTTAAGCAAAATAGAGGCATTAAGGACCCTTTTTGTTTGCTTACCACTTTAAGCAAAAAACCTTGCTTAAAGCAAGGCTATGAAATGAAAAATTTGCTAGGTGCGCCCAATAAGCACAAAATCGACCGTTACGGCAGCTCTATGAAATTGGGCTCTTCGCTTAAACAGGGTGCTCATGCAGAAATGGGGCTTTAAGGACCCTTTTTGCTTACTTGCTTGCTTGCTTGCCACTTTTAGCAAACAAAATTGCTTAACCAGACTATGAAATGAACAATTTGCCCGGTGCGCCCGTTAAGCACAAAATTGACCATTAAGCAGCTCTATGAATTTGGGCCCTGAGGTCTGAGGTCTGAGGTCATCAGGCAGCAAGCTTTTTGTTCCTCGGACTCGCCTTGCTTCTTATGGTGATAGGGCCTTATCTAATCTTGCCCCCCGCCTCTGGAACTCTCTGCCTCAATGTCTAAGAGATATACACATGACAATTCTTACTTCCAAAACTCCCTTAAAACACATCTTTTCAGACTAGCCTTTGAACACATCTGAGTTTTCTTTAATTGACCTATAGACCGGCGCCTTTGAATGCCTATACAGAGAAAGTGTGCCTTACAAATCCTGCGTTTTATTATTATTATTATTTTCACCCATTGGTCTTTCCCACCTACATGGTAGAGTATTCGCAGCACAATATTGCACAACACTGGCTAAGATTATTTGTGGAAAAAAAACCAACAACACTATTTTATATAGTGTCAAATGTCAAGAAACGGACTGGCTTGAAGGGCATTTGTATTTTTAAACGCAACTTTTCTTGTTTCATTCTTTCTTTCTTTTTCACAATTGTTATTATTTTTCTTATAACAAATTTAAAAAACAAATCGATGCGGCGTCCAAAGATGGAGCTGGCAGGGACGAGCAAGATGTTATTTATTTTACTTGGCCCTTATATGTACTTATTTGAAAGGCAAGTTATGTGAGGGTGAAACACTTAATGGACTGTTCGTATGGTAAGTGTCCGTACTGCGATATGTTGTTACTGTCTTTTTGCTTTTTTTGATTCCCCCATCTTCCCGGAAACCAGTCCCTTCCATTCCTGTCAGTGGGGTTTGGAGCTCTGTCGAGCTTCACAGGGGTCTCCAAGTGTCAATGCAAACTGGTTCAACGAGCTTTAGAATTCGTCATTTTGTATAATTAAATAACTAAACTATATCCCTCTTAAATAATGTACAATGATTTTGTCAAAAGAATACCCCACGAGCAAAGACGTAATAAAGGAGAAGGTACTGATGACGAGGACTTAAACCAGCAACTGCACAGGGCGAAACTCTCTACCGAGGTAACTATGAGCCATCAAAAAGGGGAATTCACTATGACAAGTAATCATTCAACAAAACAACAATGTGCAGACACAAGCTGAACGCGTTAAAATATGGGGAAGGAGTTCTCAGTATGCAGAACTGTAGATTTAGTTTTAAATATGTCTCATTCAGAATTAAATTCAAGGTCTTCACAGCAAACAAAATACACAAATACAGAAATCTTGTAGCATCCACCAGTCTTGACTATTTGTGTCCAATCGGAAATCTTTGCAAATTTTATAAGAAAATCAAACTTTAGATAGTGATATTAAAGTAAGATATAGTCTAAGCTATTTAATATAAACTTAAATTAATGTGTAGGCCACTAGTTGTGTATTTTATACACTTTTGAAGATAAGACGCCATCTCTGAGATTGGATTTTTGGCCAAGTGTTAAGCCTGCATTTTTTTTATAAAAATGAATGAGGATGCAGTTTTGAAAATGGCAGTTCCAATAAAAGTCTGACAAACTTTATAATACTTTTATTGGACTCCACAAATAAACATACATGTAGCATCTCCGATGAAAATTGTAGGCCTCTATACTTTTTGTGTTTTGTGGTTTTTTTAAAATCAGATTTGCCGCCAAGACCACCTAATCAGAGATGGCTCTCGATCTGAAATTGTATTTTTGTGTATAAAGTACATGAGTGCAAACTGCAGAGTGTCATGCTTTTGCCATGAAGTGCACAAAATTTTCTTTGGACTACATGGGAGTGAATGTATAACCATTTTTTTAAACATTTTTTTGTTAATCAGGAAGACAGCAATCTGGGTGCTGCAGGACATACTTCAATCACACAGACTACTCAAGCAGTTACACAGATGGTAGCAAGAAATGGTGAGCAAACAGTCAAAGGCTGACCCCTATAAATCCTCCGAGAGGAGAAGCGCTGTAGCAGAGGATGCGCATCAATGTTTTTTTGATGATAATCAAATAGACGTTTACACTTATTAGTAGTATTTGTTATGAAAAGAAATGTCCCATATGATCAGTGTCCCACACGAAAGTGACTCAAAAAACCTCTCTTAATAAGGGAATAAAAGAGTAGGCGACGAGTTCTTAAAGGGCCGCATAAAATCGGCAGGGTCGTGGCCGTGTGATAAAGGCCCCAGCCGAAGACGAGGGCCTTTAGTGCACGGCCACGCCCCTCCAAGGTTTTAAACGGCCGTTTAAGAACGAGTCACTACTCTTTTATAAATGTCCTTATATAAAAGTCCTTTTATAAAAGTCATAAATGCCCTTATGTTAAAAAGTGAAAGAATCTCACAATTATAGACTAGGTGACACTGTTCTTTCTTTCAAAATTTGCGAATTTTAAAAAAATTTGAAAAATGTTTTGTGCGCGTCGGTCGGTGTGTGTACGCGCGTGTGTGTACACACATTACGCGCTGTTGCTAATAGCTATGAATTGCGTTTCGCGTAATTTAAAATGGCGTACATTAGCTTGCGCGCCCAACACGCGAAGACAGCAAGTCTAAAACAGCTTCAGCTGTGTCTTTATCAACCGTTTAAACACCCCCACGTGACGCACTCTCCACCAATAGGATTAGCGAAACTGTCCAGGGTATTGAGTGTCATGGCCGAGTGGTTAAGAGCATCAAATTCAAGTTCTGGTGCAAATTCACCGGAGTGTGGGTACGAATCCTGGTCATGACACTTGTGTCCTTGAGCAAGATACTAATTGCTTCTCTTTCACCAGGGGATAAAATGGGTACCCAGCAGGCACAAGATGGTCATAGCAACGTTAAACCGACGTCAAATCCGACGTCAGATGACGGTCAGCTCATGGTTCTATGTGAAAGTTTGTAGGACGTCTGTTATCGACCATGATACAACATAATTTCTCCGACCACAAACCGACGTCGAAAGACGGTCAATAAATGAATGTCATTTAGACGTCGGCAAATTTCCCAAAACATGACGTCAAATCCTGACGTCGGATGACGGTCGGCTCATGGTTCTATGTGAAAGTTCGTAGTACGTCTGTAATCGACCATGATACAACGTAATTTTTCCAACCACAAACCGACGTCGGCATATTGTCAATTAATGACATGTTTAGACGTCATTAGAATACCCCAAACTTGACTTTACATCAACATTTTATGTTTACTATTTATTAGTTAGTTTATTTTTAATTATTAACAATATCAATTAATACAATGCACACATACAATCCGCTTGATCTCCCTTCGTCGACCTCTAGTCACCGCACCTATATACTATTCAATGGTACAGCATGTGTATATATACCAATCGGTTTCAAGAGTTTTGCATTCATGGGTGTTATAGATTGTAATTAAAATTTTGTAGTTTTAATTAATATTTTGGAATTAAGCTGTCAAATTTAGCTCACACATTGAATTTATCACAAAATCTATTGATATTTAACACAAAAAAAAAAAAAACGTGTTTGTAGTATCTAATTACCGATAAATTTGTTGTATAATTGTTGCAGTATGTAACCACATCTAAGTCTGACCTCAAAATTTGCATAATATGCAAATGATGTCGTGCCAGTAAATTGCCATCACAAGCTGACCATAATATGACGAAATACTGATGTACATATTATGACGTCATAATGATGTCACAGATTGACCAAAATATAATGGCGCTACTATCTGGTTATAACACAAACAATAATATGAGGTTTGTTTATGGTCGGCTTATGGTACTACAATTATGGTTTCAAAGGAACATACAAAAGATTTACGGAGTGGTGAGGGTAGGAGGCACTTCTTTAAGATTGCTTAGCAGATGGTGAATGAGCGGAAGGATGTGACTGGTGCGAGCTGTGACAAGGATTAGGATGGTAACATCGTGACAGAAAGTGAAGGTGTCCAAGCAGGACGTGTGGAAGAGATACATGAAGCGGCTGCTCAATGAGGAGATGAGTGGGACAGGGAGGTGGAAAGTGACGTGGTGGAGGGCCCATTTTGCCTTATCAAAGAATGGGAGGTGGCTCAGGCACTGAAGCTCACCAAGTATGGGAAGGCCGCTGGTCCATCTGGAGTGGTTCGTTAGATGTTGGGGGCCTCTGCTGGTGTCAGTGTACAGTGGTTGACAGCTTTGTGCAATTCCATCTTGGCAGAAGGTCGTATTCCAACAGATGGCAGTACAGTGGCGAGGACAGAAGCAGGGGAAAGTAGGAGTTTGAAGAGAAGGTCGTCGTACAACAGGGCTCACTACTGTGCTCCATGCTGTTGGCTACTGTGATGGACCAGGAGTGGATTGCACCAAGCGGTCTTAAACCAGTCTATGCACTATAGCCGGCTAACTTGAAACGCGCTTAGACAGTCTTTAATTATAGACCGATTGCAATAGCGCGGTCTTTAATTATAGCCAGTCTTAAATCTTAAGCCTGCTCTGAGCTGGCTATAATCGGTTTTTGTTTTGTTTTTTTAAGATGGCGCTGCATTTGTTAGTTGTAGATGATTTGATGCAAAGAGCTCTACGACGAGTTTGTATTTTAGAAATAGATTACACCCATGAGAGGCATTTTGATGATGATACAGTGAATCGTAAATATATGTTCCCAAGAGTAAAAATTATACAACTCACAGATTTGATATCCAATGCCGTACCGCCAGTGACTGCAGAAGTGCTAAGTATAATGGGACATTTGTTCGTATTGCATTACTTTTCGCCGACTTATCTAAGACCGGCTTATTGCAACAGGCTTAATGACTGACTAAGCTAAGACAGATAGCCGGCTATAACTGACTGGTCTTAGACCGCTGACTAAGACCGTTTTATTACAATCCGCCCCTGGTGTCCAATGAGACACTAGACTTGACTCAAGTCCCGATCCCTTGTCATTGCCAGAAAACTGTTGTTTTGTGATGCTCTGTATTTCCCCTACCTGTTCCCACGCGGGACAGGGACTTGACGAAGCCGCAGACGCCTGATATTTAAATGTATTCACTTATGAATATGTGTAACGGCCCCCCCCCCCCCCCCCCCCCCCCCCCCCGAGTGGAGGGGATTGGCACCATTTTGAGGAGGCACAGGCTGGAGGTGGTTCGGTCATGTGGAAAAAAAGGAGGATACAAACTGGGTCAAGAGGTGTACCAACATAATTGTGGGTGGGCCCTCGCCCATTAGTCGACCACGCAAGATGTGGCAGAGCTCCGTGTCAAATGACATAAACTGCTTGAAATCAATGCAAGGGACATGACGGGCAGGGTCAAGTGGAGGAGAGCCTTAGGTAGGGAGCAGACCAACCCAGAACAGACTGGACAATGGCCTTGAAACCAATAGCTGTTGAGTGAGATGCTTGGTCAGAATCCATGTCTCACAGCCATATAGGAGTACATGTATAGGTAGGCGGGCTGTCTTGATGAAGATGTTGAGTTTTAGCTCTTGAGTCACAGTAGAGGACTTCCATATCCTTCCCAGTTTCCAGAAAGCACCCCATGCTACATATCTACGTCGTCGTATGTCACTCTCTGATGATGCCTTCATTGACCCCAAATATTTGAAGTCTGTTTTGTTTGATGACTTCTCCTTTGAGTGTTAGGTTTGTACATGGTTGAGTAGTCATCAGTTCGGTTTTCCTGGTGTGTATCTTGAGCCCACCTGATCTGGCAGCTTCTGAGACATCTAGTAGTTGTGATCTTGCGCCCTCCAGGGTTGATTCACAGAGTGAGATGTCATCTGCAAATTCCAAATCACTCAGAATCTGAGCTGGCGCTCTACTAGATCTCCTTCGATGTGTTATAAAACCCGAGTCTTTGATGGAGATTGATAGCACGTAGTCAGAGCCACATAAACAGTGAGAAAGGGGGCCAAGACATCCCCCTTGAGAATTCCGGTGTCTGTTGGAACCTCTGTGGTCAGTTCTCCTTCAACGAGCACTGCACTCTTCGATCCATCATACAGAAAGCGGATGGCCTTCCCATGTCTTAAGGTACACCATAATGACGAAGGATGGGAAACATGAGTTTTCTGTCGACGGAGTCAAAGGCCTTTTGGAAGTCTACAAAGGTTGTGTACAAAGGGTAGTTGTTGGGCTGCTGCACCCTCCATGACTCTTCTCAGGATGTGAATTTGGTCGACACAGCCACGGCCTTCACGAAAACCTGCCTGGGTGTTTCTTAGGTATATAAGGATCAATATATATTGGTTTGCGGTAAACACCATGTGTGTATATCTACTTGCCAGGTAGAGTTGTTCTTAGGGAACTGTCTTGCTTACCTATGTCCGCCTAAAGAAGAACCCGATCCCATCAGTTGAAAGGAAGCTCGCTGCCAAACTCTTCTCCCTAAACCGTAGCACTGCCATATCCACTCCACTGTACAGATAACTCAGGCCTTCGGCCTCAAAGTGCCCGAGATTCTTTGGTCAGCCAAAGATTCACAAACCAGACAAACCGCTCCGCCCTATTGTCTCCTCTCGAGGTTCCCCTACCTACAACCTCGCCCAACACTTGACCAAGCTTTTACACCCACTTGTGGGCAAAACACCTCACCATGTACCCAATTCAGCAGGGTTTATAGATATTATCAAGGGAATTGAATTACAGTCATCCGATATATTAGTGAGTTTTGATGTCAAATCTCTTTTCACTAACGTACCCACCGATGAACCTTGCCAAATAACCAAAGCGGTACTAGAACAAGATGATACTCTAACCGATCGAACCAGCCTAACGCCAGACCAGATTCATGATCTATTAATGACATGCGTGAAGTCCACATACTTCCAATGGAGAGATGGATATTACAGACAGGCTTTAGGAACCCCCATGGGGTCTCCTATCTCCCCAGTCTTAGCGAACATTTTCATGGAAGATTTTGAACAGAAAGCCCTGGGTACCGCTCGACTCAAACCCAAACTTTGGCTCCGATATGTGGATGACACGTTCATAATTTGGTCGCATGGATTGGAAAACCTTGATGACTTCCTTAGTCACATTAACCGCCAACACCCTAATATTCAGTTCACCATGGAAACTGAGACATCCGATTCATTACCTTTCCTTGATGTACTCATTTCCAGGAAGACTGATGGTTCTCTAGTACACTCCGTATACAGATAACCCACCCATACAGACCGCTTCGTCAACGCTCGGTCATTCCATCCTCCTTCTGTGAAAGCCTCAGTGAACCGGACCCTAATTCAAAGGGCACACATTATTTGTGATAAGGAACACTTACCTCATGAACTGGAGCACCTTAACACAGTGCTAAAAGCGAATGGATATAAACCTAACAAACGAGAGTCCCTTTCAAAACACAACTCTCAGTCTGCACAATCCAAAGATATGCCCATTGCGGTCCTTCCGTACATTGGTCATTCCTCACACAAAATTCAACGGATCCTCCGTGAGGCCAAAATCAAGGTCTACTACCGAACTCGCAACAAGTTGGATACTAAGCTACACACCCACAAAGACAAGCATGACTCTAGCAGTCAGGCAGGGGTCTATCGAATTCCTTGTACTTGTGGTAAAGTGTACATTGGCGAGACCGGTAGAGATCTAACTACCAGGCTAAAAGAACATAAAGCACACGGCCGCAGAGGGGAATATGACAAATCTGCCATTGTCAAACACTCCACCGATTTAGACCATGTCATAGATTGGGACCAGGCTCGTATCATAGCACCTGAGAGACATTGGTATACAAGGCGCATAAGGGAAGCTATCGAAATACACAGACACGACACTGTGCCACAAGATATCGGCTATTTCATCAGCAGCATTTGGCACACTATCCTACCACCCTCCTCCTCCAACAACCACCAACCTACTGATACGCCTCACTACACCCGAGAGGTTTCTCACACAATGGGCAACCCTAACAATGGTCCTGAGCCCGCCAACCACACAACCAATCAGAGCATTGATTGAACTGCAGTGGATCCACTGAACCCCTATAAATAAGCCCACTCCTCTCTACCTCTTCAGTCTCCTGACGATGACTAGAGCAAGCTAGTCGAAACGTTGAGACCAATTCCGAACTGACTCCACGGCAGTACAGTTATTACGATCCTATAAGCTAAAGTAGTAGTCCAGTCAAATTTCTATACCATCCGCCCTGGTAATAGTTATAAAGCAGGACAGTTCTTTTCAGAACTGAGAAGTCTCCCGAACCTCCGATTTTCTACTCCACGGCAGTAGAATAAGCAAGACAGTTCCCTAAGAACAACTGTACCTGGCAAGTAGATATACACACATGGTGTTACCGTAAACCAAACCAATATATATTGATACCCCACCATGCAATGCCTCAAATCCTATATATATAAGGATCGACGATAGGTCTTATTCTGTCAAGGAGCACTCTGTTGTAGATCTTTGCAGCAACTGACACTAAGGTGATGCCTCTGTAGTTTGACATGGAAGTCAGGTTACCCTGAATAATAATAATAGTTATTCATTTTTGATAAAGTGTCTTACAAAAAAAAATCTCAAAACGCTGTACAGAAATTGTTTACATTTTATAAACATAAGCAAAATACAGCAAGAGTACATTATACAATATATGAACTACCATAGCTCCTAAGAGACTTAGTTACAAGGTGTCTTTGCAAATCTCACTTCAATTGCACAGTTTCAAATTGCATTGATACTTGTATGAGTCTTATTTTATTGTGACAACTTTTTTTTCTTTTCCAGAACCGCTTTCTCATCTTGAAGAGGTATTGAATGAGTTTGACAAGCAGACTAAGATCATCAGTGCCAAAGAGAAGACTGACATCTTGCTGCAGTTACCATACATGGCAGTTGGCTTCTTCAATAACTTAGGTGGCACTTTGGCTCTGAAGAAATATGATGTGCACCTTTACATTCCGCATGGTGCAATACCTGAAGGCCCTCCCAAGCTGGTGTATATCTATGTCAACCCTGATGAAATAGTTGCTGAGAAAGTCAATAGTGAAGAGAAACAATTGTCACCAGAGGTTCAATGTGGTCCTCCAGGTCTCACATTTAAAGACAGTGTGGTGTTGTCTTTTCCTCATCATGCAGACTCATCTGGCTGGAAGTTTACTGCTAAGATGTGTCCAGCCTCTTCAGCAGCCTGGCAAGCCCTTGATAGCAGCATTGATGGTCAGCTGGTGTCTGCTCAGGGAGGCAGAGCAATTTTTTTGGTCGATCATTTCACTGGGTTTGCATTGTTTGGCACATCATCGGGTAGTAATGGAATTTGTGTGAGAGTTGGAGCCTTTGGAGGTATCTTTGATCTGAGGAGTTATACTTTTCGAGTTTATATGTGGAAGGATGACAGGGTGTCTGAGGAGGTAATACGATTTTCCAAATTTGTTAAAGAACGTTTAAGGAATTCTTCATGATGAAAATATCTGATGGGCTCTGCAAAATCAAGTCACAAGGGGGACAATTCACTTATTGGGTTTTATACATAGCTGAAAAGAGCCAACAAGCTTCAGTTTGGCATATCTTACACATTTCGTCAGCGGTTTCACGAAGTAGCACTCACTGCTATACCAGCAAAAAACAACAATCAAAGAAAACGGCCTCTGAAGTTGAACACTTTTAAGAAACCCGCCTCCCTTCAAAACTTCAAAGTATTTCCATTTAAATTTTTCAATGTAGATACTTGATGACTTGAACTTATCAATTAATCTTATTTTGACTCATTTGCATAATTAATTATGAAACTAGACACAAGAGAAGATGCGTGCTACTTCGTGAAACCCAAAAAGTGCAAAATATGTCTTTTTGCGTTTTCACGAAGTAGCACTCGCCTATGCTACAACACAGCATTTTGTATTGATTTTTGAAACTAGGTCAGCGCGCGCGCGCTCACACAACTTGCGTGCTACTTCGTGAAAACGTTTTTACCACACTTTGACTCGAGTGCGTGCCATGCATACAACGGTAAACAGAGGTTCGGGTGCTACTTCATGAAAACAAAAAATGCCACGTTTGTGCCAAAATTGAAAACACTAATTAGCTTAATTAAAAAAGTAAAGCTGTCTGAGCTTCGAAACATTATGGAATTGTAGGTCTTCGTGCATTATCAACAGAAATGTAAAAAAAAATAAAATGTGTAAAAAAATCCTTAAGCACGTAGAGTGCTACTTCGTGAAAACGCTGACGATTTGTATGATGTTTGGTTCAAAAGTAATGACCTTTTGAAAAATAAATTATGTCACAATCTTAAAATATGACCCATACTGGGGAAACAGCCCGTCAAGATTAATTTCTTTTCACCCTCCCATCATTCAACAGTCCTGTACTGGAAAGCGGGTTGTGCGACAAGCGACTCATTTATGTAGAACCTGTCTCATATAGTTACATGGGGGTAGGCAAGCAATTCTTTTATAAATCGGAAAACTTGTATGTTTGAGTTGTATTTCAAGTGTTTATGTTGAAATCAGTGATCACAGATCTATTGTAGGAATCATGCTTGTTTTATTTGAAAGGATGCACAATGCACATGTAAAAGTTGTTATAGGAAATAAAATGCAGAATTTTAAACAGCTACCTGAGCGGAATGTTTTTAACGGAATTGGTATTTTAACTTGTTTATAAAGCAGTTGTTTACCATTTTAATGTAATTTTGATATGTGAACACTTCTGAAATTTTCGTAATTATCAATTAAAAAATCAGGCCCCAACCTAAAGGTTTTCAAAAACTAAAAACACTTCTGCCGTTGACGGCCCCGTCAAAGGACAATGCCCGCTGACGTCGTTTGTGGGAGTTTGCTTTGTTATACCTTCACGCTGCAACAAAGCGGCTTAACAAATTGGAGCTCCCAACTATAACGTTTTAAGAGTGATTACGTAACAGCTTTTCGCAAATTTATCAGAAAAGCGCTGGATAAGGGTATTCAAAATGATTGTTTCTTTTACACAATTAAAATCTATTTATAATCGTATGACTCGATTTTCTTATTCATTGAAAACATTTTAAATGAAATTCAGCAAAGTTCACGACTTGACGTTTTCGTTTAACCAGGTCTTTAAATTAAAACTCTTTTGTTACAAAGTTGGACAAGATGCCGTAGTTGGTTGTTGTTTTTTGTGAATTTTTAGCTTAAAATACCATGCTGTTCTGAATAGTAAAACTCTTTCTTGTTATTCCACATTTTTGTTTGTCTCGCAGAGAGTTGAGGAACTTGAGAGGAAACTAAGATCAGAAATGTTGGATACCTATAAGAATATGATTTTTGTCAAAGATAGAGGACACATGCATGTGGAGATGACAGAAACCGTTGAGGGATGGGAAGTGAGACCACAAACAATCCAGGTAAAGAAATCTAACACAAAGACATTACCGTAATTACTACATCAGTTGAAACAAGTTTGACATTTGAGTTTATTTACCTGTAACCTTTAGGAGACCAAAGCAATTGTCAATGGAGACTTGGAAATACAAGTACAGAATGAGTATTTGGCCATGGAAGCCGTGTATGGGTCTAGGGGCAAAGCCCTTGGGTAGGGTGAGGCAGCCGATCCCTCTTTAAGGTGTTATGTTTTTAGCTTGGTATAAAAAAGCTCTCCTTGCTATAGATTATTTATATCGTAATTAATCTTAGGCTTGGTTCAGTTCCTGAAAGCTTTTGACTTTCTGCATATGCTATAGAATATTCATATCTTAAGGGGCCATTCATAATTGTCGATGTTTTTTAAATTTTGAATTTTTTTTCTTCTCAAATTAGTGGGTGGGTGGGTCAAGGTACATAATTGAAAATCGAAACTCACTTTTTATAAAAAAAAAAAAAAGGTTAATAAATAGGAATAAAAAAGCGAAGTTTGACTTGCCTGCGTACCAGTGTTCCTTAAAAACATCAACAATTATGAACGGCCCCTAATTAAACTTAGACTTGGTTCAGTTCCTGGAAGCTTTTGACTTTTTGCATATTTGAAGACTAGGGAGGACTCTTAATCTTTATTAAATATATCATTATTAGGCAAGTTTTGATAGAATGTACACTTGAAAAGAACTCTTGAATAAACCTATAATCCTAATTTTTATTGTTAGGCTTTTGTAACAAAATGCCCTTTATTATTTTTTACTTCTCCCTTTCTTTTTTTTATAGTCCCTATTCAATTGTTCTTCTTTTTACTTTCTATCTCTCCGTTTTTTTTTTTTTTACTTTCCCCCTTTTTAAATATTTTTTTATAATTTTTAAATGATGGGGGAAGCCGCCTTGTGCCTCCCTGCAGCGTAATATGCTACTCATTGTCTTACTTCGGTGTAATAAAACAAGTCAAACAATCCAGACAACAGAAAACAATAATTTGTATCTTTTACGAGAGCCGGTGATATCATAGTAAAAGGAGAGTTTTTCCTCTAGCAGTAAAGTTCCCAGCAAATTGATTTTTTTGTTCAGGAGATCCGAGAAGAGGATGTATGGGCGTTCTCTCAGAATTCAGTCTCATTCAATGTGAGAATTAGGGGAGGCATCAAAGATGAAATTCCTTACATGGCTGTAAATTGCTACCAGCAACAAGAAGGAGATGATGGGCAAGGAAGGCAGCTTCTACTCGATGTTGGGCCAAAGCTAGTGGGTATTTTCAGATAATTAATAAAAAATGATTATTAGAGATAACCAGGAAGATACAAATATAACTGAAGGGATGTTTTGATCAGTAAGCTATGGTTGTCTTTAGGAGGATGCTGGACTCTTTTGCTGGACGCTATTTAAGTAATAATATAATAATAGTAATAATATCAAAGTCTGATATAGCGCAGTTTCTACCAAACAAGGTACTGAAGGCGCTGAGTATATACAAAATATCAGAAAGATAGGTTATTGCAGTGATGAATTCTGAGACCCAAGTACTGCCTTGGGGATGAACTTCAGTTTAGTGAGCACACACTCCCTACCCAAACCCAGTGGTGGGTTTTTGAGTTTTCAGTTCCAACTCCAGCCAACATGCTTCACCGAGCTCAGCCCAGCTTTTCTCGTTTCTGTTCCCACATTTTTACACCATAGAGCAATGCCCAGCTACAATTTCCAAGGCAGTACTTAAAGCAGCGTTCAACAACAGAGTCAAGCATCCTCCTGAAGACTATCAGAGCATACTGATCCAAAGGTTCAGTTGTCAACCACCGGTTCTTTTCAGAACCAACACTAGCCAAAGAGAGATAATCACATGGTGTTACCGCTAACCTCACCTGGTTATATTAAGAATGGTAATTTTTCCCTCTTGTGTATTTTCAAATAAAAAAATATAAATAAAACAATAGGAAAATTTGGTTTGTTTTAAAGGCAACCAAGTACAAACAAATGCACGTACAAGTAAATGCTCTACCTACAGTAAAACAGAAAATTATATGAATACAAATATGATAAATGCAAATTGTGTGTGTCTGAACGTTATTAAAACTTTATCGAAAAAGTTAAGGACGTGTTAGTAAATTCATTCGGCAAGAGTGGCTTTAACGCTTGACTTTGCACCGTAATACACAGTCATCATTGGTGCACCGCAATGCTTGATTGGATTCATTTTTACACTACAGGCTCAAATGAGGAATAACAACTTGATCCACACCTGTGATGCTCTGCAGAGGCGTATGTGCGATGCTGCTCATTCAATTGTAAGAGCTACAGGCAACTAAATGTATCGGTTATAGCAATAGTATATAAAAACAACTAATGAAAGAGAATTCCAGAAATATGAAACTATGATATAAGTCAGGGTAAACAATTGATGCTTATTTGTGGTTTCCACCAATGCTTTCGCTTGAATGCAATATTGGCACAACAATACTCAAGGATAGGAACTGCAGAGATTACAATGGAAACATTTCATCTGTACCAATTGTCTAATAAATAATAGGCTTATATAAAACAAGACTTTGATGGAAATTTAAGTGTGTTATTTAACAAATTTAGGCACCACATGGAGACTTGTTTTGATTGGCCCTTACTGACCACTTAATTCTAAGAATGTCCTAAAATAAATTAAACACATTTAAAATGCAAAAATAAACGCCTACATTTTTTTAATGAAATAACCACCAAACGGTGACCATCCGCCACTTGCTAGGGCAAATAAAGCATTGAACCATGTAAGGCTGCAAATTGGCTGAAGAATTTGGGAGATGAAGCATTTTATAAAAATAACGTTAATTAAATTACCACTACATGACCATTGGCAGCATTTTGTGAACATTCTTTAATAGAGAGATATACATTTTTAATAAGATGTTAAAAGTTGCATCAGGGATTAAAGTACTGTTTGTTTGGTACGTCTTCTCGTCCTGAAATGTAACAGTCCAGATTTTACAGTGTGGTTAATTGTGTCCGTAATGTGTTAAGATGTGTTGAAAGAATTAAATTGATATGTTTGGAACATTCTTTTTTTTTGCACTTGACAGCGTGCTTCATGCCATACTGATGGGAGTGGAGATAATACTATGCCTAGTAAACCAATGACTGAAGTCACTGTGAGTATAACGGTCTTACCATCAATTTGATAGGTATATCAAAGGTGTTTTGTATTCATACAACAGCCCAAACCTCTTGGTATTGTTAAAATGTTAAGGTTTAAAGAGAATTTTCCTAATTTTCTCATAAAGGTTTATCTTAAAATAGTTTGTTTAAAGGCACTGGACACTACTAGTAATTACTCAAAATAATTGTTTTTGAGACAGGTAATTTTCCACTCAGATACTTGAATTTGATTTTGAGACCTCAGAATTAGATTTTGAGGTGCCAAAATCAAGGTGCATCTGAAAGACACACAAGTTCATGGGACAATGGTGTTTTTCCCAGTTATTATCTTGCAACTTTGACTACCAATGAGCTCTAATTTTCACAGGTTTGTTATTTTGTGCATTAAGTAAGAAGACTAGTCTTTGACAATTACCAAAGGTGTCCATCAATGTCTTTTAATTTTAAATGTAAGTTTTGATTAAGTGCCATGTGTTATCAAAACAGAACAGCTATTTGTTTATGCATGATCTCTACTGCACCAATCCTTCAAAATAAACCAATATGAGTTTATGTATGATCCCTCTGACCCAATCCTTCAAAATCAACCAATATGAGTTAATGTAGGATCCCTACGAGTTAATGTAGGATCCCTACTGACCCAATCCTTCAAAATCAACCAATATGAGTTTATGTAGGATCCCTACTGACCCAATCCTTCAAAATCAACCAATATGAGTTAATGTAGGATCCCTACTGACCCAATCCTTCAAAATCAACCAATATGAGTTAATGTAGGATCCCTACTGCCTTACTCCTCTAAAATCAATCAACATGAGTTTATGTACACTCTAAGAAAAACAACCTGTTGTTGCAATTATTTTACTCTTTGTGTTGTTCAAAAAGGAAAATGGTCGTTTGAAGGGTTTAAAATAAACCGATATGCTATGCATCCAAACCTACAAGCGTTTGCTTGTAACGTAATGGGCCATTGCCTTCATACACTTTCAGTTTCTGTAAAATCAACTTGATGTTTGTATGGATTTAAATATTGTTGATTGTTAATTGTTTGTTGTTGATGAGTTTTTGTAAATTTACGACCTACAAAAACCATTTATTAAAGTCTCTTGGTTGTATGGGCAAATAAGAGGAGCCGATGAAGTGCAGATGTTTTCAGGAATTTAAGATACAGCCTTTTCTCAAGTGTGTTGCTATTCATCCCTCTACCTCAAAATAAAAATGAAACGTGTATAATATTTTTATTCATTCATTTATTGTTTGTCTGCTATTAAGAATGCCATTTCAAGTGTAATCAGAAGAAGACCGTGCGAGGAGGTGAGGATGTTTGGTGGCTTATCAGACCAGAAAGTGAATGATCTTTGTGAGTTTCTTGACAATCAAGCTGCTGGTGACCGTGGTTTGCCTCTTCTGGATTATCTCTCTGGTAATGGATACATACTTCCCAATACACCTAAAAAGGAAGTCCTATCAAGGTACTTTAGCCTGTGTTTAAAGCACAACATTGCTGACCAGGACGCTGTTCAATATCTAAACCTGGTCTTCAATGAACTCAATTACACAAGAGCAGCAGAGATAATAGAACCAGGTATGTTCTTATGCTTAAAAATTCTTATATTCTAGGCATAGAATCAGGAACACTTTCTCAAATCTATAAAATTTTAAGATGGATTGAAAAATATTACTTCAATCATCATTTCAGTTTTCACATCGGTGTCTTTTTTTATATGAGTTTGGCCCATACATTTTTGGCCATGACTTATTACACATTTCTTCTTCTACATATCACATGACTTTTTACACATTCCTACTTCTACCTATCACATGTTGGTGCCCTTCCTTTCCCATGTACCAATATTGTCAAGAGTCATGGCGTTACATGCTGCCACACAATGCGATACCCGGTCCAGTGCCTCTTGTTTTGTGAGATCTTTACTCTAGCCGACCTGTCTATTTCAACTTGTGTTCCAAAGCACTACAATAGCTAACATAAAGATTGACCGTTTTAAAAAATAAATAAAAAAAGCATATCACTGTCTTTCTAACAATTATATTTTTGAGCACACTTCTCTAATATAAGTGAACTCAATAATATCTTCCTATTAACAATGGTTATGTAAAATTAATTTGTGTCGTGTTGAATATTTTCAAATTCTTGTAATCTTTTAACCTTCTTTAAAGTCACCTGGAAGTGGTATTTTTTCAAAATAAAGCTTTTGTCACTAATATATGTGTTTTGATGAGTGGAATGTGAATAAACAGTTAACTAAGGTTTTAAAAAATCAGTTCTTATGTTATTTACAAATTTAAGAGTAGACCCTGACCCGAGAGGGCGCTGTTCGTGACGTCAATTGAGGCAGACTTTGCCTGTAATGCGTAGAGTAAACACAATTACAGGTGTATTGCTGCTGAATGAAGAAAAACACTTTTTGAAATGTACCAACTCACGACTTGGACGTACATGTACTTTGCACGTGTGTTTACTATACGCATTGCAGGCAAGTCTGCCTCGATTAACGTCACAAAAGGGGTAGGCGGAGTCAGCCCCCCAAACAACTTTATATATTTTTTCAACGTGACAAACAATTACTGAAAAAATTGTTTTATTGTTCGTAAGCATATACTCTTATGTTTGAAAAAAAAATTATATTTCCAGGTGACTTTAATGCCAAATTGCACTGCCGCAAAAAAAGTTGAAAAGTTTTAATTTTATTATTTGAGGCAATGGACACCAGTTAACACGCAGAAAAAGACATTTTAAACTTAAAATTAACAATTGGGGGAAGGGAGATAACTTTCCTAGGAAGGAGGAAATTATTTCTTCCCTAAACCTAAGTATAACATGTTAGTATTAAAAGTTCAGATAGCTTGAGACAACTTTAAAGAGACTTCACAAAGTGGTCAACAAGTCTCACATATTTAAAAGTTTAGAACATAAATTGTATTTATATAAAAGTGAAATCGTAATTGTCTTTCTTAAACTCATGATTCAATCTTCGTTTAATCAGGTGGTGAAAGAACAGATGCTGAATCAATCTTGCAGTTTCTTGACAATGAGTCACTGGTAACGTATGATTCAATTACTCAGTAATTAAACAAACATTAACATGTGTTATCGTTGATTTTGGGGGTTGAACAAAGAATTGTCTAGAGAGGGATTTGAACCAACGACCTCCAGATTAACGTGCCAGCGCTCTACCAACTGAGCTATCTAGCCCTATATTGGCGCTGTCCCTATTTTGTCAATATCTTTGTTATAAGTGTTATTGTTATAATGGAATTTTAATTGTATGTATTTACTTTCAGACGAAAGGAGATGCTGAGATATGTCTTAGAGATTTAGCTAAAAAGCTAGGTCCAGAGTGGGAAGACTTAGCAACCTATTTAGGCATCATAAATAGTGAACTTACTGCAGTGAGGAGTGAGTGTGCTGGGAGAGTCAACGGCCAGATATTCTGCATGCTAGTCATATGGATGCAGAGATTTGGTCCATTTGGAGAGGCGGCTTTCAACACTTTGTCATCAAACTTGGGGAGGGTAGAAAGGAATGATCTGGTTGAGTTGTTGAAGGGAAAGGTAGCAAGCATATTGTTCTTTAACAGACAAACAACAGACAATTGTTCAAAAAAGGTAAACAAAGGTTCCAGCTCTTGAGTGTTTGTGGTCATGTGTCTTTGTCACTGCTGATGCACGTGGAGTAATGCAAAAAAACCTGCTCCTACCAATTTAAGAAAAAAGGAACAAATAAAAGCTGTGTTGTTACTATTTTTTAACTAAAAAAACACTACTCCTATTGTTCCATTTTGAGGCTGATTGGAAGGGATCAGGTTCATATCAGATTCAAATGGAAACATCTTTTACAAAGTTAAGTTTTTCTTGCATGATGTCAGCAATATAAATCACCTAACCCTTCCCTCTCAATCTGTGTTATAAAGACACTGGACACTTTTGTTCAAGACTAGTCTTCTCACTTGGTGTATCTCAGCATATGCACAAAATAACAAACCTGTATCATCGTAGTTGCGAGATAATAGCGAGAGAAAAAACGCCCTGGTCATTCGAAGTTGTGTGCTTTCAGATGCTTGATTTTGAGACCTCAAAATCAAATTCTGAGGTCTCAAAATCAAATTCAAATATTTTAGTGGAAACTTCTGCTCTCTCAAAAACCACGTTACTTCAGAGGGAGCCATTTCTCACAATGTTTGTAAACAGCTCTTCGTTGCTTGTTACCAGTTAAGTTTTTATGCTAACAATTATTTTGAGTAATTACCAATAGTGTCCAGTGCCTTTAAACGGATTGGCAGTGTGAGGAGCTGGTATTTACTGCATGGTAATGACTGGGTTGGTGGCTGGTTGCTGTCAGTCAAAAGGTGAGGCTCATTAACATCTGTCAGCCACCAGCCATGGTATGATTATAAAAAATAACTAAAACAGCTCAACAGGGCCCAATTTCATAGAGCTGCTAAGCATGAAATTTCTTCCCCGATTAAAACAGGATTATCAGCCAAATTTCCATTTGTTGCATAGTGATTGTTACTGGTGTTCAGCTTTTGTTTGCTTATCCTGAAAATCACATGGAAATTTGGTTGGTAAACCTGTTTTTATCAAGGAAGAAATGTTATGCTTAGCAAATTTTTGTGCTTGGCAGCTCTATGAAATTGGGCCCAGCTCTCTTCTTGAATGTACTTAAACTCTTAAAACAATCAACAATAATACCCCTCTTGTTATCAATCGTAGATTTAATACTCAGTACCAAAAGAGTGGTAAAAGACATGGTGCACCTTTCACACTATTCTTATTACATTGTTACATACCATTAAAGTAAGCAGCTTTTTTAGTTCATGAGAAAATGAACAAAGAAAACGTTTGGTGCAATATGATGCATTCCTGTTTGAGATGTAATGGTTATAAAACAGCACCCAGCTGTCAAGTTGTTTATAAAGACATGTATTTTTATCTGTAAACCCCTACAACTGTTATGATAGCTAAATATTATAAGTTATCCCCCAAGCGGGAGTGGCATACGGAAAAATATACTGCTGAATGACTAGCAAAGTGTTTACGGATTAAAGGAGCGTCACTAATTCTTAAAATTGCTTAGGTACGCCATTTTGTTAAACAAAGAGTTGGCCGTAATAAATTTAAGTATTTTTTATGACAAGCGTCACACGTGCATAGCACAAAGTTTTAAATTAGAATGTTTTTTTTTCGCGATGAACAGCATGTACACGCACAAAGTTTAGAAAGTAATTTTTGCACTGTCTGTATGCGGAGCGTGATGCATTGACACTCACAATACGCAGTGTGCAATAAAAAAAAACTGGGCATAGGTTATTATACACATAATGAATGTTTATGAGTGCAATGGTGCGAATATGTTCATGAGTTGAAAGATGGAATGTTCTATTCAACGAGGCGGAGCCGAGTTGAATGGAACATTCCAGCTTTCAACGAATGAACATATTCGCACCATTGCACAAATGAAAAACATTAATTATTTGTTTTATATAACATCCAAGTAGATCTTTGTCATTTTGATTGAAAGATACAACTTTCAAAACAAACAAAGCGTAGGCCTACAATCTTTAATTGTAGAAGCCGAATGCTAGTAATTTTACATAATATGCCTTGCAGTAACACTGCTGCGTTACCAAAGACACGCGCACGCAGTGATGTTTTTTTTACTCAGCTTTTTCGTTCCATCCGAAAAGTACCATTGCACGCTGGCAGCGTGCAATGGTACTTTTCGGATGGAACGAAAAAGCACGGTGAGTGACTCAGCGTGCAATGGTACTTTTATTTGCTATCACGTGACGGACAATCCTCCAATCAACTGGCAAGGATCTGCTTGGGTGTTATATAAAGGTTTTGATATAACCTCCAGTTCGAGCATTTCTTTGGTGGATTAGCACGTAATGGATGATAAATCTTTATAGCATCGTAGCAATTAATCAATGATGTTGTAATATAATAAAGATGGATTAGAGTTTGTAATTGTTGCCTGATTGTTGCAAGTAGACATCAGAAACATCTATGTCTTATTCCTCAGAGTAGTGCTATGTTATATTGGATGTTAGTCAGTCCTCTTTTGGACTGTGTCCTTGCTCTATATGACCAACTTCAGCAAATTATGTACATTCAAATAATTTATGTCCACTCGGTACTTACACATTGAGAGATATTTTTGTTTACCCTTTAAGGGTGATTTAGAGGAGGATTTTGTAATTATTTACACCTCTCTGGTTTCTTATTGGTTTATAATCAGCTCAAATGTACATTTTACTGTCCTTATCAAATAAATCATGATAATAAACTTATAAACATTCCAACTTGATAGTTTTCCTCGGACAACATGCCTTTCATAAAATTGTGCCTTTTATGTAAAAAAAATTTATGCAAACAATCTTATTCATGAATTGTTATTAGTGTAGCTAGTCTGTTAGAAAAACTGTGAGAAGTTATTGTAATAGTTGTATGCATTATTTCAAACATTAACGCATTTGCAGGCCTAGCCTATTGTAGATAGTTTGGAAAACTTTGGAAAACAAAATAAGATTTTTAGTCTTGATGATAATCATAATTTTTGTTTAGTCTTGTGGGATGTGGTAACTTCCAAAGTATACAATTAAATCAAGCCTGTGTGTAGCGTAGTTTGATATAAACCCGGTTTAATTCATAAAATATTAACTGGACTGAAATTAACACCTGATGGTGTTTGTACAGAAAGTTAAGCATTATGATTACTATGTATTTTAGGACAAAAATACAAAAATGAAAACAACACAAAATTAAGTATAGTTTGGATCAATGTCTCACTCTCCAAGAATGCAGAGTTTCACAAATCCCCCATACTATAGGGGAGCCCTTAGTAAGGGCTTATAAGAATCATCCTCCCTGTGACATCACACTGGACTGAATCCAAACCAAACAACGAAGAATACCGCAGTAATTGGCACTCCTGGTTAATTTTAATCTTGAATCAGCTTGAATTTGTTCTTGACAATTTGAACTTGAATATGGCTTCTAAAGCAAAGTGCCTTCAATTAAATTGTACCATGTATACATCGTATGCTAGAAATATTACTCATCAATGTTTATCGGTAGCTAGTCTCTATACTTACGTGAATTATAACTATACATTTTAAGCTTTATATTTGTATGTATTGGTTTAAACATTAATCCATTTACAGGCTTAGCCTATACAGCTGTAGATTGAAAGCTATGATATACAAAATAAGATAAATTTTTAGTGTTGATAATAATCATGTTAGCCTTTTGGGATAAGGTATCTTTCAAAGAATACAATTAAATTAAGCCTGTGTATAGCGTAGTTTGATGTAAACCTGGTGTATTATTAAATATCAACTGGACTGAAGTTAACATCTGTTGGTTTTTGTACAGAAAGTAAAACAAGTTCGTTATGATTACTATGTATTTAAGGACAATTAATACAAAAACGAAAATCGTGAAAAATAAAATAATGTTTGGATGTGTCTCAGTTTGCAAAAAACGCAGTTTCACAAGACGCCGATGGCATATAGGAATCATACCTCTTTGTGACATCACACTACGAACTCGATCCAAAACGGACAATGGAGAAAACAACTATAAAATTACAACAGTCTGTGTTGTGAGGTGTTATTTTAGTTGTCTTTATACCTTTTGGACTGTAATATGTTTTGTGGTCCACTTGGACTAGAGCGAACAAATAAATATTGAATTGCTATTTGTTTTCTTCTATATTATGATTAATGTTTGTATCTATTAGTTCCTGCTAGATTGTTTGCTGTGTTTGCTTACTTTCAAGACTGATACACAAAAGTGAATTGGACGTCAAAACCTTTTGATACACATATAGGCCTACAACTAGAGGGCATGTTAATTTGTAGGTAGCATCTTTGTCTTGACAATTTGAACTCTTCCTGCAAAAACAGGTGCATTTTATGAATTTGTGCCATGATACGATGTTGTGTAAAAATTACTTTCTGAAGTACTATCCATTTAAGTTGTATGTGTTGGTTTAAGCATTCACAATCTTGTGTGTATATTACAGTCGTAGGTTGAAAACTATGAAACACTAATTAAGATTTCTAATGTTAATTTAGGCCTAATTATGTGATATCTTCCAAATGTAAGCATACTCTCTTAATGTAAAAGAGTGAACATTTCACTCTCTTGCCCGAGAGGCGTCAGTTTCGCGCTCTTTTGAGTGTGAAAGTCACTCTAAATCTAGTTGAAAGTACCCGTCTTTCACTCCAAAAAGAGTTGTCTGCCATATGGCTCTTTGCAAGAGTGGTATGGCGGACAAAATGAGTGGTTTTCATTTCACTCTTTTACAGTAAGAGAGTATATAACTAAATTGAGTCTTTGTGTAGCATAGTTTGATACAAAACAATTGTAAACATTTATTATCAACTAGAATGAAATTAACAATAATATGAACCAACAAACCAAGAGTTTCACAAGAAGCCCATAAAAGCCTGGATCAAACCTCTCTGTAATATCAGACTATGGATTCAATGGTAAATGCCTATAGTGACTAAGTGACTGCTAAAAACCATAGGGCATGGTGGATGTTTCAATTTAAGATAGCATCAGAGATGATTCTGTTGTTTTAAGTTTTCCTTTAAAGTCTATAAACAAGTACATACTATATACCTTTTTGACTGTAATATGTTTTGTGTTCCACTGGAACTAGAGCGAAAAAAACAAATATTGAATTGCTATTTGTTTTCTTCTATATTATGATTAATGTTTGTATCTATTAATTCCTGCTAGATTGTTTGCTGTGTTTGCTTACTTTCAAGACTGATACACAAAAGTGAATTGGACGTCAAAACCTTTTGATACACATATAGGCCTACAACTAGAGGGCATGTTAATTTGTAGGTAGCATCTTTGTCTTGACAATTTGAACTCTTCCTGCAAAAACAAGTGCATTTTATGAATTTGTGCCATGATTAGATGTTGTGTAAAAATTACTTTCTGAAGTACTATCCATTTAAGTTGTATGTGTTGGTTTAAGCATTCACAATCTTGTGTGTATATTACAGTCGTAGGTTGAAAACTATGAAATACTAATTAAGATTTCTAGTGTTAATGTTAATTTCAGCCTTATTATGTGATATCTTCCAAATGTAAGCATATTCTCTTAATGTAAAAGAGTGATAATTTCACTCTCTTGCCCGAGTGGCGTCAGTTTCGCTCTTTTGAGTGTGAAAGTCACTCTAAATCTAGTTGAAAGTACCCGTCTTTCACTCCAAAAAGAGTTGTCTGCCATATGGCTCTTTGCAAGAGTGGTATGGCGGACAAAATGAGTGGTTTTCATTTCACTCTTTTACAGTAAGAGAGTATATAACTAAATTGAGTCTTTGTGTAGCATAGTTTGATACAAAACAATTGTAAACATTTATTATCAACTAGAATGAAATTAACAATAATATGAACCAACAAACCAAGAGTTTCACAAGAAGCCCATAAAAGCCTGGATCAAACCTCTCTGTAATATCAGACTATGGATTCAATGGTAAATGCCTATAGTGACTAAGTGACTGCTAAAAACCATAGGGCATGGTGGATGTTTCAATTTAAGATAGCATCAGAGATGATTCTGTTGTTTTAAGTTTTCCTTTAAAGTCTATAAACAAGTACATACTATATACCTTTTTGACTGTAATATGTTTTGTGTTCCACTGGAACTAGAGCGAAAAAAACAAATATTGAATTGCTATTTGTTTTCTTCTATATTATGATTAATGTTTGTATCTATTAATTCCTGCTAGATTGTTTGCTGTGTTTGCTTACTTTCAAGACTGATACACAAAAGTGAATTGGACGTCAAAACCTTTTGATACACATATAGGCCTACAACTAGAGGGCATGTTAATTTGTAGGTAGCATCTTTGTCTTGACAATTTGAACTCTTCCTGCAAAAACAAGTGCATTTTATGAATTTGTGCCATGATTAGATGTTGTGTAAAAATTACTTTCTGAAGTACTATCCATTTAAGTTGTATGTGTTGGTTTAAGCATTCACAATCTTGTGTGTATATTACAGTCGTAGGTTGAAAACTATGAAATACTAATTAAGATTTCTAGTGTTAATGTTAATTTCAGCCTTATTATGTGATATCTTCCAAATGTAAGCATATTCTCTTAATGTAAAAGAGTGATAATTTCACTCTCTTGCCCGAGTGGCGTCAGTTTCGCTCTTTTGAGTGTGAAAGTCACTCTAAATCAAGTTGAAAGTACCCGTCTTTCACTCCAAAAAGAGTTATCTGCCATATGACTCTTTGCAAGAGTGGTATGGCGGACAAAATGAGTGGTTTTCATTTCACTCTTTTACAGTAAGAGAGTATATAACTAAATTGAGTCTTTGTGTAGCAAAGTTTGATACAAAACAAGTGTAAACATTTATTATCAACTAGAATGAAATTAACAATAATATGAACCAAAAACCAAGAGTTTCACAAGAAGCCCATAAAAGCCTGGATCAAACCTCTCTGTAATATCAGACTATGGATTCAATGGTAAATGCCTATAGTGACTAAGTGACTGCTAAAAACCATAGGGCATGGTGAATGTTTCAATTTAAGATAGCATCAGAGTTGATTCTGTTGTTTTAAGTTTTCTTTTAAAGTCTATAAACAAGTATATACTATATATATAGTATGTACTTGTTTATAGACTTTAAAAGAAAACTTAAAACAACAGAATCATCTCTGATGCTATCTTTAATTGAAACAATCACCATGCCCTGTGCCCAACACATACAGGTATATATACCTTTTGGACTGTAATATGTTTTGTGTTCCACTGGAACTAGAGCGAAAAAAACAAATATTGAATTGTTTTTTGTTTTCTTCTATATTATGATTAATGTTTGTATCTATTAATTCCTGCTATATAGCAAACTAGTTGTTTGCTGTGTGTTGCTTACTTTCAAGATTGATACACAAAAGTGAATTGGACTTCAATATTTACAACAATTATTATACAATTAGATGGCATGTTTACATGTAGCATCAAGTTAACAAATTTTGAGATTCCAACGGTGTAAGGCCGTATCCGAATTGGCGGCTACGGCTACGGCTGGATCGCCATGTCGTCGTGCATTGAAGTATAGGACGCCCTTAGCAACACCCCTGGCAACGGCTGTAGCCGTAGCCACCAATTCGGATAGACCAAGACCCAGCCAAGACCAGAAAACAAACATGCTTTGTTGTAAAAATTATTGGCATTTTCTCCTCTGTAAATTTGATTTGTGAACAATGTTGGCTTTGTCTTGACAATTTGAACTTTTTTTCCTGCAAAAACAAGTGCATTTCATGAATTTGTGCCATGATTAGAATTAGATGTTGTGTAAAAATTACTTTCTGGAGTACTATACACTTAAGTTGTATGTGTTGGTTTAAAGGCAGTGGACACTATTGGTAATTACTCAAAATAATTATTAACATAAAACCTTTCTTGGGGACGAATAATGGGGAGAGGTTGATGGTATAAAACATTGTGAGAAACGGCTCCCTCTGAAGTGCCATAGTTTTCAAGAAGGAAGTAGTTTTCCACGAATTTGATTTCGAGACCTCAGATTTAGAACTTGAGGTCTCGAAATCAACCATCTAAACGCCGAAAGGGTCCAATGGCTTTAAGAAGGCCCAAAGTGTTACTGTTAGATCCCTATTAACAAATAATAGTTTCCAGAAGTACCTGTTCCCCAAATACTGTAAGTTATATAAAAATGACCACTTAATTTAATAATTATTAAGTTACTTTCCACATTGCAAGTAATTTTGTGTTGATACATGTGCAGAATAACTTTCAACAATAAAACAAAATAAATAAATAAAAATAAACTGGTTGTCAAAGATTCTTATGTCATTAACAAATAGATTGCTTTCTGAACTTTGTGTGTGATCAAATGATTGCAGGGGAATAAAACGCTAAAGGACATTGATCTAATTATAACCCCTAAGGCCAAGTAAAACCAATAACATGTTGCTCGTCCGAATTTTTTGAAAAAGTTGGTGAGGGAGGTCCTTGTTATTTGTTATTTTCATTTTTTTTGTTATTTTTTTCAAGATGGCCACCATGTTAAAGATGGCTGCCATATCGTATTTGAAGATGTTTTTATGGTTTTATGAGTATGTTCTGTATGTCCTCAAATTCTGTGTGTGTTCCTGTACAAAGTTTCTTATTGTGAGTTGTGATAGCATTTTTTGTAGGCCTACATGTAAGAAAGATGATGAAATTGCTCAATAAAAATGAAGGGTAGGCCTACAATTGAAATAGCTATCAATAATTTGTAAACTGACTTCAATTACCTTCAATTCTATTTTTCCTTTTTCTTAAATAACAAATAATTGAAAAAATCGGTGCGGCCGCCAAAATCGAGGCGGGCGGGGACGAGCAACATGTTATTTATTTTACTTGGCCTAATTGAGGTAAGGGATTGAAGCTCATGCCATTGGAAAGGAAAGTTGAAACTTTGTTAAGTACCAATCCCCGCTTCATTCAGTTGTAGCATTTGATGGTACCATTATACACATACTGACTGGCAATAAGGTAACTAGTGTACGTCTGGCCCCTCTTCTGGTCACTCACAGGCCCGAGGGGAATAGGACGTACACTAGTTACCGAATTATGCCGGTCAATATGTGTTTTATAAACCAGCTCGGGCTTAAATGTCAAAGAAGAACAGAAATCTGGAAAAGAAATTAAGTTTTGTAGTGCTGTTCACGGTTCATGTCAAGAGAGGGCGCTGTAACCGGGCACTATTTTCAAAGACTAGAGCCCGCTCGGGTACTAGTTCCCGTATAACCTGCGCGCGCGATCACTAGACTATATTAGTTCATCCCACGTGACCTCAGCCAACCAGAATACAGAAAAAGCAAGAGGTGTGTTATAATGACGAATAGTGGATAAGGGAACCAAACTAACAGCGGCGTAACTAGACATTTTCATTTGGTGGGGCAAGTGGGGGCAAGTGGGGGCAATGATTAAATTTGGGGGGGCCAAAGAAGTGCAAGATTATTATTAAATATGTTAACTGTATATAGTTGATACACACCAATGCAGTTCTAAAACAGTCTACATACTACATTACAGCAGGTAACAAAAGATTGCGAAAACAACAAAATCTTAGAGAACTTGTCATTTTGTATAAGATAAAACTTTTCGACTGTATAAAAGGATTAAATTACCAACTGTGATCACCAATTACCAATTTAGAGTTGTACACAGCATTCTCAAATAGGCTCTGTGGGTGTGTTAATACCCAAAACATAATAATATTAGGCCAAGTAAAAATAGAATATAGAAATGTTTAGCGTCCCCGCCCGCTTCCTTTTTACAGGACACCTCCTTTTTTTTTTCTTTTTTTTTTAAAGGGGTTATTTTAATAGATCTCAGCAAAAAAAAAAAAAAAAAAAAAAAAATACCGAATGTCTTGTCTGAATGCCTTGACCAAACTGTTTCATTAATGTTTTGTGTATTTCAGCAGCAGAAAAAAAAACCAATTGATATTTGACATTCATGGCGGCTATCTTAAATTAAAAAATAAAAAAGCCCCTCCTCCTTCCTTTGTTTTGAGAAACCCAGACACTAAACATGTTTCTTTTTTTTACTCGGCCTTATTGTAATAAGTGTAAGCCATAAAAATAAACGGATATTTAAAATAGGCCTACCTCTCAATTGCACCGCTTTCTTCAAAGGAGAAGAAATGGTCTAAGCAACCTTTTTCGCTGGCCATTTTGCTGTAGTAAATTTCTCTGTAGTGCATCTGACCATGGAGGTAGAAATTTCTACCTCCATGATCTGACTAAATTGTGCGTTAACGGAGCTATTGGTCTGCGTTCAGACCACCACGTATCTAACAGAACTTTGTTACATCCTGCACTCTCTGTAACCGCAAAACCACAACAAACTTTTACCGCCAATACGATTGTGCGCGCGTTTCCATGCATTTTTCATGTTATAGTCCACATAGGGCTTACTGATATGAATACAAGTTTTCCTTTTTACGGCAGCATTTTATGCAGCCTTAAACGGTTTATATATTAGGCCTATAAGAATATACTTGTCTCTGATTTCATATGGGGGGGGGGGGCAAGAGGGGGGGGGGGCAAAGGTTCTGAGTGGGGGGGGGGGGGGCGCCGGCCCCCCTGCCCCCCCCCCCCTCTGGTTACGCCACTGCAAACTAATTATGAGACCGTGTGCACGCTTCAAAAAAGAGAAAGTTGTCAAGTCGATCGATGACAAAGTTCTTACTCAAATTAAAATTCATTTGATTTTTACAAATGCGTGATGTTCATTTGAACAGTTCCGGGTGTCGGGGATCTGCAACTTCAATGAAGCATTAGATCAGTAAGTTTTTTATGCAGATCGTTGCAGATGTTTTTTTTGTTGTTTTTTTTTTTTAACTCAAGATTTTGATATCAGACGTGCTGGAGCCAAGGATACGGAGTGGATTCGACCGATTTGTGGGTGCGTTCGTTTAGCTTCCCCGGGTCGACCCCGGTGTGTGGCGTTTTTTTTTCCAGTACGAACGTGTGCAGATAATTACCCACGTTCGTCCTGGAAAAAAAACGCCACACACCGGGGTCGACCAAGGGAAGCTAAACGAACGCACCCATTGTGGCAGCAATCCCCCAGGTCAGACCCCCAGGCGCACCAATGTGTGGAGGATGCGTCTAGTACAAGATAAAAGGGACACTGATTTATATCTGTTGTTGTGGCCATACTGTACATTTCTTCTGTAGGCTTTGCACATTATTTGATTTTAAAGGGGTTGGTATTTTTTTGTAACACAAAACACATCGCCACAGATTTAAATTAAACTTACGCAGTTCAAAGATGATGATCGATGGGTTAGCTTCCCTTGTTAGTGCTATGTTTTATTTATTTATAGAAATGAGTAACACAATGTAACCTAGCCTTGCTCAAGGCAGTCGAATTATTCACTCCGAAAAAAGACCGCCGCTGTGTATAAAAACCCACCCGTATTCACTGTGCGTAAAACCCACCCGTATTCACTGTGCGTAACATCGCACGACACGATGCCCCCGTACACTATCCGCATGCGGAGGCCGTGTCGGCCTGACGGCCTCCGCATGCGGATAGTGTACGGGGGCATCGTGTCGTGCGATGTTACGCACAGTGAATACGGGTGGGTTTTACGCACAGTGAATACGGGTGGGTTTTTATATAGCGGCGGTCTTTTTTCGGAGTGAATAATTCGACTGCCTTGAGCAAGGCTAAATGTAACCAAGCTACCATTACTGTTATTTAAGCAATTCTCCTGAAACATCGCTCTGTGATTTTCACTTTTTTTGTCTCAAAAACTTGACGACTAATGAAGCTAAAACTTCTACATGTAAACTATGTTACATACATCTTCATTCACAGTGAAGGGCTACAAAAGTTAAAATGGCTACTGAGTAAAATGACTTAGAAAATGAGCTTTGCCCCTCGGCCTTAATCTCTTATTAGGAAAAATAAATAGGCCAGGCCAAGATTTTGACTCTTCTGTCAATCCAACCAATAGCTCAGTCAAATGTTTGGACAGAAATTTGTATTAAAATTACTGGGAAAAAACAAATTGATTGGAATCTTTCTGAATGCTCGCAAATTTGTACTGTTCCTCATCCTCAGGAAATAGTTGTACTTGTACCTTTGCCACATGAAATCACAAAACCTAAAGAGCGCCCTCAATGGGTTCATTGTAGACATATCATTGGCTGAGAGTTGTGAGCAGTGTGTAAACGTGTGCTTGTTTTCATTGTTTTACCTCAGCAATGATGGCCAGTACATCCAAGAGGTGTCTGTCAAAGTTTAAAAGGAAATAGCCTACACACCACTAATGCGGGGTAAGCCTAAAATAATTGTAACCAAAATAGACAATTATGTGTTTTTTTATTCCTGATATTTGTCTATTTATTATACTATATACTATAGTGCCCAAACTATTTATACTATCCTTTACTTAAAGTCGAATGCCCTGGAAGTGGGATTTTGTCAAAATATAGCTTTTGTCACTAAAATATGTGTTTTGATGAGTGGAATATAAATAAACAATTAACTAAGGTTTCAAAATAAGTTTCCATGTTATTTACAAATTTGAAAATAAGCCTGACCTGAGAGAGCGCTCTTTGTGACGCCAATCGAGGCGCGCTGAATTGCATGCAGTGCCAACACAAGATAGTGACGCTTTGCGTAAGCTAAAAACATGCCCTCAAAGTTGAAAAAATACCAGAGTTTTTTTCACGTTAGGCAAATGCTCCTTTAGGTTCGTTACGTCTTTCAGGTACCTTCTTCGACTTCCCGACTAGCTGGAAAAATGTTGGGATGGCGTCATGTTTTAGAAAAGAACTTTTCTCTTCATGTGAAAATATGTAGTGTATTCCGGATTCTAGAAGCATGACGGCTCGAAGTGTTTGCTGCACAGCGCTGAAAAAGACTTGCAAACTGACCCCATCTTCAGTTGTTTTGCAATTTGCTGCATCCAGCAGCAATACACCTGGTTGACATTGCCGGAAAAATGCAAGAAAAAACCTTTTTCGAAACGTACAAACCTACGACTAGGACTTGAATGTACTTGCACGTACGTGTGTTTGATGTTCGATCGAGGCAAAGTCTGCCTCAATTGACGTCACAAAAGGGGTAGGCGAAGTCACCCCCACACAACTTTATTTATTTTTTAAAACATATAAATCGTTAAAAACAACTACTCAAAAAATCATTTTATTGTTCAGAAACATAATATACTCTAATGTTTGAAGAAGAAAAATTCTATTTCCAGGTGACTTTAAGAGTAAAAGGCAGTGGACACTATTGGCAATTACTCAAAACATTTGTTAGCATAAAACCTTACTTGGACCAAATCGTTTTTGTTTTTTTCCGGCAATGCCGACCAGGTGTATTGCTGCTGAATGCAGAAAAACACTTGGGCGTACATGTACTTTGCACGTGTGTTTACTATACGCATTGCAGGCAAAGTCTGCCTCGATTGACGTCACAAAAGGGGTAGGCGGAGTCAGCCCCCCAAACAACTTTATATATTTTTTAAACAAATAAATCGTGACAAACAATTACTAAAAAAATTGTTTTATTGTTCGTAAGCATATACTCTTATGTTTGAAAGAAAAGAAATTATATTTCTAGGTGTCTTTAAATTAAATTTAAAGACAATGGACACTATTGATAATTGTCAAAGCGAGTCTTCTCACTTGGTGTATCTCAACATTTATGCATAAAATAACAAACCTGTGAAAATGTGAGCTTGATTGGTCGTCGGGAGTTGCGAGATAACTATGAAAGAAAGAAACACCACAAAGTTGTGTGCTTTCAGATGCTTGATTTCGAGACCTCATATTCTAAACTTGAGGTCTCGAAATCACATTCGTGGAAAATTACTTCTCGAAAACTATGTCACTTCAGAGGGAGCCGTTTCTCACAATGTTTTATACTCTCAACCTTTCCCCGTTACTCGTTACCAAGTGAGGTTTTATGCTGATAATTATTTTGAGTAATTACCAATAGTGTCCACTGCCTTTAAGAAAATGTCAAGTAAATAAAAAAATTCATCAGGTGAAGAGAGGATTTTGTTTACACAAAAACACAACAAAAGATAAGTTGAGGACATTGTAGTTAAACTAGATGTATAATCCATAATCTAGTTTTGTGGTGTATGTTACTACTACATTAGTAACATAAGCAGGAGCGCACTTCTCTTATTTTTTTACCTAACTAGTGGTAGAATTAATCTGAAAGAGTTCATTGCCTAGTTGTACATCCTGATATACGATGCCCCTAAGGTAAAGGTAGTTAGCCTACATGGAAACTAAGTCAAATCACTGCCTATGTCTTGTTGGACACACATGTCCGTCTAAGACCCTCTCTTCAATCGGCTTCCTGCGTTAGATTGAGGCTGAGCTGCATCTGGCTTCATCAAATGTGCCTACCCCTTTTGTTTAGTATGAAACCAAACACCCCGCATCGAACCACTGCTGAATTCTAATCCGAGGCCCCAGGCCCACTAAGCAATAATATCATCAATATTTTGATAAAACTATTTCCATATTTATCATCTAGAGTTTCAGCCAAACAAAGATGTGTTGGGTTTTTCTGGAGTGCTAGTGAGTGACAGTCCGCTTATGTACTAGTGGCCCATGCACAGATTGTCCAATCAAACTGACAGACACGCTGTACCAGCGGACGTTCTTACAGCTCAATCTGTGAAAATTGATGCCTAGGCAATTGAATAGCCTCACAACCAATAAAGTGAGTCATACTGGGATGCATTGTCTTTATCTAATCTTCTGGAAGCAGGACTTCATCTGGTGAAGGAGATAGATCTGAAGCGAAAAGACAGGTATGTTGGGTTTCTTTAAATCATATTTTCATCGACTCTTATATTAAGTTTTTCAATTGTATTTGTTTAGTTTGCCAGATAGATCAAGGATAGGTTTTTAACTATAATAAAACTTTATAAAATGATTCTTCTTTCAATATGTACATTTGCTGCATTATAAACTGAAATGAGTTCAGTTGAATTTTGAAAAGATGAGTCAAAGGCAGTGGACACTATTGGTAATTACTCAAAATAATTATCAGCACAAAACCTTACTTGGTAACAAGTAATGGGGAGAGGTTGATAATATAAAACACTGTGAGAAACAGCTCCCTCTGAAGTGACGTAGTTTTCGAGAAAGAAGTAATATTCCACGAATTTGATTTCGAGACCTCAAGTTTAGAATTTGAGGTCTCGAAACCAAGCATATGAAAGCACACAAATTGGTGTGACAAGGGTGTTTTTTTGTTTCATTCATATCTCGCAACTTCGACGACCAATTGAACTCAAATTTTCACAGGTTTGTTATTGTATACATTATGTTTAGATACACCAAGTGGGAAGACTGGTCTTTGACAATAACCAATAATGTCCATTGTCTTTAAACTAAATTGAGTTACTATATTGAACTTATCATCGGTGAACAAGAGTGAGCTTTTGGATTGAACAGCCTTTGCTAGAAATGTCAAAACTGTATCATACTGTAAAAACAATTCAGTTGTGATCAGAACAGTTGGGACCTAATTGGATCACATAAGGATATTAAAAAAACACCATCAAGTAGTAACAATATTAAGGAACTTATAAAGACAGCATTGCTTCAAAACAGCGTTACAAAAAAAAAGCTAGATAAAAAGACAAAAGTCATCAGCAGAAAAATTGTTAAAAAGTGTTGTGTAAGTGAAAACGGTTGAGCTGCAGTTAGAGCTGATTCATGGTCTACATTGACACAACCACTTAATTTACTTAAACAATACCAAGCATGAGACTCTATTGACTAAAACGAGCACTGAAGATTCAACCGTAACAATTTACAGATTTTTTGCTATACAAATAATAGTAACATGGCGCTCTACAACGAATACATAATAAAAACGCAAAATTTTTTGCCTAAGGATTGAACTAATTTTAACAAAGTATTAGTAATTTCTTTGGTATATTTTGAGATTCAGGAGATTGGATTTTAAAGTCCTATACTATTAAATCGATGTTGTACTCAAACAAATAGGATTCAAACTGCATCGTGGCTAGCTCGGTGGTCTATTGGTTAGACATCTGCTCTAAAGGTTGGGTCTTTGAATCCCACCTAAGTTCTTGTGGATTTTTTTTCACAGAACTCTGAAAAGTTCTGAGGAAACTGTACTTAATAAACAACAGTGAAATGGTAAAACCACGTTTTTCTTTATCACGGATTACATTAAAATACATATATGCATAAAACTTCTTTACCCTTCTTAACCACTGTTTTAAAACATGCCACACTTTTTTCTCAAATCCAATTTATTAGTTCACCAGACATTTTTACGCCTTTCAGAAGACTTTTAGATCGCAAAAAGAAGTTCTTGGTAGGAATGAAGGCATATAACATTTCAGATTACCTTTCAGGACAAGAATAAAGTGAATTTGTAAATCTAGGTCTTTTGCAGATTCAATCACATTTTATTTTGAAGGTGATTATTTGTTGTCGTACACTGGGAGCAGATAGTACATAAAGGCATTGAGAATAAAGAGTGCATCTGTTATGGAGGGCTAGTAAATTAGATTAAAATGAGAGTTTGAATCTCATAAATGCATGTACATACATTGTACTTGTAATCTTCTTTGTAGTGTCTACATAGTACGATGTACTCAATAAACTGGAACAACAAGAAAATTATTTTCAATTTCTCTTGCAGTCTGTGCATGCAATGGCCGTAAAGAACAATTAATGGGGAAAATGGGATAAGAATTGCATCTCCAGCTTTTGTATAGCAGAGGACACACAAAGAGTATGCAGCATCTTCTATTCCTCTTGCAGTACTTTATAATAACAATGGAACTAGACAAGGGATAGACAAATTCCATAAAATTGATATAATCCTATGTAGTCTGGAAATACCGCTGGGTTTGCAGGTTCAATGTGAGTTCTCTCACAAAGCTCATGGTTCAATGAAATTTTTAACTCCAGGGCCCTATTTCATAGAGCTGCTAAGCACAAAAATCTGCTTAGCATGAAATTTCTTCCTTGATAAAAACAAGATTACCAACCAAATTTCCTCATGACTGTCAGAATAAGCAAACAACAGCTGAATACCAGTAACAAGCAATATGCAACAAATGGAAATTTGGTTAAAGTTTATCCTGTTTTGATCGAGGAAGAGATTTCATGCTAACAAATTTTTGTGCTTATGCAGCGCTATGAAATTGGGCCCAGTTCACCAGGAAGATGCACAGTTGTAAAGGCAGTAGGGACCGAAGCCCTTTTCACACTATTCTAATCCTGGGGTTGCCCCCTGTGAATAACGGTCAGCCTTTTCATACTGTGATCACTTTACCCGCGGTCTGCCCTCTGTCTGCCTCGGCAAATGGGCATACCCAGGGGAATAACCTCCCCTGCTCTGGAGTAGGGGTAATTGGCAGCTTCAAAACACAACTAAAAACCCATCTTTCAATGGTTTCAATCAGTGCCAATGAGATTTCAATATTTTTTTAAATTTTTTTTAGTCTAATGATATTGGTTTCTTCTAAATAGCCTGTTATATTGTATATTTGGTGTACCTTTTGTATTATTATTGTATATTTCTAGCTTTAATTTTCCTGTTTGCTTATTTATCATTTATATTTGTTTTTTGTGAAGCGCTTAGAAACTTATTTTTAGTATAAAGCGCTATAATGTAATTATTATTATTATTATTATTATTATTATTATTATTATTATTATTATTATTATTATTATTATTATTATTATTATTATTATTATTAATATTATTATTATTATTATTATTATTATTATTATTATTATTGTTATTATTATTATTATTATTATTATTATTATTATTATTATTATTATTATTATTATTATTATTATTATTATTATTATTATTATTATTATTATTATTATTATTATTATTATTATTATTATTATTATTAATATTATTATCATTATTATTATTATTATTATTATTATTATTATTATTATTATTATTATTATTATTATTATTATTATTATTATTATTATTATTATTATTATTATTATTATTATTATTATTATTATTATTATTATTATTATTATTATTAAAACCCCTGGGTATTCTTGAAACGTGCAGCCTGATCCGCGTAGAATAGGGATACAAGGTGAAAGTTTGCCGGGGTAACCGTGGGGTAAAAAAGTCCTGGGCCTCTCTTGGGCTGTATTCTACAGAGATAAAAGAAACAGTGTGAAAAGGGTCTGAACAGTGGACTTTCTTTACGGGGGGATCCTTCGTACTTCCTCTTAAAGGCACTGTACACGTTTGGTAATTGTCCAAGTGTTCTCAATTAAGCATAAAATTACAAGCATGTGAAAATTTGGGCTCAATCGGTCATCGAAAGTGCGAGAAAATGATGAAAGAAAAAACGCTCTTGTTGGACGAATTTGTGTGCTTTCAGATAGGAATAAAAGACTTCTAGCTAGAAGTCTTTTATTAATTAAGTGAGAAATTATCTCTTTCTCAAATAATATGTTACTTCAGAGGGAGTTGTTTCCCACAATGTTTTATACTATCAACAGCTCTCCAATGCTTACCAAATGCTTACCAATGCTTGCCTCTCCAGTAATTACCAAACGTGTACCTTCCTTTTAATGCTTACAAACAGATGCCCACACATTTGTACATTACAGAGTTTTGCGTTGAGCAGTGTGTATCTTTGCACAAAGGAATATAGAAAATTATATAGCTTTCAATTGATAAAATTACAGCTTGCAATAGTGCAGTGCTTTACACATAATATTGGTGTATGGGTAAAACCAAATAATATTTGTTATTCGCGATGCAAATTTAATATCTGTTAATTTTTTGTGGTAGCCTACCCACATGTAGGATTTGAAGTGCCTTTAGCAGCCAGGCAATCTCGGTGGTCTAGTTGGTAAGACGTTTACTCTAGATGGTCCTGAGTCAGAATCCCACCTGAGTAATATGCTTGGCATTGTGTTCACAGTACTGGTACCCAGAAAGTAATACAGCGCTTTAGACACATAAGTGTGTGGGATAAAAGCCAATAATATTCCTTATCACCAGTGCAAACTTAACTTTAATTAACATTTACTTTGAAAGTACAATTTACAATTCACATGACTGGAAAACATCACATCACACTAGGTTTGCTTTTTGTGTTTAGAGAATAATTTGAGCTGAGTGGCAGTCAACAATCAACAAGCGGAGAGTGATGTAGATTTTGTGTCCACCAGGTTTTTTTTTTTTTTTTTTCTTTTTTTAAAGCTGCTTTCACCATTCCTGCTTGTCTTCTTCACTCAAGTAATCTTTTTAGTATTGTATTTAAGAAGTATATATTTTTGTTTTGTAAACCAAATTCCCCATAGTCTTTTGACTTTATTTGGTGATGTTTGTTGATAAAAAAAAAAACCAATAATGATTTGAAAAAATAAGAAGAAGTTCACTGGTAAAATGTCCCAGTGTAGAACGGTGCAAATCAGATACCAGAGGAATCTTAGGCCAAGTAAAAAAAGAAACATGTTTAGTGTCCGGGTTTCTCAAAAAAAGGAAGGAGGAGGGGCTTTTAACTTTTGATTTTTTATTTCAAGATGGTCGCCATTCTTTTTAAAATGTCAAATATCCATTGTTTTTTCTACTACTCGAACACACAATACATAAATGAAACATTTTAGACAAGACATTCAGGTTGTTTTAGCTGAGATCGTTTAAAATAACCCTTTTTCATAAAAATAAAAAAATAAAAAAATAAAAAAAAGAAGGAGGCGGCCTCTAAAAAGGAAGCGGGCGGGTACGCTAAGCAAGTTTCTTTATTTACTTGGCCTTAGTGGATGTTGCAATAGAAAATGACTTCGCATTAATGTTGTTCAGAATTGTTGTCCTTGAGTTTTTCTCAGATACCATGACTCATCACTGCCTAATGATTTTTTTCTGCCGACAGTAAAGTATGTTTGACTGGAAGAATAAGTGTGTAACTTTTATCAAAGCTAAGGTCTGCAATTTTAAAGATTAACACTTAAAAAATAGCTATCCATTAGTTTAAACTATTGACATATCGTGTCTGAATTTGTGATGTTACTTTCATCAATTCTGGTTGTGAAGCCAAAGACTCTCAGAAAAGTGAACTTAATCCTTATATATAGCCAAGAACCATATTAGAGAAGACAAAGAAGGAAGTCACAGTTTTAGATTTGGCAAGAAATCTCCCAAGAATTATATCAGGGAAAACCCACGCAAACCGGTAGAGAGTTCAAACCCAATTCACACAGTGCCCTGACAAAATTCAAACCGGGGTCCGAGATGTGGAAGGCGCGGAAAGAAACCATTTAGCAAAGAAACCCGACCGCCCGACATAGATTGCTGAGGTGTCCAATGCTGTCTTTTGTTCACATCTTGAGAACTAAGCAAGTGCCCTAATCCCATAAATTGTCTGCTGTTTGGGATTAACAACTTGGCTGTGGTCACTGACTTGTATTTGGAGCATTGGATAAGCACCTCAAGGCTTAGCTTAGGGATGACTTTTATCAACCAGAAATAAAGATTCCCAGACTGGAAGTATTTTATTAAGTCTCGCTACAAAAGAGGGTGGGAAGGTTATGAATCTCGTCACACGGCTGCTAAATTACCTCAAACCATTTGATATCTCGCTATGTATCTTTCATACTTAAATACATGTAGAAACACTCAAGGGGTGGTTTGGGACGGGCAAAACTCTTATCACTCCTATGCATCAACCGGGGTTTCACGGGTGCCAAGCTTGTCTAATTAACAAGAATTGACTGTACATACGTTTTTCTTCATTTTATCTGATGAAGAAGTGTTGTTGCTATGAAAGCTCATGCCGATTGTAAAGTGCCACTTTTTCTTCTTCTGTACATACTGAATAAGACTGGACTAGTTATAGCCATAGTGCAATTTCTCAATTTTATTAATTTTTAGAATTTTTTTTAAGTTAAATTTATCAATTTGATTAATTGAAAATAATTATATGAAATCAAGATGATGTTGTGATAAAATCCTAACATCATACAGGATTAAGATTGGCTCGTTGTAGTACAGGAAGTTGACTGATTGAGTAGTACTTGATGTCCCAACTGTATTTGTGATCCCTCAATTCATGCAGTCACTAGGTGTCTCTTCATATTACTTTTAGATCATTGAGGCGGTGCATCAATCATTGTTAGATGGACTACTCCTTGGCAAGTGTTTATCACATTCCTCCATCCTCAGTACCAGACCAAGGTACAACACTCTTTTGTTGTGCGTTTATTTGTTACTATCTTGAAGTGATTGCTTTAAGTGTTTACTTTACCTTAAGAGTGAATGTGGCTTGTGGTGATGTTTGGGGTCTGAGTGTTTGCTCATCCAAAGTGGGTTTCATTATGATACTATTTGTTTCGCTTGATTGATTGATTGACTGACAGACCTATGTCTGTTTATCCTGTACTGTGCGTCTTCATTGAGCATGCTAAGGCATTGTGTCTTGCTAGCAGGCATATCAAATGCACTTTACAGATAGATGTCACACTTGGAGTGATTTCGTGTCTTGGCATCATGCGGACAGATTGTTCCCATCTTGCTTGTTTTTGCCAGTGGGCTTATTCATAGTAAACCAGTGGTAAGAGTGTATTTCCAATTTACATCTTATAACAGGGTCATTCTATAAGAAGGGCACTTCGTCAAGTCATCTATACCTGCTCTTTGGCATTTTCCATGAGGTATGTTTCTAAAAGAATTGTTTACAACAGGGTTGCATTATTGAGTACAAAACTTAAAAAAAACCGAGAAAAAAAACAGGTTTTGTTCAGATGTCCACTAGATTGCCATATATTTATAAGTCCAGCATAACAAAGATGCCTGTGATTTTTTTCCCCATAGAACTCGGGATGGGAATGTACAGTGCTCAAATCAGTGTATATTATGGGAAAAACCAAAATTAATATTCTTTACCCCCTATGCAAATATAACAAGATATTTTAAATGGTTATGAAATGCTGAAACCTCTTTCTATGTTAACCAATTATAAGAATTCAAGAAATAGTTTTTTGACAACAGGTTGGAAACTAAATCTCAGGAGGCTTGGGAGGGGTCTATTAAAATCAGCATTTAACTTAGGAATTTTTGGGAAGGGAATTTTGATGTATATATTTGTTGTTTTGCTTTATGATGTAATTGTAAGTTAATTCAGGTGAGCCCTATACATACATGTAATAATAATAATATCAAAGTCTTATTAAGCGCACGTATCTCCCAAACAAGGTATTCAAGGCGCTGAGTGTATACAATTTTTCAGCAAGACAGAGTATTGCAGTGATGAAGTCTGAGACCCAATAGTGTAGCACCTTACAAGGGTTTACAGGGTTCTACGGCGCATACAGCAGCCACAGCCAGGAACACCAGGGCCAACCCCCTTCTCTTGCACTGGGTTCTTTTAGTCCACTGGGTTCTTTTACATGCGTTACACAACACATGGAACTATAGGCTTTACGTCCCATCCAAAGGACGAAGCAATGGTTAAAGCCATTATACACTTTCGGAAAACAGTATTGTCCAAGTCCCACACTTCGTGTATCACAACTTATATATAAAATAACAAACCTGTGAAAATTTAGGCTCAATCGGTCATCGGAGTCGGGAGAAAATAATGGGAAAACCCACTCTTGTTTCCGCACGTTTCGCCGTGTCATGACATGTGTTTAAAATAAATCCGTAATTCTCGCTATCAAGAATTGATATTGTTTTAATGTTTTCTCAAAAAGTAAAGCATTTCATGGAATAATATTTTTTAAAAGAGAAGTCTTTCACCTTTACCCTCTGTAAACCCTGTAAGTTATTTGTAAATCTGTGAACTTTTTTTCTTCTTTTCTGTACCGAAAGTGTATAATGGCTGTCTTGCTTAAGGACACAAGTGTCACGGCTGGGGCTTCGAACCCACACTCTGCTGATCAGAAACACCAGAGTTTGAATTCGGTGCTCTTAACCGCTCCGCAACAACACTTCTAGGCTTATACCTTGTCCATAAGCCTGCTGCCAGACAATGCTTGATTGATTTTTGTATAATTGCTTTGTAAATTGATTATAAACAATCAATAAAACATGTTGACTTTATGGTGTCAACACCATTGCATCTGTCTACCATAATGAAGTCGCTTGTTATTATGACAGAGTTGTCAGCATGTGACTGTAGAGGGTGCATATTTTCTGTGTGGTTTATTTTGGAAATATGAAATGTGAATGGAAAGTTAGGAATATTGGTAATTTGAAGGGGGTAAAACTGTAATTTTTACAAGTATTTTTGTTTACCTTACCCTATTATATCGCTGAATGCAATAATATCCTTGTAAGAACATTGTCTCAACTGATACATTTCATTTTTGTAAAGAAAATGAAATTAGACCATATAAAAGCTATAGACTCATCAGGAGGAAAATAATTGTCCCTGCAAATTATATTTTAGGATTTGGAAACATCTTGGGAAAACTGTCACAGGTATTAATGCTTCTCATACTATTAATGCACAAGGGCGTATAACTGTAAGTCTAAATCATTGAATGTGTCTATGCTACCAGAACAGTTATACTCATAAGTTTATTCATGAGTGTAGCCTACTTAGTGCATGAGACACCAGACAATGGGAGACCCAGAGCATTAATGGTATCAGGTCTTACTGTCTGTAGCTGTATCTTTTGTTCTCCTCAATTGCTAATAACCAAGATGCCTACCAAGATACTGAACAATGGGCCGGTAATCCTCTTTACCAGATGCCATCTCCACCAGACTATTGTATCCCTTGATTGCATTAGGATGGAGTGCACAGACTCATAATTATCTGGGATGGGGTTGAATTGTAAATGTGTCATAATCTTATTGTATTCTCAGATATAAATGACTTTATTTTATTAATGGGATTTCGGGGGTACAGGTGTAACGTTGATTAATAGTCAACTCTCAGGATAATTATGAGTTAATGTGTTATTTCTTGAAAATAGATTAGTTGTGAAAATTGCTCAAATGGTCTTACGTATGAGTATTATTTAATTCATAAGTACACTGACAGTTAAACATAATAATATTGGTTGTATGACCGCATTTAACCTGGTGTTACATCAGTCACTGATGTAACACCAGGTTAAATTACATTATAAAAGGGCTATTACAGACACTCCCCGGCAGTATTAAAGACCAGTGCCCAATTTGAAACAGAATGAACACTATTGGTAATTACTCAAAAAAATTATTAGCCTAGAACCTTACTTGGTAACGAGTAATGGGGAGAAGTTGATAGTATAAAACATTGTGAGAAACGGCTCCCTCTGAAGTGACGTAGTTTTCGAGAAAGAAGTAATTTTCCACGAATTTGATTTCGAGACCTCAGATTTAGAATTTGAGGTCTCGAAATCAAGCATCTGAAAGCACACAACACCGTCTGACAAGGGTGTTTTTTCTTTCATAGTCATCTCGCAACTTGGACGACCAATTGAGCTCAAATTTTCACAGGTTTGTTATTTTATGCAGATATGTTGAGATACACCAAGTGAGAAGACTGGTCTTTGACAATTACCATTATTGTCCACTGTCTTTAAAAGCAGAAAATATTGCTCCATTCTTGTGTGCTCATCAGAAAGAGCATGGTGGCAGTCCAAATGGTGCATGCTACATGGTGTTTTAGCCAGTAACCCAGTTCTGGCAAGGTTACTGTTGGTTAAATTTTTGATGGAACATTCAGCCTTTTTCTCTTGGGTGGATGGTGGCATACGTGTCTGTGCGTCTGTCTTATACACAACTCTGTAGTTTTATATTCTTATTGTTAGGTTGGGACTGGGAACATTAGCTACATTTATGTTTCAGCGTCACAAACGGGGACCCAACATAATCTTGATGGAATTTATGGCATGGAAAAGTGACAGTTACATGCAATTTGGATTTTGCTGAACTTTTTGTAAGTTTGTATGAATTGTTGTGTGGGGGAGTTTCTGTTTGTTAGGATGGGACTGGAAAGCTTTTTTTGGTACTAGTGCTTGGGCCTGATGAAAGCCTTTTTCGTTATACTCAATAATGAGCTATGATTCCTTTAGGGTATTCTACACTCCAATCCTCAGCCAAGATGTCAAGATACATCACATACTCTCTTATTGTTAACCGCACTTTGAGATCAACATATTTATTTAAAGACTCCTCCTTTATCGCAAAACTCTTTCCAGGAGTTTGGACAGACAAATCTTGAGGTAAACATCAATTTCTAAAGCTATAATATTTCCTGCTGGATGCGACAACGTTAGTGTTCGCATCCAGCAGTGTTGAGTAGATGGTACTGGAACGCTACGACATCTGATACATTGTAATGTTTACTCAAACTGATTGCCTCTTTTCATATTTTTGTAATATGATACACTTAACAGGCTGTTAAAGAAACCAGATATGCTCGGTAGTGATGTAAGATTTAATAGTTGGTTTTATTTTATTTCAACATTTTTATTGTAAGATGATATATGTGGGGGGTTTACATGCTTCAATCTTCTTGGGTAGGGAAGATGTAGAAAATTTGAGATGCACGTATCTGCCTCTATGGTACTTCAATAAAATAAGCTGAGAAAAGGTTCCTCCTTAAACTGACTTGTTATTCCAGTTTCCTCCAGACAAATATACACAGTGTTGATGTACAATCATGGAAAGGTTCATAAGGGTTGGGACTGGATTAATAACATTCATCTATAGAGTTATATATAAGAACTAGAGGACGCAATGGCCTATATACGCCGCCCAGCATGCAGCCATTTTCTAAGTTGACAAAACAGCATCGCACAGCGTGTGTTTGTGCAGCCATTTTGTAAGTTGACAAAACAGCATCGCATACCGTTCAATAAACACAAACTCCATTGTGTACTTCATATTCAACGCGGGTACAGAATGGCGCGCGTGTCTCCTTGCGGTCCCGTCGCGTTTGTGCAAGCAGCGTCACCAGTGCGCCCTCTAGTTCTTATAAATAACTCTGCATTCATCTAACAGATTATATTTATTCAAAAGAAAATAACTTAGAATTGGATAATGTAATGTGCATATATGCACATTTATCGATTGACTAATAGCTGACTAAATAATCATGAACACTAGAATGGGTTGCGCCCTATAGCGTCTTGCCAACTGAGCTTTAAAATATGAAGCTGAAATAAATTGAGTATAATTTGATGACATTAAATTTAAAAACTCTTTGTTATAAGGCTTTTTTTAAGCCATTGGACACTTTCTGGACAGAACAAAAATTAAACGTTCACAGATTTACAAATAACTTACAGGGTTTACAAAAGGTAATGTTGAAAGACTTCCCTTGAAAATATTTTCCCATGAAATGCTTTACTTTTTGAGAAAACATTAAAACAATTATCAATTCTCGGTATCGAGATGAACCGATTTATTTTAAGCACATGTCATGACACGGCTAAACGTGCAGAAACAAGGATGGGTTTTCCCGTTATTTTCTCCCGACTCCGATGACCGATTGAGCCTAAATTTTCACAGGTTTGTTATTTTATATTTAATTTGTGATACACGAAGTGTTGGCCTTTGAACAATACTGTTTTCCAATGTTGTGCGATTGCTTTAAGTGACTTAATGTCAAAGGTCTGCAGCACTCTTAAAATCCAAGAATGCAATTCCCCTTCATCTGGGAGGTGAGAACATCAAATACTATTGTGTTTGCAAAAATACAATCTTTATTGATTTATTGCTGTACTTTTCTCAGCATGGCTAACAAGGCACATGGTGGCAGACAGTGGGTAAACTTCTATTAAAAAAATGGTTGAACAAAGCAAAATTTACTATTATAGAGTGACTTGAACTTGCAGCATCACAAATTTCTTACTCTCCAGGTCAACAGAATGAATCATTAATCTTCAAAATAAAAAAAAAAGTATGTGTATGGTTGAAAAGTAAACATAATAAACATACATTAAGAAAGTCACCCCTCTTTAATTAATTGAAATAACATATTTTTGTGTATAAATGTATTTCTATAAATGCACTGTGAATCAAAGATTGTGTAGCATATTTTAAAATAAACTTCTCATAAGATGCACATAGTCCATGACTGAACCAAAGAGGGGGGATGTAGACACATCAGTTGAGAATACCAAGATGAAATTATTTCCTGCAGAAAAAAATTGCAATCTAAATAGATACATTTCACTCACAAGATCCCAATTTGCAGACATTATTTTGTGATCTAGGCCTCTTCTTCTTATTTTCTTGTTTAGCAGCCCATAGCTAGAGTTTAATTATAACACAGTCTACAGGTTGGTGATATTTAGTAGTACTGGGGTAATATGATGTATTCACGCTACATCGTTGGGCCTGCAGGCTGTAGGTTTAATGAAAATGGGTGTTGGTAATGGAAGAGCCCCCACTACTTGCTGGAGGCAGTTTCACTTTGTTTGTGTATTTACTCTGGATGAATCATAGTAGTGCAGTGTGGGACAGCTGAGGGTTTGCGTTCATTAGTTATGGCCATTGCGGCACGTTTGATGGCTAATCTCTATTGTTGATACATTGCAATAACCAAGTGTTGATTAGGTCCTTTTGTGTCGGGGCTGCAATATCTAGTGTATCCTGAAGCAACAAGTTCAGTTCAGACCTCAGAGAGAGGCAGTGCACACATCAGCGTGATTCATTGGACTGGCAATATCTACTGATCTTCATCGTGTGGTCATATATCGGTCGTTGAAATTTCACAGATGAAACACAAAGGACTCCAGTGGTAATGGAGCTGGCATGCTATTTAATTCCAGTCACAATCGCAAACAACTCCGCTACCCACTTGAGCATGTTTTAATATTATCTGGCACATTAGGGCTCATAATATTCTCTGTATCTCATATATACCCCTTCCCATCTGTAGGAATAATAGCTTTAAAGGGTGCACTATACCTCTAACTTTTTATGGAATTCATTGTTTAAAAGATCCATTAGGTTGGAGATTTTAGTGGTACACAAATGGCTTTCTCTCAAACTTTGTTGATAAGTTGTTTTATTGAAACTGAAACGCTAACAAGCATAATTATTTAAGGCAGGGAAATGTACAACTGTCTTTTTTTCTGACTTTCTGAACTTATTCTTTTACTGCAGTATGAAAACATCAAATGGGCTAGTCTTCCTTTAAAGCGAGCATATATGCAGTGAGAATTTTATTCTGCGATAGAATCGTGCGTGTCTATACATTCTGAATTCACGTTTTTAGCAGTCACGCTTTCTGTTGTCAATACCAAACAAGGATGCTATAGTACTTTCCCCCGTCCACTCCATGGCTGGTCATAAGTACATTATTCTGTGTCATAAAATTATGGGCTTTATTTTGGGTTATTATACAAAAATACACTTTTAAAAATAAGCTTGGTAGGAACAAAGTTAATTTTGGTGTTCTGGGAAGAACTACTGAAATTACTAGTACTATCCTATACATCTTTGAGGAATTTGCATTTTCAGTTGATGGAATACAAACTATCATAAATAATACATGCAGCCACTAACTGAAACAGTTTATTTGATAGGCCCTATCTATTGTTTTGTATTTATTTATATATTCTTTATGTCAACTCATTTATGTCAACTGTTTCTCACAATGTTTTAAACCATCAACCTTTCCCCATTACTCGTCACCAAGAAAGGTTTTATGCCAATAATTATTTTGAGTAATTACCAATAGTGTCCACTGCCTTTAAACAGGCTGAGACATAAGAACAATTCAAAACCTGGATGAAAACATATCTGTTTGCTTTGTACAATTGTTGATTTCCCTTTATAGCGCTATACAAGAATGGTTTTAATATTATTATTATCACTGGACATAACCAGTGCTTCTGTCTACATGATTGCATCTTAATCAAGATCCGTTTGAAGAGCTACCAAATTCACATCTAGTTCACTTGTTTCACATGCCTTAATATGTTTTTTCCCCTGTTTTTCAGGTTTGTTTGCCTTTTGCCTGCCTTTTTCTGTGTTGTTTTTCAGTTTCTCTTTTATTTGTTTGGTTGGATTAGTATGGTGTAACAGATAAAACTCACTACTTGGTGCATCTGATATAGTAAATGTCGCCCTCTGTTGACCAACATTAATGATTGCCAGTTTCAAACCAATAGGCTTACTGAGTGTGGGATGTTTCTGTATCAAGAGAACTATAGTACGAGATTCACCTTGATGGTTTTATAATCAATTAAGCCACTAATGAAATACAATTGCCCTTTGTCACCATTAAAGATATGGTTTGAAGACTGTAAAACAAAGACGCACACATAGGCCAATAGAACGTTGGATTGAGTTTTTGTTCAAAATAACTTGAATCTTCGACCAATCCCTTTTCCCTCCAATGAAAGTTTGACAAACCATTTATCAGACATACAACATCTCTGGGATGAGCTGGTTTCTGCCTTTTTTTTCACACTGAAAACACTGTACAAATGTTTGTGTCCCAGACATGTTCCTCTTTTGCCTTGCTCGAATGACATGCATTGCTTTTGTAAGAGAAGACAGCATCAAGCCTCAGGTGGGATCCAAGAAATTTACAAGAAAAGGAAAACAAGAGATAAAAAAGAAACTGGGTGATGACATGTCATGATGAATGTATACAAAACCTGCATATTGCTCGGAACTAGTATGGGATGGCGCAAGTTAAGAGTTTGCAAAAGGAATGATTGCAAAACATACAAGAATTTGAGAGCAGTGTTGGGTTCGAACCCTCTTGACGACTCTTGACCCTTGACGACTCTTGACCCTTGCTTTAAGAGTTTTAACTTTTACAATATTTTCCTTTTGTAAACTTTTAAAAGAGTTTACAAAAGTAAAATATTGCAAAACAAACAAGAATTTGAGAGCAGTGTTGGGTTCGAACCCTCTTGACGACTCTTGACCCTTGACGACTCTTGACCCTTGCTTTAAGAGTTTTAACTTTTGCAATATTTTCCTTTTGTAAGCTTTTAAAAGAGTTTACAAAAGTAAAATATTGCAAAACAAACAAGAATTTGAGAGAAGGGTTGGGTTCGAATCATCTTGACCACTCTTGACCCTTGACGACTCTTGACCCTTGCTTTAAGAGTTTTAACTTGTGCAATATTTTCCTTTTGTAAACTTTTAAAAGAGTTTACAAAAGTAAAATATTGCAAAACAAACAAGAATTTGAGAGAAGGGTTGGGTTCGAATCCTCTTGACCACTCTTGACCCTTGCTTTAAAAGTTAAGAGTTTACAAAAGGAAAAGATTGCAAAACAAACAAGAATTTGAGAGCAGGGTTGGGTTCGAACTCTCTTGACCACTCTTGACCCCCAAAGCTTTAGTCTTGAGCCTATGTTTTACATTGTATGGTATTGTACGCCCTCTGTATTCAATTAACGAGCCTGTTGAATAACCTCGATGCACTGTAATAGCCAACATCCATAAAGAGATATTTTAGGGAAGACATAAAATGATGTACATTACTGGGGTAGGTCATTAGGTCGCTTCAGATGTTGTCTATTGGACTCGCATAGTTGAAAGCAAGATGTGCTTTATCTGGTCATTAGCACTGGTAATTATATACATTATAATGCCTTATACCATACTAACATAACAGGTCACTGACACTTGAATATATTATAAGACATTCAGAATAGTTAAAGTGTTTTTTTCTATCAAAATTCAGTTTTCAATTCAAATATTAATAGAAGGGGAACTAATAAAGGGAACATAACTTTACACAGAGGTCTCATACTGATTGTTTGTTAACCTTTTTCTGTGCGTGGTGGGGAGATGGCACGGAATTTCTTATTTCTAAAAATACATGCTGGATAACTTTATAACATCAAAATCGATTTGGTGAAAATTACCTCTTCCTGTAAAACTACATTACTTTAAAAGGGCAACTTCTATACAGTATTTGTATAATATCAACAGCTCTCCAGTGCTCTTAAACCCTACACATTTTCTTGGTAATTAGACGACTTTTGAGTTTTTACCAAAGGTATTATTTCTTTTAATTAACAAATTCAAGCTTTGTATTATGATTTCATTTTATTGGAAATAAATGCAATGAATGTCTGAAAAAAAAAAAACAATAAATCTGATTTTGGATCAGAAATAAATGTAATGATTGTATGAAAAAAACTTAAAACTAAACTGTCCAGAACGGGCATTTTTGTGTGTGATAAGATAAAGCAAAAATAAATAAGGACTGGTTTGTTCGTTTTGTACAGCAAGTTGATATTCGGAACATGTGCTGCATGTATGAGGTGAAACTGGACACTTTGTGTTGACGCCCATGATATTGAATACTTTCAGAAGCAAGCTACTTTAAAGATTAATGTGTGTAAATGACTCACTGACTCATCAGATGGGCTTGTCAATGAACGCAAGGTTGAATACCTCCAGCTCAAAAATAGCAGTCTCGGAAAATTAGCTGCAGGATATTCGTATCTTAAAAGCAGAAAATAAGGAAACATGAAATAATTGAAACAAAACATGTTCAGTGTTGAATACATTCATTGCTTCAAGCTTGATTTAACAAAGTGCATAAATAATTTAATTGAATGTATTTCTTGGAATCATGCTTGCATAGAAGTAAACAACCATCCTGTGATAATACTTGATGTGACTGAAGCACTTTGAAAGTATGGATCGTGTAAACCCGTAGAAAAGGCAAACTGGACCACAAAACTATGAATTATAATCACAAATACAGTTAACAAATTGTAGATTTCTGACAAGTCTCAATGCAGCTTGTTGGGGAACAACAAAAGTGCTTCTCCACGGACCTAGATGTTGCCTTTTGTTTAAAGTTTCACCTTTTAATATATTTTATATTTACTTTTATTTTGTCCATACTACTCTGTATTTTACACTATTTACAACATTGAATAAACATTTTATATCTATCTAGCTAGCCCAATTACAGACCTACAAGTAGTTGCCATTTTCATGAAATGACGAATCTGTACCACAGCCAGAGAAAAATTGTGTTTGAAGTATTTTCCAAATTGCTATTGCAGAGACTGCTTGATTGTTTTCCTTTAAAATTCTATTACCAAACAAGCTTTTTTCGTCAGACATACAGAACTGTCAATATTTGTTCAATTGCAGCTTTTTTGATGAATTATTAATTCCTAAACTGCTTCCCCCACTTTGTCAAAACAAAAAAAAGGAAGAATTACACAGGCAGAGCACTGTGTACAAAATGTATATTGAGATTTTTAAGCTTGTGAACACACCAAGTTTTGTAGGTCAACAGATTCGTTGATTTGCAAAAAACACAAAAGTCATAACACACACATGTTCGGGACTGTGCCAACTCTTTGGGACTTGATTGGCCACTTTGAGGAAACGCAAAGTGGCAAATCTAGTGATTTTGCCAACAAACTAATTAGTGCAATTAGGCAACTATTTTGTGTTCTGACCCGAAACTTGCTGAAATGTAAATAGCAATGAGCATACCTTGAAGTTTTTAAAAGCGCAAGACAGTTTCATTGTCGATCACAACAATTAGGTATGCACACGTATCTGATCCAAAACAAATTGAAGTCTAAATTGTCCTGATGTACCTTAGGTGATCATGTTCTTTACACAGCATGACAAGAATAAAGTACTAGGCACTCTCAGAAAGAATCTAGGATGATTGTCCAAGCTGTCGTCCGATTAGCTTTAGGCAAAGGGAGTGCTGTACGAAGAGAAAACAGTGACTTACAGCTAACTAAAGTAGGACAAGTCAAACAACTTCGGACATCAACCACTTTGAGGGGCATGAATATAACATGGGGAAGAAAAGACAGGTTATGGGGCGATTCTTAAAAGCCAATGGAGACGTTGTGGTGGAGTAGCTGGTCACCATATACTCTCTAAAACTCCAGACATCTTGGAGATGTGGTTGCACCGCCCGACTGAAATTGAATTTCAATTGACCAGACAACATCTCCCGTGACTGTGTTTAGGTGTTTGTGCAACAGCGCGAACACCTCTTGTTTTTGTGTGTTTTTTTCCTTCTCCTTCTTCTTGTTTTTCATCGTCTTCTTCCGCACAACTAATTCTCGACAGCATTACTCTAGGTTGAGACTAAACTGAGCCTAGAAACTCATCAGACAACTGAACCCCAATATGAAGACGGCACAAGTTTTCATAATAAAATTAACAAGACTTGTAATGCGCACATATCCACCCTGCTGGGTGTTCAGGCGCAAGAAAAAAAACAAAAATTAAAATAAAATTAAAATAAAAAACTGACACAACTTAGTCGTTGAAAACCTGTGCGTAAGATACGTTTTGAGAAGAGTTATGAATTTTGTGGTACAGAGACAAGATCTAATTGATTAAGTGGTGGAGAGTTCCAGATGCGTGGTGCAGCTGAAGACGTCTATATGATGACATCTATGATGACATCATCAGGAGTTGAATTATGTTTTGAAAAATCTAAGTTTTATTTTAAGAAAAATCACAAGTTCTGAACCACATGTTAAATTTTACAATCAACATCAAAGGAAAGGTCTTTGAAAACATAACAATCACCCCATATACCTTTGTCATGGTGTGGTCATCTTGATTTTACTCCTTTTCAGCTCATTGTAACCAAACTGAGGCAAGACAAAATAATAGTCTGGTGCCATGCGCAATTAATGTTAGCATTCATTACTGTTATTGGAAACAGGGGAAATGACCAAGATGGTGACAGCGTGGTAAAGGTCTAGTGAACCTTGACTTCCAGTTCAAAGCGGAAGTTGAAAGATTGAAAAATTCATACTCAGGAACAACTTATAATAATATCATCAAATTTATACACCAGTTGAAGGTCTTTCAGTCTGTTCAAACTTTTGCAAAGAGACAATGAGGTTTGAGTCCTGGTCAAATTTTGATGTTAAATCCCATGTACGTTTGACCAACATTTAAATGAAACAATAAAGTTATTCTTTAATGGATTGGTACAGTGTTGTAAGACAAAGGCAGAAATCTAAGGCCAAGTTTTTCATCACAAATTGTGATTAATTTCTGAGAAAATGCTGTTTCCATACCATGTTCATTAAAGGAACATTACAGAATTGGTTTTGCTTGCAAAAATGTAGGCAGTGTAAGCACTTTATGTAATCCACCATATAAATAAACTGACAAACCTGTAGAAGTTTGAGATCGATCGGCCATCTGGGTCACGAGAGAATAGTACAAAACCGATTCCAAGTTTTGCATTGCATTGATGCCAAAACAAAAATTATTTAAATGCTCCCTGAGCGATAAACTATTTGTTTCTCATCAAATATGAAATTTCAGACAGAAATATTTCAAGGGATGTTTTCTACTATCATCATCATTAGACTGTGTAAGTTTCATGTAAATCTGCGATCTTCCTGATTTTTTTTTCTTACCAATTCTGTAACGTTCCTTTCACTGCACGTTTGTGTCATTTTGTGTGGTTTATTTAAATTTCCAATTATCAATGTGATGGTATTTATTGACTCTACAGGGAAAGAAAGAACACAATTTAGCTTAAAGGCAGTGGACACTATTGGTAATTATTCAAAATAATTATTATCATAAAATCTTTCTTGATTACGAGTAGTGGGGAGAGGTAGAGAGTATAAACATTGTGAGAAAGAGCTCCCTCAGAGAAGTGATGTGTAGTTTTCGAGAAAGAAGTATTTTTCCATGAATTTGATTTCAAGACCTCAGATTTAGAATTTGAGGTCTTGAAATTGAAGCATCTGAAAGCACACAACTTCGTGTGACCATGGTGCGACAAGGGTGGTTTTTTCTTTCATTAATATCTCGCAACTTCAACGACCGATTGAGCTCAAATTTTCACACTTTTGTTATTTTATGCATATGTTGAGAACTGTGAGTACTAGTCTGTGACAAATACCAATAGTGTCCAGTGTCTTTCTTTACAGATAATGAATAGATTTGACTGTATTGCTACACTTACAGGATTGTTGTACACACATTGTTGTGTAGCTTGTTATTGTATACTCTATCATTCATGAATAATGTACATGTAATTCAACTCGGTATCCTCATGGGTGCAATAAGGGTGCTGTGTACTGAGTATTACTCACAATAGAATATTAACAAATGTAGACTGAATGTCTGCACACACAGGCGCTACCTAGGAATGTCGTTTATAACCGACCTCTTTATGAAAATTGTGCGTTTTAACCATTTTAACCGATGTCCGCTGCAAACAAGAACTTTGCATTTGACTGACAAGGTGCGTTATCAATCGCTGAGTGAAACACAATTTTACAGAAATATCACAATATTACAGAGAAGAGAATGATGAGAAAGGGCTTCTGGAATTTTTTTTTCTTTTTTTTTCACAAATATGGTTAAAAGGTGACGCATTGACCTGAGATATTAAGAGTGTTTAAAATAAATCTGTTATTCTCGATATCGAGAATTGATAATTGTTTTAATGTTTTCTCTAAAAGTAAAGCATTTCATAGAATAACATTTCAAGGGAAGTTTTTCACCATTACCTTCTGTAAACCCTGTAAGTTATTTGTAAATCTGTGAACTTTGAATTGTTGTTCTGTTCAGAATATGTCCAGTGGCTTTAATTTGAGATTTTTTTTAGAGAATAAACTCAAACTTATCAAGTTGCACAAACTTTAAGAAAACTATGTCTCAGATAACTATGGCTGAGTGTAATATGAGTTATCATGAACACTCTCTAAACCTAAAAGAGTGAACGTTTTCTTCTCTTCTCCGAGTGGTGTCTATTTTGCTCTTTTGAGAGTGAAAGTCAATCTGTGTCACTCTTTTGAGTGAATTTGGAACGAATAATCACTCTAAATGGAGTTGGAAGTACCCATCTTTCACTCTAAAAAGAGTTGTCTGCCATATGGCTCTTTGCATGGGTGGTGTTGCGGACAAAACAAGTGTTTTTGGCACTCTTTTACATTAAGAGAGTATGTTCAGGGTCAGTTGAGAGGTTTCCATGTACATTTTGCCTCGGAAGTAGCCATCACTGATCAGCTTAGTCTGCTGTGGATTATAATTATAATGTACATATAATGTAGTTAGGATCAGTTTCAAGATCCAGTGTTGAACTTCCCTTTATTTAGCTGAATTGTAGATGAATACGACTGGCCACTGGGTCTAGACATAGCCTAGTCTGTTCATAAAGTGTGACTCGTACGAGTCTTTTGGGAATCACACATCAAAGCATCAAATAACGTTCAGCAAACCTAGTCATTAGCCCTCCGAAGCTTGTTAATATTGTATATGCTCGATGATTCAGCAAGGGGTAAAATAATTGAAATCGTAAATTCTTTTTTGTCACATCTGAAAAGTTATTACTTATGACGGAAACCACTCATCAAAATGAGAGGAAATTGTTTGCATTTTGTACACTTACTGTCATAAAAAAGCAGGTCAGTTGTTTCGTTGGATATGAAATGACATGTGGAAATGACAACTCAAACTTTTGTCCTGAAAATGCACTTAAACAGCTACCTGAGCGGAATGTTTTCAACAGAAATGGTATTTTTACTTGTTTATAATGCACTTGTTCACCATTTTAATGTAATTTTGATATGTGTACACTTCTGCACTTTTCGTAATTATCGATTAAAAAATCAGGCCCCTACCTAAAGGTTTTTTGAAAAACTAAAAACACTTCTGCCGTTGAGAGCGGGCGTCAAAGGACAATGCGCTGACGTCATTTGTGGGAGTTTGCTTTGTTATACATCCATGCTGCAACAAAGCGGCTTTTTCTACTTAAAAGTTTTGAGAGTGATTACATAACTGGGCTTTTCGCAAATCTCGCAGAAAAGCTCTGGACAAGGGCATACAAAATGATTGTTTTTTTACACAATTGAAACCTATTTATAATCATATGACTCGATTTCCTTATTCATTGAAAACATTTTAAGTGGAATTCAGCAAAGTTCGCGACTTGACATTTTCGTTCAAGCAGGTCTTTAAAATGTAGGTGTGCCTCATAGTAACGACCAGTGTAAAGTTTCATCTAAGGTTCAGTGATTTGTACGAGCAAAGAATGTTGGCTGTTTTTGTTTTATCTTTGCAGGCAGTGATAACAATTGTTCTTAAAGGTAGGGTATAGATCTGTTTTCGTCAACGTAGAGCTTGTTAATTTATCAGCAAAAGGATTGAAGAAAGACACGTAAAAGTCTAAAGTTAAAGATTCAGCTGAAATGTAGTACACAAACTTAGTTTGAGTTTTGTACAATTTATTTGAATATTCATGTGATTTTATAATCATATGTAATTTTATTATATAAGTTATTTAGAGGAGGACACTGCAGATCACCTAAAACGTTGAAATTTCAAACTGTTTGGGGTGCTTAAAGAATTTCTGCTATACAAGTCGCATATCGATCAAAATCAGGTTTATATGTTTAATCTATGACTTTGGGGTTTGAACAAAGAATTTACTCGAGTGGGATTCGAATCATTGACCTCTGGATTAATGTGGAGACGCTCTACCAACTAAGCTATGTAGCCCTATATTGGCGGTGTCCCAGTTTTGTCAATATCTTTGTTTGGGGTGCCAGTCAGAAGCTATACAGCCGTTAACTGCTGTGATAGCCAGGGATCACACCCAAATTACGATACAACCTGGGAAGCTGCTACCCAAAGATCATTAAAAAATTTACCCAGTCAGTTTCCCCTGTCGTTTGTATTGATATATTTAATCTAAAAACTTGTGCTTGGTTGTATTTTGACTGTTGTAGAAAATGTTCTTTTTTGCCTAAAACAAGGAGGTAATTATATTATCAGCAATTGAACCACTTGGAGTTTGTGTGGAACTGCTTGGGACTAAACCTGTGCACATGTAGTAGCACTTGGTATGGTGATTAAGAATGTATACCTCGGTGTTTTGTATCACTACGGCAGTGTGAGGGGCTTAGCTAGTGCCTGCAGGTGTGTAGGGTTCTACCTTGAGAATACTGATGAAGTTGTGACCATTGTACTTTACTGTACTCTACTGAGTGATGGATATCAGTAAATCAGTGCATAAGGAAATAATGTGTAAAGGAAGTTTACATCTGGGCAAAAATGCAGACATAACATTAAGAATCGCACATGTAAACAGTATTTCTTTTAATCACAGTCAACACATTAAAGGCAGTGGACACTATTGGTAATTGCGAAGACCAGTCTTCTCACTGGGTGTAGCTCAACATATGCATAAAATAACAAACCTAAGAAAATTTGAGCTCAATTGGTGATTGAAGTTGTGAGATAATAATGAAAGAAAAAATTCTAAATCTGAGGTCTCATAATCAAATTCGTCGAAAATTACTTCTTTCTTGAAAACTACATTACTTCAGAGGGAGCCGTTTCACACAATTGTTTATACTATCAACCTATCCCAATTGCTCGTAACCAAGAAAGTGTTAATATTTATAATTATTTTGAGCAGTTACCAATAGTGTTCACTGCCTTTAATGTTGACATTGCAATTGTTTATATTAGACCATTGTCTTTGTTTGAGGCAGATCTACAAGTAACTATTTCACTTTCGCAAATTTAAATTCAAAGGTAATTGCCAGTTCATCCTTGGAATGCTTACTGCATGAAATTTACCAAAGTGGTTATCAAACAAACCACTGTGAAAGTAGTACAAAGCCCCAGTGAAAAACACTCAGTGCGAAAGAGACGTAAATTACATTGGTGTTTATAATATATTTGAATTTGAATCTTATATAATAACACCAAGAGTTTGTCTTAAGACAAATTCTAGGCACTTACAATTCTGGTACTTAATTAAGACTTAAACCGTAATGTACCTTTTCCTTTAAACTGACTACGACTCAAACTGACTTGTTCAATGTCTTGTGTCTATACTTCTACTCCCGGAAGCTGAACACCTACAGTTTGTTGTAAGACAAACTCTAAATATCTAGTTTAAAACTTGTGTAGCTTTATTTTCATTGAGGGTACTTGTATAATGGCACAGAACGGTTGGTACTTTTTAAAGGCTTAAACCGTTATGAGGGCTGTACCTTTTCCTTTAAACTGACTGGTTCAATGTCTTGTGTCAATGCTTCTACTCTCGGAAGCCGAACACCTACAGTTTGTTGTAAGACAATCTCTAAATATCTAGTTTAAACTTGTGTAGCTTTATTTTCCCGGAGGGTACTCGTTATGGCACAGAATGGTCGGTACTTATTTAAAACTTTTAAGTTTTAAAAACCTTAATGACGGCTGTACCTTTTCCTTTAATCTAGCTATACCTGAAACGGACTGGTTCAATGTCTGGTGTCAATGCTTCTTACCATCAAACTAAAGACCCAAACGATCTTGTATCAATAAGCTGACATACTTACCTCTCAGTTCACATGACCTCTGGTGGGGTTACACCTATACTCTCAGCCTATTGCTGGATTCCTTGGGAGAACATTCTGAACCGTAGTTTCGGTTGTGTTTCTGCATCATGTAACTACTCAAATAAGTAGAGATGAACTTAATTTTCACACAATCAACTCTGCAAAATATTTAAAAGACAGAAGTACTCTAGAAACTCCTGGGTCAAACAGACCTGGATTCCATTTGGCCTGACCAATTGGTGGGTTAGTTTGACCCCGGCCGGAACTTGTTTCAAAATTACCAAGAAATGTTTCAAACTGACATAGAATCTGATGCATTTTTGTTGCCAGTTTCCTGACCTGGAAATAGGTCTGACTCAATGGGACTCGGAATCCAGGTCAATTGTGAACAGGATGGTTTTAGAGTGTACTGGAACTGGTTTGAATTTTGCCCTTTAAATGATTTTTTATCGAACACCTTTAAGAGTCCATTGGGCTATTGTGGGAATAGAATCCATAACTTTTCTTGATCTGACACAAGTCTCTTAAGAGTCACAGTTAAGTATTTGACATAATGTGATCACCGTCAAAAAATGAATTTTGTTTATACTTTGTTTTTGAAACAATTTCACATTTTGTTGTGGTGGAGCTGTAAATATGAGCTTTAAAAACCACAGTTTTCCAGACCCCAAAACTGGCCTAAAATGGCCAACAAACAAAATGGGCTGTAACCATGGCAACAGGCTACATTTTGGAATTGAACGTGCATTTTTGTTTACTTGCCCCCCAATGCCCTTCCAGCCAAAAAGTAGAACCTACTTGAACCTAGTTAACTGGGGTCAACTGGTTCAACTGGATAGTGACCAAACTCGTCCATTTTCCGTATTAACCAACTGGTTTGGACTAGGTTTAACTGTGTTCAACTAGGTTGAAATTATAAATCAGTTGGTTTCTGTCCATTTTCCATATTAAACCAACTGGTTTTAACTGTGTTTAACTAGTTTATCAACTGGTTTTCAACTAGTTCCAGTTAAACCCAGTTTAACTAGGTTCAACTGGAATTTTGACCTGGGATATCTCAAAAAGGCATATTTTTTTTATTGTGGCTTGGTGACATCTTGTAGTTGCTGGTATATTCCTCAAAGATTGTCACATTCTTTTTTGTAACAAGTTGTTTCACGATTATTACACCATGTGTAATGCTAATGTTGCTTAAATTTGAGCCTTGTTTGTCTGTGGTTTGAATAATGCAGCCATTGCTGTGCCTGGTGCTCCTTGAAGAAACAAAATCCTGTTGCACAACACCAGACGTATAGTGGGAAGACCAAATGGATCAGGTGTTGGAGCAGACTACAGCTCTTGCATTGTTGGTTGCTAGCTGAAATATACTTGGTATTGTTACATTATACATCCAGACATGATTCAATTCATCCATCACCATTGTTGTGTAAGGGTGCCTTCCTGTCATATGATATATTAGTGAGAGATTACCGTAATGATGTTACGGGAAGATGTTGTGCGGTGGCTAGGTTTAAAGGCAGTGGACTATCGGTAATTACGCAAAATAGTTTTTAGCATAAAAACTCACATGGTAACGAGTAATATGGAGAGCTGTTGATAGCATAAAACATTTTGAGAAATGGCTCCCTCTCAAGTAACGTAGTTTTCGAGAAAGAAGTAATTTTCCATCTCAAAGCACACAACCTCGTGTGACCAGGGTGTTTTTTATTTCATTCATATCTCTCAACTTCGCAACAAATGGAGCTCAAATTTTCACAGGTTGGTTATTTTATGAATGTGTTGAGATACACCAAGTGAGAAGACTGGTCTTTGACAGTTAGCAATAGTGTCCAGTGTCTTTAAGATGCGATGTCGCCATGGAAGTTAAGACTGATTACTCTTGAGCATGGGTCCCTGATATACCGTCATACTTGCCATGCCTAGCCGCAGGACCATGCTTAATGCATACATTGATATGCACGCATTGCTATTCAAGAACTTGAATGAAACATGCAGGGGGGAGACAAAAGCTGTCTTGATAATTACATACATGTACTCTCCTGCTAAGATGTAACCATAGGCAAACTAGAAAGTTCCTTTATTTAGCATCGGTGGTCAATGCTGGATAAGTGTTGACTACAGGCACTGGGTATAATGCTTTGGCGGTTGTATCTTTCAGCCAGATAGAGATACACACACTCTTCAGAGCCGACTATGTCTATTTTTAGTCAAGTACATAATGTTCAGCAATTTGGAAATCAGTGCTCATGAGTTCCAATGCAAACCCTGACCAATACATGGTACATGTCTGTGCTGATGGTAAGGTTTTACAATGTGCCTGCTAATGTTCAATTTGTGTGATTTATTCATGTGTCTGAGGGCTTATACACACTGACTGATTGTAGCATTATGTATATAGGGGTGGGATGGAGGAGGGGGCAGTCTTTCAGTCTAGAGGGGCACATTGGACCTGCATTAAAGGAACACGTTGCCTTTAGCATTATATATAGGGGTAGGATGGAGGAGGGGGCAGTCTTTCAGTCTAGAGGGGGCACATTGGACCTGCATTAAAGGAACATGTTGCCTTTAGCATTATATATAGGGGTAGGATGGAGGAGGGGGCAGTCTTTCAGTCTAGAGGGGGCACATTGGACCTGCATTAAAGGAACACGTTGCCTTTAGCATTATATATAGGGGTAGGGTGGAGGAGGGGGCAGTCTTTCAGTCTAGAGGGGGCACATTGGACCTGCATTAAAGGAACACGTTGCCTTTAGCATTATATATAGGGGTAGGATGGAGGAGGGGGCAGTCTTTCAGTCTAGAGGGGCACATTGGACCTGCATTAAAGGAACACGTTGCCTTTAGCATTATATATAGGGGTTGGATGGAGGAGGGGGCAGTCTTTCAGTCTAGAGGGGCACATTGGACCTGCATTAAAGGAACACGTTGTCTTGGATAGGGCGAGTTGGTTTTTTAAAAAGCGTTTGAAATCGTTTATTATGAAATGTATATGGTTAGAAAGATAATTTACAAGTAGAAAATAATGATCCACACGAACATGCCTCGAAATGACACGGTTTTCCTTTTACGTCGTCCCTACGTCGGGAATTAACAGTGTCGGCCATTTTATGGTGTCAAAATCATTTGAGGTTAGCATTTTGTAGGTTTCCCCCCTATTTTAATGATTACACCTGTTTATTTATTTATGTTGAGACATCTCAAGTAAACCCCTTTAACTTAAAGGAACATTACAGAACTGGTTTTTGCTAGCAAAACAGTTGCTGGCAGTGTAAACACTTCATGTAATTTATGTAACACTTTATGTAACCATATACACATAAACTGACAAACCTTCACAAGAGAATAGTGAAAAACCGATTACAAATTTTACATTGCATCGATGCCAAAATAATATTGAATAAAACTCCAAACGCGAAGTTAGATTATTTATTTCTCATCAAATATGACATTTCAGACAGAAATATTTCAAGGGATGTTTTCAACCATCATCATCATTATCATCATCAGTTTTATGTAAATCTGTGATCTTCATGATTTTTGTTTCTTACCAATTCATTCTGTAATGTTCCTTTAACCCCTTTGGTTGGAAAGCAGTTTGCAACAGCTGATTTTATCCCCCTTTACATTCATGTGAATATATTTGTAAATGTTTTTTATTTTTATTTACCTAACCAAATTCCATTTAGTCTGTGACTTTTTATTTGGTGTGTAATTTTTATAAAATAAACCAATAATATTGAATTACTTCAAATTCTGTTCATCAACATTCAATAAGACACTTAAAAATCTATGAAATATTAATTGTGAAACTATGTTTTATCATTTTTTTTTATCATGGGTATTCACCAGGCCTAGAGGGCAGACAGGCAAACAAAAGATTTGAGCACAAAGGAATGAGCCGTAGTTTGTCCGTCTCTGTGTAGTCTCAAGAGTGTCTATTAACAGTCCTTTTGGTGATCATCGTCTTATCACAGAGTAGAGAGTGTCAAAGCTTCCTGTTAGGCATTTGCAGCATTGAAAACAAAGACAAAAAGATCAATTCAATTCAATATTTTCTTAGTCATGTTAAAAAGTACATGAATTTCATTTTCCTGGTGTGAAAAGTATATAATAAAAAAACATCAAAAATACATAACACCACATTATGATACACCACTTTATGTTTATGTATAGAGAGGAGATTACATTAAAGGAACACGTTGCCTTGGATCGGATGAGTTGGTCTATAAAAAGCGTTTAAAACCGTTTGTTATGAAACGTATATGGTTAGAAAGATGTTTTAAAGGTAGAATATAATGATCCACACAAGTATCTCTCAAAATTGCACGGTTTTCTTTTAACGTCGCGATTTATCACGGTCGGTCATTTATGGGAGTCAAAATTTTGACTCCCATAAATGGCCGACCGTGATATTGGACGAGGTAAAAAGAAAAACCACGCAATTTCGAAGGCATATTTGTGTAGATCATTGTATTCTACTTTTACATCATCTTTCTAACCATATGCATTTTATAACAAACGATCACAAAACGCTTTTCAAAGACCAACTCGACCGATCCAAGGCAACGTTTTCCTTTAAACCTACAGCAGGTTACCTACTACATAAAGTTTCTTTTCCTGGTTTTTGAAATTATATATAAAAATTTATCAAGAATACATAAAACCACTTAAGGACACACCACTCTATAGGGCCTATATTTACAACAAAAAGCGTAAGACTATACAGAATAAACCTTTATCACGCTGTCCCCATCTTGGTCATGTTCCCTGTATGTCATGAGTGTATGTGTTATAACAAATTTATCTTCCAGTCCCACGTGCAACGTTTAAAATTTCAGAGCGTTATTTTCGCGACAAACAGCATGCATGCGCAAAGTTTAGAATGTTATTTTTGCACTGTTTGTAAAGTTTTTGTAATTAGGAGAGTAAGTTTGATACATTGTTTTTACTAAATGAGGAATACAAAATTGGTTTATTACAGTATATAATAAATAGCCCAAGGCCAAATTTAGCAAAGCTCTCGCCACTATTGTTTCCTAAATTTGATTCGTCTGCGCTTGTGGAACTGCCGCAGATGTTTCATCCAGTAGTTTCTATAGTTTGCAAAGATTGCATACTTGTGAATCTTAACTCCGAAAGATCCTTAAAACTTTACTGCACCTAAAACTTTGGGCAAATTTGCTAACCGCTGCAGTTGGCTGCAGTTGTTATGTTTTTACCCCCCCCCCCCCAGAAAACCCCCAAAACACATCATTTACATGAGTGATATTGCCAAAATGGTCCATTGATTTGTTATAGACCTTCAACCTGAAAAATATATTTCCCCAAATGCCTGTAGAATCCAAAGGTGGTTTATCTAAACCTTTTGTTTTAAGGGACTTGCTTCTTCTCAATATTCTTAAAAGCAAACAAAAAACTTTTGTTGGTTAAAGTAAAAATCTTCAACGGATGTATGAGCATCAACAAATCAGGAATAACTCCTGCCGAAGCCCCGTCTAGGTAGTAGTCGTTGTAAGATTGGTTTAGCCAAGTAAAACATACAAACTACAGAACACCCATGGCTGAACATCAAAGATTGATTGCAGAACAACTCATCCCAATCTGCTGCAAACATACTCAAGTATTCTTAAGTGCACTTAGTCAAAATCAACTCAAGGTGAGATGCACAAATCTAAAATCTCTTCATCAAAACTGCATGTACTTTGGACATTTTGTTGGAGTGGCTTGGAGATGTACCACAGAGTAATGGATAAGGACCAAACCGGCAAGCGGTGTGTTGTTGTTGTGTGGCAGTGCTAGCAAGATAATTACATTTAGAAAAATTCTTGCCTCGATGCTGAATGACTTCCATAAAAAAAAAAAACTGTGGATTTATACGATTCTTCGTTAGCAACCGGCTGCATAATAAGATAGTTATCTCCAGGAAGCTTGTGGCTTGCTAAATTGAATTGTCTTCCTATAGTTCTGTCTGCCATGAAATATTTTTCATGCTCGGGAGGAAAAATCAGGTTGCATCATTAGCCTTGGCAGGTTTATCTAGTGGCTAGTGGCCTCAGCTGTGAAATTGGACACTTATTTTAGGGGAACTTTAGAGCTATGCCGTTTTCTTAAGAAGTCCAGTGCATTAAAAAAAAATGAAAACGAACATTTTTTTCACAGTTTCTTGTGATTTACAGACCTCAGGCTGCTCCACAAGCTTTATGTAAATCACAAATTATGTATCAGCTGCTTAGTGAAAACATTTTGAATGTATTTGTTAATTGTTGGTATCCGGGGTAGAGATTATGGATTCGAGAGTGAATGGATGCCTTAAAATATTTTGGTGATGACTTTGAACGTCACTAATTAAAATGCTGTATTTGTTTTGTTGAGATCCATAAAGGCCTATTTTCTGGTGGAAGTTACACCCCCACCACTCCTAGGTGTAGTCTTTTAAACATCATCCGCAAGGTTTTTAGTGTTGCACAAAAATAGTCAGCGATTTGATTTAACACAAGGCCGGAAGGCAACTTCAAGGTGTTGGCTACAATTATTTTATTCCAGAGGCCGTTGCCACCTACTCCTAGGGTTGAAACAGGGTCACCCCTTTTACAGTCCGTACAGATGTAGGCTTGGGTATCATCAGTCCAAAGCCTGGCCGGTAGAGCAGAAAGCAATACTTCCCCAATTATACGTAGCAAGTGTCACGACCGGGATTCAAACCCACACTCTGCTGATCAAACACCAGAGCTTGAATCCGGTTCTCTGAACCGCTCAGCCATGACACGCCACGGATATCAAATTGTATCACTGTAGTTAGAAGAATAGAGGCATAGATAAACCATAGCACTCTCCCTAGATCTTTTCGCAAATACTGGGGCGCGCACGTAAAGCTTGGAATTAGGTGCATTGTGGTTTAGCTGGTATCCAAATTTGATCCATATCTATCCCACAATGCACCTCATTCAACAGTCTGCGCTTGCGCATTGGTATTTGCAATAAGGTCTCTGAACAGTTGTCCAAAGGGCCCAATCTCGTGAAGGTGTGAGTACTTAAACTTGCTAAGCACAGAATAGTATTGGTTAGCGGAAACTGTTTACTTACCAGCCAAGATTACATTAAGCTTACATGGTTGTGGCTGGTGCCTGACTCAATGTCATGCTTAGCAGAGAAATTGGTCAAGCAGTATTTTGAACAGTATGCAATTGGGCCCTGTGTAGCCAAGTAATGGCAATTCAAACACATGAGGACCAGTCAAAACTCATTCCAAGTTGTCCGACTGTAGACCTTTGTCCCGGTGTGGCCATCTTGATTTTACTATGATTCCAACTCATTGTAACCAAACTGAGGCGTGACGAAATAGAAGTCTGGTGCCATGTTTGCGCAATGAATGTTAGCTTTCATTACTGTTATGGAAACATGGAACATGACCAAGATGGTGACAGTGCGATACAGGTCTGTATAGCTAGTTCAGTATTAAAAAACTTCATGTGAAATATGGACTAGTGAAAAAGCTGATGGATCAGTGAAAAGCTACCCAGTCGAACTGGCAAGTCAATAAAAATGGTTAAGGGCAAACCCTGAACCAGTAACCCCAAAGGAAACCCTTAATTTGTTAACAATACATGTAATGGTAAATGAACTGGATTCTGCAGAGGTCACATCATGCATATTATGTATATTCCCAATGTTTACTTTTTTAAAGCCATTATACACTTTCGGTAAACAGTATTGTCCAAGTCCCACACTTCGTGTATCACAACTTATATAAAATAACAATCCTGTGGAAATTTAGGCTCAATCGGACATCGGAGTCGGGAGAAAATAACGGGAAAAACCCACTCCTGTTTTCGCGCGTTTCGCCGTGTCATGACATGTGTTTATAACAAATCCGTTATTCTCGTTAACGAGAATTTATATTGTTTTACCGTTTTCTCAAAAAGTAAAGCATTTCATGGACTAATATTTCAAGAGAAGTCTTTCACCATTACCTTCTGTAAACCCTGTAAATTATTTGTAAATCTGTGAACCTTTTTTTTTTTCTGTACCGAAAGGGTCCAATGGCTTTAAACAGAAATAGCCTCAACATTCACACTCTGTAATTGCATTACAATCACCTGGGCTGCCCCAACTCATCCTGTCTTAGTATAACAAATAAAATAACCTTGAGAATTCATAACAAATGAACCCCTTTTATATTGATCCTGAATGAAATATGTGTTGAGCACAACATGCCATCTGTATAAAAGAGGTTGCTATGGTAACACTAGACAATTTACCACAGATATGCATTTGGAAATATTACTCTTTCTTAGCATGACCAGACATTGGAGGCATTGCTACCATTTAGAGAAGGATAACATAAATTTATCAATTAAAGGAATGTTACAGAGTTGGTAAGAAACATGTGAAGATCACAGACTTACATAAAGCGTACACGGTCTAATGATGATGATAGCAGAAAACATCCCTTGAAATATTTCTGTCAGAAATTTCATATTTGATGAGAAATAACTAATCAAATTTCCCGTTTGGAGTTTATTGCTCAGTGAGCGATTTTTGTTTTGGCATCGATGCAATGCAAAATTTGTAATCCCTTTTTTACTATTGTCTCATGACCCAGAAGGTCGATCGATCTCAAACTTCTACAGGTTTGTCAGTTGATGTATATGGTGGATTACATAAAGTGCTTACACTGCCAGCAACTGTTTTGCTAGCAAAACCAATTCTGTAATGTTCCTTTAAGCATCAGAGTCTAGAATCTACGGCATCGGTCCATTAATAGTCGCCGGTCCATTAACAGTGGCCAGTCACCAACCTGGTCACCAACACACATTCATAAATACCCAAGACAGTTTCGCTACTCCTATTGGTTGAGAGTGCGTCACATGGGGGTGTTTAAACGGTTGATAAATGACCAGCTTGAGCTGTTTATAACCGGCTGGCTTCCATGTGTCGGGCGCACTAGCTAACGTATGTCAATATAGCTATTAGTAACAGTGTGTAATCTATTTTTAATCGTGCATGCGTACACACAACCCACACGCGCATCAAACAGATTCTTCACAAAGTTTTTGAACAAAATATTTCAAACCTCAAATTTTCAATTGTCAAAGTGTTTATAATTGTATTTTTTCAACGTTTTTTAACAAAAGGGCAAATTTATGATGGGAATAAAAGAGTAGTGACTCGTTCATAACTGTCCGTTTAAAATCTTGCAGGTTCATTGCCGAGCGATAAAGGCAAAGACCCTGCCGGATTTAAACAACCCTTTAAGAACTTTTTGCTACCCTTTTATTCCCTTATACGTGACCTGAATCTCACCAAGCTGAGTCCCCGCACTATTATTCCCTTACGAAAAGTTAAGTGGAATGTCATTGGGCACTGCACTCAAATTCTGGTTGCAAAGTCATTGTGGTTCGAATCCTGGTCATGACACTTGTGTCCCTTGGAGGACACATGACTTAATAGGAGACTAATAGATGACAGGTGCAGACCAAAAATACAAGACCAAATATCATTGAGCTACAAAATGATGCATAGGGGCCTTGAATTTCATATCATCTTTGAAAGGGCAGTGGCGTTTTCATTTTGCAAAGGGCCTTTTATTGGCACATTTTACGGAAACTTTTGAAGGGGCACCAATGCCTTGACCAGGGGGCAACTGAGGCCGTGGTCTTGATGGCCTGCATGTAATTCCAGGCATGTGCTTACCCGAACAAGGTTACCAGCCAAATGTACAAACTGTGGCTGGTGTCTCGCTCATTTTAGCTAAGCAGAAAATAGTTATTAAGCAGCTCTTTGAAATCGGACCCTGGTAGTATACACATATTGACTGCTTCGAGTGCTATTGTTAAAACTACAACTCCGCGTATCCCGGAGCAGTCTATTTTCTAGAGGCGCAGCCGAGGAAAAATGGAACGGTCCGGGGATCACCGAGGGAGTCGGAGTTTTAACCAAAGCACAAGTAAAAGCAGTCAATAGTTGTTATAACACCCCAACAGTCTATTTATCATCCTCGTACACAAAACATTCATGACGTGCGTTTCAGATTACAGATGCACAACAAATTGGGTTTGAGGTGGGTATAAAGACGTCTGGGTACTGCACGCCGTGTGATAGTCGTCAGACTATCACACGGAAAACTATGCACAAGGCCGCTGTTTCTAGTGAAACTAAGACATATCATGTGACGCACTCTAAACCAATGAAAAGGCAGAATATTTGTAAGGGGTGTTATAATATTTCATAGTTATATAGGTTTACCTGGAGGTCTGCTGCTAACTGGCATGCTGTAAGCCTGGTGGTCTTGAAGAACAGGCTGCATACTCCCCAGGGAGCTGAGTTGAAGTAACTGGCTCAATGAATGTGGTAATCATGTACATGATATACATGTGTCAAACTTGGCAAGATACCAGCATGATAGAAATGTCAGAAATTGTTAAGACCATAGGACTTTTCTCACAGTCATTTGCGAAGGGGGTTTCTTCAAAAGAATATAGTGCTGCAAGATGTGCAACTGTGGGGCTGTATTTATTGTCAGAGTTTGAAGTACGACAAGGGTGTTTATTCAGTTTTGTGAATTATTGATAGCAATGGTCATGATCTGCACTATTGTTGCAAAAGAGTTTCTGATTGTTCTCCAGTGCATGCTTGATATTTCAGCCCAAGTTGGGTTTTACCAGTTTGTGTGATGGCATTGGACAAAAGTACCAAGGAGGAGGTAGTCAGGCTCCATTTTGGCATTGAATTGTACATGTAGCATACAAACAGAATGCAGGGTACTGAACTATATAATGGTCAAATGGACTAAAAGAAAAAAAAACATAAACAAGGCAAACTGATTGGATAATATTGAGATAATTTGGGTTGAACAAAGATAAATTGACTAGAGCAGATTAATTGACAACCTCCAGATTAACGTGCGGCATGGCGCTCTACCAACTGAGCCATCTAGCTCTATTTATTTATTTCTTGTTTATCCTGGGAAATCCATTCAGTAAGAAAAACTCACTGATCTCCCATGGATCTCAGCTAATAACAAACTACAGAAGTGAACTTAAGATAAAAATAATACAAATTTACACAGAAAAACATTGCACATTCATTTAAAAAAAAAAGCATTAGATCCAAGCACACATACATCTAGGCGGTCTCCCTATTTTGTCAATATCTTTGTAAGGGAGTGCCAGTCAGAAGCCAAACAACTGTTAACTGTATATTAATTTGGTTTTTACCCATACACCGATGTGTGTTAGCACTGTATACTCAGTACTTTCCCCGAGTCCTGTGAAAAAATATCACAGGCATGTTACTCGGGTGGGATTCGAACCCACGACCCTTACACACATCGGTGTATGGGTAACCAAACCAAATTAATATTCGTTATTCCCGATGCAAATTTAACATCTAAAATATATCAGTGCGGTACCCGCTGCCAAAACATAGGATTCGAACTGCCTCTAGCTGCCGGGCAACCTCGGTAGTCTAGTTGTTAAGCCACTGCTTTAGGATTGCAAGGGTGGTGGGCTCGATTCCCACCCGAGTAACATGCCTGTGACATTTTTTCACAGGACTCGGGAAAGTACTGAGTATACAGTGCTAACACACATCGGTGTATGGGTAAAAAACAAATTAATATTCGTTATCCCCGATACAAATTTAACATCTATTAAAACTTTTAACTGCAGTGTATCCAGAGACCACATGCAAGTTTACGATACAACCTGGGAAGCGGCAGCCAGGGAATCACCTTCCTTGCGGCTTGAGGGGGTGCAACTTTCTTTTTTAAATATCAAGTAATGAACCACAAGGGAAACTAACTGGGTAAATTTTTAAATCATTTGGGGACTGAAAGTTTAGTACTCTGAGTGTTACTCCAAGTCCTCCCATTTTTTATTGTGATGGAAAAGTTTGACCGCATTATGACATCTACAAAGGCTGAGGGTGAGGACATTCTACTACTGAAGGTTTATTATTCTGAAACAGAATGTAGGAGGGGATTTTGCTGTCTAGAAAGAAAAAAAAAACTGCTGGTACGTGACATTGCACTTGTGTGAACTAGCATTAATCATTTCAAAGGCATCTTGATTTCCTAAACATTTCCGGCAATAAACTCCGCCAACATGGAAGTTATCGCCCACGGTTCTCCATCGCAAGCAATTTTCACATTGATCTGATTTCTAAATGCAATGTGTTCTGTTTATGTTCTGCCGTTTTGGAACGTGGAGATCTAATAGAGCTGCATTTCAGAGCACCAAACTCGAGCTCTTATGTTTCTGTTCAGAAGAGTGTGGGTTCGAATCCTGGGTGTGACACCTTTGTCCCTGAGCCAGACACTTAAGTATAATTGCTTTTCCCACCTAGGGGTAAATAGGTACCAGTGAGGGCAGAGATGGTTCTTGTGATTGAATTAGCTTAGTGTGGTACATATTTGGCTGCCTGGCTGTTTACTCCCCAGGGAGCTGAGATGGTTTAAGGAATGAAATGGCCCAGTGATCAGAGTAACAATGTTGGAAGCGCTTTGAGACATGGTGAATAAAGCGCTATTTAAAAACCAAATATTATTATTAATTTCCCTGGAAACTTTGTTGTTGTTTTAATAACTGATCTGTTTTACCGTGCCAAGTGACCATAGTCTTTGGTTACTGGACATCACCAGGGCTCTAAAACCCATTGACGAGTGACTTTCCATACGATTTTGTTTGGTATAAATATTCCCAAAATACAAAAATAAGTGGTTGCTCAAAATTAGTTTATTGGTGGTTTTAAAATGCTTCCTTTAAAGGTAAGGTCATTGTTTGTTTTTTGTTAATGTAATGTTCAACATGTTTTTTTTTTCCGAGCTTGTTCAACGCTTCAGCCTCACCAAATCTCTGCTAATAGCTTTTTATTGATTACATTCCTGCACATTACTCAACTTGTAACCCCCCCCCACAATTCTCTACAAGAGCCACCCCCCTTTCAGAGACATTTCATCCAGTTCGCACATTCATGGTGGCACATAAATAGTAAATGAGTCTACTGATTAACTATTGCTCTGAACCAGACTCAGAATCATTTAAGAAGGTTGATGATTAATACCATTTCATCTTTGAAATAATTACTCTCTCAACATCTAAACCAGTTTGAAGCATTGGAGAAAACATACGAGTAGCATCAACTAGAGGAACGTCAAAACAATCTTGGATGATTGAAAATAATCAAATGCATCATTCATAAATACCTCAGACAGTTTCGCTATTCCTATTGGTGGAGAGCGCGTCACGTGGGTGTGTATAACCTTTGTTTATGACCAGTAAACGTGTTGAAACATGGGGGTAACACGCGAGTTTGCACCTGTGCTTATTGGACAGTTTCTTCATTCCTATTGGTCGAGAGCAACGGCCAGGACAGTTGTGCCACATCACGTGCGACGCGCGCAGCAATCTCATTATAAGGAGTTGTTTGCCCGAGGGCCTTACCATTTCTTAGCTGGAGGGGTGTTGTGTTGAAAGAAATCATTGAAAATTAAAAAAATTTCATTTATTTTACTTTTTGACAAAAAAGTTGATGTATTTTTGACCGAAAAGGTATTTATAAATGGGAATCGTAGTTTGTTGAATCGGTTTTCAACTAGTGGTTTAAACCCTCTAAGGCCTGGTCCTTCATAATTTACCTCGGTTTCGTCTGGATAAAATTATCAAGAATCAGGCCTCGTTGGGTTTAAACCACTAGTTGAAAATCTCTTCACCACACATTGATTCCCTTATTTACATCAACGGATGTTGAAAAGATAAGGTTTAATAACACCCCAGCTACTCATCAGGCTTACCCAAGGTCTAATTGCAAATGAAGTTTGAATCATGCTCGACTGCCTTTGTTCCCATATCAGCACTCAGAGTGCATTTACTACTCTGTCTAATGAGAACTCAATCTCAGATATTTTTCTTCTCTACACGTATCCCTCTGTGGACTTTGGTAATTTATTTGCACTGATCTCCGTAGGATTGCTTGGGTTAAAATTTCAACCCCGTCCGCTGTTTAAACAGTTGATTTCTCTCGGAAACGCACAAAGTGTTAAATTTACTAGAAATAATTGAAAGTAACATCGGTACATTTGAGCCATTCCGCTCTTTTAAAGAGAGAGGTTTTAGCGATCATTTATACCATTATTTATTCATGCTGGACATTGCACTTTTTGGTGCCGAAGCTTGATTGAAGCTTGAATGAGTTCTGGTGTAAATTACCCGGGAAATGTTGAATGTGACCATTGAAATTGAAGATGCACAAAGTGCTGTACGATGCATAAATAATGAAAAGAGGGCATTTTGTTTGTAATGTCTACCAGGCCAGTCCGCAGGGTTTGATTTTCTTCTTCAATTTTATCTATTTACGATTATAATTTATGATTATTAATGACAATTAGTTTAAATTTGAGTTTTGTGATAACTTGGTTTTAACATCGAGCTTTAGTAAGATTTGAATGATATTAGTTTTGTGTAATGTGGTGACCTCGTCTAGTTTGTGAAGCAGACAGCCATCTGACAGCTGACATGACATGGTCTATTCTGCTGAAATAAGCAATGAGTTACTGATGGGTAGCAAACAAGGGTGAATGGCAGTGACGGTATCTCACACACTTGTCTTTACCATTTAAATACAGTTCTCACTTAAACAGCAAATGTGTAAACCATTCTAGAGGACAACCAGACTTGGTTTACATTCAGTTTACGTTTTAAAGGCATGGACACCTTCAGGTATTGCCAAAGACCAGTATTCTCACTTGGTGTATCCCAACATGCATTGGGTATTCAAATCTGTGACAATTTGGACTCAATTGGTAGTCGAAGTTGTAGGAGTATATTGAAAGAAAAAAACACCCTTGTTGCACAAATTTATGTGCTTCCAGATGCCAAATAAAAGGCTTCAGGCCTGAAGCCGTTTGTTATTTGAGTGAGAAATTACCACACTCTCAAAACTACATTACATCAGATGGAGCCGTTTCTCTTAATGTTTTATACTATCAATCTTGATAGTATAAAACATTAAGAGAAACGGCTCCATCTGATGTAATGTAGTTTTGAGAGTGTGGTAATTTCTCACCCAAGTTAGTTTTTATTGCAGCAATTATTTTGAGTAATTACCAATAGTGCCCAGTGCCTTTATAGCTAAACATAATATCAGTCAAATTTGTTCTTTAAGTGAAAAATATAGTTGAGATAAGAAAACTCCTAAATGCTCAATATCAGATCTACCTATCGCAGCTACATAACTCATATCAATCCTCAAGTTTGGTCAAATTTTGCAGAGCTTGGTATTGCATGTAAGCATCCATGTCATAATAAGTATTTGGGCTAGGGATGGCAATTTGATGAGAAGCCAATAGTTTAGGTGTTACGTTACAACGCTGAAGGGTTTTATGGTTAGTGAGAGACTCCTTGTCTTAAAGCCATTATACACTTTCGGAACAGAAGAAAACAAAAAGTTCACAGATTTACAAATAACTTACCGGGTTTACAGAAGGTAATGGTAAAAGACTTCTCTTGAAATATTATTCCAAGAAATGCTCACTTTTTTGAGAAAACATTAAAACAATTATCAATTCTCGACAACGAGAATTAAGGATTTATTATAAACACATGTCATGACACGGTGAAACCTGCGGAAACAAGGGTGGGTTTTCCCGTTATTTTCTCCCGACTCCGATGACCGATTGAGCCTAAATTTTCACAGGTTTGTTATTTTATATATAAGTTGTGATACACGAAGTGTGGGCCTTGGACAATACTGTTTACCGAAAGTGTCCACTGGCTTTAAGCCAAAGGGATTCAAGGTAAGAAATGAAAACAACCCTCTCAGGTCTGGGCCCCATTTCACAAAGCCAGTAAGCACAAAAACGTGCTAAGCACAGCTAAGCCTAGACCCGTGAAGAATGAATTTTTAAGGAAAATTCACTTGAACTTTGTTTTTTTTTAAGAAATCATGAGTAGATTATTTTAAACAAAACTTTGGACATCATGTACACTCATAATATTCGCTCAGGTAGTTCTGTACCACGGTGTCACCCATCGCAACTTTTAGCAGACAGTGAGGCGGAAACGTTGGAGGGTTATAAACAACCTACTCGGCAAAAGACTAATAAGTTCTAACAAAATCTGTCTCCTTTCAAATAGAATAAACGCACCATGAGCTGTGCGCTTCTTCTTCAATGAATGGTGCTTTCGATTGTCCCACTTCTCACTCAGTGGAGGAATTAATAAGTGACATTCTGCAAGTGAGCAAGTGAAATTGAATTGTGAATTAAGCAGAACTTTAGACCCATTCCTCATTTAGTGCAACTTCAGATCTTATCAGTGCGAATGTATCAAAGGGGGATTGCCCGCGGCCGGTGAACCACTGTCTTTTCACAATACTTGTGACCCCAGTTGAATATAGCTGTTATGGATCCAGTGTTGTCTTATAAGTGAGTGAATACAAAGTATGCAGGATCCATAGGCGTCTGTAATCTTAAGAGATGTGATCGATGGTTGTGTGTTGCCGTGGGCACTGTGTTGCATAGCAGCAATGATATGGGTTGGGTTTGGGCTGCAATATGGAATCTACCTTCACACCTTGTTTTAAAGGGTCTATGTAACTTTTGTAGGACAACAAACACAATGTCCACAGATTTACACTCAACTTACACAGTTTGAAGATAATGATAGTAGAAAGCTTCCCTGAAAATACTACGTGCTGAGGTGCTGTAGTTTTTGGGATATGAGTAAAACAATGTCATGAAAGTAATTTTCGTCTCATGAGACGAAAATTATTTTAATCATTTACAAACGGATTTTCATGACATTTGTTTTACTCATTTCTCAAAAACTACAACACCTCAGTAAGTAATATTTGAAGGGAAGCTTTCCTACTATCATTATCTTCAAACCCTGTAAGTTTAATGTAAATCTATGGACATTTTGAAAAGGTACCCAAATCCTTTAAAGGGAAGGTACAACAACCTTGATGTTTAAAGGCGTGCATTCATTACCATACATACACTTGTGTTCCAGATAACAGTACTGTAAAATGTTTTATTTATGTTTCTTAAAATAAATTCAAAAATACTTGCCAGAGGGAAAATCTGTTGTTATTCAACGAAAAAATATCTTTTACTTAGAACTGAAAACACTTAAAGTGCAAGCAGTCCTGGGGTGAACTTTTGAGAATGGTTGGATGTTTTTTAACAATGCTGGATGGGATTTTTTGTCTTGGCTTAAAAGCAAACACTTACTATTTGGAAAAATACAAACCTTATGCTTTTAAAAGTTTAAGCCCAGAGGAAAAAGCTCTTCATATATCTATTTATTGTATCTCTTGAGCATTTAAGATAAGACTTTAGTTGAAGACCGCTGGCAAAACCTTCGACACAATTTCGTTTGTCTTGCTCTCAGAAATAAAGCATTGATTTACAATGCTATATTTGTGCTGTATTTGACATCTGAGCCCAATTTATTACATCATTAGCTTTAGGAAGAGTAAATTCATTTACGTCAAGTCTAGTTTTCAATAAATGCAACGTCAAGCCATCAAGTCATTAATATATGGCTTTTATACAGCACCCTTAAAGCCATTGGACACTTTCGGTAAACAGTATTTTCCAAAGGCCCACTTTTCATGTATTACAACTTATATATAAAAAAACAAACCTGTGAAAATTTAGGCTCAATCGGTCATCAGAGTCGGGAGAAAATAACGGGAAAACCCACCCTTGTTTACATACGTTTCGCCGTGTCATGACATGTGTTTAAAATAAATCTGTAATTCTCGATATCAAGAACTGATATATATTTTAATGTTTTCTCAAAAAGTAAAGCATTTCATGGAATAATATTTCAAGAGAAGTCGTTCACCATAACCTTCTGTAAACCCTGAAGGTTATTTGTAAATCTGTGAACTTTTTTTTTTTCTGTTCCGAAAGTGTCCAATGGCTTTAAGCCAAAAATAGTGCGTCCAGAGGCGCTTTACAGAAAACTTGTTGAAGTTATAAAAACAACAACAAAGCAACAAGTATACATGTATGCATGTGGGTTTTAATTTAACAGGACTTGTGAAAGTACTAAGTATACAATGCTTGACACAGATACGAGTCTGGGTGAAAACATAAGCAATTTTCTTTATCACGAATGCATATTTAGTATCTATTTAATTGTTGTGGTACCTGCTGCTAAAATCAGGTACGGTTAAAGGGCGTTTTAGGGGTGGGGGTCACATTAAAAAAAAAAGCAAATTTGACCAAACATCTAACATGTCATAAAGACCCACTTGTTCCATATGGCTTATGTACATAGGCATCAGACAGGTTTGATCATCATTGGGCCAACAAAGCGTAAGGTAAATGAAAAAACCCAATGTAACATGCATTATACAGTCTTTAAAAACTAAAAACTGGATATTATGTTTGAAGGGTGGAGGGGGGGGGGAACTCTGCTCCAAAATAGTTATTCCTCCCAACCATGTCAGTGTGTGAATGCATGACAAAAGAGTGTTGATATCGTGTGCCACACGCTTGCGGTGTATCTGCGAACTACCTAAGTGCACAGCGCAAAGCATTTACAGTGTGGGGTTTGGGGCCTGCTTTAGGGCCCAGGGAAAATTAAAACATGAGATGCCTCTTCAGTGCAATCTAGGAAGAGGTTGGCATCGTTCACATAATTTATGTAACCATTTGAAAACTAGGGTTTTGCTTTACCATGCTTTGTTGTGCCTATTTTGTATGTAATATATGTAGAAAACAGCTTTCTAGCCAGTTGTATGCAACTAGGCCTATGTGAATAGCGTAGGAGGGGTTGTTCAGTAGACAGCGAGTGCCATGTCATTTATTTATGCCAAGTGCAATCTAATATTTTGTCTCCATTTTGAAGATTTTGCTTTACTTGCCTTATTATTTTTTCATTTTTTTTTACGGTGAAATTAAAGGCACTGGACATGTTTGGTTATTGTCAAAGACCAGAATTCTCACAACATAGGGCCTATGCATTAAATAACAAATCTGTGAAACTTTGGACTCAATTGGTCATCGAAGTTCCCAGAGAATAATGAAAGAAAAAATACCCTTGTTTGCACAAATTTGTGTGCTTTTAATTAGATGCCTTAAAACTTTCTAGAGACTTCAGGCCTGAAGTCTTTTTAAACTTAGTAAGAAATTAGGGCCCAATTTCATGGCTCTGCTTACCGCCGAATTCTACGCTTAAGATCACGATTCCCCGCTTACGTGCAGCGCCGAATTTCTGCGCTAGCCTCTTAAGCGTAGAATGCCTAGTAACGTGGAGTACGCACGCGTAGAAGCCCAAATTCGCCGCTAACCCGTGAAATAGGCTTGCCGTAAGCACAGAATTCCCTGCTTCCGTAAGCGCTGATTCTGTAATTACGGTAAGCAGAGCCATGAAATTGGGCCCTGATCTTTCTCAAAAACTTACTTCAGAGGGAGCCATTTCTCACAATGTTCGATATTGCCAACAGCTGTCAATTGCTTGTTACAAAGTAACTTTTTATACTAACAATTATTATGAGTGCCCATATCCTCCTTTTGACATGGAATCTCTCCAGCATGACTTTTGACAATGACTCCATGTAAAAATGCCTGCTTCGTTAAGCATGCAAAAAAACACATTACACATATATCAAAATCTATCATAAATGTGACACGCTACGTGAAAATGAGTCGGATGTCGCCCAATGCATTACTAAGTAATGGACAGTTTAATGTGCCCCCCCCCCCCCAAAAGCTATAAATACACAAATTTGTTGATCATACGTATGTCTAATTTGTATCCTTTTGCACGAAATGGTAGTTTAAAACATCACTTTACTTGTAATTCGTTGTTCATGATGTATTGATGTATTGGCTAATTTCAAACAGAAGTAACTCAGCAACACGATACAACCCAAAGCTAAGACATTGACCAAATTACTGCTGTTGTGTGTTCTTTCCAGTCAAGCATATAACTCAATCCTTGAAATTGTCAACATCTGACTCATTTTCACGTAGCGGGTCACAAATTTGTCTGCTGCTGATAGGATTGACACTGACTCTGACTTGGACCCCATGATGGTCAGAGACTCTGACTTGGAACTTTTCTTCAAGACTGTGTTCCTTGAATATGTAACAGTTTTTGTGTGCTGCTACTGCTGGGGCGGCCAAGCTTAATGATCATTTACAAACCATTGGCCTCGTCTATATTTACTGGTAACCAAAACCTGTTTTGTGCATTGGCACCATGCCTCATTTTCAAAAAGCCTGTAAGCACAAAAACGTGCTAAGCACAGAACAATATTGCTTAATAACAGAGTTGGTTTCCCAGCCAAAATAACATTAAATATACATTGGTGTGACTGTTGTCCCACCCAATTTTTGCTTAGCAAAGAAAACTGTCTAGCAGTATTTTCTGCTTTAACAGCTTTATGAAATTGGGCCATGGTTAGTTTGCAGTAAGAGAATACCTTGGAATACATTCTGTAACAGCTTTGGTTGGGGTTGTATGGCGGCTCAGATCAGATGATATTTTATTTCTTGTTCCTTTTGTTTTATCTTTGGGTTACGTGAGTGCAGTAGCAACACCTGCTGACACACCAGCAGGATTGACAGCTGAAATAAGCTAGAAACCTAACCATACATTAGGAATATTTTTCTGGCCTCAAACCTTTTTCCCCCCTAATTATTCCTTTTCATTTTTGCACCCCTGTTTTTGTCTAGTCTTTTCCTTTGCTCATTTTTGTCCGTATAATATATTCACCCCCCCCCCCCTTCCTTGGGGCAAAAAAAAAAAATGATTTGCCCCAAGGAAGGGCAATAGCTCCCTTTGCTCCATCATCCCTGGTTCCGCCCATGAATAAATTTCTGCGCTTGATGGAATTGGGTTGTGGCTGATAGATACCACAATTGTACAAGGGTCCCATACCTGCATCAAGGACTTACAGCTGTTATATCAAATACGAGAGACAAGCAACTAACATGTCACTAACTAATTTGTGGTTTGATGAACATTAAGTTCCATTTAACACAGTAGTATAAACACAGACCATGAGTTTGTGCTTCAAGTGTGTTTTAACAGCAGTAAGAATTATTTGTTGGTATTGAATACTTGTGTTTCATTTTACTAGCATCCGGATGACAGGTGCCCACTTGTGGGATATTTGTGCAGTTATAATGATTCATAGAGAGAAACTGATTGGGTAATTATAAAGCATTTTTGTGATGAGCAACGAACACTTGACGATGGAACAGGATTTGAACCTGAGACATTTGGGTTCACATGCCAGTGCTCTACCAACTGAGCTGCTTAAAGGTACTGAACACCTTTGGTAATTGTCAAAGACCAGTCTTCTCACTTGGTGTATCTCAACATATGCACAAACTAACAAACCTGTGAAAATTTGAGCTCTATTGGTCGTCAGTGCAAGATAATAATAAAACGACAAAAACACCCTTGTCACATGAAGTTGTGTGCTTTCAGATGCTTGATTTCAAGACCTCAAGATTTAAATATAAGGTCTCAAAATTAAATTCGTGGAAAAATTTCTCAAAAACTATGCTACTTCAGAGGGAGCCGTTTCTCACAATGTTTTATACTATCAACAGCTCTCCTTTACTCGTTACCAAGTAAGGTTTTATGCCAACAATTATTTTGAGTAATTACCAATAGTGTCCACTGCCTTTAATCTATCACTAAGCAACAAATGCAACTACAGTTGACTATATTTCTATGTACCATTGAGTAACCTTTGGACTGAAATAAACGGCAGAACATTGTTAACAATTTCATTCAGTCAGTCAATCATTCATTTATTTTCATTATAAAACTAACTGGCAGCACAAAGTTGAATTATGTGGCATTACAAGGTAAAAATATTGAGAGAAAAAAATTGCACAGATAAAATACATGAAATTGCACCATTGCAGTACAGGGGTACATAGGTACATTAAAACAAAGATGACAATAAATAGAAATATAAATTTAAAACAAAAAAACACTTAAAGACACTTAAAAAATGCACAGTGTGTTGTGGGAGCCCTTTAATACATTGAAACCCCACTATGAATTAAAACACCTAAAAACTGAACAGCCCCCAAAATAATTTTGACCAAAAATAGGGATACAAATAAATCAAATAAAAAAGGAGAAGATAACACAAATCAATAAAATGGTTTAATATTTCACACTTCACAGTGCTCATTAAAAAAAAATCCATGTTGAATATCATATTTCCTTTTTTGACCAAAAAAAACATCAGAGAAATGATCATCTTTCCAATTTTCATTTTCATAACGATTTTCAACATTAATTGCTAATGACCTTGCTCCTGAAACACTTGAGACTCAATCGCCCGGTACCCAGAGATACCCTTCAAGTAGCTGTTTCCACTCACCAGTTTGATATCAGGCATGTGTTTGATCACATTTAATAATCCATGGCAAACATGTGTCTACATGGTCATTGACTTGATGGGAGTCTCATGGTAGTATGTAAAGTATCTCAAATTTGTAGAATGAGATTTGATTATTCAAGTGTGTCATTTGCCAGCTGCTCTGACCAACCCAAATGAGAAGTTTAAACAAACTGTTATTTTTGTGTGAAGCGGTTGTAGCTCTTTATTTTAAAGGAAATTACTCCAAATAACTGTTAGCATAAAAACTTACTTGGTAACAAGCGATGGAGAGCTGTTGATAGTATAACACACTTCGAGAAACGGCTCCCTCTGAAGTAACGTAGTTTTCGAGAAAGAAGTTTGAAGTTGATTTTGAGCCCTCAGAATTAAATTTTGAGGTCCAGAAATCAAGCATCTGAAAGCACACAACTTCATGTGACAAGGGTGTTTTTTCTTCCATTATTATCTTGCAATTTCGGCGACCAATTGAGTTCAAATTTTCACAGGTTTGTTATTTTGTGCATATGTTGAGATACACCAAGTGAGAAGACTGGTCTTTGACAATTACTTAAGGTGTCCATGTCTTTAAAGGGATACAATATTGTATTTACAATAATTAACAATAACATCACAATGTTTGAAGATGAAAATGCAATTTGATTAAATATTAACATTCCAGCAGCCGATTTGCACGAAATGCTAGGATAAATCCTATCTCGAGTCAGGACTAGTAACTCCTAACTTAGGATTAATCTTAAGGTTTGCATGCTACAGTGCAGGGCTGGGACTTGCCCTAAGTCCTAAGATTAATTGTAAGTTAGGAAGAGTTTGGTGAAATTGACGGCAATTGACCATATGTTTGACTGCAGGAGAGCAAATTCAACAGGGCACTTTATTGCATCCTAATTAGCCTACACATACATACATACATACATCATTTGTAAATCGCCTTTTCATCGAGATCAATGTGCTGAAAAGAGCAAAACCAAAGGAACTGAACTACAACAAATTACATCTGATACAAATAAGTTTCTTAAAAGAGATTTTTTGAACAAAGGCAAAGAGTTCAAATTTCTTTACGTACTGGGAGGTTGTTCCATATTCGGGGAGCAATATAGGAGAAAGTTGTGAGCAGATGAGAGTGTTCTGATGGTTGAGTGTTCGGTTAGGCGTGTGATGTCAGAAGCTGATCCCAAGCTTGAACGTGGTGGTTGGTAGAGAGCAAGGCAAGATGATAAGTAGCCCGGAGCTATCCCAAAAGTGGCGCGTTTGTGTGAAATGCTGATCGTCACATGCCTTGCTTGAAGTTTGCTTGAAGATAAATTTGTTATCACATGCGCTTGTGGAAACACGAAAACTATAGTGCTTCTCGGCCCTCTTTAATTAAAAGGATTTTACCTGAAACTACAGATAATAAGATGAGAAAAACCGACCGTCCGATAGCCAGTTTGTATTTTTACCACCATTCAGTGTTGTCTAATAGCTTGGCTACCTCATTTGATGAAACTCTAACACTACAGCCTGACTCATGATGGCTTAATGTTCATTGGAAATTAGTGTACCGAAATCGAAGCTCATCCCCCAAACTAATGATGTATAATTCTTTGCAATTAACACAGGTGTTTTGAACAACCCTTTTTGAAAAAAGGGAATTGACTAGTATTGATCCTTTAATAACTGCAATACAATGAGTCAATCAAGAACGAAGGACAGAGAGTCCGGATTCAAGAGAGTCTAGCTGACCTCTTGATGAAGACATCCTCAGTGAGGTTAAGTGGGAAGGATAGACCTGTGAAATGGACAAGATTAGTTTGTTTTGATGAAGTATAAATTAGACTTAATTGCACTGACACGGAGGCATGGAGGCAAGTTAAACCATAGTATCTGTAGCTTAGTAACTAATGACTACTTAGTGCTCAGTCAATTAGGGATTCATTGAGGCATAGGGAGAGAGCTAGAAGGTGTCTGTTCCCCACTGCCGTCAAACTCAACATGCAATGTGAAATTAATGGCAAACTCACCTGTTATTTTATATTAAATTTTTCATAGTACTTGATGTATAGCCACTGTTTTCTTTTAATTGACCCTTTGGTGGCATCCCTGCGTTGCCATTAATTATTTATTACATTGGATACCCAGAGCAACTGATTTATAACAACATCGTGCGATAATGTGATAAATGCAAAATTCACTGCAAGAACCCCAGTGGAATGATGCTTGGCAGACTGACTGCTCCTTGTGGTAGTTTCTCTGTTTTTAAATAAGGGAAACCTGTAAAAATTTAGGCTCAATCCGTCATCGGAGTCGGGAGAAAATAACGGGAAAACCCACTCTTGTTTCCGCCAATTCACCGTGTCATGACATGTGTTTAAAATAAATCCGTAATTCTCGCTATCGAGAATTTATATTGTTTTAATGTTTTCTCAAAAAGTAAAGCATTTCATGGAACAATATTTCAAGAGAAGTCTTTCACCGTTACCTTCTGTAAATCCTGTAAGTAATTTGTAATTCTGTGAACTTTTTTTTTTTTTCCTGTACCGAAAGTGTATAATGGCTTTAAAGGCACTGGACAATATTACTCAACATAATTGTTAGCATAAAAACTTACTAGATAACGAGCAGTGGAGAGCTGTTTAGAGTACAAAACATTGTGAGAAACAGCTCCCGCTGAAGTAACATAGATTTTGTGAAAGAGGTAATTTCTCACTCAAATAGTTAAAGACTTCAGGCCTGAAGTCTTTTATATTAGCATCTGAACACAAATTTCTGCAACAAGGATGTTTTTTTCTTCTTTTATTATTCTCTTGCAACTTTGATGACCAATTGAGTCCAAATTTTAGGATTTGTTATTTTATGCATGGTTACAGCAAGTGAGAATACTGGTCTTTGACATTTACCAAAGGTGTCCAGGGGTTGATTTCACAAAGAGTTAGGACTAGTCCTAACTTAGGACTAGTCCTAAGAGATATCAAAAATGTACAGCTAGTCTTAAGTTAGGACGGATAACTTGTCCTAACTCAAGATAAGACGAGTCTCAACTCTTTGTGAAATCCACCCCTGTGTCTTTAAAGCATAAGTCACTCTATTTGAATTTGTAGTCATATCTTTCTCTTTGGGTTAATTAATTAGGAAATTCACAATCTCGAGCCAAAGGGCTTATGACTCAAACAGACCCAAACTCAGTCACAGTGGATCCTCTGCCATTATAACTTGGCTGACTGTCTGTGGGTGTTGCTCAAGGGGGTTGTCTAGCTGTGCTGATGCCCAACGGCAATCAAATAGACACTTCTTGCACTTGTCAAAACTATTCAATCAGCTACAATTCAAGAAACACTGGTTGGTCGCATGTCTTGGCTCCTGATTACAAATACACACATTGAACATGACTAAGTGGGATGTGTAGGCTTCCAGAAAGGTCTAAATTGTGAATTTATGATGATTGGGTAGCAGCCTATGGAACATGTTCATTGAGGGCTGGTATGGGGATCGAGGAGGCTGGTGGGGGAGGGGGAATATGTGCATTGGGGGGCATGGTAGGGGAAGGGGGCATGCAATGGGGTGGTGGGGGAGGGGGAATGTGCGCTTACGTAAAGAATGAGAATTGCTTGATCATAAGAATCTGACTGTAGCATGCATCTTTGGTTTCAGAGAACATAATGTGTTTCTTGCCATTGACTGTGTTCTTTTGGGAACTTGTCTTGCCCTCTAGACTGCCGCGGAGTACCTTCTCGAAGTGTCTCGTTCCAGAGAACATTAAAAAGAACTTTATATTGTTGTACGAGTTGAATCTTTTAAAACAAGTTAGAGTGACTTTAAGTATCAACAGCACAAAGATATAAATTACATTAATACAATGCTTTAATACGCAAGTTTTAATAAGCCATGCTGATTGACAGGGTTATGTCGAGTAATGCTTGGTCGGTTAATACATGAACCTGATGATGTCATTTGATGTTTAGTTCAGACTCTTGTAGAGATACAATCAAGCATATAAGTCACTTGATGGAGTAATACGTGGGCCATGATTGCGTACCTACCCCTGCCTTGCTCTACTTTTCCTGGCGTCCAAATCGGACATCATGCATAACTGCCATTTCAAGTTGAACACTCAGACATTCCGGCCTCTTCCATGCTTGGAATAGCCAACCGTAGCTCAACAAACTAGTCAAATTAAGCAGTTTTTTCTTCTCTTTCTTTCATTGTACAATACTGAAGTGTTTTTGTCAGTTGAAAACACTGATGTGCACGCATTTCCGTTACAGAAGCTACATGTCCCCATAGGATTTGATTTCAGGAGCCACACTAGTGGCACATGAATCAATAGGTAATCCATGCATGAATTGATGGAGCTTATCTATCCTGCGTTAAGCTTCAAGATGTTGGTGGTCTGGCTTTCATACAGGTCATTATGTGTAGCTCCATTTATCTGTTGCACCAATATCTAGGATTGAATGGCAGGTGGTTGTTCAAAGCCTTGCTCTTGTCCCTGCTCTAAGCGCTATAATGTTCTAGTCAAACGACAACATTGTTTACATTTCATTCCAATCTCCCCTATGGGATATTGTCATAACTTGTTATCAAGTGAATTGTCATTACTTGTTATCAAGTGAATCGATGCTATAAGGATTGGAAATGCTTGTAGCCAACAGGCTAGCTCGATGGTTTAGTGGTAAGACATCATCTGCTCTGGTAATGCAAAGGTTGTGGGTTCGAATCTCACCGTATTGATTTGCCTGTGGATTCATTCCAATCTCCCTTATGGGATATTGTCATAACTTGTTATAAAGTGAACTGGAACTGCTTGTAGCCAACAGGCTAACTCGATGGTCTAGTGGTAAGACATCTGCTCTTGCAATGCAAAGGTTGTGGGTTTGAATCTCACCCCTTTGATTTGCCTGTGGATTCATTCCAATCTCCCTTATGGGATATTGTCATAACTTGTTATAAAGTGAGTTGGAACTGCTTGTAGCCAACAGGCTAGCTCCATGGTTTAGTGGTAAGACATCATCTGCTCTGGTAATGCAAAGGTTGTGGGTTTGAATCTCACCCTATTGATTTGCCTGTGGATTCATTCCAATCCCCCTTATGGGATATTGTCATAACTTGTTATAAAGTGAATTGGAACTGCTTGTACCCACCAACAGGCCAGCGCGATGGTCTAGTGGTAAGACATCTGCTCTGGCAATGCAAAGGTTGTGGGTTCGAATCTCATCCTATTGATTTGCCTGTGGATTCATTCCAATCTCCCTTATTTGATATTGTCATAACTTGTTATAAAGTGAATTGGAACTGCTTGTAGCCAACAGGCTAGCTCGATGGTCTAGTGGTAAGACATCTGCCCTAGCAATGCAAAGGTTGTGGGTTCGAATCTCACCCCTTTGATTTGCCGGTGGATTCATTCCAATCCCCCTTATGGGATATTGTCATAACTTGTTATAAAGTGAATTGGAACTGCTTGTACCCACCAACAGGCCAGCGCGATGGTCTAGTGGTAAGACATCTGCTCTGGCAATGCAAAGGTTGTGGGTTCGAATCTCATCCTATTGATTTGCCTGGTGGATTCATTCCAATCCCCCTTATGGGATATTGTCATAACTTGTTATAAAGTGAATTGGAACTGCTTGTACCCACCAACAGGCTAGCTTGATGGTCTAGTGGTAAGACATCTGCCCTAGCAATGCAAAGGTTGTGGGTTTGAATCTCACCCTATTGATTTGCCTGTGGATTCATTCCAATCTCCCCTATTGGATGTTGTCATAACTTGTTATAAAGTGAATTGGAACTGCTTGTAGCCAACAGGCTAGCTCCATGGTCTAGTGGTAAGACATCATCTGCTCTGGTAATGCAAAGGTTGTGGGTTTGAATCTCACCCTATTGATTTGCCTGTGGATTCATTCCAATCTCCCTTATTTGATATTGTCATAACTTGTTATAAAGTGAATTGGAACTGCTTGTAGCCAACAGGCTAGCTCGATGGTCTAGTGGTAAGACATCTGCCCTAGCAATGCAAAGGTTGTGGGTTTGAATCTCATCCTATTGATTTGCCTGTGGATTCATTCCAATCTCCCTTATTTGATATTGTCATAACTTGTTATAAAGTGAATTGGAACTGCTTGTAGCCAACAGGCTAGCTCGATGGTCTAGTGGTAAGACATCTGCCCTAGCAATGCAAAGGTTGTGGGTTCGAATCTCACCCCTTTGATTTGCCTGTGGATTCATTCCAATCCCCCTTATGGGATATTGTCATAACTTGTTATAAAGTGAATTGGAACTGCTTGTAGCCAACAGGCTAGCTTGATGGTCTAGTGGTAAGACATCTGCCCTAGCAATGCAAAGGTTGTGGGTTTGAATCTCACCCTATTGATTTGCCTGTGGATTCATTCCAATCTCCCCTATTGGATGTTGTCATAACTTGTTATAAAGTGAATTGGAACTGCTTGTAGCCAACAGGCTAGCTCCATGGTCTAGTGGTAAGACATCATCTGCTCTGGTAATGCAAAGGTTGTGGGTTCGAATCTCACCCTATTGATTTGCCTGTGGATTCATTCCAATCCCCCTTATTTGATATTGTCATAACTTGTTATAAAGTGAATTGGAAATGCTTGTAGCCAACAGGCTAGCTCGATGGTTTAGTGGTAAGACATCTGCTCTGGCAATGCAAAGGTTGTGGGTTAAAATCTCACCCTTTTGATTTGCCTTTAGATTCATTCCAATCCCCCTTATGGGATATTGTCATAACTTGTTATAAAGTGAATTGGAATTGCTTGTACCCACCAACAGGCTAGCTCCATGGTCTAGTGGTAAGACATCTGCTTTGATGGCAATGCAAAGGTTTTGCGTTTGGTTCTCACCATATTGACTTGCCTGTGGATTCTGTCACAGAACTTGGGAAAACAGAGTATACAGGGGGGGGGGGGCATATAGAAATTGTTTACACCAGTATGGTGGTTAAAAGTATGGAGGAAAGAAACCTTTCTCCATTATGTGATGTAAGTTACCATCTTTCCTGCTTGAGTTGCTGAAGAAATGGTATTATTTCACAACCTTGCTCAAATTAAGCAAGGAACCCTTGCTAAATAGCTGTCGTGCGAAAAGGGTTAAAGAAAGGCTATGGGTATTGTTTATATAAGGGGAAACTTGAATAAGTAAATATTTATAGATATCCTGTTGGGATGAGCATTGTGACTGCACCTTGGCTACTGGTCACAAGGCTGGAGAGTTACACACCTGACTGAACTCAAAGTAGGTGACTTACTGACCAGGTAGTAACAATAACCAATCCTGTCAAACAACCCCTCCAATTAGTCATACTTGACTTCACTTCAAACAGCATTGTCAATATAGTATGATCACTGTAACCAGATTGGCTCACACAATAACTCTTTACATAAAGGATTAAGTCACTTGGACCAATGAAGATGGGCTATTGTGTGTGCTGCTTGCTTAGCTCCCACAATCTGTGCAGATAATCAATATTGGTCTTATGGTGTATCCTTTCTCCATAGACTTAATATAAGACCATCCAGACTTGTAAGAGTGTCAAGGCTCTGAAAGGTGACTGAAGGTGTTGGAGGAAATGCAGGAACAGCAAAAATATATCCTGTTAAATATTTTGAGGAGTTGTTATCATTTAAATAAATTTCATAATGTTCATTTTATACACTGGAATTCATTTCTAAAACTTGAAATAAAAAAAATGCATTTTTATCTTGAATCGTTTTGATGGAATAAGATAGTTAGAGTCATTCTGCCATCTCCTTCTGGAAAGTGACTAAACAGATCTAGAGTGCACAAAAGGAGGAGGCAAGACAAAGCATACCATAATGCTAGAGGCAAACCCACCATATGCCATTCACTACCAAGTATCCTTGCATTAGGCCAAATAAAAACAAATACCAGTTAATCGTCCCCTCCCTCATTCTTTGTTTGAGGCTGCATTCTTTTTTTAATTTTTTTTTTTTTATTTTACATTTTTTTCAAAGAGACAAATTTTCTCTGTATATAATACATTAAACTTACTAATCTTTTAGGAACTTGTAACTACATAAAGTGGCTGGTGACTTTAAACTGAAGAATTGGTGACCTTTGAAAGAAATAAAAAATAAAAAGGCCCTCATCCTCCTATTTTTGGAAAAACCCGAACGATCAACTGGTATTTTTTTTACTTGGCCTTACCTGCTTCACTCAGACGGATTCTCTCTATGGCTTAACTCAATTTTCCACATGCATGCAGTTAGCTGCCTGAGTAACTGAACTGAGTCAGTATTGTATCAACGTAGGCCTCCTTTATGATTTTACACCTTCTTGCTCGCCGTCTCAACAAGATTACACACCTTGGGTCGGCAAGCAGTGGCATTGCAATGATTGGCCGGTGACTAACATACTAAAAGCTGTGTTTGCAAGGAGTAGGAAGCAGTCATGTTTTGAGAGGGATGTTAGAAAAATCTTGCTTGTGTTTTAGAAGGACTGTAGGTTGCATTGTCAATCTACAATAACAACAGCAACCTATATATATGATTTGAGGATTTGCATGGTGAGGTATCAATATATATTTGGTTTGTGTATCTACTTGCCAGGTAGAGTTAGTTCTTTAGAGAACTGTCTTCCTATATTCTACTACCGCGGAGTAGATTTATCGGATTGTCCAGTCAATGTTGTGATGTTAAGCCACAGAAGCTCAGGCCTGCTTTTGGGAATTTCAACTTGGGTTTTGTTTTGGTGATTTCTTTTAATGGAATAATCCTCTAAGGCAGATTGTACTTAAATTTTCAGAGTTTAATTCTTGGAATACGGTGATTTACTGTTTTGACAATATCAAATCTTTATTTTGATCTTGTTGATTTTGATTGTTTCTATACCTTCTTGATTTTATGTATGTATGTATGCTACAAGAAGGCGTCGCTCTACCTTCCCATTTAATTTTTTTGTCGCTTTCTTAGCTGCAAGGGTACTTCTGATATTATCAATAAGTTCTATAGACACAGTCCATATGGTCTGTCCTTGTAGAGTAGGAGGTAGCCTAGGTGTATTATGAGTCACTGACCACCAAGGCACATTTCAACCTGAATGAAGGTCTCTTCAGACCGTCCAATCTATCTGCTCCTCAAGCCCCTGTCTGCCAAACAAACAGTCAGCACAAAGAACTTGACAGAGCACATCTCCAACTCCAAATTAAAACCCTTGTTTTGATAATTGACCAGTGCGAAAGCCGTCATCCAATGGGCTTGTCCGATGATGGTGTAATGGGTTGTAATTCAGACCAGGAAGTTCCCCTTTTTTGCTGTTGGCTAATTGATCCAAATTGCAGTCAGTGATGGGACTAGTTGCTTTACTGCATGTACTGCTGAGTCAGTAAGGTAGGGTGTAGTGATGCTGTAGGCTACATCACAACAATACACAGCTTGCTGACACAGTAACCTTCAATCGGTGCAGGGATTGTCAAGAAGTTAGGCACAATGCCCGTCATATCGTCTGACCTACTTGGGGACCATCAGCCTTGGGGTGTAAGACATTAGCACCAAGAAAGGAGACACCATCAGACACTACCAATGGCACAGAGTATTAAAGATATGAAATATTAGACTGCAGTGCTAGTATGAAGTTACTGCTTCTTAATTGAGGATTAGGCCAAACGTATTCAACACCTTGGTTTGTACCTCAAATTTTCTCTTCTTTATCAGTACCTCAACTTTCCCTTAGAAACATTTCAGAGGTGAGTTACAGTTAAGTGAAATGCAGCAAAAAAATAAAATTTTATAAAATAAAAAAAAATACATGCAGTCAGAGTTTACATTAATTGTGTTCCATTAGACTGGCTGCAGTAAAATACAATTTTACTAATTATTTTGAAAATGAACTTTGCAGAACCCATGGAACAAGAATTTTCATTGTGTAGCCTAGATGTGATGGGGTGATGGATAGGGGGTTCTCAAGCAGAGACAGTGGGTGTAGAGAGATGTAGAATCACAAAACATACCCATCAGCAATAAACAGTGTCGGATTACCAAGTGTTGCTTTTGTCTACCCATAGCTCTACCCATACCCTGTACAACCCAATGCCAAGGAGATGTCCTGTGCTAGTTGACAGCCTTTGTCAATACACACAGCTATATGTATATATGTAGCAAACATGGCATAAGCTGTCATTGTCATTGACACAGGGTAAACCTTTCTACACTACATGTTGATATTGACTGTTGGATTCAGGAATTTGGTTATTGTAGTTGGATGAGTTATTGCCCCATTATAGTACAAAGAGATCAATGCCATGTCTTGTGTGTTTTGTGTTCATCTATGGAGTTTGTGCTGGTGTGGGATTGTATCTTTTCTAATATAAGCACACTGCATTGTGGTTTGCCCAGGACCTCCTCAGGTGTGACATGTATGCAGTCTGTCCACATAGACAGACTAATCCATAGAATATCCACAGTGATCTTTAGCCTGCTATGTATTCATCATTGGATATAATTATTCATGATCAAAAAAGTGTCGTCGTTTTTGTCCTTCCAAGCCCTGTTGTATGTTTGCGGAGCTGAAAATGAAAGCAAATTTTAAGTTCAACATATTACTAAATTTTAAGTTATATTACGGCTGTGACGCCATGCTGCACCCATCCCAGTTTAGCCAAATTTGTGCTGCAAAGGGATCACACTACTCAAGACTCAAGATAACGAGTGCCTTGATTAACCTGGAGCCAAAATTGTTCTTTGGTTGGCAATCACTTGAACCCCCCCCCCCCGCCCCAATCCATTCATGGAAAATACATTATTGATTTGAAAATTTAATTTTAATCTAAACATAATAAGCGCCTTGATTAACTTGGAACCTTTGGTTGGCAATTGCTCACCCCCCCTTGATACATCCATGGAAAATACAATATTTGAAAATTAAATTTTAAGCTAAACATAACAAGTGCCATGCCACATATTCATCATTGGATATTCATGATCCAAAAGGTTGTCATCAACTTTGTAATATATATACCTACTATGTTTTTCCAAGCGCTGTTGTATGTTTGCCGAGCTGAAAATGAAAGCAAATTTTAAGTTTAACATATTACTAAATTTTAAGTTAAACATAACAAGTGCCTTGATTAACTTGGAGCCAGAAATGATTCTTTGGTTGGCAGTCACCCCCCCCCCCCAATCCATTCATGGAAAATACATTATTGATGTGAAAATTTAATTTTAAGTTAAACATAACAATTGCCTTGATTGCCCTGGAGCCTTTGGTTTACAATTGCTGACTCCCCCCCCCCCCCCCCCCCGATCCGTTCATGGAAAATACATTATTGATTTGAAAATTTAATTTTAAGTTAAACATAACAAGTGCCTTTGATTAACTTGGAGCCAAAAATTATTCTAAGATTGACAATCCCTCAACCCCCCCCCCCCGATCCATTTATGGAAAATACATTATTGATTTGAAAATTGTAAGTTTGTTCATGGTTGGTTCAAGTGTACCCCCCATACTCCAGACAAACAACTGAAACACTTTACGTCCTTGAGTACATTTTGTTTCAATCCATGCAATTCATGACGATTCAATCAATGAAATTGCCAAGCATAAACAACAACAACATTGTTAAGTGTAAAGCAAGAAGCGCAAGTATAAAAAAAGCAAGGTAATTATTATTTTTTATAAAAAATCAAGTTTAAACAAGGAATTATAATCCTTTTCTGAACAAGTAGTGGAATTGGGGTCCAAGAGGCATCCCCTTCTCTACCTTTGAAAAGATAGCTATTTTGCCACCCTTTCATTTCTACTAAGCTATTGAAAGGCACTGGACTACTGGTAATTACTCAAAATAATTTTTAATGTTAGCATAAAAACTTACTTGGTAACAAGCAATGGAGAGCTGTTGATAATATACAAAACATAGTGAGAACAGCTCCCTCTGAAGTATCGTAGTTTTTTGAGAAAGAAGTAACTTCTCACTTTGAATTTGAGACCTCAGCTGAGGTCTCTAATTCAAGCATCTGAAAGCCATAATTATTACTTGTGCGACAAGTGTGTTTTTCCTGCCATTATTCTCTCTCAACTTCAATGACCAATTGAGCTCAAATTTTCACAGGTTTGTAATTTTATGCATATGTTGAGATACACCAAGTGAGAAGACTGGTCTTTGACAATATTACCAAAGGTGCACAGTGCCTTTAAACATTATTTGTCACTAAGACTTTTATTATGACTTTTCCCACCCACTAGGTGTTCCGTATTAAAATATTTTAACTGCTTTTATAATTTTTTTATTTTAATTTTGGATAAAAAGGATAACAACTGCACATGGGCATTGATTTATGCATGTAGTCTGGTATTATACAGATTTAATGTTAACTCTAGTGGAGTATAAATATTAATAATGTTCAAAGGTTGCTATGCCAGCCACACTGTTTTCCCTCATCTATAGAAATCTTGACACACACATAGCCTATTAATAGTGCAAGAAGCATCACTGAAACCTGAGCCTCCTCGGGAATAAGCTGGATTTAGACAAATTAAAAATTTGTATTATATCCACATTCAGTTGATTTTTTTCATGACTGAAAACATCAACAGAAAAAAGCTACATGGTTCCTTTTACAAATTGATTTTCATAGTTAATGTTTAAACAATTAATAATAAAAAAAAACAGGAAACGGAGAAATGTGAAGACATTTATTCTGGGGGGCGGTAACCATCTGTGCAAATTTCTCAGAAAAAGAAGAATTGTTTTCATGATCAATTAATGGGTAGGTAACCAGAGATTATGTTAAATGGTCCCCTGCGATCTAAATGTGATTACCACCCCTTACAAAAAAAACCCTGTAAGAATCTTATAGGAATAAAAGAAGTGCCGAAAAATCTATAGGAATTCTATAGGAATCCTATATAAATCCTATATAGGATTCTATAAGTATTTTGCCTATAGATAGGACCTTTTTGTAAGGGACCTAAGTCCCTTTCACACAAGAGCATTTTATCAAGGGTCCCTTGCTAAATTATAGCATGGTTGTACATACAATGTACCTCGTTTAAAGCCATTATACACTTTCGGTAAACAGTATTGTCCAAGTCCCACACTTCGTGTATCACAACTTACATATAAAATTAAAAACCTGTGAAAATTTAGGGTCAATCAGTCATCGGAGTCGGGAGAAAATAACGGGAAAACCCGCTCCTGTTTTTGCGCGTTTCGCCGTGTCATGACATGTGTTTATAATAAATCCGTAATTCTCGCTATCGAGAATTGATACTGTTTTAATGTTTTCTCAAAAAGTAAAGCATTTCATGGAATAATATTTTAAGAGAAGTCTTTTGCCATTACCTTCTGTACACCCTGTAAATTATTTGGAAATCTGTGAACTTTTTTGTTTGTTTCTCGACCGAAAGGGTCCAATGGCTTTAAAGGAAAACAATTGTTCTTCTACTGTCCAAGTTCTGTTGCAAAATCTTGTTAAACATTGCTACACTTTACAACCATGCTAAAATTAAGCAAGGGACCCCAGTTAAATTGCTGCCGTGTGAATAGCACTTGAGACTCTATTCTCAAGAGTGTTGTTATGTGAACATGTTTGCAAGTTAAATCAAAGGAGTGGTTTCTGTAATGGGCTTATCTCCTCTTATCAAAAGCCAGGACTGACCACTGACCCAGTTCACACACCTACCCCTTTGTTGTGATTATCACATAGACCTCACACAGATAACAGTTTTTTTGTAAATGAGTGCACACACAACCAATGTGATACAAACTCTTTGCCCATCACACAATTTCTCTCCAGTTGAGGCGGTTTCTGAGCAAAAGCATGACTAGCTGACCATAGTCATACAATTTCTAGAGTCATCTAACTTACATACTCCCGCTGAATTGAACAACATAGAGGGGTTGTAAAAATGGGAAAAACCATACAGTTTTGGTCACCCCTCCATACAGAGTGGAGATGCCCCTTGTAATCTCACCATTCATACTGCTGTTCATTAATTGCACTGTGGGCACACTTTGCGTTACACTCTCACAGATCTTACCGCTGGCTACAACTAGACCAGTCATTCAGGGTCAGGAGAACAGTAGTAAAGCAGTGAAGTAGAGAGGAGCAACGTGTGTATACAGCCAGCCCGGCTGTACCATACCACCACTGGATATCAAGAGAAGGAACTAGCGATCTCTAGGAAACGGGGGAACATCGATGTGAATGTTGTATGACCACAAGGTGGCAAGGTGTTATGTGCTAGCATTGATTGTAGGAGAGACCATCATCAGCTGAGGACTAAAAAACAGGATGACATACTGCATCAGGCTATTAGTGGTGTCAATCTGCATGTGGAGGCATATCCAACCATCTCAAGCGCAAGGTAAGTATTTCCATTGCTTTGTTTATTGATTCAACCAACACAATACCATAACACGCTGAGTGTCAGTAGATCAACCCAGTATATACAAAGTGATGGAATGCTGGTAAAGTCAAACGTCAAACCATATTATGCAGCGTGTAGAATAATTTCTACCTCAATGGTTTGTGTGGATTTTTATACAGAGGCAAAATTTTAATAATGCAAAGATTTAAACCATTTTAAGAAAAAAAAAATAAAAAAAATTGCCATCTTTAATTTCAGGTATAGCTAGCTTCGAGGTATTAATAAGCCTGTGATATATTTTATGATGCAGTGTGTGATTTTTCTTAATTCAAAATAGGACCTTTTAGCCATACTTGTTTTTTTCATTTTTTTTCTTTCCGGAAGCAGCTTGAAGATCCTGTCACATTGATAACAAAAAACTTAGAAGCCTGAGAAACTAATACCAATATCTTTGTATTTAAGTTTTATGGCTATATTTACAATGTTAATCTTGGGTCATTTTGGGAGTTATATTGATTGGTTTATTTCACAAATATAAGCTTCACAGCCTTAAAGCCGTTGGACCCTTTCGGTAAACAGTGTTGTCCAAGACCCACACTTTGTGTACCACAACTTCTATATCAAATAACAAACATGTGAAAATTTAGGCTCAATCGGTCATCGGAGTCGGGAGAAAACAACGGAAAAACCCACCCTTGTTTCCGCGCGTTTCGCCGTGTTATGACATGTGTTTAAAATAAATCCGTAATTCTCGTTAACGAGAATTTATATTGTTTTGCTGTTTTCTCAAAAAGTAAAGCATTTCATGGAATAATATTTCAAGAGAAGTCTTTCACCATTGCCTTCTGTAAACCCTGTAAGTTATTTGTAAATCTGTGAACTTTTATTTTTTTTCTGAACCGAAAGGGTCCAATGGCTTTAAAGCCATTGGACACTTTCGGTAAACAGTATTGTCCAAGGCCAACACTTCGTGTATCACAACTTATACATAAAATAACAAACCTGTGAAAATTTAGGCTCAATCGGTCATCAGAGTCTGGAGAAAATAATGGGAAAACCCACTTTTGTTTCTGCACGGTTCGCCGTGTCATGATATGTGTTTAAAATAAATCTGTAATTCTGGATATCGAGAATTGATACTGTTTTAATGTTTTCTCAAAAAGGAAAGCATTTCATGTAATAATATTTCAAGAGAAGTCTTTCACCATTACCTTCTGTAGACCCTGTAAATTATTTGTAAATTTGTGAACTTAAGGAGGCTGAATTGCGTTATTTATTTTTTTACATCATTAAAGGCAGTGGACACTATTGGTAATTACTCAAAATAATTATTGGCATAAAACCTTACTTTATAACGAGTAATGGGGAGAGGTTGATGGTATAAAACATTGTGAGAAACAGCTCCCTCTGAAGTGACCTAGTTTTGGAAAAAGGAGTAATTTTCCACGAATTTGATTTTGAGACCTCAAGTTTAGAACTTGAGGTCTCGAAATCAACCATCTAAACGCACACAACTTTGTGTGACAAGGGTGGTTTTTTCTTTCATAGTTATCTTGAAACTCCATCGACCGATCGAGCTCAAATTTTGACAGGTTTGTTATTTTATGCATTTGTTGAGATACACCAAGTGAGAAGACTGATCTTTGACAATTACCAATAGTGTACACTGTCTTTATGAAAAGTAAAAAATTGTATCGCTTTCCTCAATGGTATTTTGACTTTGCAAGAAATCCAGAGAATACAAAAATATTCACTTGGCATCCCCCTAGGCAGGATGTGTTCATGCTCTGCATTAATCGATTGTATTTTGGATTCTTAAAATTGACAATTGTTATCATCAATGGCTTCACTGGTCAACAAATTATTCAACAAATGTTTGATATTGATCTGATCAGAAGTGATGCAAATCTCCCTCATGATGGTTAAAGCTATGGTAACTACCCCTAAAATTAGTGGCAATAAAAACTTACTTGGTTAGAAGTACCCTAGATAGTATAAGCATAAGGCATAGTATGAGGCATTTTGAAAACCATTTCACTTTGAAGTAATGTGGTTAAACATTAATTTCTCAGATTGTGTTTTCCAGTTAAAAATTGATATTCCTGAATGGACTAAACTCCTAGGGAAGTTCTGCGATAACTCAAAAACTTTGTGAAATGAAATTTAACCTATATTATTATTATTATTATACATCTATATAGGATTAAAACAATCAAAGGGTTGCGAAAACCAAAGGTATACATTTCCATTAAAGAGTATGATCCCTTGTAAACTGGACTCAACAGGTGAACATTGTACAAAAATACAAAAGATTAAGGCCGTATCCAAAACATCAACTTTGGCTGCAGCTACGGCTTGGTCACCGCGTCTGCCTGTGTTGAAGACGCTCGAGATCTAGCCGTAGCTGTAGCCGAAGACGCTGTTTCAGACACGGACTAACAAAGGAGGTTGACTTGTACTGCCTAGGAGGTGGGCTTGTACTGCCTCTCTCATGGGTTCATCTATAAGATATATGAAAGTAGCTCTAGGCTCTAAACAAAGCGAAGTACATTCATCATGTGATACAGGGTTGACCAATCATGAGACTCATGAATGGTCAACCCTGTATCACATCAGAGTCTCCTCTTATCAGCCTGGGGTTATAATTAATGTTCCATGAAACATGAACCCTTACTACTCATTTTGGGGGAGGGAGGGGGGGGGGTAGAGGAGAAGTTGAAAGCATCTGATCTCATTGAACGAGGGTTGATCATTAAATCCAATACTGGTATGATCGGGCTGATCATAGAGGGATAGAAGGAGGAACCTAAGATGTCCATAGAGGGTAAATGAAACGGCTTTTACTTCATCCTCTGGTAGGGTGTCATATTCAACCTTAACTATCACTTTCATCATCTTAAAGGAATGGTATAGGCCTGTGTGTTCCGGGAAAGGGCACCGAGGCATTTTCTCCTCGGTAAAGGGCCCCCTATGAGGAAATTGTTAGTTATACTGGAGCATTTCAAGTGCACCAAGTCATAGAGCAAGTCGTAGAAATATAACATTCTACATCCGTTGTTGTACCATCAGCCTGGGGTTATAATTAATGTTCCATGAAACATGAACCCTTACTACTCATTGGCGACATCACATGCAACAAAGGCAATTGTCAATGGTCATTGCCTTGGTGCCTTCTAAAAAGCTCTAGTAGAAGTTTACCATCTTCTCATAGTGTTCCCTCACCAAGGAAATTCAAATATGCCTCGTTGCCCATGCCCTTTCCCAAAACAAAGCGTACATGCATGCTACAGCCATTAATTCATACACAGGCGTTAATAAGTTTCAAACATTTATGATTTATGCTTGATTCAGCTACAATGTGCTTGTTTTTGCACTCAGTTTGGGGAGGTGACAGCCTCTGATTATTATGCAGCGAGAAGATTTCAATAAAATGTAAATCTGTAGCTTGGTTGGGTTGAAATGGCCGAGACTGTTGACATAAATTACTTTAACTGTTTTTTGTGTGTCATAGTTAAAGTCCCATAGCAATTTGATATGAGGGGCTATTCTGAATAGTCAATGTTTTTTACCGAAATTGTGGCTGAGTAGGTTAAAACAAAATAACAGATATCGAACAATTTATAAAACAAATTATGCAGGCCTATATATTAATCCTAAACAAATAAACACAATTATCTCCTACAGATAAATCCCTGATTACAAGTATTGTAAGTACAGTGTAAATATAATCTCTCATTAATTCATCTTCTAGCTGCCTGGTTATATTTAAATAAACAATTTTGAAAGAAGAGTGCTAATTTCATCCCTTGTTTTTTAATTACACAAGGTTGTGTTCGGTGAAGCCAATCAAGCTTTAGAAAACAACTGATGTTGGAGACCTTAAATATCTGGTTCATTTGTGGCATTACTTCAGTGCTGCAGTGTGTAGTAAGCTTGGGCGATATCGATTTATTTTATTCATGATATATCGCAGACAATCTATCGCGATATTCGATATAATCGCGATTAATTAAATTTGACATCATCAGTCTTCAAACTCCCAGTGAAAGTTGTAGAAGAGACAGTGACAGCATAAGAGAGGTGTTCTAATGACCTATTCTTCTGGTTTTACTCCAAATCTATGGGGTGCATGATGTCTCAGCTAGAAAATACATCCCGATATTGCGATATTTAATCGATATCGCGGTATATCGCGATATATCGATATTTCAATAAAAACCAAATTGATCCGATATCAAAATCGTTTCCAAGTTAGTATCGCGATATTCGATAATATCGTGATATCGCCCAAGCTTAGTGTGTAGATAATATCATGAAGCAATTCAATATTCAAAAATATAAAAATTGGGTTGGCAGGTGGGTCAAAACAATGTCAAACATTTTTATTTTTATACTGACTATTCTGAGAGGCCCCTAAGTAACACTTATTTGCAGGCCTGAAACTTCACGGAGGCAACAAAGGTGATTGCCTCCATGCTCCCTGGTCATTGCCTTGGTGCCCTTGAATTGCTCCAGTAGAAATTTACAATTTCCTCATAGCCCGGGTGTCTTTTACCAAGGAGAACATGCCTTGGTGCCCTTTGCCCTTTCAAAACAAAGCATACTTGTCTGTACATGTATTTGGTGGTAGGTTGAAGGGTATATTGGTGTCTGGGTTCTTAATTTACATGCCTTACATGATGAACACATCAGAAATTGAAAGTTAGCAATTTGAAAATAGGTCTATAATTTTCCTGTTAACAAGAATGATAGAAAGGATATTTTCAAAGTCTATCTTCTGCAACTCTGAATTCTTGGTATAAAGCTGCTGATAGTATTTTTAACGTAGTCAATTTATTCCAGTCGTAGGTAATGCAAGGTTATCTTTCAATTATTCTAATATTATTGAGGGACAATTACTGTAAATTACAGTGTAAATATAGTCTCACATTAATTCAGCTTCCAGCTGCCAGTGCCAGGCAACTTAAACAAAGCATAATTATGCTTAATAGTGTGATTCTAAAATTAAAACTAACGAGAGAGGGATTTTGAGATTTTGCCATTTTGTTATTGCATCTCAGCCAGTAGGCCTATCCAAATATCAAATTATGATGAGGTCAGTTTGTAGAAGGGAAACATTTACAATGGGGATGAACAATAGCTGTTGTGCTTGTCTACTCAGCAATTGTTCAGAGACAATGAGGAGGTAGTTGCGTTGTTTGCAATATTGTATGAAAGCTAAGTATGGCCATCCCCTGGCTGCTACAATCGCAAGTGTCTCCCGAGCTCAGTCAGCTTTGTGTGGAGTTGAACTCAATTTGCCATGAGTCACTAAATGACGCTTCATTTCACATGCCAAAAATTACCTCCAGATATGAGTCTAGAATTTGATGGAGCCACGGACAATACTTGTCTGCTGCCTACTGAAGTTCACTATCAGTCATGATGATTAAAAAAACATGTAGGAATTACTTTGAAATGTATGACTTCTGGATTCATCATTCTTTATAACTCCATAATCAGCAAGTGTGTGAAATTCTCATGCATGGTGTATAATGGTAGCACCTTCTGGTATCCACCAAAATCATACACTCTCTCATTTAAAGACAGTGGACACTATTGGTAATTACTCAAAATAATTATTAGCATAAAACCTTACTTCTTGGTTACAAGTAATGGGGAGAGGTTGATAGTCTAAAACATTGTTAGAAATGGCTCCCTCTGAAGTAACGTAGTTTTCGAGAAAGAAGTAAATTTCCCTGAATTTGATTTTGAGAACTCAGATTTAGAATTTGAGGTCTCGAAATCAGCCACCTGAAAGCACACAACTTTGTATAGCAAATGTTTGATGAGCTTTGGTCTCAACTCGCCCTCAAAATATTTATTTAATTTTTCATTTCTACAAAACAAGCTGGTACCTGTCAAGTCTTGTACATTTATGCGTTGGTAATATTGTCTTGGTTATAAATCTCTGGACTTTAGCCAACATGGGGGAGGGGAGCCAATTTTGTCGGATTGTCTAGTTCTTAATTTTGTTAATATTGCAAACTCTGCCAACAGGGAGGTGCAAGAGAAGTTGATCATGTAGTGCAGAAATAATCTTGGGCTGCTGCCAACTGAAAAAGAGAAGGAATTCCCACATTCTAAAATACAATTAGCTTGCATTCTGTAGAATCGTCCAATTAGTAATAGATCATAATATTTCTAAATCATATTATGTTAGGCTCTTGCGCTGCTGCTGTGTTGTGCGGTAATAATTAGCAAAGTTTGTCACTGCCTTTGCGCACTGTAAGTTGTTGTATCAGCTAGATGAATACAAGATGACCCCAGGGTGATTGGCTGTTACAACTGATGTTTTGTTTAGCATCAGAGTGGTAGTGCTTGCCCGTAGCTGTATTTCCCTACAACATACGTGTAATCACTGGGATGTAGCCACTCTTATCAGCTCATCTTTATTCCAAAGATTCAATTAATAAAACATACTGAGATTTCGTGAGACAAGCGCGAGCTTTGAGGCAATGTATGCAGTTGGGTTATGCTCATGTGTTTGTTTGTTGATGGAGCATCTTTGAGCTGCAGTGGCTTTGGTTGGGTTCCCTGTATGTCAATATAATCATTACCCTGATTATATGTTAAAGGGGCCAGTTCATTTACTTGGCAACCTCAATTCTCAGAGAAATAAATAGCTGTTGTAAACTGCTTCACTTGGCAACCTCAGTTTTGAGGAAAACATTTGTTAATTGCCTGATGTTTCAACCCCAGCGGGTCTTTCTCAAAGGCTAAATTTTGTGACATATTCTGTTTGAGAGATAACGATGTGAAAACATCAACTAATATGACTAAGAAGTAGGATTTTTTTTATTACGAAAAACTTTTATTTTGGTGTGAATCATCTCCAGAAAGCTTCATGGATGAAAGATGATATTTGCAGTTTGTCTGAACAACTCATGTTCTAGACTAGTCTTTGTAATTTTCCAGAAAAACTGTAAAATATTCCTGCGTGACCGAAATGACTTTCTGACAGGTAATTAGAGGTTTTTCTGTCATACCTTCATGGCTGCATGGAGGGGTTCAAACGGTCAGGGAGTGAGTCCTTCTCATAGAGAACGATGACATTTACTGACATTTTCAGATAATTTATCTTAGAATGATGAGCGAACTTTGTGTATTGTTAGGGTGAAGTTCCTTCTTCTTTTTTGCTGTGCAGTATCACCAGAATGTGTTGTGTTATACAATGTGTCAACATGAATGTTAATATTGAAACTGGCAATTAAGGCAACAAATCCCACAAGGCGAAGTCCCAGAGGGGATCAACCCCAAGCCCCATCAGCTGTGACACTAGGCAGGCACTGCTAGCTTAAGGCTCCCTGTGGCATATTCTATCAGTCAAGAAAACATTCAAGGTTTTACCGCTTTTACTTCACCTCATGTGCAAGTGAGCATATAATTGGTTTAAAGGTGGACTGTCACTCACTTTGTGTTGTGTGTGAGTTGCTTGATGGACTGTCAACATTGTTTTAATACAGGTTCTAAAACTCCCAAATAAACAGAAATTTTATCGAATTCAGTTATAATTGAACAGGGAACCAACTAAACCAATATATCAATTTCACATTTCGTGGCTCACAGGCCAAATTGGACGGATTTACAATCAAATATTAGCAATAAATAGCAAGGTTAAGAGACAAGGTTAAAAAAGTTCCATTAAAATTTAATATGGTCTCAGTTTTGATAGAAAATTATCATTGTGCAAATTGCTTAGAACTATGAAAATGCAACCCAAGGTTGTTTAGAAACTGCAGAGTTGTCATACGTTGAATGTTTTTTCACAATGGAGTAACTATTGCCCCTGGTGATGTTGATTACCATCCAAAATGTTATTTTAGATTGTTACATTGTTCCAAGGATGTGCCAGTTTTGCACCCACAATACGCATTGGAATTGTCCCCTCAAAGATGTAGTTGGGGGGGGGGGGGGGCTTCCCCATATGAACATTTCTAGTTACTCTAAAGTCCTTTTCACATGGCAGCAATTATGCAGGGTCCCTGGCTTAATTTGAGCATGGTTGTGATTGTAAAGCTTTATAAATTACACTTCTTGCCAAAGGTCCCCAGTGAAATCTTCTTGTAAAATTTGCCATCCTTTGTGGACAGAATAAATATTGTTGTTCTTTCACATGAGGTTCATAGCCTGATGTTTTGCAACCATGCTAAAAAGTAAGCAAGAGACACTTGCTAAATCGCTGTCGTCTGAAAAAGTCTTGAGGTGCTATTCACACGACAGAAATTTAACTGGGGTCCCTTGCTTAACTTTAGCAAGGTTGTAAAATGTAGCATTGTTTGACAAGATTTTGTAAGAGAATTTAGGCACTCGACAGTAGACAAAATTGTTGTCACACGAGGTACGCTTTGTAAAATGTTACAACCATGGTACAATTTAGCAAGGGACCTTTGCTAAATTTCTCTCATGTGAAAGGGGCTTTAAGTCTACAAAGATGCAGTTCCAGGCTTCTGTAACACTCTTTCTTCTGAGCGAGGATATCATTTACATCAAACAGGAAGGCCTCTGGTGACAATGACATCATTATGCCTTGATCATCTTCAGGGTACTACCTGACAGCCCCAGCTCAACACACAATGTATGCTCATGTTAGTCATGTAGGAAAACAAACACAGACAATAGTTACATGATTTCTGTTTCATCCAGCAGTGAGTTTTGCTGCCCGCAGTCTTTTGGTCTTCAACCATCTGACTGTTTTTATTATGCCTAGTATTAAGCACATCAAATACACAGCTTTTTTCTGAGTGTTGTTGTACCACTCACTCAGCTTGTTTGTTAGCTGAGAACAAAATAAGAAAACATAATCAGCCAAAATAAATTGTCAGATTTGTTTGTAACGGCAGTTAACGGTTGTATGGCTTCTGACTGGCACCCCCGAACAAAGATATTGACAAAATAGGGACACTGCCAATATATGGCTAGATAGCTCAGTTGGTAGAGCGCCGGCACGTTAATCCGGAGGTCGTTGGTTCGAATCCCACTCTAGTCAATTCTTTGTTCAACCCCAAAAATCATTTGTTGTTTATGACGGGTCCTAACTTTGCTTTGCTTTCCTCAGCAATATGTTTTTTTAGCAATACCTTTTCCGTAAGCAGCTATGTATATAATTAAATTGGACTCTGTAATGCAAAGAGTCATAAAATTAGCCAAAGGAAATTTGAATTTAAACAAACCAAAATAAGCGTGTTTACTTTAAATTATAGATTTGTAAAATAGTCGCCAAAGCTATTCTGTGTTGTTTACATCTGAAAGTGTACATGAATACTGGTAGCCAATAGAGCAATGTTGTACAATGGTTGTTCAGTATCTTCACAATTGCACCTTATTTCTTTATTACTAGTTTATAAGTTGTTAGGATACAATGGCTGTGTGTAGCTTGTGTGTCGTGATAGCTACTGGCAATATTGGATCACTCGTGGAGTATGTGAATGAATGCTAAACCTGTATCTATTCAGTTTGTCCATTGACATAGAATAAAATCAAAACCCAAGCTTTGTTAATTAAGTCCGTTAGAGGGTAATGAGCTACCCTGTACTTGCCAGTGTTTGGATTGTGGATTCTACGTGTGGAATCAATAGGTTGTGATGTAATGAAGTAGCGTTGGATGCGGCTGGGAACCTTAGCTTCAATGTCAATGGCGCTGACTTCAAGATTGTAATTGACTTCAAGAGACAGTTTTACATTTAACCATAGAGTAAGGACAGAGTCCTTAATGTAAATTAGGTGTGCCATAAGCCCGGCTCATACTTCCTGCAAATGTGAATGCGATGCGAATTTGACGTGAATTTGACGTCACAACCCTTCTTTCTCAGCGATATTCGCAAATAAGTTGAGCGGAGTTAACTGCTGCGAATTATTTGTTGTGAATTTGTGAAGTATGAACCAGGCTTAAAGGCTATTAAAAATTCAATGGAGGTGTTATTCCATTTTACATTTAAATGACAATTTTAGCAAGGAGGTACAAAATGCAAATAGGGTTCCCAATATTAAGAAGGTCCGGCTTGTGGCATGGGGTGGGGCTATGGTTAGGGGTGCCTAAATTGATCAAGTTTCTAAAATTGTTTATTTGTGATTTTGTTTTTCCCTTTAACAAGGATGATATCCACCTTAAATAGACCCTAGTTGCCGCTCTGGATTGTGACTAATATAGAAGTATATATCTGGTGTCCCAAATTAATGCTGAGACAAAGTGCAAGGCCACCATCCTCTGACCCTACCCCGGGGTGCCTCCAAGCCCCAGTCATTCCACTCTGGTCTAGACACTCCTCTGTCTAACACCATAAAGCTGCGATAGGTACATCTATTAGAGAACAAATATTCAACAAAAAATAATTTGCAACTTGAGTTTTAAACTCAGTGGGAAGCCTGTAGCAAAAGATGTGAATCACATGAATGTTTTGCAAGCAATTATTTCCCAAGGAAACAACTCTTCCATCGTCAGTAAATTCATTTGAAAGGGGAATTGGGTTGTAAATGATGCTACAGTTGACTTTGGGCACTCAGTTGTACATAAGTTCATTTAATTTCAGTAGAATACTTTCTGTATCTCTAATTGACTATTGGAGCATGGAGCATTACACAGCAAAGTCTTGAGATGCGGTTAATGAAGACTTAGTGAAATCTTAAGATGAAGTGTTATCCTAAGGGAAATCAATTAGGACCCTTGATCATTGATCTTCAGCATTATGCACATTAGAGAGTAAGCTTCGGTATGCTTGCATAATAGTAAGTTAGAATCATTTGGCTACAGTTAAACACGGCAAGATGCAAGCTCAGTTATTGAAAACCTTTTGTTTATTCTAAATGTCAAGTCTTCAACTGTTAAATGTTTTAATGTAAAATTCACTTCTTTTGTTTGTAGAATTTTCATAAAAATGGGATGTAAACCTTTCTGTTTGTGTCAAGGGGTTTGATATATTTTGTAGATCAAGGTTTTTGCCATGACATGAATCCCTACTCACTGAGAATGAAGAAGAATGTAGTATGGTGTACTGTAGAAGTTTCAGCTTCATTAGTCATCAAATTATTGAGAAAAATAATCATTTTGTTTATTCTTTGGAACTAATGGTATATTTTGTTGATCGTCAATCTATTGGAGTACTCTGTTTCATATGCACTGCAATATTTCTCCACCATGACAGAAGCAGGCCTGATACTTCATGGAGGCAACAGAGGCGATTGCCTTGGTGCCCTTGAAATACGGGGCCCTTAACCAAGGAAAAAATGCCTAGGTGCCCTTGCCCTTTCAAAAAAACGAAGCATACAGCCCTGACAATATTTCTCAACCATGACATAAGTCTGCACTATACTGCACGCTATACACAGCCCTTTAATATTACAAAGTTAATAACCTGTGTTGACCAGCAGTAGATGATTTGATTACCCAGCACGCAAAATTGCTCAAGTCAAATTAGAAACCAATGTAAAATCAGATACAGGTCTCATGGCTTGTTTGGATTAACCCATCCTTTGCTAGAAAATTAATAGATTGGGAATCATTTAAAAATGAGTATTAAAGTCATGTCGTCTGATAGATATTTCCTTGAATTTGCAATCTTTACGATGGCAGATTGATTTGGTATTTAGAAATTACTTCTTTCTCAAAAACTACATTACTTTAGAGGGAGCTGTTTCTCACAATGTTGTATAATATCAACAGCTCTCCAGTGCTTGTTACCAAGTAAGTTTTTAAGCTAACAATTATTTTGAGTAATTACCAATAGCGTCCAGTGCCTTTAAAAACTTTGTTGCCATATGTATTTCATAATTGAATTTCAAGAGTTCTATAAACAACACTGCAGCAAAATAGCTTTAAGATATTTTGCCTTCTGCCAAGTGATGTTTTTTTCTTCCAACTTTAAAATTGATAACTTTGTATGAATTCACATTGCAAAAATGATATTGTCTTTAGTGCGGCCTGAAGACACTGCACTAGCGTCTGTATTGTAAACCCTTTAGTGTATTTCTCTGCAAATAAAGCATTGCGTCCAATCAGACAGTGTTTATCTTGGTTAATGTTGGTACAAAGTAACCAGTATTTGTTTTCTCCGGTATAAATCATCTACATAAACTGGATGTGTACTGTGGCTGCATGCTCATGAAATTATAAACCAGTAACGAAACCTCCAAAAGACCTTATGTATTGACATCATCAAGCCGCCATCTAAAGTAAAACTATGATGTAACAGTGCAAAACACCCCGCTAAATGCGTGTCGCGCACTGGATCAGCCAATGAGCTTCCTTCTCTTGACCTAGTTGAGGGCGCTCTACTCAAATGACGTCATCTGCATATGGTCTATAGGTAGGACAGAAAGAGACATTTCATCTATCATAGTCCTCATTTCTCTAGGGCTCTAATTTGGTCAATGGTTCAAATCTGTATTCTTTTCTACAAACACGTCATTCAAATACATGAATAATATCATCATTGATTTCTTAAATGCAGTGAATACTATTGGTAATTACTCAAAATAATTATTAGCATAAAACCTTTCTTGGTGATGAGTAATGGGGAGAGGTTGATGGTATAAACATTGTGAGAAACGGCTCCCTCTGAAGTGCCATAGTTTTCGAGAAAGAAGTAATTTTCCACGAATTTGATTTCAAGACCTCAAGTTTAGAACTTGAGGTCTCGAAATCAACCATCTAAACGCACACAACTTTGTGTGACAAGGGTGTTTTTTCTTCCATTATTATCTCGCAAGTTTGATGACCGAATGAGCTCAAATTTTCACAGGTTTGTTATTTTATGCATATGTTGAGATACACCAACTGTGAAGGCTAGTCTTTGACAATTACCAATAGTGTCCACTGCCTTTAATGATATCATGTCATTTTCTTTACATATATGGATTTAAGGTTTCTTATAGTTTTTGATTAGAATGCATATTTAGCCTTTTTGCAAGAGAGCACCTTTTAATAAGTGTTGAACCATGTGTCATGTGATGACCTTTCGCATTCAAATAAATAAATAAACGTGTCAAAAACAGCAATATTATTCTACTCCTCCTTTTCCGTAGTAACTCGTGTCAATGACGTTATTGAATGCCGTCAAATTTTCAGCGCAGATTCCGACGATAACACAAGTTTATCTTCGTGATTTCAATTACGCTAAGATTGGAATGACATTTAGAAGAATGTAGTGTTGGATGAGAGAGTAGATGGCTTGTGTACCGGTAGCCCTTTTTCCTGTGTCCATACGATTCTAAGCAGACCTATGTTGATTTTAGTAAGGCTCGTGTCATGCTCACCCAAGCACATACAAATAGCACCCCATGTAGTACATCTGCAAAGCTGCGATAAATAATGCTTGGTTAGCTACAGAAAAAGTCATCAGTTATCCCCTGTTTGCAGGCAAAACAAAACAAAATCCACACACAGTTTTTTGGCGGAGTGTTTTTATTAGCTGGAGTTGTGTGCTCAGACTCTGGAATCCGGGGGAAAAGTTGGGATGAAAGCAGTAATTGAGTGACTGTGATTGGAGATAGCAGAGTCAATATTGGTAGGCTTTATAGTGTAGGGGTGCCGCCACTATTGATTGGAGGGTGATGGACTTGGCGCTACGTTTGCATCGGACTCGGATCTCACTCTAGAGGACTTCATCGTCGCAATCAAAATCGGTCATTCACAAAAAAAAAGAATCCGGTCAGATCTGCCATTTAGTCCTAGACAAGTTTTTCTGCGGAAGACAAATCCTAAGATTTCTGTAGGTGCAGTTTGAGCCGCTTCAATCTCTCAGGGACTGAGTTTTATCGGAGATGTTTATTTAAAAAACTTTTGAAGAAAAAATAATGACTGATGATTAAAAAAATGGCAATTACTAAAACAAAATATTATTCAATTTAAAAAAGAGTAAATTTTGTATTATTATTATTATTGTTACAGTTTAAATTTAGGAAGGATTCCGAAAAGTATTTCAAATTAGCACAGAGATCAGTTGACAGTGCATCTGCAAACTTTTTTTTGGCGTTATTCCAAAAAGTGATTTGAGACATTGAATGATCAGACTGCAGTAGAGGTCTGCAGGCATTATTGGATAGGTTCAACAATGAGCATTAGTCTTTGTCTCCTAAAATACCACATTTTACTCAAAACTCCACACTCTGGTTTGAAATGAATACCCTGGTTTTGTTGGATTATGATGGGTTTGTACTTAATATTGCATATACATTGTTTAGTAAATTCATTTGCAAGAAAATGTTTGTTTGTTTCCCCTTGTATTTTGACCCTTTTTATTATAATTAGGTTCCCAAATGATCATGGGCTACCATCATAAAAGCAGGTTGAAAATAAACAATATGTTTTAAGCAATTTGGGTATGAAGCGAGGCATTTTTGGTGGACTAAATTCCCATGTATAAATTGCCTTGGGTGCAAATGCTGTTAACATAAGAGCAAGAAAGACCTACTCTGTAGAATTGATAGGCTTACATACAATGCATAGCTAATCTGAATAAACCATGCATAATGGTGAGTTACATGCTGTTACAGTTTCAATCACAACTTCTAAGTACCACCGTGAACCCAAAGTGTAAACCACTCAACTTTTTTTCATCATTAAAGGCACTGGACACTATTGGTAATTACTCAAAATAATTGTTAAAACTGACTTGGTAACGAGCAATGGAGAGCTGTTGATAGTATGAAACATTGTAAGAAACGACTCCCTCTGAAGTAGCGTAGTTTTAAAAAAAAAGGTGATAATCTCACTCAAATATTAAAAGACTTCAGGCCTGAAACCTTTTTAGGCATCTGAAAGAGCACAAAGTTGTGCAGCAAGGGTGTTTTTCTTTCATTATTCTCTGCAACTTCGACGATCAATTGAGTCCAAATTTCCACATCTATTTGTTATTTTATGCATTGGGATACACCAAGTGAGAATACTGCGCTTTGACAATTGCCTTGTGTCCAATGCCTTTAAAGGAATGGAACATCCTCACTTTTTAGTGAGACAAATTCACTCAAAGTCTCTCAAAAAGATTGTCTTAAATTAATCTCAGAATAATTTTGTAACAGGTGAACTCTTTCTTGTTCTTTTCAATGTGTTACAATGCATAATTATTTCTCTCACCATCCAAGTATAGGTGTACGCTCATCATATTTCTTAAGTACTAATTTATATCAAGGTTGAGGTTTGAACACAAACACCTTCTCTGTATAATCATCAGCAAAATGTACAATGTCTTTGGGCCTGTAAATGAAGCCCTAATTTATTCTAGATTTGTAGGACTTACAAGGGCAGAGTACTTGTTTCATCTATACCTGACACAATGCACAGTAACTTAAGTACGTCATGCTCTGACATCACTTAACATTGAATTGATCTTTGTGTATTGGGTTCACATCATAAGATATAAGTTTCCCCCACTTCAGTCGAATGTGTTACAAAAAGAAATGCTCCTTCCTGGAAAATAGTGCAGTACCATTTTGTATTGTAATTTAAAAAAAAAAAAAAAAGGCTATGAATTCCTGTAGTGAACGACATACTTGCAGATTGCTAAATACTGGGTGAAATGGAATGGAAAGAAAAGGAAATGGATGGAAGGCTTTGGAGCTGATTCCATTAGTTGGCATTGTCATACTACATTTATCAAGACTACTGGCTCCACTGTGTCTGGCTTGTGTGTTGCCTTGAGTGAAGGCCATTACTACACTGGCCCCTAGATTTGACATGCTTTGTTATGCCAGCTCTCCTGTCATGTCAATTCTTGGGATCTAGCCCGCCGCTGCCTCAAGATGCTGGCTGACATTTGCCCAGATTGCCTCCAAATCCCGTCAATTCCCACAAGATCCAATGAATATTCTGATGTCTTTGTGTGACTCAACCACAGCAAGGTCCCTTCCCTAGAGTAGATTCTACTAATCATTGTGCAATGCAATTAAGACCTTATTGGTTTACATAGTTCCTTTGCTCTAGTTGACATGCGTCACCCAACTATCTTAGGCCAGGTTTCATTAAGTTTGTCGTATTTAATAGGCAGGACCAAGTACAATTTACTGCTTCCACAAACATTCATCTCAGATTAGCGATTCGACACCACTGATTATCACAAAATAAACAGTGAATAATTTCCCTTCTATTTCACAAAATGCTACACAAATATTTTAGTTGCTACCCAAAAATCAGGATTTGCTACTCAATAATTAGCCAAACTAGTTCAGTCTAGTTATTTCGCTTATGAACGATTCAAAACCACTGGTATCACAACGTAAGCAGTGAATAATTTCTCTTCTATCATAATATGCACAAATTGTTTCAGTTACTTCTCAAAAATCATCATTTTCTACTCAATAATTAGCAAAATTAGTTCAATCTAATTATTTCGCTTTGCAAAATTGCTGGGTGAAATCGTTCCCTGGTAAGACATAAAGTCAACCACATCCAAAGCCGTTTGAGTTGACTCTACATTCTGTGGTAATAGTCAAGCCCGGTTCATACTTCCGCAAATGCGATATGAATTTTGATGTCAACAAATAATTCGCATGTCTTCAACTCCTGCGGAATATTCGCTTGGAAAACAGTCATGTGAAATCAAAATTGGCTTTGCATTCTCATTGGCAGGAAGTTTGAACCGGTCTTGACACAGTTTGAAACCTCTCAGCCTCAGTTTGGGTTGTGAAGTTGGGTTGGAATTAATAGAAGATGGCTGCGTGTGCCATTCATTGAGATATTTTGTTGCATATAATAGTTCGTATGAATACAATCACGAGTTGGGGATCTAAAGGTTTGGCTATTAACTTGAAGAAACATTTTGTGAGTAAAGCTATTAATACACTTTCAAACCATATGACCAATACTGTCCATTGTGTTGGATTTGAACTTCGGAATAGTGGTAGAGTCTACCCTCGGTAATTGAGGAATATTCACAAAAAGAACGGTTTGAGGCAAACTAGCTAATCCTAGAGTTGCCCTCCCAAGGAGATTATTACCAACTTGGAGGGAAAAAGTCATCTGTACTCCCTTGATGTCACTAGTCGCATATGATTAAATCAATCTCATGTATTATTTGCTACCATAACTTATAAAATTAATTGTTTTTCTGTGATTCCTTCCTAAAAATGCCTAAATAATTCATACTTAAAGTCACGTTCCGTATAGAAATAAATCCTTTTAACTTTCAGTGTGTGTCCCCGAGGCTGGCCCATAAACACAGAAACCAGAGTTCAACCGGGTCTGTTCCTGTAGATATAATCGTAATATACAAAGTTGACACTGATTGATGCTTATGCTGTAAGTTACATATCATTTATAAAGCATGACAAATGACAAAACGCAACAAAAGCCAACTACTAGCTTACATGGGCTTTACGATCTCCGCTAGATAATGGGTACACCACACATCTAAGTATTCTTCCACAACTTCAGCATCTGTTGGAATACTGTATGCTTGGTTGGTAGAGGGGAAATAACAGTTGTTCGCTGGTTTTCATGAAAAAGTATTGGTGACCGCTTTATCACCTTTCATGAGAAAAGAGGGGTTATCTTAATTGAAAAGAGGTTTTTGTAATTTTGTACAAATGGAATAGGAATAAAAGTCCAGTGGAATTATTATGGTGCCGAAATGTAACAACCACACAGACAGGCTTTGTGTCCTCTAGTCCTACACATGTTTTTATAGATGTAGTGATTTATTCGATCTTTTCAAAACCGTCTACTAAAACGAGTAAATGCTCTCTGAGATATTTCTGCAAAATGTTGTAGAGGCGCTCGCTGTAAAGCCTTTGTGAGGGCAATGGATAGATGCACATTGCACTATAATTGCATGAATATTTCGATACATACCCATCAATCAAATAGGCATGGGAATTGTTATTAAGCCAATGTTCTGTACAGCAATCAGAGATAATGTGCTCAGAGGTAATCTACAACTACTCAGCTTTTCACAATGTACTCCCAGTGCAACAACGGCGTGCTAAGGGAGTATGCACTGACAAGTGTCGCTATGCACAAGGTTTGATCAGTACTGCAAGGTTTCTTTATCCATGCACGTTTAGACTTCTGGATTCGAGACAATGATATCAGCTTTTTAAAATTTATTTTGAAGACAAAATTACTGAAGTCTATTCTATCCCTATGTCGATAAGGAAGGTTTAGCATTGGTTACAATCTGATTTAAATAATGTCAAAATTTTCTGTACTCACTAAAATATGTAGAGTTGTTGCCATTTTCGCCTTTCTCTTGTTAGACAATTTGACCTGTAATGATCACCAATAGGAGATTCTACTAGTTATCTGTACTTTCTGGCCTTATACAGGTCTTGACTTTTTACTTTTTGCGAGGAAGGGGCAGGGGATCCACAAGACAACAGGGCTTGATGCTCAGAACATTGACAGAAATCCCCAACCTCACTAATAAACCGGCTCTTTTCAGAGCCAACACTCACTCAACAGAGATTTACACATGGTTGTACCTGCAAGTTTACTATTCATTTATAGTTTCTTCTTATTTCCCCACACCATGCCAAGCTTTAAACAATACTCGAAACCACTTCCTTACAGTTAGAGAACAACAAAACTATGGCAAGGTTGCCCCTAAGTCTTATTCTTCAATGTTGTTGTTGCAACCAGCGGCCAAAGCTAGAGCTGAGGTCATTTGATTCATACGCAGGCAGTCTTGTTGCAGACAGTGTTAGTTTGTTACTAAAAGGTATGGAGCGGTGATATGTCCACGCAGGAAGAAAAATACGGAATTGGAACACACAATCTGAGAAATGCTTCATGCAAAAACTTGTCAAATTGAAACTCTTTTGAATCCCTTTTTCTTAAACCACATTCCTTTAGGAGGGAATTGTTTCCCAAAATGTTACTCATCAACAGCTGTAGTACTTCTTACCAATTAAGTTTTCATGGTCATTAACTTGTGGAGTAATGGACCTTTATATATGCATTGACGTCATTCAGCCACCATCTTAGAGGTAAACTGCTGATGAAACAATTGAACCCACAGTTTTGGACGCACAGCGCACAGGATTGTCCAATTACTATCCTCCTCTTGACTTCTAGGTGAGGGTGTCCGATTCAAATGACGTCTGGTGCATACGGTAGACCAGTGTAATACAGTGTAATATCACACTGAACTAAAGGTACTTTCTCCCTTTAAAGGCACTGGACACTATTGGTAATTACTCAAAATAATTGTAAGCATAAATTTTTACTTAGTAACGAGTGATGGAGAGCTGTTGATAGTATAAAACGTTGTGACAAACGGCTCCCTCTGAAGTAGCGTAGTTTTCAAGAAAGAAGTAATTTTCCAAGAATTTGATTTTGAGACCTCAGATTTAGATTTTGAGGTCTCGAAATCAAGCATCCGAAAGCACACAACTTCGTGTGACAGGGGTGTTTTTTCTTTCATTATTATCTCGCAACTTAGACGACCAACTGAGCTCAAATTTTTACAGGTTTGTTATTTTTTGCATATTTGAGATGTACCAAGTAAGAAGACTGGTCTTTGACAATTACCAATAGTGTCCAGTGTCTTTAAGAGATTCCTTTCCTGGACTACTCAACTTCTTTGACGTCATTTGTTGTATGTCGTCACCACTGTTATTTTATATAACATTGATTTGACACAGATGCAACAATGTCTACAAGGTAGTTCTTGGGGGTGAGCTCTGTTACAATCTCTTTTGAGAGACTGGAATGGGGGACTTTTTGGACGCTTGGTGGCAGCAGACTTACCAGGTAAACTCCATTGTTCTTGGTAATGTGCGCAAACTCAGAACTACGTAAACAATGGAAATTTACCAGGTAAGTCTGCTGCCACCTAGCGTTCTAAAAGTCCCCCATTGGTTCGCTTGGCCCCCGCGCCTTGCTTTAACCAAAGGCGCTGGGATGGGCAAACGTATCATATGCACGCTCATTGGTTAAATAATGCGCAGTCCCATCATGCATCACACTCACACTGTGCCATATTTCTATGCACTGCATACATGACATACTTCCTGAACAAGAATCTGTGCAAGCTGATTAGCCCATCCCAGCGGTCCTGGATAGACTGGCCGCTGGGGCCGAGCGAACCCCATTGGTATAGCTCTGATGAGTCGTTGGACTAGTGTGTTGTTGTCAATGTCAGTTGTCATCAGGAAGTTTCTCTTGAACTAGCCGTAAGTGAGCATCCGAGCTGTTTATGCTAACACTCAGAATGTACAATGATACCCTGATGGTCAAAATGCATGCCATTGATTTGTGCTGAGAACCAGGCCAAGTTGTGTATGTGCTCTATTAACAAATACAGCTAAAAAGCTCCTGGCTCAAGCCACTAAATATATCCATTGCCTGTACTTTAATTTTGTTTATCCTGAAGTTGCCTGTGTTAATCCATATATTGGCGTGATTGGAATCTTCTTGAAAAGAAGACCCTAAGTGATGGCACTTGCTCCCTGGGGCATGCATTCCGCCACACTCCACTATTATTAAAATGTTTTCTTGGTTAAATGTCATGAAAATTCAGCAGTGGGACTCTTCTTTTTTAGTTTTGGGTGGAGATGAGATTGGAGCAGTAGGGATTTAATAAACATTAATTCATGCCTTTGGGCATTGCAACTTGGAAGGAGATGGCAGTATTGATAGGGGACTGCAGATAAACTAATCTCCCACAAATTGTCAATGACGCTGTTTTTCAAAGTGCATGAGTGAGCTGGTTAACCTTCTAATGAGGGTCAGGAAGGGGGTAATCCTAAGAGGCCAAACCCATTTCACACAACGCTAGACCTGTCAACTTCTACCAATCATGACTGGCTCACATCGCATTAAGCAAAACTTACTCAAGAATCCAATTTGAATTTGATAAGATATTAAGTTCTTATGAATGTTAGCTAGCTTGTTTCTTTAGCTTTAAATGTGGGGGAAAACAACTTGGATCGAGTTACTGCCGCTTAACCGAGCAAAGGAATAATTGATTGACTTGAGTTTATGGTTGTGGCTTCTGGCTGCATCAGTAATGTTGAAGCATGCAAAAAAAAAAAAACTAATAAGACTTATTCTGATCTCCATCTGTGTGTGCTCTTACACTAAAGTCAGTTCTTGACTGAGAGCATCACTTCTATGCGATATGCATTATATTCTGAGCGGCTTATAGTTTTAAAATGATGGTACGTATACAATAAAGAGTATTAAAGGCAGTGAACACTATTGGAGCAATGGAGAGCTGATGACCGTATAAAACATTGTGAGAAACAGCTCCCTCTGAAGTAACGTATAGTTGTTGAGAAAGAAAGAATTTCTCATTAATATACTTGAATTGATTTCAAGACCTCAGCTGAGGTCTCCAAAATCAAGCATCTGAAAGCACACAACTTGTGTGACAAGGGTGTTTTTTCTTTCATTGTTCTTTTGCAACTTCGACCTCCAATTGCGTTCCAATTTTCACAGGCTTGTTATTGTATGCACATGTTGAGATACACCAAGTGGGAAGACTAGTCTTTGACAATTACCAAAGGTGTCCAGTGCCTTTAAGAGAGCCATATTTACAGTCCAAGCCATTCATTTCAAACACAGCCTGATGTTATAAACTACAAAGTTATGCAGTTTTCATTTCAAAAATGAATTTCACTGGGTGTCAGATACAACATAGAGCAAGGCCCATTCTCTTTGGGTACAAAGTTGGAACAAGTTAATGTATTCAAAACAAGCTGATGCTAAACGACGAGGTAGCCAGTATGGCTGACTGTTAATGGATTCTTCATTAATAAAACAATAATAATGAATACTTAGAATGCGTACACATCCACCTAATTATAGGCACTGATCTCGCTACAAAGAAAAACAAAAACCCCTGTGAAAAACCTGATAAAGTCTCGAGTTGGATTGCACAAAGAGTTTTACACTAGTCTTATCTCGAGTTAGGACGAGTTACTTGCCTATTTATGACTAGTCTATGTGAGGACTAGTCCTGACTCTTTGTGAAATTGACCCCTTAAGCCCGGTTCATACTTCCTGCGAATGCAATACGAATGTTGACGTCACAAATTCGCAACGAATTATTCGCAGCAATTCAACTTTGCTCAACTCAATTGCGAATATTGCTGTGAAAGGAGGGTTGTGACGTCAAATTCACGCCAAATTCGCTTTGCATTGGCATTTGCAGGAGGTATGAACCGGGCTTTATTCAGTACCAGAGCCTCATTATGCAATTGCTCCATTTAAATTATAGGTGACCTTATTCATTTCAGACCTGGGAAAGTTGAGGTATTTGGGTCACGGAATAATGTCAGAATCAGAACAAATCAAGGTGGTGGGGAAACAAAGTTGCAAACCACCTGAACTGGTTAATATCATAGGAATATCCACAGCTGTTGTTCCAAATGATTTTCTCACAGTTTATTTTCTAACACCTCACAATCTCCAAATTTGATTGCCTAAACCGTATTAGGCATTTATTAATGATTACTCAAAGTGGACAAGTTTCTTTGCACATCAGTGGTTTCTAAGAGAACCTTAACTAGCTTGACAATAAAGAATCTCACTTAAAAAATCGTCCTGAAGGTACGTGAGAAAACTAAAAGTACAAGATAGAAGGCACTGAAAGTGCAGAAGCACCGAAGAATAACTAGCCATTCCAATGAAGCTTGGTTACCAAAAAAGGGTCAAGCAACAATTTATCATTGGTAGGTGTTTACAATTTGGTACCGTTGGTAGGTATCACTGACATAGCTAGTTGTGTGGTATGTTATTGATAGCTGGTTGTATGTTATGTAGGTACATGTAGTTTGTGTGGTATCTTTAATTATAGTTGCGTGGTATCAGGTATAGGTATAGTGGTGAGGTATCCTAAATAGGTGTGTGGTATCATTAATAGGTATGTGGTTTCTTAATGATACATGTGGTGGTTGTGTGTTGTTATTGATAGGTACATCTAGTCTGTGCGGTATCTTTGACTATAGTTGCATGGTATATCACAAAAAGGTATAGCGGTGTGGTATAGTTGATAGGTAGTGGTAAGGTATCATAGTTATGTTGTATCTTATTGGTAGGTGTTACTGTGTTGTTATGTACATGGCATGTACATTAGATACATGTAAATTGTGTGGTTTCATTGATACTTAGTGAAGTATCAATGAATAGGTAGTTGTGAGGCATCAATAATAACAATAATAATAAGACTTGTAATGCGCACGTATCCACCCTGCTGGGTGTTCAAGGCGCATCAATGGATACAATGTAGGTAGTTATGACTTGTGTAGTATCTAGTGTGATCATCATTATCAGGTTATGTTGTATGGTGAAGCAGTGATCCGGGACATTGTCAATATTGCTTACTATTCAGTATTCCTTCAACTTCTTGAATGTTTTACTTTGGTGATCTTGGTTAGACCTTTCTAACATTTGTTTGCCACAATGCCGTTATCTTTCCCTTGAATGTCCGATTTTCATTCACTCTTTGTACCTCACACATCCCTGTATTTACACTGAATATATCAATTATATTTTATAGGAGAAAGGAGTTACATGCACAATTCCTTTTAAACTAAGAAATATAGCTTGAGATGTGTTCCCTTGAAAATCAGTTTTTAGATTGGCAAGTTGTATTGTAAACCTCCCCGTCAGGCCAACTAAATGATAAATGATATGATCAAGTGATTAATTGTTTTTTTCCGATGCACGTTTGCCAAAGTGGTACTCCAGAGAGTAACCTTTGGTAATGGAATGGCTTGACCATCACTATAGAGTATACTGGGTTCTGAAGCAGGATGGGTCAAGTACATTCGTGGGTCTGTCATCAAGACAACATCCCACAAGCTGACTAGAGTTTCTCTGCTGAAGCTATTCAAGTACACAGGTACTCTTCAGTCATGGACAAGTTGATCAACCTGACCCCTACTACGGTCAATATGCATGGAACCAATCACTGACCTAATGTAAGAGTGCAATGGAATTATCACCTGTTATACGGCAAAACAACTATCAAGTACTTGGTTTATTTCAAGTTTGAAGTTCATTCGTGTCAGATCAGCATTTGCAAATTGTATTCTTTGCTTTTTTGAAATGATCTCTTGAAATGGCAATTCCTATCGCAAAATATTTTCATTATGTGACCCCCTAAAAAGTGACAAATCAGGATCTAAAATTTTTGATGCAGTTTGATGATCTTATTTATTTTAGACAATTTGTTAAACTATGGGAGTGTTTTTGAAATACATGTTTAATGGTTTAATATCCAAACCTACCTTCATAGGATACTATGGGCATCATATTGCGTAATATAATAACAATCCCGTTGCATACTTTTAGAAGAACTAGTTTTTATAGTGAAAAGCCCAGTAGGTTGTTACTCAAAATTAGGTAGTGGCAAGTTTTTTGTGCTAAAAAAAAAAAAACTTATATATTTTTTGTTTTACATCTGACCAGTGAAGACTGCAGAGTTGGAATGTGTTTATGCTTAGCTAAAACCTAGTAGACTTTACTTAAAAAGAAATGTATAGCAACATTTTTCTCCTGAAGGGACTTACAATAAGTTAATTTGAGGTAAAAAAAAACATTCATCTGCATCCTCTAGTTTTCAAGAATCATTAACAAAAATCTAAAGAAATTTTGATTTAAGGGCTTAGATTTTGACTGGTTGGGTGCAAACATTTATCGGCTGAAGGGGAAAATGAATAAAAATTGCTTAAAATTAGTAACATTTTCTACTAGTACTGGGTGAAAACATGGTACAATGTATACAGAATTGCACTCAATTTGTACACAACACAATATCTGTAAATAGCTTGTAAACAAGTTAACAATTAATTGTTATGATCAAGTTTCTGAATGTACTCTAAGGCTGAACTTAAACAAAACTGCTGGTTTAATGAAAGTAGCATGAAACAAACACAAACTGATGTAAGTGTATTTACAAAGCTTGAACAAAAATCTCCCCTTTTTCAAGGATATAACTTTCAAATTTAATGAGTTTGTCTGGAAATCGCTGAACACACTGAAATATTCATGGTTGCCATGACAACTAGCAGGTTTTCTTGCTTACTTGAGTTTCATTTCACGTCCCCTAAGTGTACCGTGGTTTTCAAGAATCTCCCGCCCCAAAGGCAGATAGAAAAAGCCACTTCTTGTACCCGTACTCTTTCATTCTTCTTACTCCAGACTTTTACATGTGGAATGCTGAAGTATTTTAGGTGAAGAGTCTGGGAGTGATTTTTTTTCACACGCGGCTGAACTCGCTGAAAATAAAAAAGGAAGGTTGTCATCTTTTTTTCCCCCCCAAACGAAGCTTATAGAAACCATGTAAATTTGGCAAACTGGGGATAAAAATCTGTTTTTGTTTTTGTTTTTTTAATTAATGGTTAAAGTCCAAAGACCATCAAATGTCACTGCAATATTACACGATGATGTATTTGCTTGGGCCTATAGTCTAGATTATCTTTTATCTATTAAAACAAAAACAATTTTTATTATTTTTGTATTTATTTTTAAATGAAAGCTTCTCAATAACAACAGTCAATAAACTACTTAAACTTACAAGTGAATGTAATACCATAACAAAATATGGATGCAGTCCTCTTAAATTTACTGGCAGGATTATTCCAGAGTCCTTCTAAATACTTTTTATGTTCTTGGACAAATATGTCCAAGTTCATTTACTCCAAAAGTGCGCAGTGCCTTATAATGTCATTAATTTTGTGAAGCTCTTTTATTGGGAATTTAAAGTTAAATTTAGAGTCTTCTCTGGAAATTTTAATTGAATTTTTGTTGTGATTTTTTTTTCAGTCTTTATAACACATAACACACAACTACACAAACTGATTGTATAAAATTAATTGAAATTTGTGGAGTTGCTTGATATTTCTGCATAATCATCCTGTGATGGTCAGACTGTACTCAAGGACAACCTAAGGTCTATATTTAGCAGGTGGAAGTGTCGTGGCCGAGCGGTTAAGAGCACCGAATTCAAACTCTGGTGTTTCTGATCAGCAGAGTGTGGGTTCGAATCCCCAGCAGCTGTGACACTTGTGTCCTTAACCAAGACACTTAGCCATTGCTTCGTCCTTCGGATGGGGACGTAAAGTCGTTGGTCCCATGTGTTATGTAATGCATTGTAAAATAACTCAGTGCACTTATCCAAAAGAGAAGGGGTTCGCCTGGTGTTCCTGTCTGGTTTGGCAGCATATTGCGCCACAGCACCTTGCAAACCATTACACGGTGCTAAGGATTTGGTCTTATATCTCAAAATTCTTCCCACTCCTTGCAGTAATAATAGTTGGCGCTTTGTATCCTTTGGCAAAAGTCGCGTTATAAATACGGTTATTATTGTTATTAATATTATGTGTTTTTAGCTGAATTTGATATTGCTTATTTTTGTAGATGCATCCAAGGATAATGAAACCTGAATGTTGTTTTACCATAAAATATGTGCTCTTGTCAGTGCTTGTATTTGGTTCCATAGGTGTGATATTTTTTTTTTAAAAGTCTAATTTCCAATTCTTTTAACCCCAGGAAAAATTACAGAAAAACTGTGACTAAATAGCCTGAAAAGTCTATTAAAGCTTACACCATGTGTAAATTGCTACCCCCTCCCCCCTCCCCCCGGACCAAATATCATTCATGTTACAATAAGTAACCCCTTTTAGTGGTACTCTTTAAATGTAAAAGAGTGAAAAACACCCTCATGTGGCTCTTTACAAAGAGTGGTGGTTATTTCACTCTTTTAGAGGGGTTTCACTCCAGGACAGAGTGAAAAAAACACTCAAAAAGATGCAAACTTCAATCTAAAAGAGTGGAAGACCACTCGAAAAAGAGTTGTCCCTCATATGGCTCTTTACAAAGAGTGGTGGTTTTTTCACTCTTTTAGAGGGGTTTCACTCCAGGACAGAGTGAAAAAATCACTCAAAAAGATGCAAACTTCAATCTAAAAGAGTGGAAGACCACTCGAAAAAGAGTTGTCCCTCATTTGGCTCTTTACAAAGAGTGGTGGTTTTTTCACTCTTTTAGAGGGGTTTCACTCCAGGACAGAGTGAAAAAATCACTCAAAAAGATGCAAACTTCAATCTAAAAGAGTGGAAGACCACTCGAAAAAGAGTTGTCCCTCATTTGGCTCTTCAAAGAGTGCTTTTTTACTCTTTTGCATTTAGAGAGTAGTGAACAACATACTTTCAAATTTTGAATTCAAACAATGTGCTCCTGCTCCCCCTATGCATTGGTAGGGGTAGTTGGATTTGTTATTAATGGTTTATTAAAAAACATTCAAACTTGGCAGCCAGAGGCTGAATTGCGTTTGAAATAAATGCAGAGCATATGAAAATTTGGTGACTTGATTGTAATTTGTCATTTGTGTGTTTGTTTTCTTTTAAAACCCTCTGTTCTTTGTATCACTGTTAATCTTGTTGTCTATATTCTATATATGTCAAACAAGATGAGCAGACATTGATTGCTGACAATTGGCTTAATGCTCTACCAGGGTTGGGATCTTATTATTATCATACAACCTGTAATCTTGCATTGAGATAAAGGCGAGCGCCTCTTAATGCGGTCTGCCAATATGCCCTGATAATTCACAGAGGATTTGACATTGATTGGCATTGGGGCACTTTAAATGGCTATGACTCAACGCTATATTTTGGTCTGTATGCTATTTGCTAACACAGTCTGTAATGTCCACAACTAGCTGGCATTTACTGTCTGTGTCATGGGCAGGAATAATCATGACCTTCAGTTGTCATTTATTACCTTTAAATTACCTTCAAAGTATTTAATGTAGTTGTAATTAGTTTCATTTATATAAAAAACAATGGAAAGTGGGATTGGGAGAGAAATGTTTCCTCAAATATTGAGATAAATTTCCAACTGAAAAAGCAGATAAAGCCATGAGTTAAGTTAGTATTTTTTTTATTCTCTAGGCTAACTGCACAAAACACATACTTCTGTATTTCTTGTAGTATGTTGATTATTGTTACTTTGATAATTAGTATTCATATAATAGATGTTAAAATAGTATTCATACATTAGAATTAGAGTAAATTTCACTCATCTTTCTAAAAAGTATTCAGAAAAGAAATGCACAGTGAAACTGCTGGTACAGAAACATAAATAAAGGAAAAAGTTATCTTCAAGCAAACTTGAATCTCTGATTCTGATTGGTCAATCCATAGCAACAAGAGTGAGATATTAACCCATACTACAGGGCCCCATATCACATTCTGTCCTAAGACAATATTTGTTATCACGAGGCAGCTCTGAAAATATATAGAATCTGTATATTTTTCTGTATTCCACTTGCACTTTGATAATAGGCCTACTAATAATGAATCTGCTAAGCACATATATTCTGTTGCCAGAATACTTGCGCAGTTAGAAGCGTTTGACAAGTGACCAAGGTGATTTTGTTATCCTAGTCGTTGCAATATGAAACCTTATAGCTTGATTTATAAGATGAGTGGTGATGCTTTGCTCAAATCTACCATTTCCTCTCTAGCATTGATTGAGTGGTCGTACGTTTTCATCTCTTTTATTCTATCAAGCAAATGGTATGAGAAGTTGTATTATTCATGTGTCGGAGCAGGTGTTATGTTAAACACTGCTTCTGCTGGAGTAGGTAGGAGTGCATAGTGATAAAGTCAAGGGCATATAGCCTATTTATTACTGAGTGTTTAGGCCCTCCCTTGGGTAACAAGGTGTGTACTTGGCATACTTTTCAGCATCTTGCATGAGGCAGACTGCTATGGGTGTGTGTACACTGCACACTGGCAGACAGCAAGGTTGCATGGGGTGTGTGTTCAGTGCTGGTTGGGTAGCAGTTAGTTCGTAATGGGGTTCTGTATGGGGGCGTTAGGGACTCGTTGGACAGGATCTGCCTATAGTTTGAATCAACATCAGTACCATTGGCATTAATTTACCCATTAACATTAAAGGGAGATGTGGCCGAAATTGTGGAACCACATGTTCATTTCAAACTTTAAACAGAAAAAAACAAAGTTCACAGATTTACAAATAACTTACAGGGTTTACAGAAGGTCATGGTGAAAGACTTCTCTTGAAATATTATTCCATGAACTGCTTTACTTTTTGAGAAAACATTAAAACAATATCAATTCTCGTTATTGAGAATTACAGATTTATTTTAAACACATGTCATGACACAAATGTGCGGAAACAAGAGTGTTTTTCCCATTATTATCTCCCGACTCTGATGAACGATTGAGCCTAAATTTTCACAGGTTTGTTATTTTATATTTAAGTTGTGACACACCAAGTGTGGGCCTTTGGACAATACTGTTTACCGAAAGTGTCCAATGGCTTAAAAAAAAAAAAAAAAAAAGGTTTGAAAGGTTATGAAAGTCTAATTTCTCGAAGTTGTTGCTTTATTGAGAAGCAGGCAATAATAGTGTCTTGTTTTGTTATCCTTTCCATTTGAGGTGATACATTGCCAGGAGGTTTACTTGTTGTTATTCAGTGCAACAATTTCATATTTTCTCAAAGATGGAGGCATTTTCAAACCGGAAATATTTCTCCGGAAGTGTTGCACTTATATCATTGCAACATGACACCAAGTGAGCTTTTTCAACACTAATTTAAAAACTTGGCCATGTTTTGTACTGCTCCTTTCAAAAAGACAATATACCCTCTTAACCGGCCTGATTTTCAAATTTCCATAGAAACTAAAAGGCATTGGTCCTGTGGGAAGATGAAAAAAGCCTAGCGGTATTGCAGTTCAATTAGAGCCTGTGTATTGTGATTACACACTGGTTCCCTAGCGTTTCTCAACAGCAATATTACATTGAAGAAGGCGTAACCGGTACTTGAGTAGAGACAGGATATTGCTAGCTGCAGAGTTCGAAGTACTGTAGTTTCCGTCCTACGCCATACCACAGTGATATTAACAACCATCCATCAATTATCACACTCATTTCGAACCAATCAATTTGACAACTTGGTGGTCTTGTTATTTTATCATTTGAAGGAAATACCCCAAGGGGCTTAATTTAGTTAATAATTGACGAGAATTAAGAGTGCTTGATGAAGATAGTGAAGGAATGCAAGGATTTTTCCTGTGCTGTGAGAGCAAGAGACTGTTATTCAATGTGAAGCCAATCAGGAACTGCAAGTTCTCAACAACTTCGTCTAAATTATGTTGTCAGTCTTCAAATAATTAAATCGCATACTGCTATCTACAAAAGTGTGACATTCCCAATTTGCAAACACTTCTCAAAATTGTCAATTTGTATTAAAAAACTAATTCTCAAAATTGTAAGAAAAAAAAATAAAAACAATTGATGCTGATTTTACCTAAAAAGCTGTTTAGCAGAAAGTATTACTTGACGAATGTATTTGGAATGCAAGAAAAGGGTACAAATGGAGGAAGGAAGGTGTCACTTTGGTCGAAACCAGTTTCAGCTAAGCCAACTCCGCTTGCTAAGCAAAGTTAGGTTCTTTGTTTGGATGTTTGTGTGTAGTGTTAGTGTACTTTCTTAATGAGGTCAATGTTATTTCCTGGTTTGTCTGAGGATAAGGAGCTTGTTTACGATGTGCCAGTTATCTCCTGATTAGCATCCTCCTCCCCATCACAGCATTTAATAAAATCACACATGTAATCGGATTGCAATTGGCTTGATCATTGATTTCATTAGATAAGATCAAGTGGGCTTTGCACAACGCATAGTGGCCCCATATGCTAGGTCTGTGGGGACAATAGGGTAAAGTCATCTTACTATCCTATCATTTAATTAGGCTATTGATTACATGGCGTTGATGGCATTGATATTAACATCTGTCTAACTTATCACTCGTAGAAGTCACTCTGTATGCATGGCTACACCCCCCTGGCAAACTCTTACTGCAATATACCTTTATATAGAAACTAGTTGTCTGGATGCAGTGAACCTGCTTCATCTACAACTAGACCTGAGTAAAGTGCTTTAAGTGCACGGCTTAAAGGATTTGGGTACTTTTTCAAAGTGTCCACAGATTTACATTAAACTTACAGGGTTTGAAGATGATGATAGTAGAAAGCTTCCCTTCAAATATTACTTACTGAGGTTCTGTAGTTTTTGAGAAAAGAGTAGAACAAGTAACAAAATAATTTTTGTCTCAGGAAGACCATAAAACATAAACATGTGGGGGGGGGGGGAATGAGCATGCATATACGTCAGCCCATTCCAGCGCCTTTTGTTCAGACGATAGGACCCCGTAAAGACAAGTAGTTGCAAAAAACAACAAGGTACAGAAGTTGTGATTAAAAAATATTTACAACTTCAAACAATATTTACTTTTATCAAATATTTACTGGTATTGACCCAGTTCACCCGACGTCATCATCAGGAAAATCTTGACTGCGCCATACTGGTGGGCAGTTTCACTGTGTGTTTTTATATATAACTTTATGCTGTGCGTTATGCAGTGAAGTGCGCATTTTAGGCGACGCTGCGTTAGTACACGTATCCTGACTGCCCACCAACATGGTGAGCGTGGCATCAGTCGCCGCGTGTGACACGCATGCAAGGGCTCAATTGAATAGTTTTCCAATTCATCACTATGGGAAAAATTTGATGAATTGTATTATTCCATTGGACTTATGATCCAGGATCCATAATTTGACCACATAGCAGCGAAATTAGGATTCATTTGTCTAATATATTCGGCTGCATTTTAGCACAAATTGTTGATGGTCAACTGGCTCCTTATATCAATTTCTGAAGGGTTTCCTTCTCATGCAATTCAGGTCAAGTACATTAGCCAGAAACCCTATTCTATTACCTAGGAATTTACATTTTGGCATCCGGAAAAACTTGCCTCTTCTCACACTCAAAGTAACAGTCTGGTAAAAGGCACTGGACGTGTTTGGTAATTGTCAAAGACCAGTCTTCTCACTTGGTGTATCCAAACATATGCACAAAATAACTCTGTGAGCGAAGTTGCAAGAGAATAATAAAAAATATAAAAAAACTTGTTCCACATATTTGTGTGCTTTTCATCTGCCAAATAAAGGCTTCAGCTGTAGTATTTTATTATTTGAGTGAGAAATTACCTCCGTCTAAAAAAACTACGTTACTTCAGAGGGAGCCGTTGTAATTATTTTGAGTAATTACCGATAGTGTCCATACCTTTAAGAAGCCTTGAATGTTGCAGTACATGACAATGCAGAATATTCTGGTGTTGAAGGAAGGAACACACCAACAAAGGTGTTATAATTTTAATGGGAAAATTCTGCAAACCTGCACAAGACAATTTTTAATCAAAAATATTTATAGGCTACTATTGCTACATGTAGCTTTCCTCTTAAGAAAGCTTTACATCCAGAAATAATTGATATTTAAATTTGCATGTAAACCTATGTCTTTGTATATGTTTTTAATTGTTTTTACCCTCACTATGTGTAAGGCACTGTATATTCAGTACATGTCCTGTATACAAAAATCCACAAGTAGACCTTTATCATAGGGTAAAACAGTCGGCTGTTCAACTTTTGGGAAAAGGTCAGGTTGAGTTTAGAACTATTGAAAAAACCCACCCCTTCTTTTTAGACAACACAGCGACATACCTATAGAGGGAGACATCAGGGGTGAAAGGCATGGATTGCCACCAGGCAAAAATCTCATACAATGACCCTGTACCATGTGACGCTTACATTGTCAGCTAAGTGTTTCCACTCTGCTAGGCAACAAAGATTGTTAGTGAGGCACTTAAAGTTTGGCTAAACTTTAATTTTACCCCCAGTTTTCATTTGCATTCAGATTATAAAAGAGACAAGATATACTAAAGGTACTTGTTTTTAATCGAATGACCTTAGGCTATGTTGCTCCATTTAAATTTATCATGTTTTTCAGGAAATGTAACTGAGATATTTCTCTGAGTATTTTCCAAGTTGTATAAAATTGACCAGAGAGAGATGCTTTGTGACAAAAGTCTATAAACGGCCTCAATGTCATTACATTCTTAAGAAAAACACCTACATGTAGACTTGTGGACAAGTCGTTAAGTCGGCCCCACGTGGTGAATGCACCCACTAACTGGCACTAAGTTTTCTTTAACGACACTGGACACTATTGGTAATTGTCAAAGAACAGTCTTCTCACTTGGTGTATCTCAACATATTCATAAAATAACAAACCTGTGAAAATTTGAGCTCAATCGGTCGTCGAAGTTGCAAGATAATAATGAAAGAAAAAACACTTGTCACACAAAGTTGTGTGCTTTCAGATGCTTGATTTCGAGACCTCAAATTCTAAATCTGAGGTCTTGAAATCAAATTCGTGGAAAATTACTTCTTTCTCGAAAACTACGCTACTTCAGAGGGAGCTATTTCTCACAGTGTATTAAACTATCAACAGCTCCCCATTAGCAAGTAAGGTTTTATGCTAATAATTATATTAAGTAATTACCAATAGTGTCCACTGCCTTTAACAAATCTGCTAGTTGATTGAATTTATTTGTTTTATTACATTTGAAGATAATCCCCTGCAATTTCTTAATGTTGAAATATTTTTCTGAAGTTCTGAAAATCACAATATTATTGGATGCATTTGAATGAAGCAAAGGACAAACATAAGCTCATTTCTTTTGTCCCATGGTCCCCTTAAATGTTACACTTCAGGACCTATATTTAGTGTGGAAACTGAAAGAGCTATTTTTTACTTGCTTGTGTCGCCCGGTATTCTCACTGAAGGCTAAGTATTTAAAATAGATCTATTCAGGTGGCGTGACCAGAAGCAGTTAAGGCGATATCATCTTACAGTGCATTGGGTCAGTCAGGTGGCAATATTACATGTCCAGTGGATAATGTTTCATGTATAATCAAGTCTATACTTTCAGTCTATACGTCAGCTCTTATCGTCAGAGACTTTTTGTAACGGCTTAACAGGTTTATGAGAACTACATAGGTTACTCAAGGAATTATGGTGGGGCCTATGTACTAACAAAAACACAGTCCTAAGGAAACTTTGTATTTATTTCAGTTTGTCTCCAAGTTACGTCACTGATAGATTCTAGAGTTCTATAATCTAGTTTTTTTCCAAGTTAATTTGCTGATAAATTCTAGCGCTTTATAAATCTATGGATGATTGCTAGCAACAGGGGCCAATTTTCAAAGCGCTGCTTATATTGGTAGGCAAGTTTTCATGCTAACTAAAGCAGAAACATTTCACAGCAAGTGAATTAGGCGGCCAGCTTACATGTTTACCATGGATTTGCGTTGTTACATCATTCATTTTCCTACAGAAGCACCGGAAGGTTAGCATGGCCTTTTTTGTGCTCTTAGGGTTAGCAGCGCTATAGAAACTCCCACAGTTAGGACAAAATAAGACATTAAGCAGCTTTATGAAATAAGTCCCAGTTCCGTAAATCAGGAACTAACATTGAAAGTGAAGATTAGCATCTTGTCTGGATTTGTTTCAAACAAGAAGAAAAAGCTCTAAGCAATATTTGTATGAATAAATTACCTGGAGTAGGCTTACTGTACTGTTTGTTTTTTAGTTGTTATTTTAAAACCATAACTATAGACTTAAGACACTGGACACTATTGGTAATTGTCAAAGACTAGTCTTCACAGTTGGTGGATCTCACCATATGCATAAAATAACAAACCTGTGAAAATTTGAGCTCGATCGGTTGTCGAAGTTGCCAGATATTAATGAAAGAAGACAAAAACACCCTTGTCGCACCATGGTCACACAAAGTTGTGTGCTTTCAGATGCTTGATTTCGGGTCCTCAAATTCTAAATCTGAGGTCTCAAAATCAAATTCGTGGAAAATTACTTCTTTCTCAAAAACTACGTCACTTCAAAGGGAGCTGTTTCTCACAATGTTTTATACTATCAACCTCTCCCCATTACTCGTAATCAATAAAGGTTTTATGCTAAAAATTATTTTGAGTAATTACCAATAGTGTCTACTGCCTTTAAAGCTACTGTAATAAGAGGAAAGTGTTTCAGTTTGTACCTGTTTTTTTCTTTACGTATAGTGACAGATGGGTTTGTTTTGTTGTTATCAAAAGATCACTGACTGATAATAACCTACATTTTATCGAGGGTATGTTATTTCAGATTGAATAATGTTTGTTTTTTCAAACAAGAGACCATTTCATGCAAAATACTGCAGCAGATGTGGGGTAAACTGCTCCTGTCGTTCTCTATCAGCTTAAAATATTCCGTGTGAAAACAACAACAGTGCGCGGATCCTTCAGCCGTGTTCTAGCCTTACAAGAGACTATCCACTATGAAACTAAAGATTCTATAGCCTAGTCATTAATACAGCTGAATAGAATACGTCAGTGAGTTCATTCGATGAGACAATGTACGTATCTAGCAATTATTGCATTTTGTATTATTGCCGCTTCTTACAGGTAGTCCCAGCTGTCATCACATCATAGGAAAGGAAAATTAATATGTCAAACACAGGAACACTCCATTCTTGAATATCATCTCTTACCTTATATTATCAACAGTGTGAGCAATCAATACTGTGACACGTTATACTCCCCCTATCTGATGTACATTGATTCAGAAAGAGGTGGGTGGAGCCACAGTCTCAGAATTGAGGGGGGATTAAGGTGTGGCTACTCCCCTAAATAGGTTGCAAAATCAGATTGTTTATCCCAGTTTATCAAGACTAGGATTACGTCTTTATAGTTTGCCCCTTGTTTTATTTTGGGAGGGAATTCAGTAGTGAGCAGCAGCACTATTCATGGCTCTGCTAAGCAAAGAATCAGCGCTTACTGAAGCAGGGAATTCCATGCTTACGTCAAGCATATTTCACAGGTTAGCAGGGAATTTTATGCACGTGCATGCTGTATGTTACGTAGGCATTCTACGCTAACAAGGCTAGTGCAGAATTCAGCGCATGCCCTACGTAGAATTGTGATTGTAAGCGCAGAATTCGGCCGGTTAGCAGAGCCATGAAATTGGGCCCAGTTCTTTTTTTCTCATCAATACTGCTGTTAATTTCTTTTCAGCAGCTGATAATTTCCTTGTTAGACTGTGAACATGTAGGCTACATTCTAGACTTGATCGTGGAAACACGGTAATCAATGATGAGATGTGAATTATTCTTCACCATAACTATAACCCCTAAAAATAAGCCCACTTCTCTCATATCTCTATAGTCTCCTGACGATGACAGAGCAAGCTAGTCGAAACGTTGAGGCCTCACTCATTTTAAGAACTCACTCCGCGGTAGTGCACTTTATAGCGGATCTTATAAGCTAAAGTAGCTTGTAGTCCCAGCCGAATTCTATACCTTTCTCCCAGGTAGTAGTTGATAATAATCAGGACAGTTCTTTTCAGAACCAAGAACTACCGAAAAAACCTTATAAATCTACTCTGCGGTAGTAGAATATTTATAGCAAGACGGTTCTCTAAAGGACAAACTCTACCTGGCAAGTAGATACACCTGGTGTTAATACTCCAAACCAAATACATATTGATACCTCACCATGCAATGCCTCAAATCCTATATATAACTATAGATTCACACAGCGCTTCAGTCAGGTGTGCTCATAGTGTAGATTTGTTTGAGAAATATAAACAAATTTGACTTATTTCCCACACTATGGTCCTTATGTCTTCAATGCCTTGAGTCGTTGGGGTGTATAACTACAGATTGTCAAGGTTATTAGATTCATTGATTAATCTCTATAAGAGTGTTTTATGCAGATCACACAAAGCCCATAGAATGACTTGTAATCTAAATTGAACAAGCCATTATATATCTCAGCTTGCCAAGCACAAGGTGATATGTGAGCTTGCATAAGCGTTTCATCCAGTAGCCTATAGCTTGCTACATACATGTCTTAATGAATAGTCTACTCCTGATTTGACTTTGCGTCAGACATTTGGGTGTAGTATATCATTTATGCTTAATGCCAGTAGTTCTTTCAGAGTATCATTATTAAGTTAACTCGTTTAGATATGAATTCTACTTACTAATGACACACATGACTTAAGTCAGAGAGCCGGTTGTTCTGTATGAGTATGTTTATATACACTCCTAGCCTTTTTTCAAGCAAAATAATGAACAACTGTGAACAGATATACAAATTTTTCTGTCCATTGAACTTGGCGTGGTTATCGTCCGCATGACTTGAACTAGAATGTGGGTTGTAGTAATGCAATGAGACTACGCATGAATGTGCGTAATACATAAAGATGAAGCTACTGTCTGACTGCGTTATAACGCCAGCCCGTCACAAATCATTCCACTATTCCAATCTTAATGTTAGTAGATTGTGCCTTGATAAACACCCCACTTTACTGAATTCTAACTAGAGGGAATTCCTTCATGAGACTCATCAAGCGCTAAATAAAATCATTCCAGTGAATGCTTTTCAGTGCCGAGCATAACAATCTAACAGGCACCACTATGCATACCCCTTGTTTCTTAGGCCCTCCCTTTCCTAGTTCACTGCCGCTGCTTCTGAAGGAAGAGTACGTGAGAGCCCTCACTGATGTACGTGTATGTTAAGACACCAGAGGAGAGCCCAGCATGGTTAGTCATTAATACATAAGGGGGTAGAGAGGCTGACAGGTAAAATCCTCAGCAATTAAATTTGAGGTGATGCCTGTCTGTTTAATAGGATTAAAAGACCGCTGCAAATCCCCCATTGACGATTACGCCACTGACTGAACAAGGGCTTTTACTGCAATCACACAGGACCTGAGATGTGTACTCACATTATTCAATGTTTCAAGAATAGCAGGAAAAATCTCAAGTATTTGTTGTCTGAGTTAATTATTGACAAGTGGGGGGGGGGGGGGGGGGGGGGGTTGATGAGATTAGAGTTAACTTGAACTTTGTTAAGTTCAATGCTGTGTATAGGGAGTGTTACTAATTTTTTTAAATATATTTTGTTAGCTGGTATTAGAGTGGATTGTAGTGTTCTGTTTGTATAGGATATTGTGTGTACACCAAAGGCATGTTACAATCGGCAACCCCTAATCTTTTAGAACATATTACATATTATCATTCTTTGGAAGACCATGATACAAGCTTGTGTGTGGGCATTACTCAGGTATTTTGAAGCACTACCCCCCCCCCCCCCCTATTTGAAAAGGGTATAAATTGTAAAAGAAACATATTTCGTTTTAATTAATTAATTAAAAATATTTTCTGTAAATTTATACTATGATCAAAATAAATCCCATGTTGGATGATATGGGTGTAAACAACAAAATGTTTACAAAGATGTACATAAGGTACATAAACAAATGTATGTTGAATCATTAATTTAACTTACCTAGGATTTTTCAAATGCTGTACCTGAACGTTTTTAATTTATTATTTAGCTCACTGTTGAGAGAATTTCTTTTGCGTTTTTGTTGTTGATTTTGTTAGTTAAATTTTATTAGCATTTTCTGCATAGAAAATTACAATTGTCCCGCATGCAATGCATACAAGCATGAAATCTCACCGTCTGCTGCAATTCATTTCCATTTTAGCACAATGGGAATTTCATTGTAAACCATTCACCACTGGAACAATGATGCCCTACACAAGCATCGTCGCATCCATATTTATATGCATTTTTACATAATGGGAGACTGCAAGTTGGGTATAAATATTGTGTAAGGGACAAGACGGCTGAGCTTTCCCCTAACCACTGACTCATGTCATTGTGTGCATCCTTTTGTGTAATCGCTTAAGTGGTCCTGCTTCAAAATAGGATTAGCTTTTAGGAATTTTTTAAAGAAAAAAAAAAGCTGGTTGTATTCTTTATGTATGCCAAGGTTATTTACGTGTCGGTAGGCTGGTTGCTGGACTGGTATCAAATGAATGTAATGCATTCATACATATAATATAAATAGGTCTATAGGATGAAGATACTAGCGAGCTATGTCTTGCAGTGTTTACTTATAGAGATTGTACACATCGACAATCTACTGTTGTTGTATTGTTCTTATTGTTCAGGTAAAATAAATATACAGTCATGTCTGGTATGTTTACCCTTGGAGCAAGTTGTTCTTGTGATATATATAAAATAACAATAGTTATGAAAACTTGCAAAGCACGCAAATGTACTCAAATCATGTACAATTTTAAATACTTAACTTATATATTGTTTAAATATTCAACTCATTTATTCATTCATTTATCAATTCAACTTGGTTTATTTTAATAAAAACAATTCAAGCTTACCAAATTGAAAGATTACAGTAAAAATGACCGATGAAGAAAGTGTTAAGTTTTAAGACAATGGACACCTTTGGTAATTGTCAAAGACCAGTATTCTTACCTGTGAAAATTTGGACTCAATTGTTCATTGAAGTTGCAAGAAGGCCAGAAGTGTTTTAATATTTTAGTGAGAAAATTAATGTTAATGACATATTATTAAAAAAACAAAAACAATAAGTTGGCCTTCTTAACTTAATTTTTAGTTATCACACATGAGTTTGCTCGTGGAATATGGAGAAAAAACAAAACAAATAGTTTACCTCTGTTCGGTCAAAGTTCTGGACAAATAGAATAGATCTGAATAAATTTTCAGCAATAAAGAATAGTTTAATGCTTTTGTGGTTGTATTGTGACATCAGTGATTAGGATAAGTGGATACTGAATTGACTGGTTGACTGCAAAGTAGTGGACTGAGTACACGATTTACGTAAGGAATAATGCTGTCAAATGTTAAATCAACACAGCAAATCATAATGTGGAGAGCCATGGCCGAATGGTTTAGTTCGCTGGACCCATTTTCTGGTGTTGTCAGCAGCAGAGTGTTGGTTTGAATCCGGGTCATGACACTTGTGCCCTTGAGCAAGGCACTTAACCATAATTGCTTCGTAAAAAGTTGGGAAGGTAGGGCACTCTGCTCTACCAGCCTGGCTCCTAGTTTATGATACGTTTCTTCAGCCCAAGGGGTAGCTGGCAACGTGCCCCTGGTGACAGTTGATTTGGGTCAACAGCCCATATCAGTTAAAGTGTAGCCCTCACCTTGAAGTGGCTGTCCAGCCTTGTGATGTTAGGCAATATTTCATAAAAAGATATTTTTAAAAGTGTGAAGGATTGGTTGAATCACCAAAGACTTAACTCTAGCTCATTTGTCCTTCTATTAAAATTTCGTAATAAAAATAGAAGAAAAATTTAGTTTTGCTGTGAAATTTAGCAACTCCAATTTCGGTGAAAATCTTTTGAAAAGTGTGACAACATATTGTGAAATTATTCAAAACAAAAGTTATTACAAGCATGTAGGCCTACTTTTCTCCCCGAGAAATATATCTGCCTTTAAAGAAAAAATCATATCTTTGAGAAAGTAATGATTAAATATTAGTATTTTTTTTAAACATTTTGCTTGCAACAAAATTGTTGTTATTATGGAACATAAGCCTATGCTTACTCATTTTTAGAAATGTTCAAAGATTTCCATGTTGCGGCACCCCTTTGACTATTTAATGGAGCGTAAGATTTGTTCTCAAAATACAAAAATAAATATTATTTTTGTATAAAATTTAAGTGGCTTTCCTAATGGAAAGTTTGCTTGTTTACAGTCTGAGCAGATAGGAGCATTTTCAGCTATGTGATTTCATGGTAAATGTACAATAATAAGAAGTCAAACCAATCACAGCAGATAGTCCTTAAAGTTCAAGAACACACGGTTGAGCAGTTTAGATCAAAATAACTGATGCTTTACTTTAACCTTGGTTTCAGTAAGCCATTTTAGTATGTTTCTTACTTGTCAGTCTTGCTTTGGGATAGGGAAAATAATATCCAAGATCCATAGAGAAAGACATTGATACTTATTTAAAACAAATAGAGAGGACTTATCAAAATGGTATGCTCAAAATAACTGAAGGTCAGATTTACTGTAGGTCTACAACTCACAAAAACACTTCAATCAAGATTGAAACAAGGTGCCGTCATATTCAAGAAATAAATGCCAAATGTTTTCAGACAGTATTTTTACTCCAGCGTTGGGGCATTAGAATGGTTGTGCAAAGGCTCTGTTGGTGTTTCTAGTTTAGCTCTTTCTTATTGAATCAAATCAATTTCTGAATTGCCCCATCATATTAAAAAAAAATTAGTTTTTTAACTAATCATGGTGGACAAGAGAGGGTTGCTGTTATCATCCTTTATGTGCTCACTTTCTTTGTCTTTAAGGAATCTGGCCCCAAAAGAGGTATCAATATTGCTTTGCAATTTTCTTTTTTCTTCTAAGCAGAAATGAGCAGGATACCAGTCACAAATTGTGCATGTGACATGGTACTGGTAGCCTTATCCTGGTAAGCAATGTTTTGCTGCACTTAGCTACTTTTTCTGCTTTTAAGCAGCTCTATGAAATTGGGGCCATTATTATACAGATTGCAAACACTATAGCCTTTATTATTGCACACACACGAGATCTCCTTGAAACGACCCTGGATGTAACATTTAACTTGCTTTTTTGAACAGGTGGATTATTTGCTGTAAATATTTTAAAAAGGGCGAGTATGGCGACGATAGCAGTTCAAACCTTAAGACCCTTTCACACCAAAGCAATTTAGCAGGGGTTCCTTGCTTAATTTGAGTATGTATGGGTGAGAAATTTGACAAAAATGCATCTTGTGTAAAAGGACAGCAATGTTTAAACAGTCTATAAAGAACAGTAAATTTGAGGGACCTTGGACCGTCCAGCCGTTGTTTTCCTTTCACACGAAGTGCAATTTGTACAAGTTTACAACCAGGTTAAAATATATCAAGGGACCCCTGCTATATTGCTCTCTGTGTGAAAAGGGTTCCGGTGTACACAATGTCTACTGACTGGGCTCCTATGGGGTATTGCCCCAGCAGTGAGTACTGAACCATCCCCTCCTTGTTTGTTATTGTGCAGCTGATATTATTGTTGTGTTTGACTTGGGTCACTTTAGAGTGAGAACTGTTTGCCAATCACTATCAATGTAGGCAAACACTCTACTATTGATTCAACACTTTGTATTGCTATCTGGGAGTTAGCTTAACACTAGAATAGTATAGATCCATTTGGAGTGGTTTGTTTGGTAGATTGGAAGGAGTGTTAGATAGGATTTAGCTGTGGTTGAAATGCTATTAGGGAGAGGAAATGAGCAGGCAGAGAAAAAGGAGCCTTGAGGAGGGACATCCAGCCTACCTGGGTATATGTATAGCTCAATAGGACTACATCTGACTGGGAATGGATAGGCCTAGCAAAGGAAAAGGAAAAAGCTTTGACTCTAGGGTCAGTGGTTGAATTGAACAACCAGTTAGGTATTGTACTTTGATTGGAGCTAACATCAAACTTACCGATCAATAAATAAACACTGTATAGAGTGACTGATCCTTTTAAAGTTTATGGAACTATACAACATAAATAATTGCTCCTGGGAATTGATCTGTTATGAAGTTTTAAATTAAAATAACTCTAAAGAGGTTAAAGGTTACAAAGATGTGGTAAAGGAGACATTTGTAGAGATGACAATGGAGATGACCAAGTCATCCTAAGTGACAGAAGAGATGACCAAACCACCCTGGGCTCCAGTAGAGATGACAAAGCCAAATGACAGTGGAGATGACCAAGCCATTCTAATTGACAGTAGAGATGACCAAGCCATTCTAAGTGACAGAAGGGAGATGACCAAGCCATTCTAAGTGACAGTAGAGATGACCAAGCCATTCTAAGTGACAGAAGGGAGATGACCAAACCGTTCTCAGTGACAGTGGAGATGACAAAACCATCCTAAGTGACAGTGGAGATGACCAAACCATTCTACGTGACAGTAGAGATGACCAAACCATCCTAAGTGACAATGGAGATGACCAAACCATTCTAAGTGACAATGGAGATGACCAAACCATCCTAAGTGACAATAGAGATGACCAAACCATCCTAAGGGACAGAAGAGATGACCAATCCGTTCTCAGTGACAGTGGAGATGACAAAACCATCCTAAGTGACAGTGGAGATGACCAAACCATCCTAAGTGACAGAAGAGATGACCAAACCATCCTAAGTGACAGTGGAGATGACCAAACCATTCTAAGTGACAGTAGAGATGACCAAGTCATCCTAAGTGACAGTAGAGATGATCAAACCATTTTAAGTGACAGTGGAGATGACCAAACCATTCTAAGTGACAATGGAGATGACCAAACCATCCTAAGTGACAATGGAGATGACCAAACCATCCTAAGTGACAAGGGAGATGACCAAACCATTCTCAGTGACAGTGGAGATGACCAAACCATCCTAAGTGACAGTGGAGATGACCAAACCATTCTCAGTGACAGTGGAGATGACCAAACCATCCTAAGTGACAGTGGAGATGACCAAACAATCCTAAGTGACAGAAGAGATGACCAAACCATCCTAAGTGACAGTGGAGATGACCAAACCATTCTAAGTGACAGTATAGATGACCAAGTCATCCTAAGTGACAGTAGAGATGACCAAACCATCCTAAGGGACAATAGAGATGACCAAACCATCCTAAGGGACAGTAGAGACGTCCATAAACCATCCTAAGTGACATTAGAGATGCCAAAAACAACCCAAGCAGGAAAAGCCAAACACTTGAAGGTCAGGCAGTAGGAACTACTGAACACTCAAACGTGACAGTAGAGATTTGACAACTGATTATGAATAAAATACTAAAATCATCTCTGCCTGTTAAAAACCATCATTATATCCATTGTTATTTTTAAAATAATGTAATGTTCACAATATCTCAAGTGCTATTTCTAAGGTTGAATCGATTTGACATTCGTCGATGTCATCTTGGTTTGTTTGCTGAGTAAGTGCAAGACTGTAGTCTTCAAGTTCAGTGATGGAGAAATATAGCTAATTCAGGGGTAAATGTTTCAAAGAGTTGGGACTTGTCTTATCTCTAGTTAGGACGAGTAACTGTTCCTAATTTAGGATGCGCACTCAGGAACAATTTTACAAAAGATAAGAAGGGTTTAATACCTAACCTTACTTCCATGGCAACGGCGCTGAACCCATCCTAACTTGGGATCGGTATGAGGGTCGTTTTAGCGGATGCAGGGTTAAGAACCAATCCCGATATCCACAAAAAAAGGTGGAGGTGGGGTTACTGAAGGAGGAGAAATAAAGAAAGATGGATGATTTCTTCAATTGGCTCAGGATTGAAAGTTGGCTCCCTGACCGAGCAGCTGTAACTTTGCCCACTTGTTCAAGCCAACATTGCAGACTACTCGTATCTGATGGCAATTTAGTGGCTGCTGTGAGCGCCTATTGGTTGAGATTATTGTGGTTTAGTCAGTGGGTGGTTTAGCAGTGACCGCTTCCAAGCTAACCTCCTCCAGGGGACTTCACAGCAACTGTTCACACATCTTCAATACTCAACTTATAAGCTATCATATTTTCCTCTCATATTGGATCTCAATTGTGCTTATTTTTGCCCCCCCGAATTCCTTGAATGATTAACATTTGAATTGTCAGTAAGAGTCTTTTATTATTGGACTGTGGAATGATGAAATAAACTTAAAGAGATTAAGATTGTATTGTGTGTGGTTCCAGTAACAGCTGAAAGCTTATCCAAACAAACCCCTCATGCCAATTCAACACATTTTCTTTTTACTAATAATTCACAATTTGTAAAGCACCCAAATTGTTGTGTATGAATAGTGGCAGGAAAATACCAATAGTGGCCAGTGGATTCATCACCGGTCATGTGTAACTAATTGTTGTCGATTTGCCGCTCTATACAGCTGCACGAATAGAGCTAAATTGCTAGCGGCCGCACTGGCTCGGGTCTCTAGCACAATGACCCGGTATATAATGCCAACTTCTATATTCGAGGCATTCATTTACTGGCTTATTTTGGCAAGTTACTCAAGAACTTGTGATGGTATGCGCCCCGGTGTAACCTAGGTGAGCTTCAGTGGAAGCATGCCATCAGAGCAAGTGCACATTTTGACCACAAGCTGCACTGCATAGTGCAGGCACTTCACAAAGGCAACAAAAGGCGATTGCCTCCGTGCCCCCTGATCATTGCCTTGTTGCCCCTAAAATGTCCCAGTAGACATTTTTTCTCATGGGGTACCCTTTACCAAGAAAAAAAGGGCCTTGGTGCCCTTGCCCTTTAAAAAACTAGCCAAACATACTACCTGATAATGCTCCACATGATGTAGCCAAAATGTCACCAAATAGCCCCATAGCGGCAGCACTTGTGGCTAAGGTGTCTTGTCAGTTATCTTTACACAGCTGACTGCGGGACTTCCGTTTCATATTTCAGCATTTATTGCACCTTGGTCCTCATCTTGTATCTGATAGACTGTAAAGCCCTTGACTGTTGGGGCTGAAGAAGGCTAGTCATGTGCTTGACGGCAGTCATGTCTAGTCTTCACAATCAGCACAAACACCTTGCATCCTAACTATAATTCATGTATATCTTGAAGGAGTATCTTGAAGGGAGGCTACAGTCCCCGATGTATCATTCATGTATGTATCCTACTTCAGGATAACCATGTATGGGTAAAACCGTTGGACCCATGTGTTGTGTAACGCATGTTGAAGAATTCACTGCCCTTATCAAAAAGAGAAGGGATTCACCCCGGTTTTCCTGGCTGGATTGGCAGCATATTGCGCCACAGCACCTAAAACCATTACATGGTGCTAAGGATTAGGTCTCATAATTCAAACTTTGTCCCATTCACCTTGCAGTAAATACTTTGGGGGAAAAAAAAAACGGGTTATAAAAACGGTTATTCTTATTATTATTATTATTATTATTATCACTGACTATATAACACACTATTACATAAATACATAAGCCTATCATGTATTAGTTTCATTAAGAACCATCCTTTCATAAATATTAAGTTTTTTTGCCAACATTATTATGCAAAACTTTATTTTATTTGACTGAGCGTTATTCCGAACTGTGCTTTTGTTTTGACAGTGTATTAAGTTGCACATTTAAATGAAGCAAGCTTATGTGAAGATTATGAAAAACATGAGAATTTGCCATCAAAGTTTGTCTTATATTTGGGCAATCAGAGAATGAGGACCCGGTCTTCATTGTATGGTAATGACCTGGGCCCAATTTCATAGAGCTGCTAAGCCCAAAAATTTGCTAAGCATGAAATTTCTTCCTTGATAAAAACAGGATTCCCACCCAAATTTCTGCCGTTCATTAGTCAACAAATTTTGCATGAGAATGGGAAAACATCTCTTTGGGGTGATTCTAGCGACAAAAATATAACATTAATGCAGTACTTTTTCGGTAAGGAGCTATTTTGCTACTGGAAAAGGGTACTTTGTGTGCTTGGGAAAAGGGCATGGAGCCATAAACCCTATTTCTGGGCACACAATGATGTAAGGCATACAAAAATAGTTCAACAACTTGTACTTCCGATAGTTACCAATCCTAATGCCGTGATGTGAACTAACACAAACTTGATGACTTTAAACAAGTTCTGATTGTGTGTGATGAATGGTAATTATTTTCCAGGTGGATAGGTTACAACCCATTATCTTCTTCTAATGCTAAGAGAAAGTAGTAAGAAGCAGTCGGCATAGAAGGGGAACCATTAAATAGCACAGGGTAACAGTAGTTGTTTTGGCCACGGTTTGCAGTGCCCAGGAGGCAAGGTGTGAGATAGCAGGTCAGGCAGTTGAATATGGGCCAAGCAGGCAGAAGGAATGACAGTAGAGTGGCATATTTATGAAGAAGCTGCTCGTAGCGTAGCGTAGATGTGTTGTTGAGTAGCTATCGGGTCACTACGGCCGTGCCTCCTGCTCACCTGAGTACCTGGACACTGACGAGCTAACATGCGACCCCAATACTGGCCAGCGAAATTCAGCACCTGTCAAGTAGTTGTTTGGCTATATTTAGAAGTGCATTTGGTGCATCCTAGGAGAGACGATCTCTGCTAAAAGTCAGGAAGTGCTTGTGTACAGGGAAGTTAAGGGTCAAATCAGGCAGGCGGCATGCGTATGGGCATGTAGTCTACAAGTACTTAGCAAGGAACCCGGCTCATTTGCCCTAGCACGTGCTGCTCTGCACTTTAATATGAGCATACTGTATGGTAAAAAAGTGGGTTGGGCAGAAAGGGGAAGTGTGATAAAGTGGATGGTACATTGATTTGTAAGAGTGCTTTGCTAGTAACAGGTCAATAAATAGCTTTGCAGTGACCCCTTCTTTGAATTTCAGCTGTGGTATATGCATGTGTAGTGACTGGAATCCGGTGGCCACTGTGGAAGCACAGTCTTAAGATGTTCACCGGAAACACGAGATGGATTTACTCAAGTAGGTCCCACCTCATGTGAGACTTGCCTCAGCATTTGCATTGCCTTCAATGCCTTATATCCTGTACTTAACGCATATTGACTCTTGTCTTGATTAGCCTGTAAGGACATCTTAATACACTCCCTCTAGACAGGCTCATCAGGGTTTGTAATCAATGCAAGTTTTACTTTACGCTTCATCAGGTTTTTGCACCTTTTTCTCTGCCCTTAGTTCACCTGTGCACGCACCCTCCCGCTCAAAACCTGAGAATTCATTAAAAGGAACACGTTGCCTCGGATCGGACGAGTTGGCCTATAAAAAACGTTTGAAACCGTTTGTTATAAAATGCATATGGTTGGAAAGATGTTTTAAAAGTAGAATACAATGATCCACACAAATTTGCCTCGAAATTGCTTGGTTTTCCTTTTGCTTTGCGAACTAACACGGTTGCCCATTTTTGGGAGTCAAAAATTTGACTCCCATAAATGGCCGACAGTGTTAGTCGACGAGGTAAAAGGAAAACCATGCATTTTCTAGGCATATTTGTGTGGATCATTGTATTCTACTTTTTAAACATCTTTCCAACCATATTCATTTTACAACAAACGGTTACAAAACGCTTTTCAAAGACCAACTCGACCGATCCAAGGCAACGTGTTCCTTTAATATTCTGTGCCTGCACTATTAAACCACAGACATGAAAAAGTGATACATTTATAACCCCCAAAAATGGTATACCAAAGCTATGGGGGGGAGGCAATCAACTCTTATCATGGCCTTTACTCTTCAAAGGTTACACCACTTTGTATTTGCTGTTATCGGCTAACATACTTTAGACATAAATGGGAAAAAAAAAAAACATTTTGTTTGACCACTGATTTGAATGCAGTAATCACATGTAAGCTTATATTGTATATTACTTTGTTGAAATAATTTAAAATCAAAACAGTAATTTACTATCCCTTCAAATTCCATAGAATTTCTCAAAAACTATAATGTTTCAAGCAAAAATGTTTCTAACGGAGTTTCCTACCATGACCAACTTTCTAACATGTTATGCACCCAAGAAAAATTGTGGACAGGAATATTGTTCTCTCTCTTTGAAGGGTCTGGGTTCTTTTTGTTGGAAACAAAACACAACGTCCAGAGATTTACATAAAACTTACACGGTTTGAAGATAATGATGATAGAAAGCTTTCTTAAAATGTTACTTAAGTAAAATAAGTCATGAAAATAATTTTCATCTCGATGAGATGAAAATTATTTTAGCATGTAAAATGTATTTTTGTGACATTTTGTTTTGACTAACTTCTCAAAAAGTACAGTACCTCAGCAAGTAATACTTTAAGGGAATTCTTAAATCTGTGGACATTGTGTTTTGTGTTCTACAAAAAGTACACAGACCCGTTGGTTTGGTTTTACACAGTACAGACAAACTAAGGGCATCGACCTGACAAAATCTGCCATAACTAATTATTATTAACATTCCCAAGTACATGTTCAAAATACATTTTCTGTGATGGGTCAGTGAAGCATATGTGGGAGTAAGGGCACTAACACATTATTGTATAATGACATAACACCTGTATCTCCAGCCCTAGAAACTACCATCAAATCTAAAGCAGCCATATATCCTCACTAGAACGTGTCAACTTGTCATTATAGGAGTACTTAAGAGTGTCAGTAAAAACTAACCAAATGATGTTGAGGACTGGAAGCTTTGATTAATGGTTCACCATACTGGCTTTGGTTACTTGATAGAAATTGAAGCCACTATACTGATAGTCTCATTATACTATATGTCTTCTGGTTTACCTACTTAATATTATTTATGATGTTGTGCACTTAAGGAATAATGTTACAGAGTAGTTTTTATATCAAGTAATAAATCGCACAGGAAAATGACTGGGTAAATTGTAAATAATTTGGCGTTGCGTTGCACAAAGAAAAATTGACTAGTACTTGGAAAGTAAAATGAAAGTTGAATTCTGACCCTTTTGTCACTTTAAATGTAACTCCAATTTCGTGCAAATAATCTTTGTATGCATTATTTTATTTCAATCTTAAATCTGTCGGAATCAAATATTAATAATAATAATATTGAAGTCTTATATAGTATACTACCAAACAAGGTACTCAAGGCGCTGAGTATATACAAACTTTCAGAAAGATATGTTATTGCGGTGATGAATTCTGAGACCCAATTATTTAGCACCTTATAAGGGTTTACAAGGTGTTACGGCGAATACATCAGCCACAGCCAGGAACACCGGGGCAACCCCTTCTCTTTTCGATAAGTGCACTGGGTTCTTTTCCATGGGTTACACAACACATGGGACCAACGGCTTTCATCCCATTCGAAATAACTGATAATACAAATCTATACTCAAACCAGTGGACTCTGATAAGTTTGGTTTAGTTTGATTTAATATAAATGCTTTATTACTAGTCTCATTGGTTGAACTAGTAACCCAACCGTGTAAGTGACTATCACATGTCTAATAACTACCAGCCAATCACACAGCAGTATTCTTGTGTAGGTGGTAGTGACGGGATTCATTACCATATTATTTGCATAAGTTAGCATTGTCAATACAGCAGTGTCCACATCTCCCTATAGTGTATTCCCGCCCACACGTTAGGCTGGAAATATTCACTCACAATGTATGTGACAGGGCTGCTGGAACACTAATAAAGATCTTTCTGTGCAGTGCAAATTTGTGTGCGCTGTGTCTGGATGAATGTAGGCTTATTCCATAAAACACTGCGGTAATCTCTAGGGAGTATATTATTCATTGTATGCAGGACTTTTAGTCTGGGGGGGGGGGCTTCAAGAAGAGAATTGTTCACAGGATTGACTACTTAAAGAAAGATTCTTGCTAAAATAAAGCTACTTATGTTTGAAATCATACTTGCTGTCAAATTAATACGGAACAAAGTATCATAAAAGGTATTGCTTTAAGTTGGCTGTCCCAACTACAAGTTAAAAAATGGCTGCCCCAACTACATGTTAAAAAATGGTTGCACCAACTACACGTAAAAAAATGGCTGCACCAACCACAAATGTTAGCACCAACTACACCTAAAAAATGTTTGCACCAACTATGCGTTCAATCATGTTTGCACCAACTACATGGTTAAAAAATAAATATCAACCACTTTACAACTTGTAGTTGGTGCAAACATTTTTGAGCGTGTAGTTGTTGCAAACATTTTTGAATGTGTATTTGATGCAAAAAAATTTGAATGTGTAGTTGGTACAACATTTTTTGAACGTGTAGTTGGTACAACATTTTTTGAACGTGTAGTTGGTGCAGTCATGTGAAGTGAATTTTGGTGATGCATTTATCCGACGCCCTCCCCTTCTAGTTATGACGCAGAAAATCTGCTTCGGACAAAGCATTGAAGGAAGTATAAACCGGGTTTGAGACCAAAATAATCTTCAAAAGACCCATAGACCTAGAAACAAATCCTGTGACAAAAAGACTTATAGTGTTTTAGATGGCAGGACACTGATGTTGAAAAAACCCACCAGGCTGAAACCCAAGTCTTAATGGCAGGATTTGAACCAAGGTCCTCGGAGGAAAGCAGGGGGAAGTAAGATGCAGGAGAAAGTAACTTTACACCAAACTTACATTATTGTGATGTATACAGTTTGTATACATGTATGCCACAAAAGTCTAAATGTCATTGTGTTGTTGACTGCATAGTTTTCTTGTAGTCTGCAAGTTTATTCCCTGAATAATTGAATGACAAGAGATTGAGAAATACCTGTGAACTTGATCCACACTTTAACGTGTGCGACATACTGTTGCACATGTGTATGCATACATTTATAAAAGGGACCTGGCGTATGAATAAACATGTGGGTTACAAAGATGCAGAGTTTCTATCAAGCCAGTGTTAAGTGGTCACCCATGGGATGGATAATAAGAGGCCACAATGGACATAAGGCCGGGGCGTCCAGAGCATAATGCAATCATATTGCTATACTTGAGTCTGGTCACAGAGGAGGACTGCGAGCGTTCTTGTTGATTCATCCATTATGTTATCTGGCTACATATTTGCCAATGTGAAAAACAGTGTGAGATACCCCTCCGTCTGTGTGGGTAAATAAGGCAATCATTCCACTTTCTATTGAGTTCGTTGAAGAGTTAGACAGTAATATTTCATCTTGTTGTCAATGAAGTTACTTGGCTGAAAACCAAGTCCACATGGCAGGGATTTGAACCATGGTCCTCAGAGTTTAAAGGCAGTAAAAGTAGTACTACACCAACATGACATTAAATTGTGATGTGATTTTTCTCAAATTACTTTCAGGAGGGAAAAAAAACCTAAAAGATTGAATTCCATGGAAAGATTATTCTCTCCACTACAAAGTCAATGCTGTCAAAGTGTATGTAACGCATCAATGCCACTCTGAAGAAAACCCAAGCGCAAACGCTCTCTTTGAGCGCAACCCGTAAACAATAGAGTATCATTTACAAAATTCTACAGTAATATACTCCCTCGTGACAAGTGTTCTAGGAACGAAATGCACTACCGTGCAGCTTTATGTCCCATCCCAAGGACAAAGCAATTATGGTTAAGTGTCTCGCTCAAGGATATACAGGAACACACTAACACCACATCATCATCTTTGACAACAACAACAGTTGTGGTGAATCTATCTTGCTCAAGGCTAACCCATCATCAGCAGGGTTGGGATTCGAACCCACTCTATACTGGTGGTATATCAATCAGCTTGATGGCCACTTAAGAATTGAATTGACTCTCTGGAGTGGTATGGTTTTTGCATACAGCGCTGCCCTCTGGTAGACCATGACCTCTCAGTGATTATTATTCCACTGTTTAATCTGCAGGCCTATGGCACTGAGTGGTAATTGATGATAAGTTGCTTCTTTATACATCCTGTCCATACCACTACTCCACTTCATCCCGCTGTTTAGCCGCAGATCAAAGCTAATTAATTCCCTCTCAAATGACTTGCATTATAGTCCCATTAACATCTGTAGACTAACTCTATTGGACAATTAAGTATGTACGTCATAGGTGGGTGATATTCAATGATATCGAGTAGGATTCCCAGTAGTGTCGTATGAGCAAAAGGAAATGAGACTTTGATATGACACTAGCGGGCATGCTAAGTACTGAAAGGTGTTAGACTTGATGCTTGGCATTCAAACACCAGCTGGTTAAGAATTTAATAGAAGAAGAAAAAACAAGCTAGTCGAAACGTTGAGACCAATTTAAGAACTCACTCAATGTGAGTGAAGTTAATAACGATTGTATAAGCTAAAGTAGTAGTCCAAGCCAATTTTCTATACCTTCCACCCAGGTAATAGTTATTAAGCAGGACAGTTCTTTTCAGAACTGAGAAGTCTCCTGAACAATCCAATAAATCTACTCCGCGGTAGCAGAATAAAGCAAGACAGTTCTCAAAGAACAAACTCTACTTGGCAAGTAGATACACACATTGTGTTACTGCAAACCAAATATATATAAGAAATTGCAAACATCCAGTGTCAAATGATAAACAAAGGAATTAAAATAACAATATACATTATAATAATTCCACACAAATAATTATATATATAAAGAAAATTGTCTGTAATACCATTAAAGGTATAGGACACCTTTTGAAATCGTGAATTACCAGAATTCTCAGCTGGTGTATCCCATAATACATAGAATAACAAATCTGTGAAAATTTTGACTCAATTGGTCATCACAGTTGCAAAAAAAAAAGGAAAAAAAAAAAAAAACCTTGTTGCACAAATTTGTGTTCAGTCAGATGCATAAAATGGCTCTAGGTCTGAAGTCTTTTAATATTTGAGTGAGAAAATACCTCTTTCTCAAAAACTTTGTACTTTGAAGTTTAATACTGTGCTCTCCATTGCTCAATGCCAAGTAAGTTTGTATGCTGTTCTAACTACTATTTTGAGTTATTACCAATAGTGTCCAGTGCCTTTAATCTATTATATAGAGATTTTGACAAAATGTAGGTGTATTTTAATGCATGGATCTCAAATGCAATTTTTAGCAGTTTTGTCATTAAAGGCAGGATATACTTTTGGTAATTGTCAAATACTGACCATTATCCTCAAATGAAGCCTTTCTCATGCATCTGGAAGCACACGATGTGTTTTGAATGTTGCGACTATTTTGATGCGTTATTAATTCCTAAACACATAATGCAGAGCAAGGCTCAAAATACCAACTGAGAAATATTAACGAGGGCATTGTGCCTGCTCCCCTTTCCGCCCTGCTGGAAAAATAAGGGGTTACATTGCAAATGGAGTTGTGCAACAAAAATAGCAGTGTGTCTCTGGCTTCGGTGGAACAGCAGGCCTGAGGGTTTTTGTTTCTGCCGTGGTATCACAGAACCCAGAAGAGGTGTGGGTTTCTTTCAGAATGCTTTTGAAATGGGTTGGTACAGATTTCGTTTTATACCCAACCCCACTTACAAAAACAGAATTGTTTGGATGTTGATCCTGAAGTTGCACAATAGACCTTTATCATGCTGTCACCATCTTAATCATGTTCCCTGTTTCATATAACAGTAATGAATGCTTAACATTCATTGCGCATGTCACCAGACTATTATTTCGCCTCAGTTTGGTGACAATGAGTTGGAATGGAGTAAAGTCAAGATGACCACGCCGTGATAAAGGTCTATAATCATAAATAATGGCGGATGTTGATGTACTGGTAACTCTAAAATCTCATGAGTTATTGTCTAATTTGACTTGTAGAAAACAATGGCAAATAGTACATTATTGTTGCATCTTACATGTACATGTACATGCATAGAAAGTTTGTCAAAAATCTAAATAATTAAAGGAACACGTTGCCTTGGATCGGACGAGTTGGTCTATTCAAAGCGTTTGAAACCGTTTGTTATGAAATGCATATGGTTAGAAAGATGTTTTAAAAGTAGAATATAATGATCCACACAAGTATCACTCGAAACTGCACGGTTTTCCTTTTACGTCGCGAACTATCACGGTCGGCCATTTATGGGAGTCAACATTTTGACTCCCATAAATGGCCGACCGTGTTAGTCGACGGGTAAAAAGAAAACCACCCAATTTCGAGGCACATTGTGTAGATCATTGTATTCTACTTGTACAATATCTTTCTAACCATACACATTTTACAACAAACGGTTACAGAACGATTTTCAAAGACCAACTCGACCGATCCAAGGCAACGTGTTCCTTTAAAGTAGTCAAACATATTTTGATTGTGGAAAATAAAGACAAATTAATCAGCAATATTCAAAACTAATGTAGGTGTATCTCGCAAACTCTGTATAACTGATGATAGGGTCTGTAGTGTAAAATGAGTTTTGTTCGTGACCGTAGTTATTTTGTTTTCGATTCAGTCCAAGTTGATGTGGGAATGAATATTGCTAGAAACTAGCCTTAGTACTAAAGAAGATGTATTCAGCGCATTAATGCAAGTGAACTACCCCTGAGGGACACGCCATGCTGTGTGCCATAGTCACCCAATACCCTATTTGCATTGAGTACATTAGAAGGGATCTAAGGATGCACTACGTTTAGTCACAATTTGGCTACTTTGTTTCAGCAATAATAACAAGAAAAAAATCCTTAGGAAATTGACTGATTAAATACACCAACTTAGGTTAACTGAGCAGTAAATCCATGTGTGGGCAACTAAACGTGTTCTTCATCAAATATAACGTTAAGTCTGAAGACCCATTATTTCAAGACTCTGGTTTCCAATTTACTGAATAGTAATCGTGTTCCGGGTTTGCACTTTTTTGGGGGTTTGCATCAACGACAAAATTACCTGCATGTACCTGTTACTAGCGTCTGTTATGTATGGTCATGTATGATGTACATAGGCTTATGGGATTGGGTGCTAGACAAACAAGAGGCATGGTTTACATTGATCCTGACAATCATGTGCCACAGTTTACACACATCTTGGATTTACAAAATGAGCTATGTGTTAAAGGACATACATGAACTTAAATGCACAAATCATTTGCCAATGTTCAAGTGCTGGTTGACACATACGACTGGTAAGCCATTGGTGAGTTCCATCGCATGTCTAACCTGCTAAATCATATGCTTGCTTTTGCATTTAAGAAGACAGACATGATTTTCAAACCAATTTAGCTAATTTACAAGATTTAAAAGGAGCCATTTCAACCCACAGTATATATTTTTATTGTGGCACTCCCACAAAAGAAGAATTTTCGTTGAGTAAACAGGTAAAACATAGGATTCGAATCGCATCTAGCCACTGGGCAATCTTGGTGGTCTAGTTGGTATGACACTGGAATTGCAAAGGTCGTGGGTTCGAATCCCACAGAGTAATATGCCTGTGATATTTTTTTCACACTGAACTCGGGTATACTCGAGTATACAGTGCTAACACACATCGGTGTATATGGGTAAAAACCAAAATGAATAGGTATAATCTTACTTCATTTATATTTGTGAAGTTTGATTGGATTGGATTGTTTGAATAATCGACAGGTATGTATAGTAGCTGTTTTTCTGGTGCATACTTATTGAACATGAGTAACGGTTAAGAAGCCTTCTCAAGGAGAGCTTCTTCTATTGATCGCAGCTTGTATTGCACGCTAGATGGTACTCACAGCAAGATGCTGTTTCTATAGTCTCCATAATCGCAGACTAAATCTTAAAGGGACACATTTGCCTTGGATTGGGCCAGTTGGTCTATGAAAAGCACTTGAAACCGTTTGTAATAAAATGTTTGGTTAGAAAGATGTTTTAACATGTTTTAAAAGTATTTGCAATTTCTTTCTTAGTGGCAGTCCTTGTGCATCCAATTAAGAAAATATAAATCATCGGATTTGATTATAAAGATCAACACATTTTCAGTCGAGAAAGACAATCCTCAAACCATTTGATATTTTTTGTGTGTGGAATTTCCTGATAGTAATTACGAATAGTGTCCACTGCCTTTAACAGCTTGATGAAATTGGGCCTAATTGACTGCATGTCATTTTGAACATTTTCATTGCTCACGTTGTACTACAGATCACCTGAAAGCTGATCTGCCCCTACAGCTTCATAAAATTTGGTGGTCATGAAAACAACAATCAACAACACTGATTAGTTTTGTCAGGGGTTTATTTATGTGCATGTTCATATCAGATTTATTGATTGTAGCAATTGCAATAATAAGCAGGCGTGATGGGTTGGGTGCTCAGTTGTTTCTGACAGTTTTTTTAATGCAGAAATATTTCTCTGGAGGATTGGTGAAAGTGCTTTATAATCTGTCAGATTTCAGTTTGAAACTAGTTGTGATTGCTAAAATCATGTTCTTTGTCTTAAAGTGGACACTATTGGCAATTACTCAAAATAATTGTTAGCATAAAAACTTACTTGCTAACAAGCAATGGAGAGCTGTTGATAGTATAAAACATTGTGAGAAACGGCTCCCTCTGATAGTAACATAGTTTTCTGGAAAGAAGTAATTTTCCACAAATTGGACTTTGAGACCTCAGAATAAGATTTTGAGGTCCCGAAATCAAGCATCTGAAAGCACACAACTACGCTTGGTGCATGTTTCCCTTCATCCTATGATATGTCATCTTTTAAGAGGAATATCAATTCCTACCTTCAGCTCTACTGAGTTTCTGCATTTCTATGTTTTCTTCCTTGTAGCCCTTTATCTAGAGTGGCTTTTAGTCTTGTTTTGGGCGAACTTGCATACAAAAAAAGAAACCAATAACTATATTTAATACAGTACTGCAGATTATGGTTACTGCTTTATCTCTAATTCCCAAGCATTGACATAAACAAGAAAGCTGTTTGACTTTATATCTTGGCTTCCACCCTGTACCTTTACAATTATTACAGACAGGTAGGCAAAAAATAATGTTCTCCCAAGACTTCCTTTCAAGATTGTGCAAACTTGTTGTGATTTTATGAGTTCAAATACATGTAAAAGTGCATCAGAAACCTCACCACATGCATGAATAGGTTTGGAATTGAAAGGTCTGAGTGACATGGCCTCAGGTATTGTTATTGGTCTAGGTGTTCACTCAGTTTGCGGGATTGCTTAATGTACTGACAGTCAAAAGTGGTCAAAGTCGGCAAAGCAGAAACAAACAATTCATTGTTGACATTGTAGAGTTGTGGTAACTTTCTTTCACCTTAAAGGATGGATTCACCCCTTGGTGATGACAGTACTATTGAAGGTACTTTAGGCCTATCATCAAGATTGGTGTTTGATCATTTATTTGTGCTGTGCTAATTTGTGTGTTTTAAAAGCAGTTCTATGAAATGGGCCTAGGGCTTAAGTCCGCAAAGCCCAGAATAATTTTCCTGATTAAAAATGGGTTCACTGCTTTTGCACTCTTAACAGATCTGAAGAAATAAAATGATAGGGCAAGGTTTTTCCTTTCTGTTTTAAAATGACTTCAAATGAAGCGAAATATTGCAATCTATTGACCAGTTTTTGAATGCTTTAGTCTAGTTTTGTACATTTAACCTTTTAGATGTTGTGCTTATTTTTGCTTGTGGCAAATCCTGAAGCTCTGTCTGTATAAATGTGTGCTTTGTTTCGGTACCTGTCATTCAATTCATCAGCTGAAATAATAAATCAAACAAATGAGTAGCTTTGGGAAGAATACATCCCTTCAAACGTTATGTGCATTTGTACTGTATTCAGATTTGTATCTTAAAGCAAACCTATGACGATTTCAGTCATTTTAAGTACTGTACTGTAAAGGGGAGGTACACGTTTGGTAATTACTCTAAACAAATATTAACTTAAAAACTGACTTGGTAACGAGCATTGGAGAGCTGTTTATAATATAAAACATTGTGGGAAACAACTCCCTCTGAGTTTCCACCTTTACAATAGGTCATCTGTAATTTATTATTGGAAATATGATTTCACCCCAATACGCATCATATGCTCTCCTTTAATCTAACGACTCACAACTATGTGGGTGTGTCTAAAATTTTCATTGGTCCACTGGTTGTAAAACATTGAGAGAAAATTAGGAAAAACTGTGCATGAAGGTGCTCTGTGAGTGACAGGGTGGACTGTCATAAATTTGTTCTTCTTCCATGGGGGGGGGGGGGGGGGATGGAGGCCAAAGGGGTCTGGTCATACCACTGACACATGTGGTTATATCAACTAGGCATGTCAAACTGTAATGAGGCGCTAACAACTGTAATGTATAGGGTCATTGCTATCACTCAATCATCTATTGAGTCTGTCAGTCACTCCACCACCAACTTGCCCAATGTTTGCTCTGTGCTTGGAGTAGTAGCTGCTTGGATGGAGAATTGAGCATGTTGGAGCATGATGGTTGGAGAAGTACTTATTGATAAACAGATGAACACACTTAAGAAATGGTGAAACGGAGGGACATTCCATGGTTATGGTGTCTGTGCATGAAGTAATGATTTACAGCAAATGGTGGAATGTCTACTTAAATTGCCATTACCCTTGAACATGATTTCTGAGCAAGCGTAAGAAGTAACAAAAATAACTTTGAGCAAAACAAGGTCTTTACTAGGCCTGGATAGTGAAGGCATCTTTGAAAAGAACAAATTCTTAAGTAGGCCTGCGTAATGAAGGGTGTTTTTGAAGGGAGGAAAATGGGAATTCTGGAGAAGTCCTGAGTAGTGAAGGTATCTTTTAGTTGAAGGTCTCATTTCCTAAACCTGACTGGGCAACAGAGGGTTGCCATCACTTTGTGCTATAGCCAATCAGACCATGCGATATGATCTGTTTGCCGCGATTCCCTTGAGTACAACCGGAATGAAAGACAAACTTCAGCAGCATAAGTTCTTACACAAAATTTTAATAATTATTGAAATTTATCGTGGATTTTAATGATTGATAATAAGAAATGGAATATAATGAGTAATACACAAAATATGTTCATGGGAAAAAGTAAACAAGTTGCCCCCCCCCCCCCCCCAAATGTGTTGTTTACAAGTTATTTCAATGCCCTTGGTTAACTGTCGGGATAGCAAAAACCCAAATCATACACTAAAGTGGATCAAAATGTGTACGTCATACATGTAGATTTGTTGTGATTTTTTTTTCTGGAGAGACCAACTTGAATAGATGTAGAAACATACACGAAGTAAATAAATTTTGCTCCCACTTGTCACTTTTTATCTCGCAATGTCGGGATGATGATTGTTTGTACATGCCTCTCCTACTCCTGCCCATAGGTGGCGCTCTAATGAGACATTTCAACTCGATATTTCTTTCAATTCCTTTCTTTGGATTCCGGCTTACTTGCTGTGCCCAAAACGCGCTATAAGTGGGGGACAGGTCCTTTGCGCACGCTGGACCATTCCTATGGAATCAGTTGCCTAAACCATAGAGCAAGGAACACATTTGGGATAGTGGCACCGTGGACACTTTTATAGACAAATTGAAATTTTATTTGTTTCAAACAGCTTTTAAGTAGTTTGTTTCTTTTGTTTCCCTTTGTTCCCTCTTCCTTCTGTTGATTTGTTTCTGTTTTCTTCTTTTCATGCGCTTTGAGCACCTTATTAGGTAGATACATGCGCAATATAAATTTTCCTTATTATTTATAGTTATTAATATGCTTAAATAGGCCCGAGTATTGAAGGTATCTTTGAAACAAAATAAAAACTTGATTAGTGATTGATTTTTGAGAGAAAAAAAAGGATTTATGTGAGAAGGACTTCATGAAGTGACTTATTAGAGCAAGGCTATATAGTTGAATCAAAATGGAGAGAATACAACCATTTGTATGTACACTACATTGTGATTCAAATGTTCATGGTAGATTCAAACTTATTTCTTTGAAACAGACTTAAATGTTGTTTTTTTTTTGCTTTTTTTTGTATGACACAAACGTCCACAGATTTACATAAAACTTGTACACAGTTTAAAGATAATGATGTTGGAAAGCTTTTAAAATATTACGTAGGAGGTGCTGTAGTTTTTTTTATTATGAATAAAACAACTTCACGCAAATAAAAAATAAAAATGTTGTCTCAATGAGACGAAAACTGTTTTAGCCTGTACAACAGACTTATGCAACTCTCATGAAAACATTGCCCTGTGATTTTCACTTTGTTTTCTAAAAAAAAAACACCTTCACAACTAATGAAGCTAAAAACTCTATAGGTTTTATTACACACCTACATTTACAGTGAGTAGGGATTCATGTCATGACCAAAAACTTGATCTACAAAAGGTATCAGACCCCTTTAAGAAGAAAGTACTGATCCAAAACCAAACATTTTCCCATCTTTTTAAACAAAACAATTCCTATCTGATATTGTTGTATTTTGTTTGTTAAGGTCGCACACTCAGATAGAATCACACCTGACATTTCAGTCTGTATATTAAGTGGATTAAATTGTTGAGTGCAAGATTTCATGGATCTGATATTTTTATTTGATGTAGCAGAACCATGGCTATAAAGCTCTTTGTTGTATCAATCATGTAGAATGGCAAACCTTTAATGTTTGCCGCTATCGGACTCAAGGTTCTGGCTGTAAGGTATAGACCTTTGTCATGCTGCCTCCATCTTGGTCATATTTCTCGTATCAAACAACAATAAAGTATGCTAATAATCATTTAGCAAATAGGAACCAGACTATTTTCATACGAACAGCGCCCTCACTGAGGTCATAGGAAGTCCTATCATTGGCTGAGAGTTGTGCGTGGCGAGGTCACGCTTGTTTGCTTCCATTGTTTGACATAAGCAATGGCAGCCAACATAAGGGTTCTATCGTGCTAGTAAGTGTGAGATTCTGTCTTTGAGGATTTATACCAGTCATTAAACTGCATTATATCTTCTTAACATGTCTTCATCAAAACTTAAAATGTTATAATTGCAAATGCTTTAAAGTTGCTTTTGAATAGAGAAACTTTTTGGTTTCATTAATAAATTAAACAATTTTAATCCTCAAAATAGGTCAACAAAATAAAATATAGCTCTGTTGGTAGAGCACTTGCACGTTAATCTAGATGGCGTTGGTTCATATCCCACGCTGTTAAATGTTTCTTTGTTCATCCCCGAATTTTTCAAAACTTTTCCCAGTCCAGTCACTTTCCCTTGTGGTTTATTACTTGATATTTGAAAGAGTTTTAATTAGTTTAATTTTGTTTTTTATTAAGGAGATTCATGTTTTACCATTGAGCTGCATATGGCACTCACAGTGATTGTTGAGTGAGTTACATTGACATTTAATGCACTAATCAGTAACCAATGCTATACTCTAGCTTTAAGTACCTACACTAAATGCCAGGCAAGCCTTTACTGATTAAAGGACCATTAAACTAACCATTAGGGCCTGGATTTCCTGGCTGATATTCATTATAGTATGATTGGAAATATAGTGAATATATTGAGCAAGGGTTGGGAACCATACTGTATAAGGCCTTTGAAACTAGCCTAATGATCATGAAGCATTTAAAAAGACACCAGTATGGAGATAGACCTTGCTATTGCACTGTCTCATGCAGCCCGAGTTTTTGCCAAGGAAGTTGGAAAAATGTTAACAGCCATAAATTTAAAACAAAAACTGTTTGTAACAATAAAACTTTACACAATATTCAAACATATTTTTGAATTTGTTCATAGTCTTGCATTTGTTGGAAACAAAACAACCAATCTTTTGAGGTATTTAATGTTATTGAAAGTTTGCAAAAAATGTTGAGAAGTAACAAGTGGGAGTGGGTGCACAAACAATTAATCATTCGGCCAACCTAGAAATGACTTTTTAAGTTAAAAAATGAGATTGGGGACTGCTGAGCCATAGAGGAGTTGGAAAAGAATAACTTCATCTGCGAAAGAAACCAAGTAATTGTTGTTTACGCTACGATTTTACCACCAGAATTAGTAGCAACCTATTGTATTATGTGAAATGTTTTTTTTATCAGGCCTGGAGTTACACAGAGGTCACGGCCCCCATTGCCCGTGGTATTGGCCTTGGTGCCCCTTCAAAAGTTTCCCATATAGTTTCAAGCCATTGGACACTTTCGGTACAGAAAAAAAAATTAAAAGTTCACAGATTTACAAATAACTTACAGGGTTTACAGAAGGTAATGGTGAAAGACTTCGCTTGAAATATTATTCCATGAAATGCTTTACTTTTTGAGAAAACATTAAAACAATATCAATTCTTGATATCGAGAATTACGGATTTATTTTAAACACATGTCATGACACGGCGAAACGTGCGTAAACAAGGGTGGGGTTTCCCGTTATTTTCTCCCGACTCCAATGACCGATTGAGCCTAAACTTTCACAGGTTTGTTATTTTATATATAAGTTGTGATACATGAAGTGTGGGCCTTGGACAATACTGTTTACCGAAAGGGTCCAATGGCTTTAAAGGAACGTTTCAGAAAGGAACGTTTCAGGATTGGTAAAGAAACAAAAATCGTGAAGATCACAGATTTACATAAAACTTACACGGTCTAATGAAAATGGTAGAAGAAAACATCCCTTGAAATATTTCTGTCTGAAACAACATATTTGATGAGAAATCAATAATCTAATTTCGCGTTTGGAGTTAATCGCTCAGTGAACACTTTTTTCATTTTTGTTTTGGCATCGTTGCAATGCAAAATTTGTAATTGGTCTTTTACTATTCTCACGAGACCCAGATGGCCGATCGATCTCAAACTTCTACAGGTGTGTCAGTTTATGTATATGATGGATTACATAAAGTGCTTACATTGCCAACAACTGTTTTGTTAGCAAAAAACAATTCTGTAATGTTCCTTTAAGATTTTCCAATGGAAGTGCCCATTGCAAAATGAAAATGGCATTGCTCTCTCAAAGCTGAAATTCTAGGCCTGTTATTGGTTCACTTGTTGTGTAGCTGGATGCTGTTATATGCTGTTATATTAACATACAAGTCATACCTTCATGCTTTCTGGTAAATGATCCCACATTAGGGTGAGTGACCACTTAAGATGTGCAGTATATTAAACCTTAGAACCTTTCACCCACTTAAGTGAGCTTTTAAATACTCTTAATTGACCTTTTAATACATAGGTCCAGTCGTTGAAATAGAGTTTAACCATAGTCTTCCAGTTTTGGGTATTGCAAAGAACAAAACATTGCACCCTGAGAAGGGTTTATTTACTGATGCCACTTATCGAGTCCATCGTTCTGGGTACACAGAATGCACTAGCGTACTTACTTTTAAAACAAGCAGATGTAATTCCTTTAAATATCTAGCGGCACATGTGGCTTATATATCAACAAACACCTCAAGGTTTATATTCCATTTGTGTAATATAAGAATGAAGCGGACTTGGGAAGTTCTATTGATTTCATGGGGAGTTGTTATGGTACTGTGCATTAACACCCCTACCCTCAAGACACGAAGGAATTATTGTGACAAGATAAACTAGGCTAAACACACAGTATTCGATAACCCCAATAAAGTTGATTTGTAGCTAATGGGGGGGCTTGATTCAGCCTTTACCCAACAAACATACATGACCCGGCCCTCCACTGTCTTGTTTAAGGCTGGAGTGGACCTGGTCAATTCTTATTATCAGCATTAAGTAATACTGTCTACTTTATAGGGTTCATGCTTGAACTGTTAATAGTCAACCTGTGGAAACAGGCCGGCCATACCGCACACGTCTCACACGCTCATGTCTAAATCACATTAGATTCTTGCTAAAAGAAATATGTACAAAAGAAGAGTGGGGCTCTGCACTGTATTCGGAGTCTCTCTCACAAGAAACAAATGGACCAAACAGATTGTCCTGATAAGCACATCAAGAACTTCAGAGAATTTCATGGAATATTGGTCGATATTTACGCCAAATCCTAAAAGTATCTGGCACTTTTAGCCTGTTAGAGAGAAGTCAATGAAATACATGGTTCCTTTTATGTGGGTGGGAAGCTAAAAAAAAAAACCCTGTGTAATCTGGTAAAGACTGAAGACCCAATTGGTACGGCTACTCTAAGTGGGGATAAGCATGGTACAGGGGTTAAAAGCAGGGAATGTACCACTACATCAACCCAATCCCCCCACTTGGTAAAAGAAAGCTCACTTGATTGAGTCATGTCAAAGGCCGGCTTTTTACAGTGTTGCTACAATCTCTGTACCGTTCATATTCCTAGGGGGCATATACAATGCTATGAATTCTACATTATTTCAATTTATGACATGAACAGTAAAGCCTGGTTCATACTTCCTGCGAAGGCCAACACAAATCAAATTTTAACGTCATATGGCTGTTTTTGCAGCGAATGTTTCGTTGAACACAGTTCAACTGTTGTGAATTTGTGACGTCAACATTTGTATCGCATTCGCAGGAAGTATGAACCAGGCTTTATTCTATTCACAACAAACGTACACTGTATTCAATGAGACACTTTAGTTTCATTAGCTTGAGCTAAACTTATCCAAGGTGTTAAGTTGCATCCACATAACCTCATTTGGATCTAGTTTCATCTTTTTTTTCCTCTACAATTTGGTCAATCGGAAACAAAAGCTTGAAGCTATGCAATGGGCACTGCACTGTGATGTGACTTGTACGTGTACTTTGCTGCAATATATTTATATTGCTGAAAACTTTGTAGGTTTTAGTCTTAAAGGAACACGTTGTCTTGGATCGGACGAGTTGGTCTAAAAAAAGTGTCTGAAACCGTTTTTTTTTAATGAAATGCACATGGTTAGAAAGGTGTTTTTAAAAGTAGAATATAATGATCCACACAAGTATCAGTAAAAATTGCATGGTTTTCCTTTCACGTCGCGAACTAACACGGTCGGCCATTTAAATTTGACTCCCATCAATTTGCCGACTGTGTTAGTCGACGAGGTAAAAAGAAAACCACGCAATTTCGAGGCATATTTGTGTAGAATTGTGTTCTACTTTTAAAACATCTTTATACCCATATGCATTTTGTAACAAACAGTTTACAGCACGCTTTTCAAACACCAACTCGACCGATCCAAGGCAAGGTGTTCCTTTAATTGAAACGTATCATGGATTCAGAACTACAATACAAAAGGGGCCAAAGGAATGGGTGAAGCAGGTTCTTGAGGCTCAGAGTGAAGTTCCTTTTGCTGAAAGATGTAGATGGATATCAGAGGCTTCACACAATGGTTCTGTTAGAGACTGGTCCACCTTCCTTCTTCTGAGATTGTTTCTTTTGTCGTTAATCAACTTGTTCATGTATGTTGAAGTGTTGATTTTGTACCTAAGCAGGAAGATGTCTACTCCTCACATAGCAACGCTGTATACACAAGCTTCTAAAACCCTTGACTTTCATGTGAAATTCAATACAATTAACAATACAGTGTTGGTTTGTATAGGTTACATTCACTCCTTTAGTGTTTGATGCTCATTTACTACATGTGTTATTGAGTTTACCTGTGTACCTTGCAATCAGTTCAACTGGTAATACTTCAAGTGTGTCTGGATTATGTAAAATTGAATTCAATATTTACTTTCCCTACATATATGCCTACTATTGTGTGCTAATAACAGAAACTCCACTGGCTAGCTTGCGCACAATCACCACAACAGTGCGCTGTGCGAGCAGTACCACAGAGTGACTATATGGTCCACATGAAACATTGTGAGAAACGGCTCACTCTAAAGTAGCGTAGTTTTCGAGAAGGAAGTAATTTTCCACTCAAATATTTGAATTTGATTTCGAGACCTCAGAATTAGATTTTGAGGTCCCGAAATCAAGCATCTGAAAGCACACAACTTGTGCGACAGTGGTGTTTTTTCCTTCCATTATTCTCTCGCAATTTTCGACGACCAATTGAGTTCAAGTTTTACAGGTTTGTTATTTTGTGCATATGTTGAGATACACCAAGTGAGAAGACTGGTCTTTGACAATTACCAATAGTGTCCAGTGTCTTTATTAATAGGCTTATATCTTTGTATTGGAAGAAAATACATGTCTTTAGGACTGTTTGAGTTGGAATGGCATCTTTAATGTGCTATACGTATGATTGTATCCTAGAGCGACATATGGGGATATATTTGCAGACATTATAGTGATACAAATAGATGTGATTAAATATAGTGAAAGCATGTAAACCATGAGGGAGAAGGCAGCTTTTAAGATCCCCTCTCTTTCTGTCTTCGTACGTGCTTTGATATGCTGTGTTAATGTGTTTATGCTTGGAATTGCTCTAGAGGCAAGAAATCAATGCGTTTATGGATTTGACTAACTCCCAATGTGTGATGTAGCTGGGACACACTGTATTCCTTCCCTGATAAAGTTACGTTGACACACTCCCGCTGTCTACAGACTTAATATTAACCAATTTACTGCAATCGTATCCCTACAACTGCTCAAGTCCAGCGTTCAATAGACTACCTGGCACCTTGTACAAAAAAATTGTTCATTTTCGTGTGCTCTCCTCCTCCAGCGCGATATTTTGCAATTATTTTGTTCTTATGTTGTTAATAATTCTTACCACAATAGTTTTTTTGATACAGGAGTGTGATATTGTGTTTGATAATGTTGCAAATTAAATCAGCCTAATATGATAAAACTTGATACAGAAACACTCAGTGTGAGTTGCTTTTGCTGATGAGGATATACAGAATAACACTACAACTTAATGTTTCCTTGAGACATATCGTCTGCCTTCATCTTCTTATTCATGTTTCCTAGTAAATTTCTTTGTATGTTTTTTAAATTATTACTGAGGGACTCTGTATCATGATTTTAAACTTAACATAGTATTGGAATCCAACAGTTTTGATCAAAACCTTGTATCCCAGAAATAAAACACTTCTTCTAAGACAAGTACTTAACCCTTCCGTTTTGGCTCTTTCAATTTTATTTTACTTCAGAAAGACACCCCTTGTTTGATGCATTTTGAGGTTCAAATGTTTTAGTCATTGTGTTATGAGAATAATACCGATTTTTAGTGTCTAATTCCGTGCCTTAAAAATATTGTCAGTTGAATTATAAATAAGTAGTCAAAGTAAAATTTGTTTCCCTTCAAAACCAAACATTTTATTATTTTTAATTTCTTTCTAAAGAAAACATTGTACTATTTTTTTAAAATAAAGAACCTGCCTCCTCTCTGCCCAAGATATAAGCGGCTTGACAACTGGGAACAATTTAATAAAATATAGGCCTATGCTTACTTTTTTGCCTTCTTTGTGTGAATCATGAGCCATGGTTTTGTACATAAACTACCTTGTATAGTTTCAGTTTTGCATACTCAACATACTTAGCAAAAGTGTTTTAATTTTGAGGTGGACATTTAGAATAAGACTTTTGAGAAATTACTCAAAGCAAAAAGGCAGAATGGTCTTGGGAATTTGTAATGTTTGAGTTAAACATTCCCATTTTGTGCTAGGAATTTTGGGCTAAAGCGGCCACCACGACTGTGTTTACATTAAGCTGCAGGCCAGTTCATTAATGAACACCTTTACTGAAATTATATAATGCACTTTAACAAACATCGTTTTGCAGTCTTTTTTTCTTTAAAAGGCATGATACAAATATCCAATATATATAATAGTTTGGCTGTGATGTGAGCTTCTTTTAGATTCCTTCTAGACTACTAAACAAGTTTTCTTATTAATAATGTTTGAACGTAATGCCAATCATAACAACTGGAATGGATTTTTTTCAAAAGCTTGTCTAGCAGTGAGTGGCAAGCACAGCCCCTCAAGCATTTTTCCTGTTTTGTTTCTTTACGGCACTAATTTCTTGTCATTTCTTATTTTTTTTTCATCCCATCTCTTTCTATGATGTGTGTCCATCTGCTGCATGTGATGCATGAAATGGTCATATCATTCTACTGACATCATCCCCACCTGTGCATTGCCATGGCAACGCTACTCTTCACTCTTGGCTGTTGAAGGTAAGAATGCCCGTGTTTAAGACCTTACATTTCATCAGTGTTTGGCTATATGAGATGATAATTTGTAGATCCTGTATCTGTGATATCGTAGTTTAGGCTGGAAGGGAATTACAGGCGAGACATTGAATGCTATCGCGCAAATTGAAAGATGTTTTTCTACGGCGGCGGCGGCGGAACGCGGGCTTGACTATCCTCAGGGGCGTCATCAAGAAAGAAAAAAATACAAAATAAATCTGTGCCTTCATTCTGAATTAGCTTATGGGTTTCCTTTTCAATCTCATAATTGGTGACCTGAGTTCAAATCCAAGTTATCAATCAATTCTAAAACCAGAAAAATCAAAATGTGTTATTTTAATTGAATAGTGCCAAAGAACGTTTATTGTTATCATAGGGAGAGGGATTAATACAGTATTATAAAATAGTTTAACAGAAATATTAATTCATCAAATGATCTTTATCAATGTCAACCATGTTGTCCCATTCAACTCATGAGCCAAAGTGAAGTGAGGTTGGACTGAAAACTTGTTTTATTATTTTCTTGTAACATTACGTAAGAAACAAGAGGACATGTGCAGACTCTATCCAGCTTGGTATTTTATGACGAAACCCGTCTGCTGCCACCTAGCGTTCCAAAGTCTCCCATTAGATGGTTGTTGCATTGTAATGGAATGCATATTACATTTAAACAAAGACGAGTTGGTCATTTTTCTCAGCCTCAATTCATTAAGTCTAGATTTGAATTGTGTACAAACACTTCCCATAGACAAAAATCCACCTGCAACACTTATCGGTCCAAATATAGCAAAACCAACCATGCATTTGCACTTCAAGGCACTGGACACCATTGGCAATTACATATTATTTATAACTAAAATAATTGTTGGCATGAACAAATTACTCAGTAACGAGCAATGAAGCACTGGTTGATAGTTTTTTCTTTTGTTATTCTCTTGCAACTTCGATGACCAATTGAGTCCAAATTTTCACAGAGTTATTATTGTATGCATATGTTGGGATACACAAAGTGAGAATACTGGTCTTTGACAATTACCAAAGGTGTGCAGTGCCATCAGAGCCTACAGGTTTGGGTTTTGTTTGGGTTACAGCGTGGAGTTCTGGAAGATTCTGACAGTTTCAAAATAAAGTAAGAAGTATATGACAGGGGAAAACTGTATTACCCCCCTTGTGGTGGACTTCATTGCTTTACAGTAGAGTGAAGAACTGGGGAAAAAACAGTTGTGCCTCATGTGCATGTTTGCCACACAAATTCATTTGTTATTATTACTTTTTTTAAGGAAGTTAAGGTATTAACTGACAAGACTCGTGGGTGAACCAAAGTCCACAAACTTATTGCTTTTTGTGACTCGTCCCCATGAGTGCGTAGACAATCTCTAAAATGTGCTGCAATTTTTGGAAGAAAAGTTCAATGATTTAATCAGTTCTTAAAGGGGAGGTTCTGCAGTTTTTTTTTTTTTTATCTCAAAGTTCAAATTGATGTAATTTGAACCACTAAAGCAAATGATTAAGTTAATTCATTAGTATCGTACTCTAAAGTGACACCAAAATGTAAATATTTCCGAAGCAGTGAAAAATCATGTCCAGTGATAAACCATGTGAAAGCCATAAATCCATATTCAGTGATGATCGTGAGTCAATGATAATGATCATATAACTATTATCAGAGATAACGACCATTTATTCATAATCACTGATTATATTGACTATATATCTGAACATTTTTCAGTGATTATGACCATATATCCGTATTCAGTGATAATTACCATATATTCAGTGATATATCCATATTCAGTGATAATTACCATATCCATCTTCAGTGATACGGACCGTGTTCTTTGAAGATTTGAAGGACCGAAACATGCTACCTCATTATGCCTACTGCTACCTTCGTTAGTCCTACCTCCTTACTTTTAAACATTTTGGTGGGATTAAAAGTTTTAGGATCAGATTTATGTGACCTTTAACCCCTGAGGACCTGAACCTAGTGTCATTTATGTCACTCAACCCACGACATTTAATTTTCATTGCCCCCCTTTTGAATCTGTCCAGAAATGTCTTCAATCTGAGAGTGGAAATGAATATTCTTGAGTTTCTCTCTGGGAATCATTCCGGAAGACCGAAGGAATCTTGAATTTATTAGAAGCTGAGAAACTGCAATTAATCTTTGGCAATCCCAGGAGAGCAAGATGCCTGATTGCTTTCTCTGACATTAAGGCACAAGTCGGTTTAATTTGGAACTCACCCCTTCTGTATGTATGTAAATTTAATATCCGATAAAAAGCCTAAAGAAGTCTGGTGTTGTTTTTTTCCCCCTATCAAAGCTTTAGTAAGGGAAACGATGTCTTCAAGTAGAAAAATGTGTGGTGTATCATCCCCGGGCAGTGAAGTGGTACAAGCTTGAGGGGAAATGTTTGGATCAATTTGGGCAAAACAAAACATGAATGGGGAAGAAGTCAGTATTTAATTGCTGTATGATCACCCTGCAGACAGGCAAGATAGCATCATGGTACATAGGGCGACCGATCTTATTTTACATTTATCATCCCCCAGTTTCAATTTCTAAACTCATACTGCTGTTACATATTGTGTTTTTCTGTGCGAGTGTTATATACTGTTTTGCCAAAGGCCAGGTACATCCTCGTTATAGCGACAAGATTTCAAACTTACAACATTTTTGTTTAGCTGAACAACTAATTGTGTCCTGCTTGTAGTGACTGAACTTTACATGATGGTGTTCTGTACACGTTTACCTACCCTTTAAGGGTTGGCAAATATGCAGTGTTTTTCATCAATAAGCACATTTTTAAGGCTCGTGATTGCACCGAACGCCACAAAATGTCACTAAACAGGAAATTAATGTGTTTTGTACTTCTCTGTTCACAGAGAAGTTAACATTTCTCTTTCCTGAGTCCTCACATCTTCGTGAGTTTGTCGCGTGGAATTGTCTATAGTTTGAGGCTAGACGTGACATATTTATTTAGACAGTTTGTGGCACAATATATTACCTCCCTCTAAAAGGGGGGAAACCTCTAGTAAGCTGTTTGTCCTTTTTTGCTGCATGAAAACTATACCATTACTAACACTGAATGTTTGGCTCCCTGTTTACCCAATTATAAATAAATGAATAATAATATCAAAAGTCCTATATAGCGCACGTATCTACCAAACAAGGTACTCAAGGCGCTGAGTTATTACAAACTTTCAGAAAGATAGGTTATTGCAGTGATGATTTCTGAGACCCAATTAGTTAGCACCTCATAAGGGTTTACAAGGTGCTACGTCGCATTAAGCAGCCACAGCCAGGAACACCGGGGCGATCCTGTAACTTAGTTTGGTTACACAAGTCAATTGCATGTTGAATATGTGTGATAAGATTTTGTCTTCACAGGACCACTAATCTTCCACTGCTTGTGTCTTTTTTCTTTATAATACTCCTTGCCATGCCAATGAACTATAAATATGGATAGAAGTGCCCTTAATTTAAGTGTCAACTTGAGTCTTGTGCATGACTTCCACAAATTCCAAGGTGTTGTTTTATCCACAATCATTATTGTTACCCCATATGTTGTAGCATTGGGGTAGCTATAACCCCTTGCGAAGCCCCCCCCCCCCCTTCATAGTCCAGCTGATTTGATAGAGGTGGCCAAGAGACAGCACCATGAGAAACTGGCGGTATTTGTCAAATGAAGTTTGTCTGGTGATTGAGAAAGGGCAGTTTAATATAGCCAAGTCTGCGCTGAGTGCCCTGTTATTGACAGTTTCCTGTTGACATGAAAGAAGAGGATAGCTTATGCAGCCTGCCATCTTCTCACCACACTTCAACTCACAATCTAACATTGCATGTCGCCCGCTCCTCCGCCAGAGAAAAAAACCTGCTACCTTCATGCCTGTATATACATCAGATAAAATGACATTAACTTGTGAAAACTGCGCCGCAGGGGGCGCCAGGCAAAATGAGTTTATTCAACTGCTTTCTTTCCTGGGGATGTTTGGCCAATCAGATCGCAGGACATCCTGTTTGCCTTGGTGCCGCATATAGGTTTTCCTCGTCTCATTCAGAATGAATTTGTGATTTGTGTATGGGTTCATAATGGTGTAATCCGTGCCGCTGGTATAAGGCAAGGGTGACAATGGGGGTAGCTGGGTTGCTGTTTACAAGTGGGACAGGTGCCTAGGTATATAGAACGGTAAGGTGAGATTCAAACTGGCAGTATATTCATGCCTGAAGCCATCACCCGCTTTTACCATCCTACTTTCCATTTGGGAGTCTTGTTCACGATCTACTTGGCATTTTTCCATGTGTAGTTGATAGACTTTGCAGCCAATAATAGTTAGACGATCGTAGCACACCGAGAATCAAGATTGTAATTACCGTGCCAAGACATGGCCTCGTCTCGTAATTGCTTTCACATTTTTTGTTTCAGTTTTAGGTGTAGGCATCTTCGATTCTGGTTTGATTTTTGCTCCTTATGATCATAGAGCTAGGACCATGATGAGGTTCTTGACTAGTATTTAATTATAATAACAAGAAATAATGAAACAAAATTGTTGTAGAGTAGGATATGACCCTTGCGACAAGGTCTAAAGCTATCATGAACTATCAATCCCATGCTTGCCTCTCCTTTAGTTGAAGTCTTGATAACCTACTGGCTGGAGTCACTGTCTGGCATATGTCAACAGCTCTATAGAAAAGGAGCCTGTCGTAATTATATCTTGAATGCACAGTATAATTGAAAGCAATCATCTGTGAAGGGGGAACTGTTGTACTAATTAATTGCTCTCTTGTTTGCAAACAATTTCCATACTATCACTCTTGAAAAAAGAGAGATACCTGCATAGTTTGTGCAAGATTCAGACAGTCAACAGAGCTTGGAATTCTAATTAGAAATCTTTGTGTGAGGCTGCCAAAGCATTTTGTATTGAACTTGAATAACTCATGAGGACATTGGATGATACATAAAGGGTGTTTTGAATCTTTGATAAACTGTGCCCTCTGTAAATTTGGATATCAGAGAAAATTTGCAGTCAGCTTAAAAGCACTGAGAAGACGATAATAAACCCTTGCTCTATGATTTTACTAAACATGAAATCTGAGCATCAACTTGGAACAGAAATTTAAATGGAAGCTTCGTACACATTTGGTAGTTACTGAAAACAAATATTAACTTAAAAACTGACTTGTAACAAGCATTTGAGAGCTGTTGGTAGTATAAAACATTGTGAGAAACGGCTCCCTCTGAAGTAACGTAGTTTTGGAGAAAGAGGTAATTTCTCACTTAAATATTAAAAGACTTCTAGCTAGAAGTCTTTCATTCCTAGCTGAAAGCACACAAATTCGTCTAACAAGGGTGTTTTTTTAATATCATTTTCTTGCAACTTCGATGACCAATTAACCCAAAATTTTCACAGGCTTGTTATTTTATGGTTATGATGGGGTACACCAAGTGAGAAATCTCGTCTTTGACAATTTACCAAACATGTACAGTGCCTTTAAACAACCAAAACATGAGGAATAGTTTATCTTTGATGGACTCCAACCATATATAAGACAGAGCTGCCTACACTCCCTGATTCTGCAGAAAGTTTCCTGAATATAAACCCAGTCTTTCCATGTTTTGATGAACAAATTTGAAAATCTCCCTGTTTGTATAATAGAAACCTTTTTCCGTATTATACTGAATGTAATTCTAAATATCTCTCTGATTGTTGTACAATACATCGTTGATTGCAAGATGTTAATGTCGGCAGATGTAGGCCTATAACATACTCTTTAAGTATAAGGTCAACCTACATTGGTGATCATAATAATGAACAAACATGTCCTTAAAGTGCGTTTATGAATGGGAATAAAAGAGTAGTTACGCGTTCTTAAACGTCCGTTTAAAATCTTGCAGTGTCGTTGCCGTGTGAGCCTTTATCACATGGCAACGACCCTGCCGGTTTTAAACGGCTGTTTAAGAACTCGTCGCTACCCTTTTGTTCACTTTTGTTGCCTAAAACAATAAAAGGAACTATCACTCAGTGAGCTCTGATAAAGTCAACAATTGAGGGCACTGTTCATGCCAATGCTCAACAATTTGGGTGTCAGATGTGGCTATGGGTTTTATTCGAGCAAACCATGTGTGATGCTACAAAAAAAAGATACATGCGTGTTTTGCCTTCCCGTCCAATAAAACTCAATGACTGGAACCTAATTGGCATGCAGCCACGGGTGAAGTAAGGATGGGATTTTACTGTAGAGGTACAGAATGTACACTGATCTAATGTGTATATGCTGAAACAGTGAATTAGAATTAGAATGGTTTGTTAGCCAGTGATTAAAAACAATCACAGGAAGTATTGGTCTCATATCATAAAAACTATTGTTATCCTCAAATGCAATACTAGACTTGCATGTATTTAGTGCAGAATTCAAAAATATTGAAATTGTTCTATATTGTTCCATGGCCTTTCCCCCAGTTTGTTGGCCCGAATATCCAATACAATATACAAGCCTCGCTTCTAATTAAGGATATTAACTTAGAACACATCTACAAGGCTTTGGGTCAGTAATTTGAGGTATATTTGTGACTAGATGGTTTACTGTAAGATATTGAGGTTCTGTAGTTTTTGAGAAGTGAGTAAATCAAATCACAAAATAATTTTTGTTTCAGGAAGACACAAATTATTTTAGCATGTAAAATCCCATTAATTATGATATTATACCATAATCATAGCATAACTGGTTAATACGTTTTTACATGCTAAAACTGAGACAGAAAACTATTTGTTTTACTTATTTGTGAAAACTACAGCAATTCAGTAAGTACAATTTTAGGTGAAGCTTTCTAATATCATAATCTTCAATCTGTGTAAGTTTAATGTAAATCTGTGGACATTGTGTTTTTTGTTAGGAAAAAGTTTATAGACCCTTTAATCTATGTTTGTAACCCAAGTTTATTGCTACAAAACCAACCATGAAAGTGATTTTCTTTTACACTTTTAAAACATATATGATTTGGCTTAGAATGAAACAGCTACTTCAGATGGCTCATGCCTGTTGTAGTTTCCCATCTAAGAGTGAAAAAGAACCCGTCCACAGTTTTCTTCTGAGGAAGGTCCAAAGATCATTTAAGAGAATCTGAAGTCACCCCCTTCACCCTCCACAAACTGCATCTGACGTCTCCTTTTTTTGTGTCTTTTTTTTGTATTCATGTAAAATGTTACATTCCCTTCAAGCAAATTCATGAAGACCCCACTATCAATTACAACTGCTTACTACCTCATTCACTCTGACAAGCCCGTTAAGTTCCAATCATAACAAAGACTTGGCTATTTTCCCTAAAATGTTTATGCTAGCGGATCGGCACAGAATTTTCCTTACAGCATCACACGTCTGCCACTTCCCTCAGTCTTTCAAACACTTTACAACACGTTTTTCATACATGCAAACTGCATGTGTGCCCCTATATTACAATGTATTATCTATAGCGAGTTCAACAGTGGTATCATGCATATTAATTAAGTGCACTTGTAAGCATCCAACAAGTGGGCAACAACTCCACTGGGATCTTGTTACATGTGCCACTACAGCACAATATCACATGGCACAAACAAGTCGCTATTTTTGTTTCCTTATGCTTTGTCTCTTCTCAAGTAAAATGGTTAAAGTAGACAGTTTCCCATTTGGCCCTGCAACTCTCCTGCCACATGACTGTCCTAAGCTATTTAAATACCTTTTCTATCCAATGGCTACCTTTTCTATCCAATGGCTAGTTGGACACAGCCTCGTTATATGAGATGCTATACTTTATCTCAGTGTATCTCAGTTTGATGCAAGATGGACTTTAGTTTTGCAGGGGTTATTTGCATGTCAAGTGCAATAAGCAGTCTGTTCTTGGAATGAACACATACTGTAGTCCAGTACAGTGCATATGTTGGAGGCATTTTGAGGGGATTTAGGCCCCTTTCACGCGAGAGCAATTTAGCAAGGGTCCCTTGCTAAATTATAGCACTGTTGTCATTTTTTCCCCACAAAATGTACCTCCTGTGAAAGGGCAACAATTTTGTCTACTGTCCAAGTTCTCTTGCAAAATCTTGTCAAACAATGCTACATTTTACAACCATGCTAAAATTAAGCAAAGGACCCCAGTTAAATTGCTGTCGTGTGAATAGCACTTTCAGAAGCAATGAATCATTGGTCTGGATTGCATACTGTGTGTGGGTTTAGAGGCAGTAGTGAGACAGCTGGCAGGCTAGGCTTCTTGGATGAATACCTAGCTTTACTAGGATTAAAGGCAGTGATCCTTGCAGCATTCTACATGGCAGGCAAGCTGCCTACAAGCTGCACTTCCATTCAAACAATATCATGTGTGCTTTGTCAATAAAGAAGGAGGGGTCTCGCTAGGTGTATAGAGCTACTCTTGGATTAATTTATGTAGACGGGTAACAGAATACTAGGCTCGGGCGATTTGGAACACAATCCAAAATCATTGATTATCGATCTTGATTGATCTTTGTTTTCGTGGTTAATAAGGAAGGAGGGAATTTTCATAAAAGCTACAGTGAGAGCTAATCTTGGATTAATATAATTGCGGATATATCTATTGCAGAATTTTGTGGAAGGATATTGAACATGTTGATTGATTGTGGGTTCAGAATTATCAATATTTTCATTTGACATGTAGCATAAAAGTTCATTTCATGGTAAATTAGAAGGTCGGGGTGCCCCCCCCCCCACCCCGTTGATATGTCAAGGCAAAACTGACTGATTTTAAGTTTTTTGGATTAATGAATTTCACTGTCAGTGACCATAGTGAGTTTTGGATTCAGTAGGTATGTCTGCAGATTAGTTTGCAATGTTCAGAGTTTAAATGCAACACAACTGGATCCTGTTTATCCACTATATTCTGAGCTAGCTCTGCATCCCCTGTACTATGATAGGATGTCAGGTCCCATTTATCGAGATGTTGTTATTTTCATATGCTTGTTTTGTGCTTTTTCATTCCACGGTCTTTAGCTCTGCCATTATTTTCATGGAGTACTTAAGTGCCTGACTTCCTCTGTATCAACTCTCATCAGTATTTGTTGATGAATCCATCAGGCCTCACATAAATCTACTCTAATGCATTGTGATGAGGGGGCGCTTAGCGCTAGGGTGTGTGATCCGCTAAAGGAAACTTTGCAATCAAGAAAATGATCAATGTGGAAGAAAACATAGTCAGAAATCAAATGTAATTCACTTTCTGATTTGTTTGAGATTGTCTGCTGATGAATAGTAAATTTAGGAGTTCCTAACAACACCTATAAATTCAGCTTAGTCCTTCAAGCACAGTTAGTTTGATAGACAGAGTGCATTTGTTTGACATGTGAACATTAAAGCCAGTATGTCTTTATTAAACCTTTATAAACATTCCTAAGATAAAGATGAATAAATCCATGATATGAAGATCATCAAGACCCAGTGCCATGATATATATACTGCTTAAAGGGATCGTACACTCTTGGGTTTTGGAACTGCTTGATTGGAATGTCCTATCCTATATAAATCCTATATAAATGTAAGATATACAATAAATTTAAAGGGTGTTAAATTTGCATTGAGGATAAAGAATATTCAGTTCGGTTTTTACCCATATGCACCGATGTGTGTTAGCACTGTATACTCAGTACTTACCCAAGTTCTGTGAAAAAAACCACTGGCAGATTACTCAGGTGGGATTCGAACCCATGACCTTTGGAAATTCTAGAGCAGTGTCATACCAACTAGACCACCAACTAGACCATTGAGATTGCCCGGTGGCTAGAGGCAGTTCGAATTCTATGTAAATTGTATTTCAAAAGGTGGTTGCTTTTTGGAGATATCGCCGAAACTCCAGAGCGTTTATGTTCACACAAGAAGAATAATCCGTAATTTCAATACATAATCTGAGAAATGTTTCTGACAGTGTTTCTCAGATTGGAAAACACCCCTGGCATATTACTCAGGTGGAAAACCGATATCCTTTTCCATAACCACATTACTTCAAAGTGAAATGATTCTCAAAATGCTTTAAAATACTATCAAAAGCTGCTGTATTTCTAAGCAAGTTTTTACTGCCATTAATTTTATGAATGCTTACTAAACATTTACCTTCCCTTGCTAGCAATGATTTTCAATTTTCACCTCTGCTATGAAAGGAAGACAAGTCTACACTGCCAAAACTTATGTCCACACAAAGAGAGTAATCCATAATTTGAATACATAGTCTGAGAATGTTTCTGAAAGTGTTTCTAAGATTGAAGTTTGGGAGTGGAAAACTGATATTCTTTTCCATAACCACATTACTTCAAAGTGATAACTAATGAGGTACATTGATGTTGACCCTAGGTGCGAATGGTTTTGACCTTTAGAAAAAAACCTCCTCTAAAAAAAAAAGTACTGACAACACATGTAAAATGCACCCTTTTTAAAGGTTTCTCATATTTAAAATATGATTTATTTTCAGTTGAAAACTGACAAAAAAAATTATTTTCCAGACTTGACATAAGTGGTAGCTATTTTTACTGGTATTCTAAGCATCTTTTCACACATTTTCTTTTAAGAGAAAATAGAATTAGCTGTTGCAAACAACTTACCAACCAAATGGACCGTGGGTACAAATGCAAAAATAGTTAATTTGAATAGTGTTTTTTTAAAGCTATTTTTTGGGAGGAAACAGAATCAACTATAGTGTTCCTGTGTGTTTTTTTATATTTTTTATTACATTCTGAAATGTGCGTTTTTATTATGGGATGATTTCTCACAGGAAAAAGGTATTGATTATTTTTCTTCTGCTGTGTAAACTGATTAACTCAAGATGCTATGCTTGTGTGGTTCTATTGTGGGAAGAATGCGTCAGGGAAAAGACTAACTGTCACAGTGTGATTTGATTCTCATGTTAAAGGCACTGGACAATATTAGTAATTACTCAAAACAATTTTTAGCATAAAAACCTGCTTTGTAACAAGCTGTTGATAGTATAACACAATGTGAGAAACGGCTCCCTCTGAAGTAAGTAGTTTTTGAGAAAGAAGTAATTTTCCACTAAAATACTTGAATTTGATTTCGAGACCTCAGAATTAGATGTTGAGGTCCCAAAATCAAGCATCTGAAAGCACACAACATCGTGACAAGGTTTTTTTCTTCCATTATTATCTCGCAACTTCGACGACCAATTTAATTTGATTTTGGTGATGCATTGATCTTTCAGTTCTGTGGAATACACAAAATGATTTGTTTTCCCTCCAACTGGGTGCATTTTCTGTGCTAAAGAATTGTACAATTTGAAATAATGTTTTCAAGAACTTATTCTTAAATAAATTGAGCCAAATTGGAAAACTTTTTGCTATTTTTTTCTAGAGGCATTTACGGTTAAGTTGCGTTTTTTTTAGTTGCCGGTAATTGAATTGAGACTGCTCCTTAAACAGCAGAAAGTGGCGTATGTATTGTTTGCAGACAGTACTAGGGGAGTAATGATGAAGATAATGATGAGTAGTGGCGTGACATGGTAGAATCTTAAGACGTAGACTGGTCAAACTGATGAATGTGGTGATAGGTTATGTCAGCCTGACGCCATGCTGACATGGCCCCCAGCTGCCTGGAGTGGCCCCATGCACCCAATAATAGCGGCACTGTCACAATATAGTACAATATCACTTGCTTCTCATTCCCACTGCCACATGTGTCTGAAGGAATTCAAGTAGATCAAGGTACACACTCGCCTACGCAGACGGCGACCCCCCCCCCCCACCCCTTCTTAAACCCAAAGAAAAAGTAGCCCTTAAATTAACAAGGCCCTGAAGGATGGCATTAAACTAACCGAGGAGGGCTGTCAATGTAAAATTAAAACGGCAAATAAATAACGGAAAAGGCTCATTATTTGTAACTTTGTATTGTTAGAGAGACCAGGGCTCAATTTCATAGAGCTGCTTAAGCACAAAAAGTAGCTTAGCAAAGCAAATGTATGCTTACCAGAGTAAGGTAACCAGCCAAAGTACCATGTCACAAGTACAATTTGTGACTGGTACCCTGCTCATTTGTGCTAAGCAGGAAACTGTTAAGCAAATTTCTGTTTAAGCAGCTCTATAAAATTGGGCCCATATAGAAAGGACCCTCTCTACGGTATGACTTTGAGTTTGGGAAAAATGTTTTGGTTCCAGACCTGTATGCAAAAAAGTGTTTTTCTTTTAATTTGAAAGATTTACTAAATAGGTGGTGATTTTTCCCTCTAGGCCGCTTTCATTAAAAAATCATCCAGTCATCTGCTTTCCTAAAATTTCAAAATAGTTCAAGGTGATTGGTGTTTATTGTACCTCTGTCAGTATGACCAATATTGTTTGTTTAATGAGCCAACTATAAGAAAGGTAGACGGGCCTGGAATTTCACCTTTGGGAGGGCAAGGCCATTTTGATTTTGAAAAGGGCGCCTCCATTTTAAATCGTAAAGTCTATGGGAAACTTGTGAAGGGCTAGGGGCACCAAGGACAAGGCCAGGGCAATTAAGGCCACGTCCTCTTTGGGGGGTAACTTTGCAGATATCCATACATCTTTACTTTTCTGCTGCTGGGTATACCCAAGGTTTTGCATTTTCTTGTCAAGGGAGGGCGCTGTATTGTGAGATCATCTCAACAGGAAAATGTTGATTGTGGTTGATGGGTAACTTTTTGTAACAATGGAATGTTTATTCATTTCAGTGGACAGTCTAAAAGAATGGCTAACAGACGTGTGCATTGTTTTGCAATGCACCAGTTGTAAACGTTGAAACAGTTTCTCATAATATGTCAATAGCAAGCCCATTCTAAGTGCTCAAGAAATGTTGTTTTCTGCCACCCAGCTTCTCTGGACTGTGACGCTTAGATTACCATTGGCATAATATCTTAATATCATCATTTTAAACATTGGAGTAAAATGAAATGCCATATGCTTTTGGTAACACGGTTGCTACTAGTAATGTAACAACTGTTGAAGGCTGTAAACCAAATGAAAATACTCCAGACCTCCATAAGGTACTGATGAGGTAGGTCACACGGTCACACCCCCAGTGTCTAGAACTGATGACCGGAATGAAATTGATTAATAATTCACGAGATATTACAATTTTACCATGTTATTTTAGCCTCAGAGAACTTAGGCAGCCTTTAATTTAACCCATGTTGTGTTCTTATGTTTCTTGATTAATCCATTCTTGTGAAGTAGGAATATTTCTTCATCAGTATTTGGCGCTCAGAGCGTTGATTGACGGTAGAGGGAGACTATATCAAGTATTAATGTCTCATTCTTTGAATTGATTGAGCTCTACTTTTGGCTTCTCACAACACCTGAGCGCCCCATAACAAGTGAATTACACGCTGGCAGCAATGAGAACTCTTCATTTGTTTTTCACCGTTGATCACATAAATGTACTATTGACTACAGTGGGATTGGGACACCTGCAATGCATGAAATGCGGCTTACATTTGATTGTGTTTTATTTGCTGGGATTCATCAGGTGTGTTTAATGTGTATTCTTATTGGAGGCTTGGTGGCCGATTGGTACAGTCATAGCTGAATATTATGTCTGCTGGTTGGGCACAGCAGGAGGTGTGACTCTTTACTTTCAAGCAAGGAGACTTTCTTGCATGAGTTGTAATCACCATTTCCCATTTGCATAAAGCATGTACCTTTGTGGTTAATTGCACACCTGGGTGATCACCTACACTTAACGTATCAGAGGAGAGGGGAGACACCGTGGCTCTGTTATTGGCGTCACTCTCCCCTCCCAGCTTAAGCCTGGTAGTAAGAACCTGTAACTAGTCCGAAGCTGTTGGATGAGTCACGTCCATCTGCCTGATCAAACTCATACCATGATTGTCCTGATTATAAATCTTAGTCATATAAGGTGTTGGAGTATAATCCACATGTGCAGGTGTCGCGGGGTTTGAAAACACACTAGAATAGGCCCAGCCCAATTATGATATTGAAATTCCAGAATGAAATTGAAATCTGTGATATTACTGGATAGTATTCAGGCCTTGTTCACACGCTAGATAGAGGTATAGGCCTTCTTTGTCACATCACAGGCACCAGTTGTCTGTCACCATGAACACACTTCACACTGCACATGCCAACCTGTAACCAAGGTTTCTTGTCTTTACAATCCTGAAAATGCGCCTGTGTCAAAGGTCCTCCTATAATATAGTCAGTCGCTAATTTGTTTCAGCGGGAGATGGTAAGGCTTGGGATAGGGACACACCTTTCAGTGCTTCCCTTGTTGAGAATACTGCTAGCGAGATTTCCTGTAGTTTATACGATGAACCGTTGACGGCAGTTCAAGTGAGGATACATTACAGTTTTTATATTTGGAAAATTTGCTGTAAACTTAACACTTTAAATGTTAATATTGTAACTATGTGCGAAGAAGTCAAATGAAGGTCCAACGTGAGTGCACTAACTGAAATGAATATTATGATTTTAAAGTAATTAAAACTTTTGAGCTGGGTGTTGATCTAGCTGCAGGGGTTTGTTTCGCAGCAAAGGGGTGATCAACACAATAGATGTAACAAAGAAAAATCAACGGTTGTTACAAAAAAGTTATTTTGTAAGCCTAAACCCTGGGACATACTTCCTATGCATGCGAATGCGATACAAATTTTGACGTCACACATTCGCAAGAAATAATTCACAGCAGTTGACTTGTGCTGAACTCCTGCAAAACATTCGCTGCGAAAACAACCCTGTGATGTCAAAATTCTTATGGCATTTACATTCGCAAGAAGTATAAGCCGAGCTTAAACTTTGCAAGGTAGAGGTAGTAGGAGAGCTTTTATAGACACTTGTGCTGTCTGTAACTTACTGGAAACTTGTGTCCTGACACTAGATAGGATTTACTAGAGTGAGGTCAACCATAGAGGAAGGAAACCTCATAAGCCTTTTTGAGATATGGCGGACTTAATGCTACAACACTATTAGGTTTGGGTAAATTTGTCTGTATAAACCCAAGCCAACTGTGCACTCCTATCACGTCTGTCCACCATACCTAAAAAAAGGCTAATGGGTCGACCTTCTAGGCAATGATGGCTTTGCAGTGACTGTTTCTCTTGATGGTGTTAAAATGTACTAGGATGCTATTTGGAGGACAACCATCTTACTTGGAGGAGTTGATGAACCTTACTGTAATTTTAATTGTCTTGAGTTGAGGACCAATCAAGCAACAGCATGCAGTTCACTGTTTAGTAGACAAGCTTTGTAATGTTTCGCCCTCTGGCAACGGAAGCTTCATCTTCTGGTTAACTATCTTCAAGGCCTTCTTGGTGTGAGGTACAGCCCTTCTAAACTACCTTGTTAGTAGGAAACGAGATGGACAGACTCAAGGATGGACTCTGGGGTCGATTTCATAAAGAGTTAGGACTAGTCCTACCTTAGGACTAGTCTTAGGAGGTATTAAAAACTGAAGTCTCCTCGCCGTAACTCGAGATCAACTCTTTGTGAAATCCACCCCCCTGGTCTGGTAAACTGGAGTTGGGGCTTCTTATCTACCAAGGTACAACATAGGTCATCCAACAAACACTTTCGAGGTCCAAGTCTCTGGTCTAGTTTGTGCATCAGTCATTCCTTGCTGGGTGGTGGTATTGAACTTTGAAAAGAGCAGGGTCCAACTTCTTGGCTCTACTTATCGAAAGCAAATAACCGGCGCTTACAAAAGCAGGATATTCTGTGCTTTCATCAAGCGTGTTTCATGGGTTAGCGGGGAATTTTTCTTGTGCGCGTGCGTTCTCCACGTTGCATAGGCATTCTATGCTTAACACTAACATAGCTAGCGCAGAAATTCTCTGCATGCTGAAGCAGAGAATGGTGATTGTAAGCGCAGAATTTGATGGTTAGCAGAGCCATGAAACTGGGCCCAGATATGTTTTTGCTGTGTAAAAAAAGGGATGTTGGTTCTCCATAGGTGAGGTTCGTCCTGAGGCATCTAAGGCAAACTTAAGACATATTCATACGAAGCTTTGAGATATGAGCTACATTTGCTTCCTAATGTCTATAAAAAGGGCGTGCTGCTGCTGGTTTACTGCCTTCATGTTTTTCAAGATAAGAGGGCAACATTTGATAGCGTTGTCCCTAATGGCTTTGAGTGCATTAGGCCTACAGTGCTGTAATGCAGCCCCAACACGCACTAGGTGTATTTAGTAATACTGTACTCGTCTGAAAAGACATGAATGTGAGCTAATGATGAATAATATTGTCTACATTTTGGATAATTCTTGAGCTAAATATTATGAGTCATTTTGGAGTGAGTGAGAATGCATTTCCTGAGTGTATTGATCAACAGTGGTTGAACAATCAGTGCAGTGATCTCTTGAATGGCGTAACCTGTCTCGTTTTACATCTTATGTCTCACCATTTAGTCTGCAGGCTATTGTGTGAGCTGACATGTGAAACCGGAGCCAGTTTCCCTGGCGGACGGTCATGCTTTTATGATTCCTGCCACTAAATGATTGTATAATAACCATAGAATCAAATGACATGATGTAATTTACAATGCAGGGTATGTGTAGCAGGACTATGGTGAGGTTGTAAGGCTTGATTGTATTGCTTGTAGCCATGAGATTGATGATGAAATCTTTTGTTACCAGTAGAGGGTCATTACCTTCTGTATGTTCCTCTAGGCACTATCATGTAGAGATCATGTGTATACACAGATTACACACATACTTTGGGGTATTGAGATCTAGCGTTGCCTTCTTTACAAATTTGAGGTCATTTAAGTTTTCTGTTTTAAACTAAAACAAAAACTACCAAAGGGACTAACATAATTTTGGTGTACAGCCAATTCTACACCATGGTGCAAATTGTCTTGTGATGTAATTGTAATGGATAATAAATTTTGCATCAGGGATAAAGAATATTAATTTTGCTTTTACTATTACACTGATGTGTGTTAGCACTGTATACTCAGTACTTTCCTGAGTTCTGGGCAATCTCGGTGGTCTAGTTGGTAAGACACTGCTCTAGAATTGCAAAGGTCGTGGGTTCGAATCCAATTGGAGTAATAAATCTTCTGATGAGTATCATTTGATTCAATTACAACATCTAAACAGATTTTAAGTTAACTTGACACATAACTTCAATGCTGAATATTAACATCTTATAAAACCTAAAAAAATGGTTTGACAGAACATTCAACCCCTCAACCAGAGTCCTGAAGTGAGGTTTAAGGAAATAAGTCTTTGTACAAAATTACTTTTTTAAAAATGTCTAAAACCTAATTGAGTTAAAACCAGGTGCAAGTTTCTACCTCAAGATCATTACAAGAAAAAAAAGCCATCCAGGCCTTTTTGGATTCAACTGTTTTGACTTTGACTGTGTCTTTTGCACTGTCCTGGATGTGGTAGCCCTATGGCAAAAACACTGCTTCAAAATAGCAAACATAACTACTGAGTCCAAACTATAGTTTCAAAATGACTAATAGCCTTGATGGAAACCGATCAGCCATGCAACTGCAATAACAGGTCCAATTATTAATATACCTGTTATAAAAACAAGCCTGTTTGCCCATTTCTGAAGTACATTATCGAATGGCGCCGCTGTTTAACGCCTATTCATTATGAAAACAATTACACTCTCTCCATCACTAGAAGTGAAGGCATGCCGCCACTATCCTGTAGCAAGACTTCTATACATACATTAAAGCATGAGATTCCTGCTGCAAATAAGTCAAATGAAATACCGAAGGGATAAACCATTAAGTACAGTAGTAACAGTAAAATCAAATGTCAGTTCCTGCTCCTTTTGTTTGCAGTGGTTTTTAAAGGGACACGTTGCCTTGGATCGGGCATGTTGGTCTATGAGAAATGTTTGAAACCGTTTGTTATGAAATGCATTTGGTTAGAGGGACGTTTTAAAAGTAGAATATAATGATCCACACAAACATGCCTCGAAATTGCACGGGTTTACCTTTTACTTTGCAAACTAAAACGGTGGGCCATTTTCGACTCCTTAAAATGACGTGGCATGTTAGTTTCATGACGTACAAGGAAAATCATGCAATTTCCTGGCATATTTGTGTGGATCATTATATTCTACTTTTAAATTATCTTTCTATAAACCAAATGTATTTCATAACAAACGGTTTCAAAAGCTTTTCATAGACCAACTCACCCGATCCAAGGCATTGTGTCCTTTTAAAGTATAACATTGTCCCTTTTAAAGACATTATTTTTCTCCTCAATTAGGACACTTAAAGACACAAGACACTATTGGTAATTGTCAAAGACTAGCCTTCACAGTTGGTGTATCTCAACATATGCATAAAATAACAAACCTGTGAAAATTTGAGCTCAATCGGTCGTCAAAGTGGCGAGATAGTAATGAAAGAAAAAAACACCCTTGTCACACGAAGTTGTGTGCTTTCAGATGCTTGATTTTGAGACCTCAAATTCTAAATCTGAGGTCTTGAAATCAAATTCGTGGAAAATTACTTCTTTCTCGAAAACTACATTACTTCAGAGGGAGCCGTTTCTCACAATGTTTTATACCACCAAAACCAACCTCTCCGCATTACTCGTTACCAAGAAAGGTTTTATGCTAATAATTATTTTGAGTAATTACCAATTGTGTCCATTGCCTTTAACCTGTATTGTCTGAACAGGTGCACTAAACTTCCTTTTGTGTAATGTCATCTGATACACATTGACTCAATTTTTGACTTTCGTTCCATCATTAGAGCAACAGTAGTATGTCCCAACTCTTTTTACCCTACAGTTGTGTCACTTGAAGTAGATTATACTGATAAAGTTATGTTCTTAAGTTAATTCACTGTCTGCTAAGAGTTGATCAGCTTGCCAAGAGAAGTGGTTATGTAATTATATGAAGGTGAGCTAGCTTGATTGAGGTTGCCCTTTCCGTTGTTTACATTCTCTTTTTTAATACCAACGCATGTACCCATGCGGACACTAATGTGTTTTTGTAGTTTTGGATCATGTGTTGTAAAAACATTCAAAAGTAAGTGACAAACCACAAGGGAAACTGTACATTTTTTATAAATAATTTGGGGTTGAACAAAGAGAAATTGTTTATGTGCAGGATTAGAACAAAATACCTCTGGATTAACGTGCATGCACTCTACCAATGGAGCTGTTTATCTACCTATGTTGGCGGTCTCCCTACTCTCTAAATGCAAAAGAGTGAAAAAGCACTCTTTGGAGAGCCATATAAGGGACAACTCTTTTTTCGAGTGGTCTTCCACTCTTTCTGATTGAAGATTGCATCTTTTTGAGTGATTTTTCACTTTGTCATGGAGTGAAACCCCTCTAAAAGAGTGAAATAACCACCACTCTTTTTGAAGAGCCATATGAGGGACAACTCTTTTTTCGAGTGGTCTTCCACTCTTTCTGATTGAAGTTTGCATCTTTTTGAGTGATTTTTCACTCTGTCCTGGAGTGAAACCCCCTCTAAAAGAGTGAAATAACCACCACCCTTTGTAAAGCGCCATTTGAGGGACCACTCGAAATGTAAAGAGTGGTGTTTTTACTCTTTTACATTTAGAGAGTATTTGTTGCTAACTTTGTTCAGGGGTGTGCTACTTTGAAGCTATGTTATACGTATACAAGGATCACACCAAAGTTTACAATACAACCCAGGAAATAGCAGGCAAGGGGTCATCACCATGCAACTTGTTTTTCTTCAAAATTCAAGTAACAAACCACAAGGGAAACTGACTGGCTTAGTTAGTCATATAGTGCAGCTGGCATGTCAGTCCAGATGTCGTTGGTTCAAATCCTGCTCTGGTCAATTTGATGTTCAACCCCAAATTATTGTTTATAAGATACCCTAGATTGTATTAGCATTTGTTACCCCGAAACACAAACATTTTGACATGATCTGTGTATTCTATTAGTTTATGTAACAAAGTCATAAAGTTATGCAACAGCAACAGGATTAAAAGTTATTGGTAGGGAGCCCTCTTGTGAACTTACTGGTCCAGGTTTAATAACTTTTATTGGTCCAAACTTTTTCTTTACTTCATACAATACGTTTGTGGTGGAATGGACAGCATGTAAATGACTACCAGAATGATAACCACTTATGGTTCAAACTATTTATAGTTGGTCCTAGAAAAATGTGTTCATGTGTATATGCTTCTGGATGTGGTATCACTGAGCTACTTAAGTACAACACGATAGAGCAATAAACTTTTAAGGGACCATCATTCAAGAAAACATTACTAACTTCTGTGGTCCTTTCTCCATGCTCAAACACTTCTTAACTGTTGTTTAGTTTTAGCTATTAGTTCTTGTAAGAGGGATTATATCAAACTTAGGCTATTGACATAAATTGTGAAATATTGAAGAGTGTTTTGGGGTTCTTTTTTTTTGGGGGGGGGGGGGATGGTGTACTTAAATGTTCTCAAGTTTGTGTGTACATGATGGTAATGTTCCGATTTGACATAAGGTTGCCTTTATGGAAATAAGAATTGAATGCTGAAGCATTACTTGCTGTACATGAGAGAGATTTTTCATCAAATCATACTCTTTGTAAAGATTTAAAATTTTTACACACTTTGATTGGTCGATTATTGATGTGCACTTAACATGAATCATCCGATGCAGTGATGTAAATCTGCTGTGCGCACACCAGAGCCCAATTTCATGGCTCTGCTTACCGCAAGCAAAGAAGTAGCGCTTACGGAAGCAGGGAATAATTCCATACTTACGTCAAGTGTATTTCACAGGTATAGCAGGGAATTTGTACTTGTGTGCATGTGTACGTCACATTTATAGGCCTTCTTAGGCTTACACAGCTAGTGCAGAAATTTGCCATTTGCACAGTATAAGCAGAGAATGGTGATTGAAAGCGCAGAATTCGGTAGTAAGCTGCGAGCCATGAAATGTGCCTCTGAAGAGTTTGTCATATTAATGCTTACATTATAGGCTTACATGCCTGCCACAACATTGTACCATCATTTTTTTTTTTTTTACTAAGAGAAGTGACATAAATAGGTTTCTGATGATTTTTTAAAGCAATCGCACAACATTGGTAAACAGTATTGTCCAAAGGCTCACACTTCGTGTGTCACAACTTGTACATAAAATAACAAACCTGTGAAAATTTAAGCTCAATCAGTCATCCGAGTTAGGAGAAAATAACGGGAAAACCCACCCTTGTTTCCGCATGTTTTGCCGTGTCATGACATGTGTTTAAAATAAATCCGTTATTCTTGATATCGAGAATCGATAATTGTTCTAATGTTTTCTCAAAAAGTAAAGCATTTCATGGAATAGTATTTCAAGGGAAGTCTTTCACCATTGCCTTCTGTAAACCCTGTAAGTTACTTGTAAATCTGTGAACTTTAAATTTTTGTTCCGTTCAAAAAGTGTCCAATGGCTTTAAAGAAAAAATACCTGTTGTTACCCATAATCTTAAAATGACCTCTTGTCACATGGGGGCGCTGTTTAAAGGATTTGGGTACCTTTTCAAAATGTCCATAGATTTACATTAAATTTACAGGGTTAGAAGATACGGATAGTGGAAAGCTTCCCTTCAAATATTACTTACTGAGGTGCTGTAGTTTTTGAGAAATGAGTAAAACAATGTCATGAAAATACGTTTGTAAATGATTAAAATAATCTCATGAGACGAAAACTATTTTCATGGCATTGTTTTACTCATTTCTCAAAAATTACAGCACCTCAGCACATAAAACTTTCAGGGAAGCTTTCTACTATCATTATCTTCAAACTGTGTAAGTTTAGTGTAAATCTGTGGACATTGTGTTTTTTGGCCTACAAAAGTTACATAGACCCTTTAAAGTGAGTTTGAAGTATTTGGATAGGAATTTGCTGCAGTGTTCATAATGATTTTATCTAGAAATCAATCCTACTGCTCATTGTATAAAGTCAACCTGTAGCTTGCCAATGTGTGATGAAGCAAATGTTGTCAAACACAGACCACTCTAGCCTGTCAGTTCGGCAAAGTAATTATCATAGGTCTCAAATCTCCACTTTAAAGGCACTGAACACTATATTATTGGATAATTACTCAAAATAATTTTCAGCATAAAAACTTACTTTGTAACGAGCAATGCAGAGCTGTTGATGGTATAAAACTTTGTGAGCTCCCTCTGAAGTAACATTGTTTTTGAGAAAGAAGTAATTTCTCACTAACATAATATTTGAATTTAATTTGAGACCTCTTCAATTCGAGGCATCTAAGGTAAAAGGGTGTTTTTTCTGCCATTATTCTCTTGCTACTTTCTCGCAAATGTTCACAGGTTTGTTATTTTAAGCATATGTTGAGAAGCACCAAGTGAGAACAGGTCTTTGACAGATACCAAAGGTGTGACTGTCCAGTGACACCAAAGTTGTCAGTAAAACAGCGCTTGGCAATGGCCATACTTGTGGTTGTTATCTCATTACTCCATGGTTATCTAAGGCTTAGTGGTTATTGATATCTTTTAAAGGGAGTGTTAAGATTGGATTTATATCAATAGTTAAGAAACTGTGTGCAATCTTCACGTTGAAAACATTGCCAGCATTTGATTGATCATAAAAGCAGTTGAACTTGTGAATGGCGGCACAATGGAGGCAGAAGTATTATTTCCAAAACTAGAGTACTTCAAAGAATAAGATTGCATTTGAATTGTTTTAACAAGCATTGACTGAAATCCCATAGGTGGGTATTGCTTTACATGTCTTGACTTTATTAATTCTCTATTCTATTGATTTATACTTATTTGTGGGTAGAATTGACAGAAAGAAATAAGAAGCAATTAGAGATTTTTGGAATTCCACAGAATCTTTTTGTAAAAGGTGTGGGCGATTGTATTACTTGAACTTACTCTTGAGCCATTAATCATACAAAGTGCGTGTACCAAGGAGTTGAAATAATGTTGACTGGAGCTATTCTTTGTTGTGTGCTCATTGTTTGGCTTTTTGAGTGTCTTATGACCCCACTTATGCCCCTTTCTGCCCCCTTGACTTAACCTTGCTTCAGCTTCCAGCTTGTCTCTATCTCAGATGGAGGAAGTGATTCTGACCTTGTATAGGTAAAGATTGTTCACTGAATGAGTTGGTCATATCCACTGCATTCCATTGAAATTCAAGTCTTGGCTGGGAAGCTTTTTGCCGGGTCGGATTAGATGCTGGATAATACCATGGATGTCTTTATCTGATGAACTCTTGCAATAACTCAGGGGACAGGTTTCTCACTTACCTCAATATCTGTTGAGTATCAAGCGTTATCAAGAGACTGAATTAAAAAGGGGCGCAAGCCGGCACTTAGCGCTCTTTGCTCCAATCAGCTTGTTGACAGTCACGGATAAAAGAAGATCATTGTGAGTTTGTTTTAAGTTATTCCATTCAGGTGGGAGAGGATAACGTGACAATCCTAACAACACAATCTGTGTGTGCGTCCACAACACGTTTGGCTGCGGGGACAGCCTTCACGGATTGATTGCTTCTGGTACACACACTTACATTTATTGACAAATTGCGATAAATTGGTCAGGGAGGAAAGAGGGTATAAAACTGTGGCTTGTTAGACAGGCTGCATTGGAGCTGCTCCCCCCCTCTTGCTGTCAATAACCAAGTGTTTCTGCAGGCAAGGCGCTTAATAGCTGTGGAAGTGTGCAGCGTGAGGTTAATGAGCGCACAGGTATGGGTGCAGTAACATGATGTGTTTCACCTGCTGAAAGGGAAGGCTCAAATCACAGGCAGACTGGTGCAGACTACCCCACGGCCATTCACATCATGCTACACCTAGTAACTCGATGCATAGGAATCTACCACTAAAAACCATCAAGGGACCTTCACTTTACTGCAACATTTGAGAACACTTCCCCTCTGGTCATTTGTATGATTACCAAGAAAAAGCATTATTCAATTGCACTCCACTCTACCCATTTCGAATCCAGTAATCCAATACCGTGTTAATTGATTAGTCAATTTTTGTATGGAATGCTGTGCTATGAACTTACATGTATACATATGCGAGGTCGTGTGTTAGATGGATTTTACATTTTATGTAGGGTAATACATTCAGATTTATACTTTAAAAAGACAACCCACTCAGCATGAACATAATATGCCTTAGTATTTCCTTTAAACCTTAGGCTATAATACTAAAAGACTCACCTTTAAAATGAAAACTCATCAAAATCCAACAGCTAGCTTTGCTTAAGTCTGTTGGACTTGACTCGGGCCTGTAGGCATCATTTTTTTAAAGGGCATGGACATCAAGGCATTTTCTCCTTGGTAAAGGGCACCCTATGGGGAAATTGTAAATTTCTACTGTAGATATTTAAGGGCATGAAGGCAATGACCAGGGGCATGGAGGCGATCGCCGTCATTGCCTCTGTGAAAAGGCCTGTCGACTACTAAAATTAAAAAGTAGCCATGCCTTTAACCACATACTGAAAGTTAGCTAATTCATTTTAAAATACTTGGGACTTTCAGACCATCTCTGAAGAGTGCATGCCGTTATAGTGAACATAAGCTGTACCTACTGGATATTGCTCTGAGTCTATGATAGCTCTCAAATTAACAGCTAGCCCTTTCAGAATCTATCTGTGTATTCAATTACTTCCCTGTACAGGTATTGTGCTGTCAGCTCCTAGCCGATTGCCTTTATCATGCAAATTATAGTGACAAGTTTTGCCTTTTTACAGTTTGTTTTCTCTAGCTTGTCATCTTGTCTAAGATTGCTGTGAACACTATAGGACTATTTCCAATCTTGAGTATTATTGGTAGTGTCTGCGTCTGTATAATATAGTAGTGGCATATGTGGTTTGTGTAGCAGGGAGATAAATCAGAGTAATGGTAAAGAGAGAGTGGATATCATTAGGGACTTACAGGTCAGCCATGCCATGACTAGTGCCATGTCTCTAGGGCAAGCAGCTCTATCCTATGGCTCTACACATAGCACCCCCATCAACTTACAATATTTCAACCTGACATGTTGTCAAACTTCTCCAACTGTGAAAACTATATTAATTTCCACCTGATGACCACTACATAAAGAGGCTTAGTTTGCCGGCAGCACACACGTTGAATCATTTATTCATACACAATAAGACCACGGACCGAGAAATAAATTAATAAGTGAGTAGCAGTAAATAAATGAAGGTGTTTTTTTATTATTATTTTTTTTTTATTATATAGAATGAAGGAGCTTTGATTAAGAGATTGTGAGTATAGAGTGATAGGAGAGGAACGTGTGTGGTTACAATCTGATTAATATAGTACAGTGAGTTCATGAGGAAATGAAAAGCTGTATGTTGCTGAATCTAATAAGACTGCTTTTACACTTGCACCATGGACCTCTGGTTGAGTCTCTGCCTGACTCCAGGCTTACAGGTGCATCCAGCAAAGTAATAACGCCAACCAGGGCAAAATGAGAAATACCTACACATCATGCCAGCGTATTCACATAGCTTGACAGTCTTAAAACATTCAAATAGACAGATCTGAAAAAAAAAGTTTTGACATAGCCAATTTATTTTGATATTCAGTCTCTGAAAACAAAATGGAGACTCTTTAATTTGGTTCATTCGAATTCAATTTCAGTTTGTATATTGCCATATTTTGACAATGAGCGCCCCAAACCAGCATTGAATGGCTGACTCTGTATTGGCAGATAAGACCAACAAGATATGAAAATAAAGTGCAGAGATAATTGAAACACAATTGAATATTGTGTGATTGTTTTCATATCTTTAGATTCTTCTAATTAGTCATGGATGCATAAACAAAGTTTACTCATCTTCATTTCAGTAGTATGTTAATAATGATAATAATAAGACTTGTAATGCGCACATATCCACCCTGCTGGGTGTTCAAGGCGCAGTAAAAAAAAAAAAAAAAAAAAAAAAAACGTTTAAACTGATGTCAGTTTTAAAAAGAAGTTAAAAACAGGAAACTATTTTGTTCTGAAAAGGAATGTCCTGCTTTTTAACTACTACCCGGGCGGAAGGTAGAAAATCGGCTGGGACTACTACTTTAGCTTCTAGAGGATCGTTATTAACTTCACTCCCACGGAGTAAGTACTCAATTGGTCTCAACTAGCTTGCTCTAGTAAATATGATTTGAGGAAACCTTTTTTAAAAACTGAATTAAGAAAATCAGATCCTGTTTTTAATACACTTAGTGTTTACCCTTGAAGATATCATTAGGCATCTATGTTTACCAGCAATGTTTTCATTTTTTAAATTGCCAAGCATACTACGCAACTCCTACTTACTGCATTTTTTATACCACTGTAAGTTTTTAATGAAACTTTCAGTTTGGTCTCCAGGCATTTCTACAGAGCCCCAATAACCTTTTATCTAGACAGTAATTAAGCTTTAGTTTGACTGCTGCTGTAGTGACGAGGCATATATCAAACACATTACAGTAGTTTAATATCATATCCAGATATGCAAAAGAAATCCAGACGAGTCGGAACCTCGGTGATTTGAAGAAAAAAAAATCTACCTTTTCCTGTGACAGGACACGGCTGTATATAACTGCCCAATTCCCATTACAGGCAAACAGGGGTCCATGTCAATCTGCCCTTTCCCTTTTTTTTGTGCGAGGAAAAAGTATTTGAGATTTGGTGGCGACTACAAAGCCAGAAATTGTGGGCATAATCTAAGGTTTGTTCCCTTGGGAGGTCGGCTGACTAGCGGTCTAGTCGTGAATGTGAAAATCATCAATAACGTTGTTGATGATGGCGTCGGTGTTGTCTACCTACACACAAGGTGGTGGCTACTATCATTCCATCCTGCCACACAAAGGGCTTCTCAGGTGTCATCTTGATGTACCATGGACTCTGACTTTAATTACTAATAGACCTTCAGTGTTCCATGGAGCTACCTGAGCAGTATTTACCTGCACTGAGGCAAAGCAAGATAATCAACAACTGCATCAAGGCAAAACTACTTCATGCAAAGAAAAACAAAAACACGATGTTAACTGAAGAAAAGGGTACACTTTTTCTGAATGAAAATGCTTTTGTGATTTTCACCAATCAAAACAGCACTCACTAGTTTTACTGAAAATATAAACTTTTAAGTCTTCATTATTCTGCAAAAAAGCCGACAACAAGTAAATGCCCTGACGTTTTGACCGAAAGACTTGGGCCACTAACTCTTTTTCAGTATTTTAATCAAAGATTGATTTTTGTTTGGGTCTCAATCTGACAAAGAAGAAGATGAAAAACTGAATGGTGACAATGAACGTTTAGCACCCTCAGCAGTACGATACTTGGCAGTATAGAGTAGTGCTGCAAGGCCAATATCTACTAACTGGGTAGATAAATCTTGTATTGTTGTTTCAGATGCAACCCATACATTGGTTTCTGAGTGTATTACAATGCCTAAAGGTGGTAGTGAACGTTGATGATGTCATAATTCCGATACCATCTCGTTAATGAATCCATACTCGGTGGTAGGTAGACTGTAGGGAAAGCCACTATCATCCATTTACCTTCTGATTACAGACTTGATAATGTCATTATAGGTTTCAATGCTTATGATTTCCCTTGTTAAATCACAGAGACGTTCCTGTAGAAAGACAAACACTCCAGAGACATTTACTTGTTTTGTCCAATTTCTTATTCTGAGACGCTTCGTTGATGCAGTTGGGATCACTCACATTTTTTAAAGCTAAATCAGGAAAACTAAAATTCACATATAACTGTAAATATCGTTAATTTTGACATTGTTTGAATTGGTTTGCATTGAATTGAACAAAGCTGTGCAGGACATTTTCAGAACATTTGAAATGATAAAACGTAAAAAGAGGCTTGTTCAGAACCTGTGAACGAGAGAAATAGGAAAGCTTATTATGATGTATATTCATTTTGTTTGTTTACCCATATACACTGATGTGTGTTTAGCACTAAGGGCCACCATGACGGTTTTCCCCCTTCAATTTTTACTTTTTTGCTTGTCAAGCTGTAATACCAGAAATAGTTTGTCATTGTTTTGTCTCATGGTATGTAAGCTGTGTGCAATTTTCAAATCACATATTTCTGTCATTAACCGAGACAGCTGTTATTTCATACATTCATCTGCTGAGATAAATCTGTCATGCTTTATCATGTATATAACGACTCAATTATTTTGTCTTTGCAAATGTTGAAGCTGTTAAACTGAAAAAATATCTGACATGCCAAGGGCAGATGGGCAGTGATATTTCATTTGGTTGTTATGAACATTTATCAATGACCAATCACAAGTTTGTTCAGGGTGATGACAATGTTTATCGTCCCTGATTGATATTTACAATTGGAACGAGCCCCAAACCTACACTTTAAGAGGAAGAGTTAATCCTGCTTTGAAATATCAAACAAATATCATCCTTTGTTATATAGAGCTTCAAAGTAATAAATATATGCATATGTTGTGGAAGTGTCGTGGCCGAGCGGTTAAGAGCACCGAATTTAAACTCTGGTGTTTCTGATCAGCAGAGTGTGGGTTCGATTCCCCAGCCGTGACACTTGTGTCCTTAAGCAAGACACTTAACCATTGCTTCGTCCTTTGGATAGGATGTAAAGCCATTGGTCCCATGTGTTGTGTAACGCATATAAAAGAACCCAGTGCACTTATCGAAAAGAGAAGGAATTCACCCCGGTGTTCCTGGCTGTGGCTGCTGTATGCGCCGTAGCACCTTGTAAACCCTTATAAGGTGCTAAATAATTCAGTTTCAGAATTCATCACTGCAATAACCTATCTTTCTGAAAGTTTGTTTATACTCAGCGCCTTGAGTACCTTGTTTGGTAGATGCGTGCGCGATGTAAGACTTTGATATTATTATTATTACACCAAGTGAATAGACTGGTCTTTGACAATTACCAAAGGTGTCCAGTGCCTTTAAATGGAATCTCTGCAACCTTGGAGTTAACATGTCAAATAATAGTGTGTTAATATCTTGACCACAAGCATAAACATGTTACATCAACAACTGATTTTGATTTTATTTCCCCAAACAAAAAATTGATTTTTCTACATGGTGGCTTTGTTTAGAATAACAAGAGGTAGGCATGATGACTACAAGCGCTGACAGGTGACACATTGTCTTAAGGTAACGCAGCCCCCGTGGCATTATAATACAGTCTCTGTAGGGGGAGAGTATTTGGTGTTGTGACCCTGCGTACCTTAAGGCAAGGTGCTAGATTTCTTACCTGTTGGCATTATACACCCTTGGGGGTGTCTAAGCCGTCAGCTGTGCACCATTAATTTGGGTTATTCACCTGCTGCTATGCCTTTGATGTCATCTGGTTATAATGTGCTTACTGTCCAAAAAACAGAAGAAGGAAATTCATGTCTGGTATTATGAGCTGTACTCAATAAAAGACGTTTTTATTACAGGAACTTAAGCTTTATACGAGATGGGAGGATTTGAATCGGATGTGAGTAAGCTGGCGTCTCTTTCTAAATCATCACAGTGTCATCAAACAATCAATAGTCTTCCCATAACACTAATAGCGAGTATTCAATCACAAATGGTGATGTGACCTTGTCAAATAATAGTAACGCAAAACCGGCAAACAAAAAAATCATACCAACCTATGGGTGTCATAAAACATATTGTATTTTTATTTCCTTGTGGGAGGTTTATTGCTAGTTTACACATAGGCCACTATGAAACACAACACTGGGATAGGATGTTCTTCTTCTTTGATCTTTTTGTGAATAGCAAAAACTTTGGAAAGCTTAATTAAAGGGGGGAAAGCTCAGCACAGGTTTGGGAGGTTTATTGCTCTAAGTTTACACATCGGCCACTATGTAACACAGCACTGTGATTATAAGATATTCTTCTTTATCTTTTTTTAAAGAACAAATTAAAAATCTACCTGGCAAGTAAGACATGGTTTACCACAAACTAAGTATATTTTGATACCTTACATTTGCATTTGTGGCAAATTTAGTTAACTTAAAAGGGAGAAGCTCTACAAAGGTTTGGGAGAGGATCTATAATTATTTGGAAACATAATGAGGGGAGTGTGGGTGTGTAAAAGTCGACCTTTTAAGTAAGAAGCTTGTTTATAGGAATTGAGGCATTGCATGGTGAGGTATCAACATATATTTGGTTTGTGGTAACACCATGTGTGTATCTACTTGCCAGGTAGAGTTTGTTCTTGGAGAACTGTCTTTCTTTATTCTACTACCGTGCAGAAGATTTTTGGATGTCCAGGAGAAGCTTGTTACCAAGAAACATGGTTTGCATCACTTTCAATCAATTCTAGGTTTAGAATTTCCATTATTGTTGTTGTGAAGCCAAGAACTCTCAGAAAAGAGAACTTAATCACTACAAGAGCCAATAACCCAATGGAGAGAAGACAAAGTAGAAAGTTGTGGGAGGAAAACCCTAGAGAATTATTCCAGGAAAAAACCCACGCAATCTGGTACAAACTGAAAACCCAATCCACATAGTGCCCTCGGTTTTCAAAAAGCACTGTCCCAGACACAGAAGGCAAGGAAAGATATACCTCTACGCCAACGCGACCGAGCGTTCGATCTTCTATTGTACTCTATTTGTCCAGCTTTAAACTTGGACATCATCATAATAAATATAATAAAGTAAAATGAAATAAGAGCTGGTCATCAGTGCTGAGGTGTGGTCAGTTGGATAGTACAGCTACGCTCGAGGCTTTCAATAATACGAAGACAAATTGAGATTGCTCTGGGTCTGGATAGAAAATGGCAGCAAGGAGATGGCGTAGAAGGTCAAACTGATCTACTTTCTTTATATCTCTTTTAATCCATAATAAAGTCTGGCCAGTCACGCTTCTGTCTCAGGAAGTTCAATCAAATGATCAATTTAGTTTTTTTTTCTGTTGCCCGATAAGTTAGTTTAAATTATTCGGCAGATTGTGTTTCGATTTGTGAGTAAATTGTGTACATGCACAGCTATGCAGAGTTAATTACAATGAAAACTGTTCAGTTCATCCATACATCCTCCAAGATTCAAACCCTACTATAAGTCTCATTTTGTTTCTCAGAAATTTTTTGTGTATTTTTTTCTTTTTGGAAGGTTTAGTATTTACATTATGAAGAAAATTAACTTAATTGGTTTTGTTTCATTTTGTAAAGTAAGAACCAAATCTATATGCATGGCCTTGAGCAAAAACAAAGTTGTTAGGGCAAAAAAACATGTTTAGCATTCTGCCTTGTTTGAAAATGGCTGACCAATATTTTTATTTTATTTTTTTATTTTTTTGAGGGGGGGGGGGGGTCTGAGATTATTAACATGTATCCTTTTTCTTTCTTTTTTCGTTAAAAAAAATAAAATTAAAATAAAACAAAAAGCAGGCAGCCTCTAAAAAGAAAGCTGGCGGGAACCCTTTTGGCCATAGTGTTAAGGTTTGTGTTTGCACGAGCCCCGTCAGGTACATGTACATCTCCCTTAGTGCTGACTCTTGTCTTAGGCTGAATGCACTCCCAAAAACATAATCAGAGCAAACTGAATCAGAAAGAACTAGCTCTTATGTAGAGCCACTGCAATGCTTCCTAAGAGAAACTATCACATGGTACCACCACAAACCATACCTTGATATATGTCCAGGTCAAAATTCCAGTTGAACCTAGTTAACTGGGGTCAACTGGTTCAACTGGATAGTGATCAAACTCGTCCATTTTCCATATTAACCAACTGGTTTGGACTTGGTTTAACTGTGTTCAACTAGATTGAAATTTTAAACCAGTTTTTTTCTATCCATTTTCCATATTAAACCAACTGGTTTTAACTGTGTATAACTAGTTTATCACCTGGTTTCAACTAGTTCCAGTTAAACCCAGTTTAACTAGGTTCAACTGGAATTTCAAACTGTGTTTTGACGTTGCTATTTCTCTTTTATGTACCCTTTCATAGTTATTAATCAATTTGGGTTTGTTTGTGTTTTGTTATTGTTTATTTATTTTATTTTTTTATATTTTTATTTTGTGGGGGATGCTTGAAGGAATGTGGTAAACAAATTTGGATACTTATTGTAGCTGAGCATTGATACCTACGCACATCTCAAATATCCTCCAAACAATTGAGATTACTAATATATTAATTCAATCAAGCTTGTGGATATATCAGACCTTTTGAAATTGAAGACTGGGATTTTAGGAGACATACTCTAATTGAGTTTTGCATTCTGAAGCACTTGAATTTCAGTCCATCAAATTGTGGACTCTAGCCCCGGCGTGCATACCCCCTTGCCAATTGTAATCACTTTAATTTTGGAAAGGTTATGAGTGGCGTTATCTGATATGACTGTGCATTCAAGCCTGCAATGGTATTAGGTGTGTCGCTCTTGGCATAGTTTGGTCAGGCCTATTCCTTTGGAGTCACCGCCTTGTATTAACACTGAACAGAACCACCGAGAGCACAAACCTGTGCTGTATATTGCATTAGCTGTCGCTGGGGTTACTCGCCTTCGTTCTCATTGTAGGTTTATCACGAGGGTCCCCGGTGAAACTCACAAGGGTATTCTGTTAAAATTAGAACAGGTTTGTATATGACATAGATTCACACTTAATGGAAGTGATGTGGGAATGTGAATATATCTACAGAGAGTTGTTCGATGGTTAGGTTTCTGAATCACAAACAACAGGTAAAAATGCCTTGAAGGAAAACAGTTTGTTTAATAGCAACCTTTGTTGGTTACCAGCCATTCTTCAATAAAAATATATATATGATTTAGATGGTAGTCTGTTTAAAGGGAAGTGGACTTCAAAAATACTTAATACTGAGGTTGTTCACTGTAAGCTTGGGGGTATGGAACTGGTGTACGTGCATCAAAAAGAAAGCTTTTATGTAGTATAACATCATGTAGGGGCCTACAATTTTAAATCATGCAACTTTGACCAAACTTAGGAATTTTTTTAAGGAAATTATTGTTTTAGCTGTGATGAAGAATTCTGAGTGACAGTGTACAAAAACAAAAGCAAATAACTCACTTTTGAATAGTGTCACTGCAGAAGTTGCTTACTTTTAAGAGTCTGTAAATGTATATGGGGTTAGTGGAAGTTTTGCCGATGGAGCTACGATTTGTCTGTTAACAGCATGGTTATCCGCAAGTGCCTGCTGCCCAGTGGCCATGGAGTTGGGCTGGTGGTTTAGGAGGGAGATGGAGGGGTTTGGGTTGTGGGATTAGACGCTTCCAAATTCAACCTCCTGGCTCCTCAGTGCCTGTTACTCTAAGCTTTGGGGAAAGTGCACTAGGCTGTAGATTTGTGACTAGTTGCAGGCTTAAACAAACACCCTACTAGCTTCTTATGCAGGGGTTGGTTGGGTTGAATCAGCCCTGATGTTGACATACCACAGCTCTCTCTTCCATACTGGATCACTTCTATTCAGTCGCTGCAGAATAAGGCTTATACTTATCCCGCCATAATACACAGGTTTGTCAACTTTGTAGAAGCTGAATAGCGAGGGTGGGCTGGAATACAGGCCACAGGTACAGAAACTGAAAGAACTATGTGTGCTTTGTAGAGAGCAGAGTTAGTTTCTTTGACCATGTATCAGTCGTACCTGTTGGGTTGAAGATCGGGTGACAATTGTAGGGGCGGTTTGGGAGGGGAGTTGAACAATGCAAGCCTCCCCCTTATGTTGTATGTACACCCGCTCTGGTCACCCAGCTGTATTTAGCAATTCAATTGAAGGATTGAACTGAATTCAAAATGTTTTCTTTTCTTTGAAAACATTATAGAAGCAATTGAAAACAAAATTGTTTACAGTGCAAAACAGTAGGAGTAAATGTAAATATGTGTAACATGTTCAAAATGAATCCAGTGAGAGTGCCGATTATTCTGTGTTTGTTTGACACAGTAGGAAACAACTAGCTTTGTATGATTAAAAAGTGTTCTTATGATTCCTCTTCTCCTCCCCAATGTGTTTCATACCATTGAAAAGCTCTTTGTATGCTGAATTTAGGAATTGGACAATCTAGAATCCCACATTCAGTAGAGTTGTTTGTGAGGAAGTTAAGAGCTATTGTTGGATTGACTGAAGAAAAGAAGAAAGAAAAAAAATACAGTTCACTAAAAAGGGTTGCAAATATTGTGCAAGATTATTTTAAAACTGCAGGCCTTTACTTCTTTCTGAATACAGGCAGAGAGTTGCTTCAGTAAAGGCACTGGACACTATTGGTAATTACTCAAAATAGTTGTTCACATAACAACTTACTTGGTAACAAGCAATGAAGAGCTGTTGATAGTATAAAACATTCTGAGAAACTGCTCCCTCTGCAGTAACGTAGTTTTTTGAGAAAGAAGTAGTTTCTCAGTAAAATATTTGAATTGATTCATGCTTGATTTTGAGACCTCACGCGTGAGGTCTCAAAATCAAGCATGAAAACACACATTCGTCCATCATTATATCGCAACTTCGACGACCAATTGAGCTTGCAATGTTAACGGAGAATGATGATCGTAAGCGCAGAATTCGGCGGTAAGCAGAGCCAATACATCGGGCCTAGGAAGGAAAGAAATTACAACTTGACAGCCCTAGAAATGGTTGCTGGTTACGTTGATACATCCTAGATTCCATCAGAGTATTGAAAGTGAAAAAATGGTTATAACTGAATAATGAACATAGAATATTGAATTAAGAATGTCATTACGACGTCTGTAAATGTGTCTCCTAGCAACAAGATTCACTTGATGTTCTGATGTTCCTTTGCGCTGAGGGTTTTACAACATTTCTAGGGCAGTCGGTTTCCATGCACATAATCACTCCTTTTTGAGTCAATGAATCCTTTAAAAAAAAAAAAAAAAGCTGTTTGGTAAGTTGTTCTCTCATGGTGGGGTAGGACACTTGCTTGGTGTGAAGTCAAATCAGCAAGAGATTTGCACTTTGAGCATAAAGCAGTCATCTCTGCCGTGTTTGTGGAGATGGAAGTGCACCCTTGGCAAACAGGGTGGATTCCCTCAGAAAGGCTAAACATTTCTGTCATTGCCTCAGAGCATGTGTTACACAGGAGGACTGGTAGAACATTTCATGTCACTCAGGCTTGCTAGATGCATTTCAAACGACACTCCATGAATGCAACCATGTAGGGAAATTCTAACATTGAATGGAAAAGGAATTATTTGAAATCCATCATGATCATCATGTAACCGAAACAACTTTGATGATAAGATTCATTTACAGTAATTGGTGAGGAAGAGGTGCTGATGGCCCAATTATTTAATGGCTTGATGAGTGCGAGGTCGGTGTATAGCTGTCAAGCTACTACACTCAATAAAACAAACTGTAGAGTTAACCTTTCTATAGGTTGAATAGCATCAGCAGAGTGTAAAAATGCTTAAAGACACTGGACACTACTGGTAATTGTCAGAGACCAGTCTTCTCACTTGGTGTATCTCCACAAATGCACGAAATAACAAACCTGTGAAAATTTGAACTCATTTGGTCGTCAAAGTTGCAAGATAATAGTGGAAGAAAAAACACCCTTGTCACACGAAGTTGTGTGCTTTCAGATGCTTGATTTCTGGACCTCAAAATCTCATTCTGAGGTCTCAAAATCAAACTCAAATATTTTGGTGGAAAATTACTTCTTTCTCGAAAACTTTGCTACTTCAGAGGGAGCCGTTTCTCACAAGTTTTATACTACCAATAGCTATCCGTTACTCGTTACCATGTAAGTTTTTATGCTAATAGTTATTTTGAGTAATTATCAAATATTGTCCAGTGCCTTTAAATGTTATCTGTTCTTGAGTGTTGATGGTTCCCTCTTGGATTACCTGTAGACTGCTGTTTCTGTAGGAGAAGCGAGACCATAGAGTTATATATAAGAACTAGAGCACGCACTTGCCTATATACGCGCCCCGGTATGCGAGCAGGCGGCCATTTTCTAAGTTGACAAAACAGCTATCTCACAGCATGTGTTTGTGCGGCCATTTTGTAAGTTGAACAAACGGCATCGCGTGAGCGTTCAATAAAATAAACCTCAAACGTGTGTTTCATATTCAACCTGCGTGTAGAATGACGCGCTTGTCATCTTGCGGTCCCGTGGCGTTTGTGCACGAAGCATCACTCGTGCGCCCTCTAGTTCTTATATATAACTCTATGAGCGAGACTCACTGTTCAAACAACATTAAAGTGCAGAAAAATGAGAAATTTAAAAATCAACCACACACATTATAACCAGTTTGACTTGTAGAAAGGTTTGCGGTAACACCATGTAATGACTATCTCTAATGAGTTGGGGTGGTTCTGAAAAGAATTGTTGGTTTCAACTCGACATTTCGATCAGTATGCTCTGATCGTCTTCTGGAGAAAGCAGCTTTCTCCAGAAGACGATCACCATGCAAAGTTTCAAATCCTACTCAGTTTGACTTGCTTGGTTTGCTACAATCAATTAAGCAAACTACAATAATCATAACCTCTGACATACTTGGGATTCATCCTTAGACAACATTCAATTATTACCCCCCAATATAATGTCTCTAAATTATATTTAAAAAAGAAAGAAAGATAAAGCTGAAAAGTGTTAGCTCCCCACATCTGCTTTTAATATACAGCACACAATATGAATATTGTAGCCCATTACTCATGCAGTTGACCAAAGTAGTGTCCAACCTGGGTAGACAGGTTGGAATTCACAATGGACACATTTGAATATCACTTTCTAGATGTAGAAGATTTTCCATGTGGAATAAATTATGGTTAATGATGGTGATAGATCATCCCAAACAAGATGTAGTTAAAGATAGAAATATCATGATGTCAATATGTGGATACACAAAGAGAGGCTTACAAGTTTAGTCAAAGCAAACTGAGATATGAAAATGACTCAAGTCTATCTATTCAGATTGTATGTTACCGTCCATTCCAAAGCGAGGATAAAATGAGCATACAATGAAATTTAGCAAACTGCTTTAAATTAAGCGCTTCTACACACGCAAGTTTGTTGTTTCAATGAAGAGTTTTGACAATGTTTAAAAGTTAATGATTGGCTAACTTTAAGCTTAACACTTGTATTTAGTAATAACAACTTTTCAGTAGTTTGTTTCTTTCTTTTGTTTCCCTTTGTTCCCTCTTCCCTCTGTTGATTTGTTTTTGTGTTCTTCTTTTCATGCGCTTTGAGCACCTTATAAGGGGGATATATGCGCAATATAAATTTTCCTTTTTATTATTATTATTATTATTAGTAGTAGTAGTAGTAGTAATATTTGTGTTATAAGTGGTTTTAAGTGGGTGATGAGATCTAGAGATCTTAGTGTTCAAACAGGCTATACCACCATGGGAAGTTCTTATTGGATCTTAGTGTTCAAACAGGCTATAATCTCCACCATGGGAAGTTCTTATTTATTCTGAATGATAGAGCAAGGGATACAAACATTCAGACTATCAACGTTAGGATTCATACTGCCACCAGTGTACTTTGATTCTCAAGGGAAGTACACAGAATCTCCTGAAGACGAGCAGAGTATACTGTTCGAAACGACAAGACCAAACCGGCTCTTTTCAGAGCCACCACTCCTTCAAAAGAGATTTTACTCATGGTTTTACCCGCAAGTTCACTATTCATTTTTATATTGTTTCAGTTACTCTGAAGTACACAGGGTTTTTCTGAAATAATTGTTAATACAAGATCAGTGCTTATCTTTCTCAAATACTTCAGGAACGTTAAGACAATCCAAAATGTAGAATTCTGAATGCATTTTTTCTTCAGGTTGGCTGTACAAACTATCACTTTGGTTTTCACGGATGTGTGCTCATGTTGAAATAATTGTTGTGGAGATGCTTGGAAAATGACTTCATGGCTTGTTAAATGAAGAGACACAGGTGCATGCAACTGCATCCTGCTAGTAAATGTTTTGCAGCGAAATGTCAATTGCAAGTTAACTTTCCAAATGTGAAATGGCGCTTTGGTTGAACTACTTTTGGAAGGAAGAATTTGTGCTTGAGATGGCTGTGCAGACATGGGTGAGTTGCTTGCATTCCCTGGTCGTTAGATCCGCAGCCAGCTGTTACGCTCTGCTATCAACAGCTTGTCTGGTCTCCTAACCCCAATGTTTAAGGAATGACAGTGTTGGCATAGCAGTAGAAACACTCGCACAGACTGTCATAACTTCCTGAGAGATGTTTTCATAACCACGAAATAGTCGCAAACAAAGTACATCAACAAGACTCCTGTGACTTTTGTTTTCTTTAGTTACAAACTGATTATTGTAACATACTTCTTAAATTATGACTTTAATAAGTTACATATTTTAGCAAAGTCAAGAAAGCATTTTTGTTTAATTGGAGCTATGTTATAATTCTAAATAACATTGGGGACCATTTCAGTTACTAGGTTGCAGATAATGTGAGGGAAGATTCCATTATGGAGTTAACCTTCAAACCAATAAAAAAAAATGTGTGAAAGTTCCATTTGACAGAACACTAACAATAATTATGTACATTTGGTTTTAGACCTAGGTTTTAATTCCATCTTTAAAAAAATAATCAGGTTTTTTTTTTAACTCCAAAGCGAACTGATTTGTCCCTCTTTAAAATGCTGCACAAACTTGACCCTGGAATGTGAGTAATATCGGCAGGTACAGATCTTCCCTCTTGGTGTCAGACTCCAGGTGGGCACTTAATGTCTTCTAACTCATGGATTCTTGTCTCTGAACTTCAGTTTTCTGCTTTGATCGTTTCAGACGATTTCAATCTAAGATGGTCTGAATATTTTCAGGTTGACAAACACTACCCAGATATACACCTGAAATTCCAGCAAATGGTTCAGGGTTAAATGGATTAGCAAGTTGAGTAATTCAATTATTGTAACTAGAAATCGTTATTGTAATTGCTTCCAAATGTAGACCATGTGGTGGATGAGTGTGGCTGTATGGTGACTCATTTTGGATCAATAGAACTCAATACTGATGAGTTATGAATTGGTAATATGCAAGGTTTATGGTCAGTCAAGTGTCCACTAGACCCCATGGTTGGTGGCCGTTGACCATGGTCTGAGCATGGAGGTATGTCTGAGCAATGATTGTTGGACTATGGAGAAAGGCCAGCCATAGAGCTGCATGAGCAAACTGACCACAACCAGTCAATGATGATGTAGCCAGGGCTTCAAGCAAATTACCCCTAGGCTTGTAATAATAAGGACTCCCCAGGGGAAAATCGCCTACCAGTTTGCTGAGCTTGGAGAGTTTGGCTTAGCAGAAACTGGCATTTAGCCATTCTGCCATGAAATGCATTTTGTCTGTGACTGGTTCCCCTTCTAATATCTACTGAGCAAGTAAACTTGCTAAGCAATATTTTCTGCATTGCAGGTCAATGAAGTCCTTGCTCTATGATGAAGTTAGCTGTGGATGTGACAATGGGGCGTCCATAGTGAGCAGGTGACACCTTTGTTTAAGCACAGAGAAAGGTTCTTACTCCTGTCAGACAGTGGCCAGTGAGGAGCAATCCTTGGTCGTTAGCGAGGGAGTCATGCTGCAGTATCTATTGATTCTTTTGTCACCATTGCTAATTAAGCTGTTAATTCTGTTAGTGTTGGTCTTTTTCACAGCTTGTTATTTATTGACATGTGTCTGGTGTGTTGAGTCTGATTAATATCACAGTAAGATATGAAAGTGAAATGACCTCTTCATTACCGGTCAATATAAACCTGTAAGGACGTGGTTCTTCGTTAATACTCCACCCCTTGCCAGATTTGACTTGACAGGAATATTTTTCTTGATACTCATATTCATACATCGCCGAATTTCTAAGATTCTTCTCGTTGGAAAATGTATATGGCAAACGTTTTTTTCAGAAAATTATTTTGAAATTGGAATTGGCGAGCTATGAAGGTGTTGCCGAACAGTGTGTAGTTAAATGTTGTTAGAAAGTCCAGAAGCCATTGACACCTAATAATGTTATGAAGAAAACCTACAGACTTTTAAAGCCTTACGGACACCCCCTTCTCCCCACACGCCACAAAAAAAAGAAACAAGGCAAAGCTTTTACGCTTAGGTAGATAACACAACTAATTTGGATAACTGGCACAGAACTAGTAGAGGATCCGTGTTATTATGTACTGATTGCATGCGATAGTCCATGTTATTTAGGATGGTAGATTAATAATATAAGGTATAGCCTGAAGACACACACCATCTACTCATTATCTTGTCTCTTCATATTACATCTTGGATCTAGATGTATGCAATGGAATAGACAGTAGCTAACCCAGTATCAAACCTGTAATCAACGATAATGTGCGTGAGTTTCTCTATAAGCATAGAGAAAGGACCTCTCTCTATGATCTAACCGTGGGCTCAGCCTCATGTTTAAAAAGAAGTAGGGGCCTACATCTCAGATGTATGAAAGCTTGAAGAACTTAAAGGAACACGTTGCCTTGGATCGGACGAGTTGGTCTATGAAAAGCGTTTGTAACCGTTTGTCATAGAATGCATATGATTAGAAAGATATTTTAAAAGTAGAATATAATGATCCACACACGTATCACTCAAAATTGCATGGTTTTCATTTAACCTTTGGCTAACACGGTCAACCATGTTAGTTCGCAAAGTAAAAGGAAAACCACGCAATTTCGTAGCGAATTTGTGTGGATCATTGTATTCTACTTTTAAAACATCTTTCTATACCATATGCATTTTATAACAAACGGTTACAAACGCTTTTCAAAGACCACGTGTTCCTTTAACCAGACAGCCATCCATCTGGAACCTGGTTTGGAACTTGAGGGATTTATTGTTTGTTAACTGATTTTTGAGCTGCTGTAAAATGTTGTTGCTTTCGATTCGTGTGCTGATAATTGAAAAAAAAAAAAGGAAAAAAAAAAAAAAAAAAAAGCTACTTGAACAGGTTACAATCATGGAACTTATAATGGTTTATTATTTCTGTGAATAAACTGCACACGTCAAGTAATTCTGCACAACCTATCACTGGTATCCCTTTAACAATACCACTGCAAAGAAGGAAATGCATATTTTACATACACGGTGAGCTGAATTCCTTGTTTACCTGTGAAATATGCATAGGTCAGCATTGCATTTTCTGCCTAAGTTCTGATTGTTCACATACCATAGCATTGCCATGAAACTGATGAAGCCTGGAATTGCTGGTTCATTTGCTGACCTGAGTATATATTGTTCATGTAATAATTATACATGCATGAGTTTGTCCATTAAAGGCAGTGGACACTGTTGGTAATTGTCAAAGACCAGTCTTCTTACTGGCTGTATCTCAACATATGCATAAAATAACAAACCTGTGAAAATTTGAGCTCAATCGGTCATCTAACTTGCGAGATAATAATGAAAGAAAAATAACCCTTGTCACACGAAGTTGTGTGCGTTTAGATGGTTGATTTCGAGACCTCAAGTTCTAAATATGAGGTCTCGAAATCAAATTCGTGGAAAATTACTTCTTTCTCGAAAACTACGGCACTTCAGAGGGAGCCGTTTCTCACACTATTTTTTATCATCAACCTTTCTCAATTACTCGTCACCAAGAAAGGTTTTATGCTAATAATTATTTTGAGAAATTACCAATAGTGTCCACTGCCTTTAACTGACCAGTATCGTGGGCAGGGCCACAAACCCCAGGGCTTATATGGGTTTCAACCGAAGGCTGGTAAACATGTTTGCTGTCACATTATATTACAAGAGCAATAACTGCTGAAGGTTTATGCTGTTCACACTGCACACATGGGAATTGAAATCAATGTCATTCTGTCCAACTTAGTATTGTTGACTGGATTATGATTTGTCCTTAATCAGTAATAGTTCATTAACTGTAAGTATGTGAAGAGCGGTGGCTTCACAACTGTATTGATGATAGATGCTTTGAATGTGACAACTGTTAAGTAATATAACTTTCATTAATCTGGGCCCAATTTCATAGAGCTGCTTAAGCACAACATTTTGCTTAAGCAAAAACATCATTGCTTAGTAAATTCAGATTACCGGCCAAGACTCCACTAATGTGTTATGCCAAGTAAACAACAGCTAAATACCAGTCACAAGCAATGTATATGTCATGACATTTAAAAAAAAGCATGCAATTTATTTGCTTAAGCAGCTCTATGAAATTGGGCAGAGTGTATACGGGGCCCAATTTTATGCCCCTGCTTACCACTGAATTCCCCGCTTACGATCACCATTCGCCGCTTACCTGCAAGCGTAAAATTTCTGCGCCAGCCTTGTAAGCATAGAATGCCTAGTAACGTGGAGTACGCACGTGCATAAGCCAAAATTCCCCACTGACCCGTGATATACGGTCAGCCTAAGCACAGAAATCTCTGCTTCTGTAAGCGCAGATTCTTTGCTTATGGTAAGCAGAGCCATGAAATTGGGGCCTTGTAAGCTCATTCAAATGGATATATTGGCCTAATTGGTTTGTTGGAAAAGTGAATCACACAGCCTCTAAAGTTTTGGGGAAGATATTTCAAAAAAAGAACTGAAAATGTTATTGTTTTTTTGTTCTTAAAGAGAAAAGTAGCATTTTTTGCTGAAGGTATTTATGCTGGAAAATAATGATATTCTAAAGATTTTTTTTGTTTCCTCTGCCGAACAAGTACTTTTTTTTTGATTACATTGAACATATAGATTCTTTATTTCAATTTCTTGTAAAAACAGACAGCGACATCATTGCGGTAGAGATTGAAGTAAACGTACCTCTCTAAAAATCCAGAAAACCACTTTCATGTCTAAATCTGTTTCATTAATTTATATCAATGTGAAATTTGGACCCGTACATGATGAACTCCAGATATATCTAGGATGTTTACTAAAAGGAGAAATGTTCTGGGTTGAATAGTTCTCTCTGAAAGACTTGTTTTCTCCATGATTAAAACTTCATATCTAAGCAAGTTCTGTCTTTTGAAATGTAAGGCTGGGGGAAGAAATTAAATAAACTGTTCATTCATGGATAGGTTGAGATGAGATTGTTTTTGACAAGGATTTTTGAAACGCTTTCAGCTGAGAGACTACAAGTATGGATAGACTTCATCACTTCATTCAGATTTTTTTATTTATTTTTTATTTATGCAAGTTCGCCCAAAACAAGACTAAAAGCCACTCTAGATAAAGGGCTACAAGGAAGAAAACATAGAAATGCAGAAACTCAGTGAAGCTGAGGGTAGGAATTGATATTCCTCTTAAAAGATGGCAGATCATAGGATGAATTTTAAAGCCATTGGACCCTTTCGGTAAACAGTATTGTCCAAGGCCCACACTTCGTGTATCACAACTTCTATATCAAATAACAAACCTGTGGAAATCTAGGCTCAATCGGACATCGGAGTCGGGAGAAAATAACGGGAAAACTTACTCCTGTTTTCGCGCGTTTCACCGTGTCATGACATGTGTTTATAACAAATCCGTAATTCTCGTTAACGAGAATTTATATTGTTTTACCGTTTTCTCAAAAAGTAAAGCATTTCATGGACTAATATTTCAAGAGAAGTCTTTCACCATTACCTTCTGTAAACCCTGTAAGTTATTTGTAAATCTGTGAACTTTTTTTTATTTTTCTGTACCGAAAGGGTCCAATGGCTTTAATTTGCTGTTGAATGAGCTGTTGAGTCTGTAGAACTAACTGCAAGTATGACACACAAAGAAACATGCTTGTAAAAAGCCACAATTACAAAATGGCAATGACGAGGTCCTTGTCAAACGCTTTCCCTTGAACAAGATTTCCAACTCTGGGGTTTGTAGAAGATGGAACTCGATATGAAACTAACCTTGGACACTAGGAATTACTGTAAGAAAGTTCAAAGCTTTGAATTTAAATGTTGTTTAAGTCTGTTGTGATGGGTTAAGAGATAAGAACTAAATAATTTCTTTAAAATATTTAAAACTAACTTTTCACTCAAACCTCCAAAAATGGAGAAGATAAAAAGATTTATATAAAAATTACATCAAATATACAGTATAAGGGACATAAACACATTTTATCTTTTTCTTTGCTCAACCTCAAATGATTTACGATTGATTTTATGTAGATCCTGTAAGTGCCATTATCGTACATGTGCGATCTATTTTATGTACTCAAAAAGTGTCATCAATCATAAACATGTAGACCCACCTACAACCCATAATAATATGCTATTATGAGAGGGGATTCTCACTCAAGAAGTACTATAAACTTTTAGATGTACCAAGGCAGCACAAATCAGCAAGATGCAAGGTTTGGTTGGAAAGACTTATTTTTTGGTTTTGTTTCAAAATTTCAAAAATTCTCAAAAATCTGTTTCAAAATGGCAGGAAAAAAAAAAAAAAATGGGTACTGAAAGAGTTATAAATATACTTACCATAAGATGAAGCAGGTGAAGAATTGAGCTTGATTCGGGACTTTGCCGTTGTATGGCCTTTACATGGATAGAAAATGTCCACATGTCCCCTCTAGCTGCATTTCTGCATGACTTTCTCCATGTCAAGATCATCAGAAATTTAGCGCCACAACGAGGCTATGAGGGACATACATGTATCAAAGTCAGTAGGTAACTTGTTTGCCAGATAGTCATCTATAACAGCAAACTTAAAGGGAACATGAGTCGATTTCACAAAGCGTTTAGACTGGTCTTATCTCGAGTTAGGACGAGTTACTCATAGGACTAGCCTTAAGTTTTTTAATATCTCCTTATGTTAGGACTAGTCTTAACTTAACTCTTTGTGAAATCGACCCCAGGAAACATTCAAAGTATTATTTACAGAAGCGTTATTGGTAAAAGAAGAAATATCGAATACACTTCAGTTGAAAGACAGTTTTTTAAAGTGGCTAAAAAGACAGCTTTGGTAAACCAGTCACAACTAGGAAGAGTACTGGTAAACAACTCGCAACTTTATAGGGAAAATATTGCACACTATAGGGAAAACATTACAGTAAACCATTCACAGGTAAACCACTTACAATTAAAATGAAGACACTGGTAAACCATTCACAACTAAGAACATTTGTAATACAGATTACATTACTTTTATGAAGTGTAGAAAAACATATTTTTTCATGCGCACTTTTTTTTAAGGTTACAGGCTCGAATCCAGGCTTATTACTGTTTATGGTATGTTTTCTGACCCTATTCATGTTGTTCACATTGTTCAAAGAATCTTAATGAGTTTATTAATGGGATATGAAGCTGTCTAAACAAAGACCATCTGGTGTTCATCAGTAAGATGTGCACCTGTAAGCGTCCAGGCAAACCAACATACATATTATATATATTATAAATGTTCCAGCTCAATGCTGCTAATAAATCCCACCTCAAGGTGACAATCAAAACATCATGCACTGGTCCGGAATGCCCATTTCATCCCCAAATCACTTTAATTTTCCTATCAAAATTTGAAATATTAAGCAGTATAGATAATTGCATTGTGCGCTGTTCCTGCTACTAATTTGAGATGATGAGGTATTATATGACGCGTCCCTCGCAGGCCTCAGTGGGCCACGAAGGCCTTCTCGGACAATAACCAACCTCTCTCATCCCAGTGTAGAGTGCTGAGTTGACATGGCTTTTGTTTTCTGCTGTCATTTTAATAGAGTAATGAATGGTTAATCATTGGATTCGGATGATTTGAGATAAAGTGTTATATCAGGGTGAGCAGCGTGCATAGATGGATCTGCTCATGTGGTCGTACACTGTCAGTGATAAAGATCACATTAAAGGGACTGTCTAATCGTATGATGATCTTATGTGATAAAAATTACGTTACATGTCTACTTCACTCATACTTACCTGTAGTGGGGACTTTAAACTGAAGAATTGGTGGCCAGTTTGAATTAAAATGCTAGGCAGCCATCTTTAAAAAAAATTAAAAGGCCCTCATCCTCCTCTTTTTGGAAAAAACCTGGACGATCAACTGGTATTTTTGCCTTATGATAAACAAACAAATTTTAAAATTTGGTTAACCCATCCAGGTAACTCAAATCTTCATGGTTTGATACTGGGTTTTATAGTTTTCTTCTAAAATGGCAAACAATTCTTGTCACATTCCAAGTATTTTATGTTCAGTTAAATCCTTCAAAATGATTGTATAGATACTATGTGGTTACTGCCCAGGGTGGCTTTGGGTGTTTAGGGTAAGTTTCAATGAACTTGATGGTATCTGCATCAAACATTCATCGGAAAAAACCTGATATGGACAATTGCATTAATATTAGATAAGTTTGCCCCCGGGGCAGACTTCCCCTTTAAGATCCTTATTTCTGATCTTTATCCTCGGAAGGGGTTTTCTTGAGGGTGGAGTCCAGAATTTCAGACTGGCTCTTGAAGGATTCATGGATTGAACAGATGGTTGATGAGGTGTCACTTTATTGTTTGTTGGCCACCTTTGCCAGATAATGGCCAGTGGTGTAAAATATACTGTGAGAGAAGTCTAAACAAAAGAAAAGAGTAATTTATTAATGAGCAATGTGGATTGGTGTGGAATGGATTGGACCCAGGTCTATGACCTCCTAAAGTCAGTGTCCTCAGTTGTTCATTTCTCAGCACCATGGGGAGCTACAGTAGGAGGCAGACAACAAGACCATTTCATGTCAAACATAGTCAGGTTCCTTCACCCAATGATATGACACACATCGGCGGTCTAACACCTGGTAAAAGTCAGCAAAAGTTAAGTTAATTTAACATGAACCAAACCCTGCACAACAATTGAAACAAAGAAAATAACTTCAACTTGCACTATAAGTTTGTTCTAAAAAATAAAATGTTTTTGATCGGAAAGTTTTTTGTGATAATTGTTTTTAAGCAGGTTTTTATTCTTGACTCGTTAATGCCACTGGATGCTCTTCGGAACAGGAAAAAAAAAAGTGCAAAGATTTACAAATAACTTACAGGGTTTACAGAAGGTAATGGTGAAAGACTTCTCTTGAAAAATTATTCCATGAAATGCTTTACTTTTTGAGAAAACATTAAAACAATTATCAATTCTCGATATCGAGAATTACGGATTAATTTTAAACACATGTCATGACACGGCGAAACGTGCGGTGGGTTTGACACGGCGAACAAGGGTGGGTTTTCCTGTTATTTTCTCCCGACTCCGATGACCGATTGAGCCTAAAGTTTCACAGGTTTGTTATTTTATATATAAGTTGTGATACAGGAAGTGTGGGCCTTTGGACAATACTGTTTACCGAAAGTGTCCAATGGCTTTAAAGAGCTTCAAAAATCATTACTTTTTAAAAACAAACTGAGTGCTTCATAATTCTAATTCTTAAAGAGTCCTGCGTGTCATACTTAGGTTACTACTTTCTCTTGAAGATGAGAAATCTTCATGTAGATATTTAGTTGAGCTCCGCTACATTTGTAGATTTCACCTGTGAAGTTTCCCCAGAAGGTAACGCCCGAGACTGCTTTGAGATATTGATTTATTTAGTTAATTTTATCTTCTTGACAAGCAGTTAGTTGCCTTTTAGCATGTAGTTAATCAATGTGAAAGCTTAGATTTGGAATCAGGAGAGGACATGTTGTTAGAATGATTAGTCATATAACACTTGACACCAAAAGTCTCTGTGTGGTTGATCCACAGGATCCGTGGTGGTACACCTATAACTGCTGGGATTGGTATATACTGCCCGAAGGTAACCAGTGCCATCCTGGTCTTTTCATTGTCAAATCAAAAACACAATCATGCATGCTCCACGGGATGAAATTATCTCCAAAAGGAGTTTGAGCAAAGGCGTCTTTTTGTGAAGATACACTCCCTCGGGGCCTAACATGTAGAGAAATCCTGAGAGAATGATATTCCATTACGAGAATTCTCAGCGGGGAGCTTCGTTAAGATGGGCAGAAATATCAGACAGATGGTAGTTTGAAGTAGTTGTCTCAGCCCTGTTCATGATTTCCTTGCTGCAAGTGCAAAGACCAAAGCAAAATAAGACAACAAAAGTGGATTGACCGGCCGAGGAGATGCATTTATTAGGGGTAGTGTGCGGTGGGAGACACGCAGCAGGGGGCTTTGTTCAAAGCAAACTTTTTTGACTAATGTTAGAGATCATTCAGGAATACATGCTGTGGCTGTGGGGAAAATAATCAAATACTATTGTTTCAACAAAGCTGGGTACATTTTTAGTTATTGTACATGATGTAGATAAGGAAGTGCTGTTTGTTAGTGTCTCATCAAATTTAATTTTAAGATTTAATTCTTCCCGTAATCAAATATAATCAAAGAAGAATTTCTAGTTTTAATTTAAGAATGGTTTTGAGTTGTTTACCTATTGGATGTATGCAACTGCATGGGCTTGCTAATCTTTAACCCTTCCCCCCTCCCCTCAGTTTGTGTTACTCCCACTCGCCAATTATTATTATTATTATTATTATACATATTTAAACAATTTTGGGTAATGTTCCGTTTAATTTTTTTTTTTTTTTTTTTTTTGGGGGGGGGGGTGGGGATTTGAGGTGATGGGGGCGATATGGTTAATAGTGATGACAATGCATGGGCTTTCTTCCTTTCAGAACGTAATGTCAATATTTTAGTGACTATTGGTCCACTCAATTACATTTATTAATTCATTTCTTTAATGGTTGAATAGCCAATCAGTAGACATCAATCATACCATAGTGAGATTTTATAATAGCTTTGCAATATTAATGGCGTCTTGAATTTGTGTGTAAACCCGTTTAGTCTTGAACCAAGTGTTGCATACGTCAAAGTTAAGCACATGTACGCCTCGCAAAACACTGTCACAAAAATCTTGAGTAGATACATGACAGCATTAAAGATACGGCTTGGATTTTTTTAAGGCATTTGACATTGTGAGGGTGTTTTCAGTCAAAATCTACATCCGTATTGAATGCACTGGACACTATTGGTAGTTACTCAAAATAGTTTGTTATGAATGCTTACTTCAGGTAGCAAGCAATGGAGAGCTGTTGATAGTTTAAAACATTGTGAGAAAAAGCTTTTCCTTAAGTAACATAATTTTGTAAAAGAGGTAACTTCTCACTCAATTATTTAAATACTTCAGGTCTGAAGCCTTTTTAGGCATCTGTAAGCGCCACTAACTTGTGCAACAAGGGTGTTTTTTCTTTCATTATTCTCTTGCAGCTTGGGTGACCAATTGAGCCCAAATTTTCACAGGTTTATTATTTTATACATATATTGAGATACACCAAGTGAGAATACTGGTCTTTGACAATTAGGTGGCCAGTGCTTTAAAGAAGAAGACTAAAGTTCTTGGGTACCATATAAGGGTCTTACATTCATCATGCACAATAGTGCCTATCGTCCCCAGCCACAACAATTAACTGCTTGCATGGACCTCTAGCAGATTAATGCATCCTTTCTTTCAATAATGTTGGGTCTTTTCTAAGAACAGGAAAGTGAATTGGTTCATTGTTCTTTTACTCCGTAAGACACGTTATAGACTGGACTGATGTAAATGTCAATATCTGCATTGTGTTGTAGGGTAGGGCTCTGTAAAAGCATTATTGTATGTGCATAATAACAACAATGCACTATTGAAAGTTATGTTCAAGGTTCAATTGTTATTGGCATGGTGCCTACACAATCAATCATATACTTCCATATCTCCCCAGTAAATATTCAATATCGCCATGTAATGAAAAATCAACAGTATGATCAAACAAGGACCTTGGAAGTAATCTTTGCCGAATTTCACTTTTTTTTTTAATACTTTGCCAACTCAATTTGTTGCCTGTTTTTTCTTAAGGGGAATGCAGTGTCACGGCTGATGTCAAGTTGAGCCAATCACCATGCAATGCCTCAAATCTCATTGCTGCAAACTACTAATGATAGACTTATCACAACACAACTAAATGGTTTGATTTACCCCCCCCCCCCAAAAAAAAAAAAGTCTGGTTATACACTGCTGTCTCTATGCTCTAACTAATCCCTCAGTACTCATTGTGAATCCAGTAGTGCTGAGGTAAAAAGAACATTGTAAGATTGGTTTCTATATGAGTGAATTTAAGCCCATGGAATTGAGCAATAGACCGTTATCACGGTGCAGCCATCTTGAATTTTCCCCATTGATATCAATGTAACCAAACCGAGGCTGGAACAACAAAATAGTCTGGTTCCTCTTAGCGCAAAATGATTATTAGCATTCATTATTGTTATTCGATACAAGGAACATGGTCAAGATGGATAAAGGTCTGTCTTAACTGCTTGAGGATGGACAGGCCTGATACTTCACCATGCCCCCTGCATGGGCCCAATTTCATAGAGCTGCTAAGCACAGCAATTTGCTTAGCATGAAATTTTTGCCTTGATAAAAATAGGATCACCAACCAAATTTCCTCGTGGTTTTCAGGATAAGCAAACAACAGCTGACTACCAGTAACAAACATTATGCAACACATGGCAATTTGGCTGGTAATCCTGTTTTTATCAAGGAAGAACTTTCATGCTAAGCAAATTGTTGTGCTTAGCAGCTCTATGAAATTGGGCCCTGGTCATGTGCCTTGGTGCACTTGAAATACTCCAATAGAAACTTACAATTTCCTCATAAGATGCCCTTTACAAAGGAGAAAATGGCTTAGTGTCCTTGCCCTAGTTCAAAAAACAAAACATACAGTCCTGATAGTGCTTTGCCTTTTTAAAATAAGCTAATATTGCCAAATTAAGTTATAAACTTAAGGTGCTGCTTACTTTAAGAAGGCAATTTGCACTTTCCATATTGGCAAACATTGCTTGGTTGACAATAAATTTGCTTGTACAAATGCTGTGTTTGCAAACTCAGACTTCTCAGACTCCTTCTTAATCTTGGAATAACACTATTTTTTAGGAAATTTCTAAATTGTGTATAAACTATTGTTTGATTTGTGAAAAACCAAACAGTGTAATCAGCACACTAATATATAAAGATGTTTTGAGGTTGTTTTGTTTTACGTGGGCAAAGCAATTTAGAGGCTGTTGTAACTGAATCTGTCTAGGTTTAAGGACTGCAGAGCTGAAAATAAAGGTAAGGAAATGCTATAAGCCACTGAGGTCAACCAGTGCCCCATAAGACTGAAATAAACCAGTCTGATTAAGTTTGCTTCTCCCGGTAATTCATTTAATTGAGTAAGCTTATCTGAAAAGATGCCGAAAATCATTTTGTACATGGTGTTGCCATGACAACATATGCTTATTAAAAACCCCAACCGGTACTTATGAAGTATTTGTTACCATGGAAACAAAGAGATTTTCTTTCTTGAAGATGAGAAAACAGTTCTTTTATGAAAATGGGACTCGGTCAACATATAATATGTTTGTGCAGTGAGTCTTGGTAAGAAATGTGTATAATGGAAAGATACTGATGGTGTACAGTTTAGGCTACACTGGTTTTTAACTATACGCCCTGCCTGTAGCAAGGTTGCTTGTGGATTTCGTAGTAATTGCTAATAAACAGTATGTCCATACATAAATTTCATCAATTTAGGGTATAAAAAACTTTGTCACTCAGCCTTTATGTCTTTGCTTTGTTAATTTAAAGGCACCAGACACCATTGGTAATTTTTAAAGACCGGTCTTCTCACTTGGTGTATCTCAACATATGCATAAAATGGGGAGCCGTTTCTCACAATGTTTGATTATACCCTTGCTTGTTACCAAAGTAAGTTTTTGTGCTAAACATTAATTTGAGTTACATTGCTGCCGTTTAAATAGTATTTTAAAAATCTTTAGCTAACGTTATACAAACGGCACAGGGCCTATATGACCTGTATATATAATATCTACCGACTGTGCAAAATAAGTTCTCTAAGATGGGTAGGTAAACAGTTATTCCCTGATTGGCCCTTTGCCGAAACACTTCTAGATTCAGAATATATCCTTGTTATTTTGTTTTGACAGAACTCCTGATAAAGATAAGCATTTGCTTGATTGGAATATTCCACATTGATTTCACTCTTTTGTCATGAAAGAATATTGCTATGGCTACTATCACAACGAGAGCTTTCTGATCAGTATTATATTTATATTTGGACTGGAAAATGGGAGCGAAAATGAGACACTCCAAGTTGCTACTTTATGCTAATTATCATTTGCCATTCTGCCTGTCTTTACTTCCATACAATCTATCTGTTTCCGATTGTCCATACTTATACAGGGGTAGATTTTACATTGTATTGTATGAGAATCCTGCACATTAAGTGCATCCCGACGGTCTAGCCATTCCTTTGATATGAAGGATGTTTACGAGTCCTTACCGGGAAGATCCGCCAGTCATTAATGGACTACAAGATAGTTATTTTCAGCCTGGAACTAGTGGCTTGGTCCCAGGACAGACCCGTTTAGCAACTTAATCCTACACCAAACAGGAGGACTATAAGAAATGTTGAACTGTTCTCAGCCAATGACATTTAGATGGGTATAAAGCTGATATAGAAGAGCTGTCTTCCAGAATGGTATACTTGAAAGTACAACAGGGCTGCTTGGGACCCCAATACTGCAGTTTTATAAACCTTTAAATGTCATGATGCCTCCATCTTGGTCATGTTCCTCGTGTCCAAATAACAATAATGTATGCTAATAATCATTTTTCAAATAGGATCGCACCAGACTATTTTGTTCTTCCAGCCTCGGTTTGGTTACATTGATATCAATGGGAGACTTTCCAATGCTAGGTGGCAGCAGACTCACCAGGTAAAATTCCACATGTTTACGTAATTCTGAGAACAATGGCTTTACCCGGTAAGTCTGCTGCCACCTATCGTCCCAGAAAGTCTCCTATTGGAGAAATTCAAGATGGCTGCACCATGATGAAGGTCTATTAGGAAAACAAAGTACCATGACCTGTACTCGAATGGGCTGATAATTAACGGATAATGGTGTGCCCATTTATGGACAGAGCCCACCTGAGAAGGTTATCATTGGTCAGATCCCTTGGTCAACCATATTTTTTTCGTCTGTCTCACGTGTACTACATCTCTTACCTTTGTCATTCTCTGATTGAAAGCTAACATTGAACTAGGGTGCGTTATTTCTGTAAGCAAGAACAGTTAGTGTCGTATTTACAGGAGTAACTATTTCTTTCCTCCATACCATAGTTAAAAAGACTGAACACTCTACACATGGTATGATTGCCTCCTGTACGGAGTTGCAATATTTTTGTTCAATTAACAAAAAGGTTTCTATTTAAGAAAACCAAAACAACTTGTACAAAATAGACATGAAATCTCTTTAATAACACATTCACAAACTTCTAGGAACCCTTCTAAACAGCCTTTGACTACTCCATGTATACACTAACGCTGTACTCTGCGACCTTGCCTCAAAACCAGTTGGGAATTATTAATTTTTTAATGAAGCTGTGAAGCGTCCATTAATTATCCATATTGGAATCTATTGTAAATATTTGATTGTCGTGACAGTAATACATGGTAAAATAATGGACGACACGTGATGAATGTCCAACTGACAAGATCTGTGTTTTGGGTATATATTATAATATTTAAAAGCTGACATTTTGGCTCTGTCCTGATTGTCTGACTTTCAATGTTACCCACATGATCGTGCTTTATGTAGTACGAGGCAAATATCAACGATAGATCATACAACAATTATAAACATGAAACCGATAAACTATGACTATAATTCAATTTGAGAAGAGAGCTTGCATCATCCTGGGTATATACATCAGACTTGTTTTGTGATGTGTTGAACCAGCACAACGGTGGGTGGAATGGAATCCCAGTCATGCCTCTTCATGTGGCGAGTGTCTTGGGCAGGATACCATACGTTGCTCCTCTCCAACCAGGTGTATAAATTGGGCTTGAGAGTTGAATGGTAATCAGGATGGTAATGTTTGGTGATGATTTGACAGTTTCTTTGTACTTGGTTGTGTGATGTTGTAAAGCAATAGGGAATGAAGACATTTTTAGAGAAAGAGTACACATCATAGGATGATAACACACAAAATGAGATCTTTATGATCTCAAGATTATTTTTTTCTAAAGTTTTGTTTTCTGTGTGAGAAATGAGCAGAATTTTTCGCTTTCAAGAAAATGTGTGATACTAATTCACGACTTTTAAAAACATTGGTTCTGTCCTGCTGGTCATTATTCATGTGAACTTTTTCAGTCCAAATTGAAAAAATACTTGATCATGCTGGGGGACTGAAATACGTCTTGCCTGCTTTCATGATGGAAGAACGTTTGCTATTTTTAATGATATTGGTACAACAAGGTCCATGTCCTGCAGTTGTTGCTTTGTGAAACTCTTTGGGGGTAAAATGGTGTATAGCTGTGGATCAATAAGCCAAATGTCAGAAGTAATAGGGCCAGTTGGGCACCATTTGATGTTTATTGAAGTGGGAAATAAAGGCTCATTGTTACCTTTATGGCCATTGACTAAGCCCACAAGCAGTGAAATGGCTTTTGTTGTAATGATAACAAACTCCCCATGTCGAGATTCAATTATGGATCTGATGTGATTCCCTGGAAGAAAAAGAAACTCCAAGGGATCCCAAAATACCAAAGCCAGTAAACAACTGGTAATGTAGCCATTAGGCCTTGGTATGTGGTGCTTTTATGTATCTCAGATGATATCAGTCTGTATACCTTAATGGGGTGCGTTCGTTTAGCTTCCCTGGGTCAACCCCGGTCTGCCCTGGTACGTTCGAATAGCTTTGACGGGGCTCACCCGGGTCAGCCCCCAGTGCCCTGCTTGTAGAGTGGGTCACTTGGGGGTGACCTGAGGTGCATGCTGTCACCACGAGAGGGTGAGTGTGATCCTTCAATTAGCTCTTGCCAGGGGCTCACCCGAGTGAGCAGTGCAGGGTCGACCCGGAGAAGGTTATCGAACGCACCCAAAGACACTGGACACCTTCGGTAATGGTCATAGACCAGTCTTCTCACTTGGTGTATCTCAACATATGCATAAAATGACAAACCTGTGAAAATTTGAAATCAATTGGTCAAAGAAGTTGCGAGATGACAATGAAAGAAAAAATACCCTTTTCGCCCAAGTTGTGTGCTTGTAGATGCTTAAAATCGAGACCTCAAAATCAAATTTTGAAGTCTCAAAATCAAATTTAAATATTTTAGTGAGAAACAAGTTCTTTCTTGAAAACTATGTTACTTCAGAGCATGGAGGTATTTCTACCTCCATGCTCAGAGGGAGACGTTTCTCAAAATGTTTGAAACTAACAACATCTCTCCATTGATCCCTCACAAGAACGTTTTTATGCTAACAATTATTTTGAGCACTTACCAATAGTATCCAGTGCCTTTAAAGCCATTATACCCTTTCGGTACAGAAAAAAAAAAAAAAGTTCACAGATTTACAAATAATTTACAGGGTTTACAGAAGGTACTGGTGAAAGACTTCTCTTGAAATGTTGTTCCATGAAATGCTTTACTTTTTGAGAAAACATTAAAAAAATATAAATTCTCGTTAGCGAGAATTACGGATTTATTTTAAACACATGTCATGACACGGCGAAACGCGCGGAAACAAGAATGGGTTTTCCCGTTATTTTCTCCCGACTCCGATGACTGATTGAACCTAAATTCTCACAGGTTTGTTATTTTATATATTAGTTGTGATACACGAAGTGTGGGACTTGGACAATACTGTTTACCGAAAGGGTCCAATGGCTTTAAGCACAAATGAACATGAAGATACGTGAACAAGCCATGAGAATTTATTAGATTATTCAATGTACAGCCTTGTGTTTTCATTGTTAAGACCACAAGACCATTCCACATGTACCATGCGCAGCTCAGCGCAGAGAAGACTTCCAAGTGATTTTATTATTGTCATGTTTGAACAGGATGCATTGAATCTCGTAGACAATTTGAGGACAAAGGCTATTGTAATGGCTTAACAATAAGGAAGAACCTCTTGTGTATTATGATAGGCACTTATGCATAATTGGACAAGCTGTTATATTCACAGCCTGCAGTGTTGTCCACTCAAAACAATTTCTAACAAATGTGTACATTTCTACATCGTACTTTTCTCAATGGCACTTGCAAGAGATACTGAAATGATGGATGTTTTTTTTTGTTCAAATCTCGAAATTTTCTTGAAGATGAAATATATATCCTTCACAACTTGGGAACTATATTATATTATAGGATATTAATTTCCCAAGAAAGTTGTCTAGAAATAACTAACTGCCCCTTTGTATCATAGTAAACTTAATTTTTCAGCTTCACTTGAAATGATGGGGTTGTTGACGTCATTGTGGTAAACTTATGGTATAGGCTTCAATTTTACTCAGGAATGTACTGCCATCTTTTAGTTGGGAAATCTTTGGGTTACATCTTTTGTCTTTTCACCAAAACAAACTCCAGCATTTGTCTTATGTAAAAGGTAGTCCTATTCAGGTTTTATTTGACACGTTTCTCAAGTTCTCTCTTTTCATTATGAATAGACTAGTTTCCCTTTAATCGGTTTGGTTGTAAGGTTGAATGGGAATAAAAACAATGTTAATTGGCTGAAGTTTAAAGGCACTAGACACGATGGTAATTACTCAAAATAATTGTTAGCATAAAAAATTATGTTATTGGTAATGAGCAATAAAGAGCTTTTGATAGTAAAAAACATTACGAGAAATGGCTCACTCTAAATACAGTAACATAAATTTGAGAAAGAGGTAATTTCTCACTCAAATAATACGAGGCCTGAAGCCTTTTATTATGCATCTAAAAGCAAGGGTGTTTTCCTTTCATTATTCTCTTGCAACTTCGACGACCAATAGAGCCAAAATTTTCACAGGTTTGTTATTTCATGCATAAGTTGGGATAAACCAAGTGAGAGTACTGGTCAATGTCCCGGGCAAATTAATGATAAATCTTGCGGGATAAAGTAAGGAGAAAGAACTGACTGAAACACTTGTTCCCTGAACCGAAATTGTATCTGGAATGTTTACAATGATTGGTTTTCACAACTGGCAAATTTTCCTCGTTTATTTACATCCTGGGTACATGTGTTGTTGTTTCACTTATTTGGTCATCTACCAATCAGTTGTGATTATTCCTGATTTAGTTTGATATTTGTCTACCCAGTGGGTGTCAAGGCCTCACCAAGGGAATTCTCTTGTGCCATCACAGACCCAGCATGATTTGCACCTTCTAACTGCTCTCTGTGAACCACGTTCTCGCACCACAAGCTTTGTGCAGTGTTTAACAGCGCCACATTGCTCGCCAGTGTTTCCTGAACACCATGGTTTCACACTTGCTGTTTGGCAAATCACAGTCAATTTGTATTGTGGCCATGAAATAAAAGAAATGTTACTGGGAAACAGCCTCTCCGTTGACTTGCGCTCTTAATTGGGGTCATATAATGATTAGCATTTGTGGTGTTCTCACACACCACTTGTTGTGCCATGTTTTGATATTGAGACTGACTTTGTAAGCTTAGTGGAGGGTCTAGCAGGGGATAACTACTCCCAGCTGATAAGGCTGAAGCTATGGCATTGTATAACTGACCTGAAATAACCTTTCTGCACAAGGTTACGATTTGCATTGGCAGATCCAAGACTTTGACAGGCACCAGACTATTCATGGAGAAATCAAAAGGCGCATCCTGTACCATCCACGGAGGTAGCTTCGGCTAAGTGCTGTTTACACCAATTCCCAAAACGGAGACTGAGTTGTCTCAGCGGAAACAGATTACTAGACAGAAACACTTAGTTTTGCTTTTTTAGTTGAAAAATCCTGCTTAGCAATGCAGTATGTTGTTTTGCTTTTATTATGTAAGGGATCCGGGAACGCACTTTGTTAACACGCTGAAGCTTTTCTTTAAGAAAAGTACTGAAAGCTTAGTATTGTCTGTTTAGTTGGTCTTAGTAGTTTAGCTTTAGAACATTGGTCTGAATGAGCTGTCAGACTGGACATATTTGACTTAATGGCTTTAATGAAAAGGTTGTATGAACCAAGGTTTCTGCAGTCTTATTAATGAAGTGGAGCAATAGTCTTGCCTGCCTCCAGGCTACGGAACTACCTAGAGCTAAGAGGAAGGAATGGATGAGGTAGTCATGTTCCCACAGTACATAGTCAAATCATACAAAGACTTACTAATGAATGTGAAGGTTACTTTTATTACATACTCGGATCACTTGAAACAAAAATATTTGCATATTTTACGCGAAAGTTTGTTTTCATGTTTTCATTTTTAGAGATATTCCAAATTTTTCTGATTTACTTCCAAGCACTTGTCAGTTGTTTTCTTTCCTTTTTCCTCATCCGACAATTTTTTCCCCCATTGTTGGGGGGGGGGGGTATTTAAACTCTCACTGGTCCACCACACCCTGAAAAAAATTGATGTTACAACTTATCAAAAAGTGAATTAGAAATAACCAAACTACTGGAAACTTCTATGATGTATTTCTTTTGAGAAAATATACATGAAAGACATCCACAGAGTCTGCCTGAACGATGGTGTTGAATTTAGTTGTGGCTCATCTGAATACTATTATATAGGAGTAGGAGTGTGGCAGCATCAATCATTACTCACAGCGCATACATCAATGCACCGCTGGGCTAAATGTGTACACAACGGAATCTGAATTATGTGAATTTGAGACATCGTGGAGAAATAGCATCCTGTAATTGTCAAGTACTTGGCAGGATTGATTATCACTAGTCTACATCAAGATGTAACCTGTCTTTTTAACTGACCCTTTAGAAGAATTAATACCGAGAAGTTCATCTCAAACAATTCACTTCTTGATTGAGCTGTGAGGATGTTTTAAGTCAAAATCTACATCCCTATTAAAGCTTCAAATGTGATGAACACATGTAGAATGACGCTTGTAAGCTAAGATTTTAAAACACGGAGAGTGTAGACCAATGTCGTATTACTGACCATCAGAAAAGTCAATGTTAAAAACAAATCGCTTTTTTTTTCTCTCTTGAAATTTAGGGTAGGCGGATCAAAAGAATTACCTGAAAATCAATATTCAGTTTTAAAAATACATAAGATATCTAATATTTTATTATAACAAAACGAAAAATACAAAATCCAAGCTGGCCAAGGCAGCAAGATTGTCATAATTCCTAACTAAAATACAAAGTTGTTCTTTTAAACCGGGGCAGGGGCACTGCGGCCTTTAAAAACAAATGATTTTGAAGACCCTTGACCTTTGAATATCTGAATATTTTAGGCATTACTTTGTTCTTCAGAAGTTGTTTTATGAAATTTTTTATCATTGACTATTCTGAATGGGTCCTTTGTGCTAGCTAGCTGAGATGTTATTTTGTGTCTACTCAATGCAGTATATACGGCTCAACAAACAAACAAAATGAATAGGGGTTAACGTGTCAAGAATTCTATTTTAATAGATTTCTTGTGATGTTGAGTACTTTCCAAGAGGAAACCTCGCCAGGACCTTGCACAAAATAGACCTTATGATGTCACAGGATAGAATAGTGTTCATTGTGCATTGTGTCGTGCATTTCAATTGTTTCATTGTCCTTTCAGTCACAAGATGGTCACAGAATGACGTCAGTGCTTGAAGCCATTGGACACTTTTGGTAATCAGTATTGTTCAAAGGCCCACACTTCGTGTATCACAACTTATATATAAAATAACAAACCTGTGAAAATTTAGGCTCAATCGGTCATCGGAGTCGGGAGAAAATAACATGAAAACCCACCCTTGTTTCCGTACATTTCGCTGTGTCATGACATGTGTTTAAAATAAATCTGTAATTCTCGCTATTGTTTTAATGTTTTCTCAAAAGTAAAGCATTTCATGGAATAATATTTCAAGAGAAATCTTTTACCATTACCTTCTGTAAACCCTTTAAGCTATTAGTAAATCTGTGAACTTTCTTTCTTTCTTTTGTGTTCCGAAAGTGCATTTCAGTTGTTTCATTGTCCTTTCAGACACAAGATGGTCACAGAGTGACGTCAGTGCTTAAGGTCTACTTAAGAGCATTTGGCTGTCAGTACCAATAAAAATATATCCATGGCTACAGGAAAAACAATTTGGATATGACCAAACTATAGCAACAAACAACGGGAGAGGCGCTGGACACTATTGGTAACTTATGAAAAAGTTAGCATAATTTTTTTTGGGGTAACAACGATTGGAGTGCTGTTGATAGCATAAAACATTGTTGTAAACTCCCCCGAAGCCATGTACATTTTGAGAAAGAGGTAATTCTCACTAAAATATTAAAATACTTCAGGCCCAATGTCGATGACCAATTGAGTCATCCTGTTCACAGATTTAATATTGTATGCATATGTTGGGATACACCAAGTGAGAACACTGGCTCTTTGACAATTACCAAACGTGGCCAGTGCCTTTAAAACCAGTGCTATGCACAGATAATTCTTCGCAGTGTTTTGTTTGAATGGTCGTCGAATCTTGTAGTCTGTTGAAATGTAACCAAACCCAATGGAAATAAGCGCCACGAGATCCAGCTTGACGCTAGCCAGGCAAGAAGTTCATTTCAAACAATTTGTTGCATTGCTTGAATTGAGTTGCACTCTGCGAGTGTTTTCATTTAGGGCATACTTCACCTATTGCACTCAATCAGGCTCAAGAGTTCAGACTAGAAGCACTTGCCTCCAGACAGATAAGTGTGTAAGAAAATTATTATTTGCACTTGCATATTTTATATTTTGGCAATCAATGGTATGGCGTTGCCGTGTCAGGATAACTTGAGGATGATCCAGGAGGAGGAAAGATGAGGGTTTGAAATAAACACACTTCTATGACCTTTTTTGAAATGATGGCGTGGGCTTGGTCTCAGGATTAGGCTCTGTAAATGATTTTGAAAATGTGTGCTTTCAGATAGGGCTTTAAACAGGCGGACAGAGCCAGGAGGGGGGCCCAAGTTGAAGGACCATTTGAAGGAAGTTTAGCTATCACTGTATAAAGGAATGATCATAACATGTTTGAAAAGTGTCATTTAAGCTCTTGGGGTTTCATAAAACATCATAGTTCAACATGATTTGATAGAATTATAGATGTTAGTTAAGAACATGCTCATTTTCATTGGACGTTTACAAAAGGGATATAAGCTTTTGGCACCACAATAGAATGGAATAGTCTTTTTTAATACCAGCTTTATGCCCATATTAAGCTTTTAGTTACAACACAGATTTAATATTTTTTTCCTGGTAATCATTTATACTTTATCATGTATTGAAATTGACTTGATCAATTATTCAAGCAAATAAATTCATCTGGATTGATGATAATCATGGATTATTAGGGTTTTTTAAATTTTTGGTTTTTGGTATTATTTTAAATTTGTATTATCTTCGCAGACAGCACTTTCTAGGAGTATCATTAAAATATATTGTATCCGCTTTTTTTTGAAAAGGAATGGTTCAGACATTGATAAGGTATTGTTACGAGGCTTACCATGTGCAATTCAGCACATTGAGTTCCAATCTATTCCTAGGCTGAACGGTATGGAAGTTCCAAGGGGGCCTTTACTCTATTTATTTTTTAAAGGATCGTGGTACTTTTTGTCACAAAAAATACAATGTCCACAGATTTACATTTAACTTACACAGTTTAAAGATAGTAATAATAGAAGGCTTCCCTTTAAATATTACTTGCTGAGGTGCTGTAGTTTTTTAGAAATGTGTAAATGTCATGAAAATATGTTTTACATGCTAAAATATAAAAAAAATCGCACTGAGACAAAAGTTATCTGCCTACAAAGGTACCCAAATCCTTTAAAGGCACTGTACCATAAAATAACAAGCCTGTGAAAATGTGGGCTCAATTGGTCATCGAAGTTGCGAGAAAATGATGAATGAAAAAACACCCTTGTTGGACGAATTTGTATACTTTCAGATAGGAATAAAAGTCTTCTAGGTAGAATTCTTTTAATATTTTAGTGAGAAATAACCTCTTTCTCAAAAACTACGTTACTTCAGAGGGAGCTGTTTCTCACAATGTTTTTACTATCATCAGCTCTCTAATGCTCGCTATATTTGTTTTGAGTAATTACCAAACGTGAACCTTCCCTTTAAATGAAAGAGCGATGAGGTAACACCCTTAGCAACTGAAATGGTCAAGCTTTCAGATTTTAGGACATAGTCATAAAACTGTCTTTAGATGTAGACTTATCATTAAGTTGACAAGAACACTGTAAAAACATTAATAACATTTCCCTTCCGGCGGCATAAAGACTTCATCTATGATGACACACTAGAGTAAGGACATACTCTATGACGACAGGAACCACACTGTTATTTTAAACCGCAATAATTTTAAAATTCTTGAATAAAAACTTCTGTATTGTCTGCTTCAAGACATTGCCAATGTCTTTTGACAAAAATAGATGTTTTTTGAGCATATTGAAAGTTCAAAATCTTAATCACAAAGTCACATCACAATAGAGGTTTTTTCTGCATAATTTTATGGTTACCTCAAGCATGCCTCAAGCATGCACAAAGGATGTCTATAGTACCCAAAGACAGACATTGCATTCTTGGTTCTTGTAAGTAAAATACTATTTTATATATCTGCAATTCATTGCTTATTCATAATAAGTTTTGGTTTTCACTTTGTGTTCCAAGTGACTGTTCCCTTCCTATAGTTGTTTACAGCTATCGCAGCTATTTGGTTGTTTATTGGATAAACAACCAAGACCACATGATTCTTGCCCCCCCCCCCCACCCCCCCCCCCCCCCCATACACACACAAATTCTGTGGTTCAGATAAGAAGCCATCTTCGGTCCAAACCACATTGCAATGCAGGGTACCAGATTAGACTGTGCACTATGTTGTGTGACATTTGGACCGAAAATTGTTCTCTCAATACAGCAACTCTCTCAATTCACAGCTCCAGTTTCTTTGAGAGCAAAAGTCATCTGTGTTATCCTCTATAAACGATATGGGAACGAACCTCACCCTAAATAGAGTTGAAAGTATTTAATTCAGTCACTCTGAAAAGAATTGTCCGCCATATGGCTCTTTGCAAGAGTGGTGTTGGACAAAACGAGAGGTTTATTCACTCTTTTACATTAAAGACTCTGGACACTATCGGTAATTGTCAAAGACCAGTCTTCTCATTTGGTGTTTCTCAACATATGCATTAAATGACAAACCTGTGAAAAATTGAGCTCGATTGGTCGTCGGAGTTGCGAGATAACTATGAAAGAAAAAAAACATCCTTGTCACACAAAGTTGTGTGCTTTCAGATGCTTGATTTCGAGACTTCAGATTCTAATCTTGAGGTCTCAAAATCAAATTCATGGAAGATTACTTCTTTCTCGAAAACTACGTCACTTCAGAGGGAGCTGTTTCTCACAATGTTTTATACTATCAACCTCTCCCCATTACTCGTAATCAAGGAAGGTTTTATGATAATAAATGTTTTGAGTAATTACCAAAAGTGTCCACTGCCTTTTAGAGAGTAGTCTCATCCTGTACATGTGTTTACATTACGAAGACACCTGGATAGGATAACATTCCAACAGACTAAACGCTCTCATTGTAAAGAAATAATTTCCTGTTCATTGAAGAAGCGTGAGGTAGTCACATTCAAAGCTTTGTTCATTTAGTACTTGCCATGTTGGGCCATCTGTTTTCATTCAAATCAACTTGGTAATTACAAGGGCCTTTAAAAGGATGTGGTTAAAAAAACACATAATTAAAGGCACTGTACACTATTCTTAAAATATTTGTTAGCATAAAAACTTACTTGGTAACAAGCAATATGGAGAGCTGTTGATAGTATAAAACATTGTGAGAAAGGCTCCCTCTGAACATGGAGGTAGTGACGTAGTTTTCGAGAAATAAATTATTTTCTACGTATTTGATTTTTAACCCTCAGAATTAGATTTTGAGGTCCCGAAATCAAGCATCTGAAAGCACGCAACTTCGTGTGACAAGGGTGTTTTTTCTTCCATTATTTTATCTCGCAACTTTGACGACCAATTGAGTTCAAATTTTCACATGTTTGTTATTTTGTGCATGTTATGTTGAGATACACCAAGAATACTGGTCTTTGACAATTACCAATAGTGTCCAGTGCCTTTAAAAAAAGAAAAATATTAAAGGGAAGGGTGTCCTGTAATTTATGTGAAGATAACCACTTTTTTGTTCTTTCTGGGTTTAGTTTTTGTGGTTAAAGTTGATCCTCTTAGAAGATATTCTGGACAAAAAACAAATAAGTTTCATCGAAACAAATATTCCAACGATGTGTGTGGCACAATATGATGGTATTAATGATGGTATTAAAATATTTTGAGTACCTGTATTTATGTCTATACATCGAGGACAGAGGGAAGGGGGGGGGGAGTATGATGTTGACAGTCATTTAGTTTCAACATTATATTTACTGGCTTGAAAGCCAGTGGCTCCTCATTTTATTCATCCCAAAATAGAAACCGGGTTTATTTGTCAATTTGTGAAAATAACTTGAGGGTCTAGTTAAACTGCATTGACATTGGGCTTTTGCGTATGACGTTGGGTATGGGAATCAATATTCACAGTCTCTTATGATTAAAGATGATACAGCGTTGCTTTACTCCTGAACGTGGATCAAGTGAAAACTGCGGTATTAAAAAAATCCCAATCTAAAAAGTTGTTATTTATGTAAATAAAAGGTTTTAGTTTTGAAATTAAGTAGAAAGAGATGTCCTTTCTTCCATGAATGAAGCAACATTACAAAAAGGAGAAACTATCACTTTGTAGTTCTGGACGCTATATTAAAAGTACACACATTTGAAAATATATCACTTGCCAGAAAATCATGTAATGCTAATTATTGTTACTGGTTCTAATCTTTGTTGAAGGCACTGACTAGACACCTTTGGTAGTTGTCAAAGCTTCTCAGTTGGAGTATCTCAACATATGCATAAAATAACAAACCTGTGAAAATTCCAACTCAATTGTTTGTTGAAGTTGCGAGAGGATAATGGAAGAAAAACACCCTTGTCGCACAAGTTGTGTGCTTTCAGATGCCTTGAATTCTAGACCTCAGCTGAGGTCGCGAATTCAAATCAAATATTTCAGTGAAAAATTTCTTCTTTCTCAAACACTCTGTTACTTCAGAGGGAGCTGTATCTCACAATGTTTTTTAGTATCAACAGCTTTCTTTTGGTCGTTACCAAGTAAGTTTTTATGCTAACATTTATTTTGAGTAATTACCAATAGTGTCCAGTGCCTTTAAGATCAGAACTTTGTCAATATTGATTGTGATTTTTATTGTGACCTTGCACTTTGCTGAACAATTTTAATTGCCAAGCAAGAATGTAAGAACGATACATATCATTAAGATGAAACTTAGCTATTTGTGAAATGGAGCCCAGGTTTTGCCAAGACTACTATTTACCAATATTATTATATCCAAGAAAATCCTGCCAGTTTTCTTGTCTTGGTTGTGCACGAGACAGCCAGACAGTTCTCCATTAATAAGCCATGCTATGGGTTTCTATGACAGCCATTGTAGTCAATACAAAAGTACATGTGTGCTTGTAAATCCTAAATTCATTTATTCATAACAAAAAACCTAATCCTCTGAAAAGTACAATTGAATTGTATATTTCGAAGAGAGGTAAATTATTCAGCCAACTGAAAGATATTTCGACAATAGACTGGAATATAGTATTTTTTTAATTAAGTTGTGATTATTTGTACATTGCTTTCCAGAAAAAGAGAAAAGTTGTTTCATTTGGGAGTTGTAGTGAAATTTTCAGTGTATATAATTAAATAGGCTCTGTGATACTCAGTGCTAATTCAATGAGGGAGGAGTCACTGTTATTAAACTTCTTCATTTTCAAATTTTGGGAAACCTCTGATGCAAGACTCCTTGGCACCTGTGTTATTATCCTCATATAGAAAGGTTTGCGGTAACACCATGTAAGGACTTTTATCTCTAATGAGTTGGGGTGGTTCTGAAAAGAACCGTTGGTTTCAACTCAATGTTTTGATCAGTATGCTCTGATCGTCTTCTGGAGAAATATCCAGTCTTTTATTATTTGAATGAGAAATGACCTCTTTCTCAAAAACTATGTTACTTCAGAGGGAACCGTTTCTCTTAAATATTTTATACCACCAACAGATCTCCATTGCTCGTTACCAAGTAAGTTTTTATGCTAACAATTACTTTGAGTAATTACCAATAGTGTCCAATTCCTTTAATATATTTACAATTTTAATAGGTTTATTACCACCATAAATCTACCGAAAGACTATAGAAAGACATAGTTGTTTTTCGGCGCAAACAAATTTGGAGAACAAAGCAAAGGTTCTGTTTTGGGGAGCCCTAACCAACAAGCCTAAGGGCAGGATTTCATGAATAAACATCATTTCTCAATTAGAATCTGACTAATCGGGGGAATAAAAAAAAAAAACTTTTTGAAATCTGTGACCCAGAGAAAATGTGACTTTCTTGTGGTTGTGAGGGAACCGGTGACTGGCCTCTAATGACCATTGTTGGGGCATTGAATTGACTTTCTGAGGAAAGTCTCTGTAAAGACGATTCTGTGCTCAGAGTTTGAGAGATTGGTTTGATAAAATATGTTTTTCCATCAGGGCCCAATTTCATGAGCTGCTGAAGCAGAAAATATTAATTTTACAATATTGTCCAATGAGCAGAAAAGAGCAGGATACCAGTCAAATATTGTTCATGTGACATGGTGGTTAAGCTGGTAACTTTATTCTGGTAAGCATACTTGTTATGCTTAGCTACTTTCTGAGCCTGGTGTGGTTTGAATGACCTTTGTGACTTATAAGTGATGTGATTTACCTTGCTTAACAACTGTCTTCTATGTAAGCAGAAAAGAGCAGGATACCAGTCACATTTTGTTCATGTGAGAACAAATGAAAAGGTTTTGTTGCTAATGCTTAGCTACTTTTTGTGCCTGCTGTCGATTTCACCAAACTATTCCTAACTTAGGATTAATCTTAGGACTTAGGACGGGTTCAGTTCCGTATCCATATACATAGGACGAATTGAACCCATCCTAAGTTAGGACGGGTAACTCGTCCTAACTCGAGTTAGGATTAATCCTAGCGTTTTGTGAAATCGGCTGCTGGTGTGGTATGAATGACCTTTTTGACTGTGAGCAGTGATGTCATTTACCTTGCTTAACTAGAAGAAAAGAGCGGGATACCAGTCACAAATTGTTCATGTGACATGGTGGTTAAGCTGGTAACCTTATTCTGGTAAGCATAATATTGTTATGCTTAGCTACTTTTTGTGCCTGGCTGGGCCCAATTTCATAAAGGTGCTAAGCACATAAATTTGCTTAGCATGACATTTTTGCCTCGATAAAAACAGGATTACCAACCAAATTTCCGAGTGATTTTCAGGATAGGCAAACAACAGCTGAACAGTCACGAACAATATGCAACAAATGGAAATTCGGTTGATAATCCTGTTTTAATCAAGGAAGAAAGTTCATGCTAAGCAAATGTTTGTGCTTAGCAGCTCTATGAAATTGGGCCCCAGGTGTGGTATGAATGACCTTTGGGACTTAGAGCAGTGATGTCATTTACCTTGAGTGTAACATGGAACCCTCCTCCGTAAACAGCAGGAAACATCCTCTCTACTTTACATCAAGAAATGTTCATCAACAACACACCCATCAACTCCAATGAAAACCCCCCTCTAGCTTAGCTTTGATCTTTTCCAGTTTCCTGGAGGAGACTATTGAGGGAAAAATACACTGAGGGGTTTGCAAAAAAATAAAGTGGAGACATAATGTACACACACCTACTGTACAACTTGTCAAGAATCGTCACATGCTTCAAATATAAACGCATTCATTTTTGAAGTCTTTGCTGTATGATTTGATTAACCTGCCTTTATTTGATCAGTGACTTTACAAGGTTTTGGCTAAAGTGCATTGCTCTACCAGTGTCAACGTATGACAAATTTGATGTAAAAAAAGGAAATTGATTTTTGATGGCTTCATAACAATTTATTGTGCACGATGTGTGGGAACATTCCAGTTTTTTTTATGATTGCTATTGAAGGCAAACAAATAAACCAGTGACCATGAAGTAACATTTGATTTAAAAGGCAGTACAACTTGGCGTGTTTGACAGCTTTACCAATAAAGCCAATAATATTGCACACACTGGATAAACAATGTATTGAATGGATGGGCTTACCGAGCTGTGTTAAATAGGATTGGAGTTTGGCGACAGAGTACTGGGCAAATTTTCTCTATAGCGGGGCTTACTAAGCACATCTGTGTGTGTTCTAATAATAAGATTTGATGAGGGTGTTGTTAATATGCCAAGAGCAAAACTAGGGAGTAGTGGAGGAATATTGAAAGAACCCAGAGGCCATCTGCTTCTACAGCCAGCCATCTACCTCCCCCCTCTCAAGAAACAAACGCTATGTGGTCACAACCACGCAACCTGGCCTGTGGATGTTATATCAGTAGCTTACTGCCTCCCCTACAAACTCTAAGAAACACCAGGGTATATTATCACCAATCCTCAAGGCACGGTAGCTTTATACTTTATGCAAATATTTAGCAACACTTACAATTTATTGTTTAAAATGACAACAAACTAAACTGAAATACTAAACTGACTAAAGAGATACGTTTTTGTAAATTTGAAAGAAATGGGCCTGGCAGAAACTAGAAAGCATTAGACAATATAGGATCTAAATCTACCCCAGGACACTTCTAAATAGTCTTTAAAAATTACTCAAGTTCAGAAGAGAAAAAATACAAGTTGCTGTGTGCTAAAAAAATACAAGATAAAACTTTGGTTGTGTGACCATCAGGTGTGCATCACAAACACCCCTATTTGGACATAATGGTAGAGTCCTAGTGCAATCTGTTAGGGGCCTTAAGACATTTACCAGGTGTGTTGCATGGAGTGAGGATATGTCCATATCATTGCATGCTGGGTGAGGCCACTGTGTAGGCAAGTCTTTGTGGGGCAAGCGGCTAGATCTGTAAACATTTCCACTTGATTACAAGTTGGTGTAGCTGGGGGTGGTGGTTTGACTGTGGGCATTTCATGTCTCATCTATTGCTAGGCCTAGGTAGATGCAGGACACACTAGATCACGCCTGGACATTTTAAACACAGGCTCTGTATATAATTGCCATCATAGCTAAGAAAAGCATCCCCTACATCAGAATTCCAGCAGTCTTCCCTGGGAACTGTGGACCGGAGTAAGTTTGTTGCCGAATTGTTAGTGATTGCTAGCCGGGCCGTCATCAAGTTATAATCAGAGTGTTGTTTGATGAGATTGGCAGTGGGTGACTGGAAGCATGCTGCAAGCTAGGATATGAATACATTCAGTCGACCTAGTTGTATGCATCAGGCAATAGGACGAGGAGTTGAAGTGATAATCATCAGTGAAGGATCTGTTGGATTGCTCTATGCTTGTTTCTTAAGTGGATCATAAAATCTTCAAGTACGCTGAAATATGATGAGGAATACTGTCTTCACAGTCGTAGTAGTTTTGGCATTGTCTCACGGTGGTAAGTTTGTTTCTTCTCATTTTGTGCATTTGTTGGTCAAACTTTCTTCCTCCATGATCGGAGCAAAATTAATTCAGAACTTTATCCATCTTATTTCCTCTCTTATTTTATGATAATCTGCACTTATAAAGAAGACTGTGTTTGTTTTTACATTGAGGTAGGTTTTTGATTGGCAATAAAGCAGTTTTCTTGTGTCTTTTTTATGAAGATATCTTCAAGTTCACACCCCATATTAAAAGACTTTGAGTGTGGATTGATTATTTGACAAGTTCTTGAAAAGAATGGATGTGAGTGTTTTACTCTTTTAAGATTAAAGATAGAAGTAGTGTTGATTACAAAAGAAGATAGTGGTGAAGCATAGAGGGTAGTAGTTGCGATAACGTAACCCTCCGTCGTCGGGAGGAGGGATACGTTATCGCAACTAAGATGGTAGCCTCCCGATGAACTCACCAACAAAATCCTCAACAGCAATCAAGTCAAAAGTTCCATCCAAATCAGATCCTCTTTATTTTTACTTCAATTCAGCTCAATTCGATTTTTGCTTCCCTTCAAAATGTAAGTGATATTAAATAGAGGAAACGGATAGTATTTATAAAGATCAAAGTTTTAAAATGATTTGTAAGATGTTTGTTGGCTTGCGGACAATTTCTGTTTTCCTGTACTAGATTTGATTTCTCCACGAGTCAAGTGTTAAAAATGTTCCCCAACATTTCACGCCACATATATCAGACACTTTCACAACGATTTGCTTTTGTATCGCTGTCGTGCGAACCGCCTCAGTTGGTAAAACTCCAAATCGTACCATGGAGGTAGATGGTCGTACGTAACAACCCTACTACTTACTATAAAGAAAAGATTTAAGGAAATTCTACTTAACACATCAGGGGCTTATTTCATAGGGCTGCTTACGCACAAAATTTTGCTTTTAAAAGCAAAAAAATCCTTGCTTAAAAAAATCTTATTACCGGCCATGACTCCACTCAATTGTTATGCTAAGTAAACAACAGCTAAATACCAGTCACAAGCAATGTAAAATGGTATGAAATTTAGGCCAGTAACATGTGTAAAATAAGCGAGCTATTTTCATGCTTAAGCAAAATGTTTGCTTTTAAAGCAGCTCTATGAAATTGGCCACAGGGAACTTAGCTGAAAGGTTTCAAGTTTACAGTCAAAGTGAGCATCCCATCACGTCCACACACAAAAATGACTCACAATGAAATAACAGTGTCAGGTACATCACAGTGATTAGCATTCATTACACAAATGGCTAGTGTGGATTAGTGGTGTTGTTTCAGCCATGCTGTCATGACACAGTTCATATTATTGGGATTTCTTTGTCTTGAAGTATCTGTCTGGTGATGATATACACTGCTTTTGTAATAGGAACTGAGCCGTGCCATAATGTGGCTTTTGTTATAAGCTACCACCAGCACTGTTTATTGCACAGGAAGTAGTGTTCTTAAATCTCCTCCATCACTTGATAGTCAGAATCTGTTGTCAAGGACCAATATATTCCTGTTGTTGTGTGGAGACTTAACACTTGCTAGACAGAAAGCTGATATGACTAAATCATGTAATGAATATGTTTACTCCAACAACAATGGAAAACAAGTTAATAGTAATTTTTTAGCAATAGACACACCGGAATGGGACTCAAAAATTCATTTTGTGAGTCTTCTGGGAGTCTATGCAATGTGTAGACAATTTCCAAGGAATCAAAGATCGAAAGAGAGTCTCACGTTTAGTATTAACATTTTTTTGGGTTAAAATATCTGCTCCTATTGATTTGTCAGGAAAGACAAATATTGTTTGTCACAAATCATGAGGGATAGAACTTTCACTTCAGGAAACATAAAAATTTATTGTTTGTACTGGCAGAACTTAACTCCAACTCAGAAATACCAGATTTTGTGGGCTTTTTTACTCTGCACAAAAGCTCAGCACCCCCGGATCTGAGAGAAGTAGTCAAAATTAACTTCCGCACGTCAGTCATGTCGAAGCTTTATGTTTACTGCATGTACTGACTGTGCTTAATGCGTATGATCTAGGTGCTGCATGTTTGTCTGATAATATAAAGTGGTAATGGAGAGCTGTTGATAGTATAAATCATTGTGTAAAACGGCTGAGCCCTCTGAAGTAATTTAGTTTTCAAGAAAGAAGAAATTTTCCACTAAAATATTTGAATTTGATTTCAAGACCTCTGAATTAGACTTTGAGGTCTCGAAATCAAGCATCTGAAAGCACACAACTTCGTGTGACAAGTGTGTTCTTTCATTATTATCTCGCAACTTAGACCACCAATTGAGCTCAAATTTTCACAGGTTTGTTAATGTTATTGATGTGTTGAGATATACCAAGTGAGAAGACTGGTATTTGACAATTACCAATAGTGTCCAGTGTCTTTTAAAACTTCATTCGGATCATCACACTCCAGAACTAAACGTGTAATTCGTCTACCAGCATGTTGACAATCCACGTGTTTTTGTCATGTTTGTTCCAACCAAGCAGCGTCGGCTACATTTCCTTAATAAAATGAAGTGCATTTGAAGTGATTGTTAGTGACACCCTTTGAAGTTCACCTTTTGTTTGTGCCAAACTTGGTCAATACGTTGAACACCTCCACTCGTTGAGTTTGGAGTTGACTTAGTTGAACAATTTTCATTATCTTTTCGAGAAGTTAGGAGATATTTATTCCAATCAAACCCGGTCATAAAGTACAACATACAAAGCATAGATCCGGATGGCCTCTCAGAGGAACATAATTTTAATTATTTCACACTTTCATCTGGATTATAAACAGTTTATAAATGAACACAATAACAAAATTTGAATGGTAAACGTAACAAATGCCTCGTAAAGTAGTAAATGTAACATTCAATGTTTACATCCGATAATGTGTCAAATGTTGCTCACAAGGAAGCCTGAAGCACCAGGGTTTGTCAATTCCTTTAAGTGATAAATTTTCAACTAACGTTTTCCAAATAATATTTGTTATGGCATGAGATTGGTAAACATCAATATTTTCAAAATGAAGAAGGAAAAAATGTCTGTTACAAAATGTCATCCTTGTTTAAGTTAAATATGAATGGTAAAGTTAAATATGAATCTAATTTTTTTTCAGTGCCTTATAAATATACCAAGACAGTTAACAACATACCAATTTAGATGATCACTTGTTTTTTTTGTTGTTTTTTTAAGAGCATCGCTTTGAACGAAGCCTAAAATTTTAACGCTTCTTGCTTTATACCCTCGCAGCAACACACTGTCTCCATGCATTAATCACTTCCAGAAATCTGGTCAAACTGTTATTTTGTAGCAAAAATTGCCACTAGAAGCTATATTGGCCAATGTCTGAAAGAACACTGTATATTTGACAGAATTGATTGATGACCAGTTACTGTAGTTTAGGCTGTTGTTGGACGATTATTTTTCTTCTGGAAAGCTTTTTGAGGATGGATGTTCAGTGTTGCACACCGCCTTGTTCCAAATTGCTTTCATGGAGTCTCATTTTTATAATTCCATTGATTTGTGGGACTAAAATATCAGGTAAAGAAGTTTTATGTCAAGTTCTTGTTGTAGGGATGAAACAAATTTATGTCTTTTTTTAACCATGCTTGAATGTTGAATATCCATGGAGTTTTTTTAATACTTTATAAACAGGCAGGCATGAAGTGTTTCTGCTCAACTGTTGTGTTTTGGGAAGATTTCTTTACATTTTCTAAACTAAGTCCTTTTACTTTCACATTCCTATTTAAAATAGAGCACAACAATTTGTTATAGTGAATTTTTATCAGTTGTTCTTCTTAAAAAGGTGAGTGTGATGATGAAAGTCACAATTGAGTTTGTGATATTTCTTTACTGTTGAAATTAAGAATGCTCTGCTTCCTCTTTGTAGAATATGTCTTGAGAATATTACTTTAGGTCTGATACTTCCGTAGGGCAACAGAGGCAATTGCCCCTTATACTTCTGACCAATGCCTTGGTGCCCCTTGAAAGTATAAATGTGTACTTTCCCCCACCCGATATAGAGATACACTTACTTAGGAAAGTTGGCTTTGCTTTACTCATGACATATCAGACCTATCACATTGCTGGTTAACAGTTAGAGCTGGATGGCAAGGTTGTGAAGTAATGGAGTTAGAACTGAGTATATCTTTTCTACACAACAATGTGGCATCATAATAAACCCTAGCATATTGAAGATATTGAAACACCGATCTGTATTCTGCCACTCAGTCAGAGCAAACACCCAGTCATCATGTTACTATCGCTCCAAGTGTTTATTAGTGTACATTGTATGTAGATGTTTACACCATTCTGCAGTTCAATCATCGTGGACAGCAACTTTCACTTTGAGGTAGAACATATAGAGTGGCTATGATCGCTGACTCACAGTCACAGCTCCCCCCTAAACTTCCCCAACATTTACCATTGTTGAAATTATATCTTTGTTCACAACTTTATTATTTCAAAACTTCCATTACTATTGGGAAATAAATTCTAGATTACACAACCATTTTTGGTTGGACCATGGAGGTAGCATGGTTTGACAAGGCTTCAAGCCAATGCTTATGGTTGACTTCATTACACACCAATGGCATCCCAAGCAAATACCAGCACACTCAACAGCCTGGTATCCCACAAATCCAGTGTGTATCAAGCTAGCTAATTGCATCCTTCCCTCTTCTGTATCAACATTCTTGTGGGATTATCCCCTCTTTGATCTGTATTGGGATTTCATTCAAGTTTGTATAAGAAGTAGTGCAAACATGTTTCAGAGGATTAAGGAGTGTATTTGTGTAGATTCTGTTATATCAGTAATGATGGAGTTTTGTACCACTCCATGCTGATTACTCACATAATCCTAAACCATTATGACAATAGAGGAGTGCTTAGACCTTCATAAAGATGAAATAGGATTACATGATAACACATGCAATCTCTGTCAAAGCAAAGTATATTACATCCTTAATGCTATTATAATTGTGTTATTATTACAAAGGCTTCTTCTTCTTCCCACACTCAATGGAAATGCATGTCAGGGTACTGTGTGTAAAGGTATTTCAGTCGTATCCTCAATGCGGAATGTCATAATTTGATTTCACTTGTATTCTTGACCGGATAATAATTGAAATGCAAGTGTGGTAGACTTTTTTTTTTACTGGAGACCAAATCTTAGAAGATTTTTAGGAATGGAATGACAAATGCTGAGTCATGATCATTCAAGCATTCAAACCATTGGTGCTGCTTGGTCAGAAAATACAGACTCGTCACATGTCGTTTCCGTCTCAAATCATTTCTTGGGATATTTTTCATACATGGCTTGGTTTTAGGGGAATCTGAATCATAAACTTAAATGGAGGAGGAAGGAGAGCAATGAAGGGTCAGGGTCCCTTCTATTAAACCCATCAGGTTTCTCTTGTTCTCTTAGATTTGCCTTTTTATGTCAATATTTCCTCTCATATTAATGGTTCTTGTAACTTAATGGAACAGTACAGAATAGGTAAGAAACAAAAATCGTGAAGATCACAGATTTAAATAAAACTAACATGGTCTAATGATGATGATAGTAGAAAACACCCCTTGAAATGTTTCTGTCTGAAATGGCATTCGATGCGAAATAAATAATCTAATTTTGCATTTGGAGTTCATCGCTCAGTGAGCGTTTTATTCATTTTTGTTTTTGCATCGATGTCATGCAAAAAGTGTAATCTTATTTTCACTATTTTCTTGTGGCCCAGATGGCTGATCGATCTCAAACTTCTACAGGTTTGTCAGTTTATGTATATGGTGGAAAGTTCTTACACTGCCAGCAACTGTTTTGTTAGCAAAACCAACTCTTTTCCTTTGATATTTATTTGAATACAGTCAACTTATTTTGTTCCTATGTGCAGTTGTATGTTGTTGGAGTTATTTTAAGCAAAATATCTGGACTAAGTTATTGACCTATAAAGATACCCTGAGTGACCATACTTGCTAAAGGTCAACAGAGTAATCCCGTTGCATGGTACACCACTAAAGGGTCCTAAATGGTCCTAAAGGGTGTCTACTATTTTTACAGTAACTCAAACTATTACGACCATCAGTGATGTTTATACAGATTAAACCAGAAGTCCCATTTAATTAAATTTCCATGGAGTTCTTTTCAACTTAAAAGACATTGTGAGAAACGGCTCCCTCTGAAGTAACGTAGTTTTCGAGAAAGACGTGTTTGCAGTGGACACTAATGGTAATTACTCAAAATAATTATTAGCTTAAAACCTTACTTGGTAAGGAGTAATGGGGAGAGGTTGATAGTATAAAACATTGTGAGAAACGGCTTCCTCTGAAGTAACGTAGTTTTCGAGAAGGAAGTAATTTTCCATGAATATGATTTTGATAACTCAAATTTAGAACTTGAGGTCTCAAAATCAAGCATCTGAAAGCACACAACTTCCTGTGACAAGGTGTTTTTTTTTTCTTTCATTATTATCTCGCAACTTCGACGACCAGTTGAGCTCAAATTTTCACAGGTTTGTTATTTTATGCATATGTTGATATACACTAAGTGAGAAGACTGGTTTTTGACAATTACCAATAGTGTCCAGTCTTTAAGTAAATGTACTTCCCTAGTCATTTGTGATTACTGCTTATGTGTATTACCAGTGTGTTACTCAACAGAACATCTTTCCCATTATTGTAAATGGGAAAGTAAATATTACACTATATTTTGGACTTGTGGAAACAAAAAAATAGTTTAAGATCTCAATGCCTGATGCCTAATTTTGTTTAAATCAAAAACTCAGTGAAATTTCATTTTGTTTCTTTCTTAAATATCACGTACCTTTCAACATATTAAAATAAAAATAAAATTAAAGCTGGACTGATGTAGGCCCTACTCATTTCTGTCTATTGGATGTGTTCACCAATTCACATCAGATGACACGTCCATGCAAAACATTTCTTATTAGAATTTCGGTTGACGTATATTAACGCCTGGAACAACTTTGGAGCGTCTTTTTTCGGTTGTGATCAACTGGCTGGCTGACGTGTATATACAAGCCCCGGGACAATCCATTGTGGAGGTCGGTGCACAGGCATTCACTACGCTTCGTTTCTCAAAGAAGGATAAAGAGCAGTGGAATTCATGATCGAACTCCCCCTTTCAGGATGTTATTGGGTAATCCATGATTCTGGACCTTCATCATTTTTTGTACCAACAAAGATAACGAGAGATTGACTGGCTTCCACAATTGATTTTATTTAATACAGCATAATGGCAGGCAAGTCTGCAATTTCAGCAAACCATGATGGCCGATTTTGGCCTGAGATTATGACCCAAGTTTACCTGTTCACTGCGCTGCAAGTCGTTCCATAATTTCTCAAAGGATAAACAAACAGAAACCTGTGCATTTTATGAGAACTTTTGGGGGTTTCATTGTCAAAACAAGATTTTATAAACAAACACTACCTTGCAAGTACCAAAAAGCTCTGAAGAAGAAGAAGAACATTAAGAGTCATTGTAAAGACTTTTGAATACCGATTCAACTCAAGAAGTTCCTGATATCTTGGGTTAGAGAGATCCCTTTTTAATTTTAGCCATTTGTTGAGTTTGTCAATGTCAGTTTAGATTTTTGGATGTTGGACCAATGTGTTTCATAGCACAGGCACTGGTCTAAACTCTACCCTACATCAGTTCCACTTCATGTTTAGCTTTGGTCCTTTTTCTCTGGTAAATCAGAGTTTTTAATGAGAGGTTGAGCAATGTGAATATTACACAGGTCTGGTGATGCTGGACTGTATGCAAAGTTAAAGGCGGTGGACACTATTGGTAATTAATCAAAATAATTATTATCATAAAACCTTTCTTGATTACGAGTAATGGGGAGAGGTTGATAGTATAAAACATTGTGATAAACAGCTCCCTCTGAAGTGGAGTAGTTTGCGAGAAAGAAGTAATTTTCCACGAATTTATTTGAGACCTCAAGTTTAGAATTTGAGGTCTCGAAATCAAGCATCTGAAAGCACACAACTTTGTGTGACAAGGGTGTTTTTTCTTTCATAGTTATCTCGCAACTCTGACGACCAATCGAGCTCAAATTTTCACAGGTTTGTTATTTTATGCATATGTTGAGATACACCAAGTGGGAAGACTGGTCTTTGACAATTACCAATAGTGTCCACTGCCTTTAAGCCCCTTTCACACGAGAGCATTTTAGCAAGGGTCCCTTGCTAAGATGCTAAACATTGCTACATTTTACAACCATGCTAAAATTAAGCAAGGGTCCCCAGTTAAATTGCTGTCATGTGAATAGCACTTTTAACCAATTCTACCAAGTCAACCATGTAGGCTTTGCCTCCATATGAGTCAACAGTGCAATGAAAGTACACATATGCAGATAGGAGCTGAAAGAAGATCAGCTCTGTACTGAATCACTGTATCCATGGATGAACCATAGCCGCAAGGCACTCTTCCAAATGTTGCTAATATCACTACACTCAATGCATGCTCAATTGGTTCTGTGTTGAAATAGATATGACTTTGTCTCAAGGCTAGCATGAGTGTGGTCCGGGCCTTTAGCCCTGCCAGGGTTGTCCCTTCCAGAAAGGAATTACAAGCAAAATGCCAAGCAGTTCAGGAAGGAATAAAAAAAAACCATTGCAGATATTTATTGCGCTTAATATATGTGGGACCTTGTACTGCACCTGGACTGGAGAATCAAACCCTGTTGAATGTGTCTTGTTGAAAGTAATCAGTTTGTTGTAATTACATAGCTGCGTAGACAGCTACTGTGATTCAGTTTCTTCTAGCATTATGGTTTCTACTGCGTGCTCAAACAGAATCGTAAGACAAGTTACTCAGTCATTGCTTACACTTTATGGGATACAGTGGTAGTAAAAGCTGAGTGATTGTAAAATAAAAGGAGGGTACAAGAGTAGATGTCACTTAGCTGTGAAAATTCCACTGAAACAGGTGCGGAAGTAGAAAACAGGATATAAAGTTATTGCCTATTTCGGTTGCCTTAAAGGCCATAGGTGAGACTATCTTCCTATTTCTCACAATAACCATTTCATTGTTGTACACCAAGAACAACTTATCGTTCTGTCCCCTGAACTTACTTTGTTTTTCTTTATTCAAATGTACTGAAACTTTGCAAGCATAAACAAACTTGTGTTTGCTATATTATACATACATGGCATTGTTTATGCACCCCACAATGGTAAATAAAAATGGTGTCAATTACAAAGCAAGGTACTTAATGTGGAAATGTTGCTAATAAGCTAAAGTTGTGAGCTAAGCCAATTCATGAGGTAGAGTCCCGATTTAGTGATTGCAGATGGTAGGTGGTAATCCATAAATACTTCAGTTTATTTCAAAGTGGTGGGGTTCATACACACCCTTGTTTGATAAAGAGATGGCAGGATTCTAAATGAGGTACAGCCGTACAATAGCTGTGGATGGTTAAAAGTAGACAGTTCATGTTTCCACAATTGTTGGACCCACTCCGTTGGTCTGGTGTGTTAAATACCCTGCATGTAATAGACACCAGACAACAAGACATGCAACTTAATTTACCAGACAAAAAGTAGTGACCCTTTCATGAAATCTCTTGTGTTTATTTATTCACAACCAAAAATGAACTTACAAGGCATATATATAACTGAAAGGTTGAATGAAACACAAACAAATAAAACAACCGTAACAGAAAAGGAGTTGTTTGTATCACTTGGAGTAGCTGTACTATCTATATGTAAAAGAGTGAAAATTTCACTGACTTGTCCGAGTGGTGGCATTTTCGCTATTTTGAGAGTGAAAGTCACTCGGTATCACTCTTTCTGAAATTGGAACGAACTTCTCTCTAAATAGACTTGATAGCATTTTACCACTCTTAATAGTTGTGCGCCATATGGCTCTTTACAAGAGTGGTATGGTGGACAAAATGAGTGGTTTATCACTCTTTTACATTAAGAGAGTACTTCGAAGCGTAGTGGATAAAACTTGTAGAGCCTAAAACAGAAGTTAAAAGAGACAAAGGTCATGTGTCTCAAAGTCAGATGATACCAAACCAAAATATGATCCTTTTATTTCAATATTGTTAATGATTGGAAACAGATATCGAGCTGTTTACTGTTTAATCTGCTTACTTTTATTAGTTGCCTACAGATTGTCCTGAATAAATATGTGTGAAATATCTCCATTTCAAAGAAAACTGTCTTCCCCCCCCCCACTTGCCCTTGTTTTGTGTTTTGATTTGGTAAATCCAAGCAACACATACACGTGCAGGAAATCCTTGACAAAGTTTAAACTAGTTAAGTTGTTTTCCCATAAACGTGGTATGAATAATAATGAAGTGTTTACAGCCTGCTGGTGTGGTGCGTTTATTGTAAACACGATGATTGAGAATGTCTTCTTTCGAAATAATGTAAATGTATCAAAACAAAAACATATCAAAACATAAAAGGAATGCTATTGGGAGGATGTAGTAGCCAGAAATCACCAATGACAAATACTGAAATACCTACAATAACATTGGAAGGAGCATACATCATACACACTTTAACAGTACATCAGCATGTCTGAGTATGTTTACCCAAACCATAAGTGCCTACTTGCCCTGAAAATTTAGACAAAGCAGTTGTTTTAGCACCTGGTACTACATGTAAGACGTTATGTCTGCTCTATCCACTGACTTTAAATATCAGGTACAGCTGACGGTAGTTATTTGAGGAAATACGGATAAAAGATGTCAGATTTTTGGCCCCAAACATTAAAAATAGATTTTTTTGAGTGAATGGTATTTCAAAGAGTGTCACCCGCTCTAACAAAATAAGTTTAACTTTTACTTTTAATGGTCAGGAACCATGACAAAAATTTAAAACGTTTCATATAAAACACATAAGAATTGGTCACGTGATATATTGTCGGGATCCTGACAGAAACTAATTTTGAGCACTTTATTTCACTGCTACTAATAATTGGCGGACTTTTTCGAGCAATGGCTCAAATGAAAGCTTGTAACTTTCTCGACCCCATCAAAATACCAAAATTTTGGGTCAAATCGTCCAAAAATCTGACATAGCATCTTTAAAGGGAAGGTACAAGTTTGGTAATTACTCAGAACAAATATTAACTTAAAAACTGACTTGGTAACGAGAATTGGAGAGCTGTTGATAGTATAAAACATTTTGACAAAACGGCTCCCTCTGAAGTAGCATAGATTTTGAGAAAGAGGTAATTTCTTACTAAAATAATAAAAGACTTCTAGCCAGAAGTCTTTTATTCCTATCTGAAAGCACACAACTTCGTGTGACAAGGGTGTTGTTTCTCTCATCATTTTCTCGCAACTTCGATGACCAATTTAGCTCACATTTTCACAGGCTTGTTATTTTATGCTTATGTTGGGATACACCAAGTGAGAAGACTGGTCTTTGACAATTACCAAACGTCTACCTTCCCTTTATTTAAAACAGATGATGGTATTAATCTCCTTCATAAAATACTGAGGTTGAAATGCTGTTGTTTATTTTAACCCTGAATTACACATCCAAAAAGCTTTTAAATTTCCTCACACTCTTCTTTGATTCAAAGAGAAATCATGAACATATAACAAATATTTAGCAAACATAGTTTTCCTGATAAATGAACTATCTAACAATACAGGTGTAAGGCAGGATTTTGTAAAGAGGGTCTCCCACTTTGCTGTAATTTAGAAACGAGGTGTCCAAAATGTTCATGACCAAAAACAGGATGTCCAAATTTACAACAGGGTGTCCGCCAAAAGGCACACAACAGACACCCCTACCCCCTCTGGCTACCATGTAACCACTATTGGCAAACCACTTCAATTGTTAAGCCTAATTCTGTTTTCTTGGAAATGGCAGCATGTTAGGTGTAACTAAGTTAGGTGGAATGGCTTGTCCAAAGTGTTTTGATATAGTTCCTATGTTTTGTTTAGTGAGGTTGTTGTCGCCCAAAATAAGTTGGGTTAATTACCAAACAATTATTACACAATTTTTATGTTGAGTTTGTGGGTGAGGAGTAACTTATTTCATTTGTAAGCAACTGAAGGAAAGCTCTCAGATCTCTTTAAAGCCATTGGACCCTTTCGGTAAACAGTTTTGTCCCAGGCCCACACTTCGTGTATCACAACTTCTATACAAAATAACAAACCTGTGAAAGTTTAGGCTCAATCGGTCATCGGAGTCGGGAGAAAATAACGGGAAAACCCACCCTTGTATCCGCATGTTTCGCCGGGTCATGACATGTGTTTAAAATAAATCTGTAATTCTCGATATCGAGCATTGATATTGTTTTACTGTTTTCTCAAAAAGTAAAGCATTTCATGGAATAATATTTCAAGAGAAGTCTTTCACCATTACCTTCTGTAAACCCTGTAAGTTATTTGTAAATCTGTGAACTTTTTTTGTTGTTTGTTTTTGTACCGAAATGGTCCAATGGATAAACAGATTTACACTAAGCTTACAGTCGGTGCGTGTAAATAAAAGTTTCTAAGTGTTTGGGCTAAATATAGTGAAGAGAAAATGCCTGCCAACTTGATCTGTATTGTCTAAAGTAGTAAAATAAACTTCAAGTGGGAAGTAACTGGCGCCTTTGAGAGTCACTGTAGAAATAGTCTGCAATCACATCTTGGGAAAAACAACTGAATATGTTTTATTTTTACTTTTTGACTTGGGAATGATATTTTTAGGGAGGGAAGTATTCCTACCCTCCTGATGAGGAATGGATCTCCTTGATCCATGCCATGGTGGAGAGAGGTGATCAAAATAATTTTGGAGTAGGACACTGAAGAAGAATTATTTTTAACACGAAAAACCGTTTGTTATAAAATGCATATGGTTAGAACCTCACAAAATGCCTCGAAATTTCCCAGTTTTCCATATATAACGTTGTGAGCTAACACGGCACGCCATTTTGTCAAGTAAAATTTTTATTCCACAAAATGGCCGACCTTGTTAGTTTGCAAAGCAAAAGGAAAAGCACACAGTTTCGAGGCATATTTATGTCGATCATTATCTTCTACTTTGAAAACATCTTTCTAACCATATGCATTTCATAAAAAACGGTTTCAAAAAAAATTCATATCATTGAGTAACTCCCCCGATCCAAGGCAACGTGTCCCTTTAAGATCTATTGATGAAGACAGCGCTGATGCACTTTAGTCTTCATCTTATGATATCATACGCTAATAATACGAATGAAAGTTACACGAATACTAATCAAGCAAACAATCTTTTCTATGGTTTATGTAATAATTCTGGACAGCATCCAGATCTATTGACTTTCATATGAAACATAATGGAAGTTTAGATAGCCTATGTAGTATAAAGTAGTAAACTAAGTAGCCTTTATGCATGATAAAATTATTGGAGGATAATAAGAAACCACAGGAACATCCTGTGAATTACATACACACAGCGTTTTTATAGCGCCCCACAAAGATCAAAATTTCCTTTGAATTACATACATTCGGCGTTCTTATAGCACCCCACAAAGATCGGAGCGCTTTACAAAAGTTGAATTTGTTTTTGAGATTTAATTTAATTTAATTTATTGAACTGTTCGAGAACGCATAACAATTTAACACAATTCCAGTAAAAAAAAAATTAATTATGAAAATTAATTAATCCAAACGAAAGCAATCAAATGCGTAATTGCATAAAAAAAAAACAGTAAAAAGTTACAGCGATCCATAAAAAGGTTACAGCAAATAACAAAAAATCCATGAAAAAGTTACAGCAAATAACAATCAGTAATAAAATTACAACAAACAAACAATGCACCTTGAAGCTCACTCATCTTCACCAAGCTGTTGTTGATATTCAAGTCATATCCTTACATTTCTTTTAGTGTAACCTACACCAGCTGTACCTTCTATGTAAAGCTTTAGAAAGTAAGTCAAGAATGTTTTAATGTAAGGCAGTGGACACTATTGGTAATTACTCAAAATAATTATTAGCGTAAAACCTTTCTTGGTGACGAGTAATGGGGAGAGGTTGATGGTATAAAACATTGTGAGAAATGGCTCCCTCTGAAGTGCCATAGTTTTCGAGAAAGAAGTAATTTTCCGCGAATTTGATTTCGAGACCTCAAGTTTAGAACTTGAGGTCTCGAAATCAACTATCTAAACGCACACATCTTCGTGTGACAAGGGTGTTTTTTCTTTCATTGTTATCTCGCAAGTTCGATGACCGATTGAGCTCAAATTTTTACAGGTTTGTTATTTTATGCATATGTTGAGATACACCAACTGTGAAGGCTAGTCTTTGACAATTACCAATAGTGTCTGCTGCCTTTAAGTGTAATTTACACCAGCTGTACCTCCTATGTAAAGCTTTAGAAAGTAAGCCAAGAATGTTTTAATTAAGATATGCAATGTTAATGAGATATACAGGAAGTGATTAGAAGAAGCAATCACTTAGACTAACCTATGGGCAAGGCTTTCTACACCTGTTCAGATATATTGCTGATTATAAACACACAAACCAAAAATACCATGTTCTTTTGTAACATAAGAATAGGAATGTCTTTGCTTGAAATGCCCGGCATGGCATGTTAATTTCTCCTATCTTTGATTCCACGTGGCTTTTGAGAAGTTAAACATTATCAGTATGTGACTTTAAAGCGCAGTGTAGCGTTCATTCGTTCGTTAGACGGTGTGTTTATGTTATCAATTAGACAGTCCAGCCAATCTTTGCAGATAAGATTCAAAGAAGACTAGAAGAGTGCTGGAAGTGATTTGTTAGTAGTGTGGCAACAGTACCAAAACTTACAATACTACTTACAGCATCAACTTGATACCTTATGACTTTTTCATCCATGGAAATATCAGCTACCTAAAGGGACACTTTGCCTTGGATCGGTCGAGTTGGTTCATGAAAGGTCTTTGAAAACCATTTGTTATAAAATGCATATAATGAACCACACAAAAGTGCCTCGAAGTTGCGCGTTTGGTTTTTTTTGACTCCAAAAAATGGCAGACTGTGTTGGTTCGCAAAATAAAAGCAAAACCACACAATTTTGAGGCATATTTGTGCGGATCATTGTTTTCTACTTTAAAACATCTTTGTAACCATCTGCATTTCACATTTCAAACGGTTTCAAACACTTTTCATACACCAACTCGCCCGATCCGAGGCAACATGTCCCCTTAAATGCTGTTACAAAACATCAGAATCGGGTGCAAAATTGTGTTCGCCTAGTATCTGTTTGTAGTTTATTTTGATTACATTTTTCAAATGAAAGCTGAAGGAGGTCAACAAACATGAATTTTAAAGAAATCAACGCTTTTCTAAATGTCACTTGTTATTTTATTCTTACTGTGTGTGCAAAGAGCCACACTGTGCAGATCTATGTAAGCAAACTGATGTGAGTTTGGGTTAATATGCATGATTTGTAATGGAAAGTCCTATAATCCTAGGGCTTTAAGGCCAGACTCAAAACCACAAAATATTCTGATAACTTGAGTAGGTCTGAATCAGTGCCATCAATAATACAACATCACCATCACAGACGTTTGTATTGTGACTGCAAACATCGGGTTAATGGACACATTTCAACATAGTTGAAATATTGATATTTTCCAACAGGTTTATAGATATTCATATCTTTGCCAGGTGTTATGTAGATTGGGGTACTTAACCACCACAAGGGACTTAACCTAAAGTTGTCATAGTTAGATGTTACCATCTGGTACATCTAAATCATATGATGGTGTAAATACAGACTCTAAGGGGCACTTAAACGAGCATCACCTGTACACCTTTAATTTACATCTTTTGGACAGCTTGGAAATACCGACTAGTTTGTTGCCCTGGAATTCAACTGATATTTTGTGGGGAAGTTAATAAGGGAATAAAAGGGTAGCGACGAGTTCTTAAACTGCCATTTAAAACCGTCGTGGTCGTGGCGTTCGGCGGGGGCCTTAATTGCAAGGTTTTAAACGGCAGTTTAAGAACGAGTCACTACTCTTTTATTCCCATTCATAAATGCCTTTTTGGTTAAAAGGCGTAACAAAGTAAGAAACTCTGTAAAACTTATCCGGTTTCCGATGTCCTTGAGCTCTGTACGTGTGTTGCATTTTTATGACTGAGACAGTTTTCGGATATGCATTCGTGCGCGTTGTTAGTCTTGGTGCAAGACGTTTCTCGTTTTGCTTTCACACACAGCGCGACCAACTCAAATGTCTTGAACTAAGACTAGCGCGACTAAGACTATCTGAAAACAACCGGCTATAAACAGCTCCAGCTGGTCTTTATCAACCGTTTAAACACCCCCACGTGACGCGCTTTCCACCATTAGGAATAGCGAAACTGTCTGAGGTATTTATGAATGGAATATCAACCATACCAACATGAAATACAGTATTATGTAAAGATCACAATGCTGCCAGTACAAATCAACATTTCATCTTATTATTATTAATATTATGTGAACATTTGTGGTCAAGAATGAATGTTAACTATCAACCTTCATTGTCTTTTGCTGTTTTGAAGCTCACAATATATATATATATATTTTCCTATGGGAGAAATACACTCTAAATCGTCTTATCCACATTTGTGTATATAAACAAAAATTTTCTTTTTAACATCTGTGAGTGACATAAATATAACTACAAGCTTCTTAATTTTTCTAACAGGAAAAAGCTATCCCACAAAAGGTTCTATAATTATAAGTTTAAAACTATGTGTTTAGTTTTTTTGACAGCATATCAAAAATTGTTGTGTATTTCCCAATACAGTCTACCTTTAGAAAAAGATGGAAGAACCATGTTGTTTTTGATAGGCATGATCTGGTTGGGTTCAATATTATTACTGGATCTTCTCACTAAGCAAACTCTGAGTTAGTCTCAAGTTTCTTTTGAAAATGAAAGATGAGAGCAGTCAATCTCACTTGGCTTCTCTGCAGACTTCATGCATGACTTGACATTGAGATGTGTCTAAGCACAAGTCAGTTCTTGACAGACAACTGCTTGGGCTGGGATACTACGACCATTCAGAGAGGTCTTCAAGCATGTGCTAAATTGTGATTTTTCTTTTGGTCTGTGATTATTGTCCTGCCTCGGACATTAATCAAATATGAGCTGGCTCGGGTAGCAGTCATGGTAGTCTTTATGTTTGCCGACTTTGGCATAACACCCCAGCCATGAATAGTACAATGGCCAGTCACACTCGATGCCTCTATCATCTGGAAATTAATTTACACCCTTGTTATGTTTCTCTTAATATAAAGGAGAAATAATAGCATGAGTGAGAATGGAGATTTCTTGCCCACCATGGTGGTGGGGGGAGTGGTAAATGATGTGTGACTAATTGCTGAGGTTCTTTGAGTTTTGTTGCACGTTCAGGTTTAGGGTTATATGATCATTATGTTATTTCTTATATTTTTTCCATGATTTCCCTCGCTTTTCATATTTTTTTTGAGAGTTATGATAACATCGTCCAATCAATGGAGGACACATCTATCAACTATTTTGTTTTCTCTTTTTTTCTTTTTTTTTTTTTTTTTTTTATATTATATTATAAAGCTACATGCATGCAGTCTTGTACCCAACATATTGTTTCTAATAGGGGCTTAAATAAGAGGAAGTTGAACATGTTATTATGATAACATCGTCCAATCAATGGAGGACACATCTATCAACTATTTTGTTTTTTTTTTTTTTTTTTTTTTTTTTTTTTTTTTTTTTATATTATAAAGATGCATGCAGTCTTGTACCCAACATAGTGTTTCTAATAGGGGCTTAAACAAGAGGAAGTTGAACATGTTATTTCAAGCTTGGGTACCCATGGGAATGGGATGTTCTTGGGTTGCATTGTGGAGATGTTGGTAGTTCTGAGGATTGGGTTCAATGTACTTTGTGTGCTTATAACAATCCATGCATTAGGCCTTAAGGCAGTTAATTTGATGAAAGAGACGGATGGCTAAGCTGAATTCATTGTCCGCATTGCAGGCTTGTAATTACACAGAAGCCACGGAGGTCATGACCTGTGTTGCCCTGGTCTTGGCCTTGGTGCCCCTTCAAAACTTTCTCTTAGACTTAAAGCCATTGGACCCTTTCAGTTCAGAAAAAAAAAATAAAAGTTCACAGATTTACAAATAACTTACAGGGTTTACAGAAGGCAATGGTGAAAGACTTCTCTTGAAATTATTATTCCATGAAATGCTTTACTTTTTGAGAAAACAGCAAAACAATATCAATTCTCGTTAACGAGAATTACGGATTTATTTTAAACACATGTCATGACACGGCGAAACGCGCGGAAACAAGGGTGGGTTTTTCCGTTGTTTTCTCCCGACTCCGATGACCTAAATTTTCATAGGTTTGTTATTTGATATAGAAGTTGTGGTACACAAAGTGTGGGCCTTGGACAACACTGTTTACCGAAAGGGTCCAATGGCTTTAAAGGGAAGGTACACGTTTGGTAATTGTCAGACCAGTCTTCTCACTGGGTGTATCCCATCATAACCATAAAATAACAAGCCTGTTAAACTTTGGGCTCATTGGTCATCGAAGTTGCGAGAAAATGATGAAAGAAAAACACCCTTGCTGGACGAATTTGTGTGCTTTCAGATAGGAATAAAAGACTTCTTGCTAGAAGTCTTTTATTATTTTAGTGAGAAATTACCTCTTTCTCAAATCACTTCAAAGGGAGTCGTTTCCCACAATGGTTTATACTATCAACAGCTCTCCAATGCTCGTTACCAAGTCAGTTTTTAAGTTAATATTTGTTATGAGTAGTTACCAAACGTGTACCTTCCTTTTAAAGATTTTCCAACGAAAATGGCATTTACAAAATGAAAATGGCATAGATGTAATTTCAGGCCTGGATTGAAAATCTGCCATAAGGTACATGTAGACCTACCTAGAGTGTGCACAAAATAAAATAATTAAAGACACTGGACACTATTGGTAATTGTCAAAGACCAGTCTTCTCACTTTGTGTATCTCAACATACGCATAATATAAAAAACCTGTAAACATTTGAGCTCAAATAAGGTTTAATGCTAATAATTATTTTGAGTAATTACCAATAGTGTCCACTGCCTTTAAATCTATTGAGTTGAGTTGGTTGGACAAGAATCTGGTGGTAGACCTATGTGTTTCCCTAATGCGTTTTAAAACACCATAAATCTCTACAGGTATAACCAATGTAGGAATAGCAACTATTTTTTTATTTAATTCTAAACAAAATGTTGTTTTCTTTGTTTTGCAGCTATAGCAGCAAGGAGAAGGGAAGATGTGCAACCGACGATCACTGAACACCCTGAGAATGTAGTAGTCCCTAAGAATGCTCCGGCCAGACTCAATTGTAGAGCAGAAGGCAAACCAGAACCTAGTATCTCAGTAAGTATGCCTTCCTTCCTCCATGGATCAAGTCATTTTCAAACTATGCTTTAAAGAGACATGTTGCCTTGGATCGGGCGAGTTGGTCTATGAAAAGCGTTTGAAACCGTTTGTTATCAAATGCATATGATTAGAAAGGTGTTTTTAAAGTAGAATAAAACGACCCACACATGCCCCGAAATTGCATGGTTTTCCTTATACGTTGTGAACTAAAAGGGCAAGCCATTTTGTGGAGTCAAGTTTTTGACTCCATAAAAAGGCTGACCATGTTAGTTTATGAGTAATGTTTGTGTGGATCATTAAACTCTACTTTTAAAACATCTTTCTAACCTACCTATTTCATAACAAATGGTTTCAACTGATTTAAATGGACCAACTCTAGCGATCCAAGGCAATGTGTCCCTTTAATAGATGTCAAATTTGCATCGGGAGTAAAGAAAATTTAACATCTATTAAATCGTTGCGGTACCCACTGCTAAAACATAAGGTTCAAACTGCCTTTATCTACCAGGCAATCTCAGTGGTCTAGTTTGTAAGACACTGCTCTAGAATTGCGAAGGTCAAGGGTTCGAATCCCATGTAATATGCCTGTAATTTTTGTTCACAGAACTCGGGAAACAGTGTGAAGTGCAAACACACAACAGCGTATCAAAAATAAACTATGCTTTGGTCATTATAGTGTACTGCACCATGTATGGATGTCATAACCTACTTTCTATTTTCCCGTGTATTATTTATTGTGCCCATATAATGAAACAACTGTTGAGTCCAAACATTAAGGGTAAGTTTATGTCTAGTAGTTGAAGGCAGTGAATAAATGTACATAGCAACATGTCTGGGCTGGTGACTGAGTGAAACTTATAAAATAATGGACGCGCCTGCTTGTATTAATAGCAGTGTGACCCTATTGGTATGTACATATGCTGACTTGTACATTATACAAGAAAGCAGTGATCGTTGTAATTTGATACATCTACTTGAGTTATTGATCTAGTACTCCCTTCATCAGGGAATCCTGTCAAAGTCAACTTTATAAGTGAAACTCATCTTCTCTATATATGCAGTTTGCCATTTCTTTGGAATCGTGTTTTATAATCAAAAGTTCTTTTATATTAGGCCAAGTAAAAAAAAAAGAAAAAAGTTTAGCGTCCCCGTCCTTTTTAGAGGCCGCCTCTTTTTTCTTTTTTTTAATGCACATTTTTAAAAATATTTTTATTAAAGGGTTACTTTAAACGATCTCAGCTAAAACAATCTGAATGTCTTGACCAAAATGTTTCATTTATGTATTGTGTGTTTGAGCAGTAGAAAAAACAAGGGATACTTGACATTTTAAAAAGAATGGCAGCCATCTTGAAATAAAAAATTAAAAGCCCCTCCTCCTTCCTTTTTTTGAGAAACCCGGACGCTAAACATATTTTTACTCGGCCTTACCTTTGTCAGGCCACAGAGTAGCCACAGAGGCAAAGGGGAAAAGGAAACTTATCATTTGGGATACTCGTTCTATTTGGTATCAATTAAAGACACTGGTCACTATTGGTAATTATCAAAGACCAGTCTTCTCACTTGGTGTATTGTTTGTTTGTTTGTCTTATTTCCAAATATTAAATAAATAAACAAGAAACATACAAACATTAAATGTTTGATTGTTAGAAAACCCATCCCCTGTGTGACAATGTTTCACTCCGCCTTGAGCAAGGATGTGTGGCTCAGTCAACATATGCACACTTTTACACTATATTTAGGGTGGCGATAGGAATTTGCAAATAGAAAGGCTGGCACAGTAAAGGAAGGTAGGGGTCTAATCCCAAACATGTCTGATTGGCCTTGATAATTGGACAAGTGTGAAACCAGCCTGGTTGGAGATATCAAGGTGTTGGATGGTGGACAGCAAACATCTGTGGATACCATGCCTTCCTGTTGCTCTCTGGGTCTAGCCTGGTCTGCTGTTGCTCTAACAGTCTAGCCTGGTCTCTAACCATGGAGGAAGAATGGTCTAACCTGACCTGGTCTGCTGTTGCTCTCTATGGTCTAGCCCAGTCTAGCCTGGTCTAGTCAGTCAGCAGGTGGCTTGTGCCACATTTCCTGTATCAAGGAATAACAGTAGGTCCAAACCTAAAGCCTCTCACAAACAACATCATTCACCTCTTGTACTTCTGCCTCCCTCTAAAGATTGTATTGTTTTAAAGGCAGTGGACACTATTGGCAAATGTCAAAGACTAGCCTTCACAGTTGGTGTATCTCAACGTATGTATAAAATAACAAACCTGTGAAAATTTGAGCTCAATTGGTCATCGAACTTGTGAGATAATAATGAAAGAAAAACACCCTTGTCACACAAAGTTGTGTGCGTTTAGATGGTTGATTTCGAAACCTCAAGTTCTAAATCTGAGGTCTCGAAATCAAATTCGTGGAAAATTACTTCTTTCTCGAAAACTATGGCACTTCAGAGGGAGCCGTTTCTCACAATGTTTTATACCATCAACCTCTCCCCATTACTCATCACCAAGAAAGGTTTTATGCTAATAATTATTTTGAGTAATTACCAATAGTGTCCACTGCCTTTAATAACACTTGACATCATTTATCAGTATCACCTCACATTGAGTGTTTAGGTTTACAGTAGAAGCAAAGGTAACCATTGTTTTCAGTTTTAGTTATTTCCTTATCTAGCTCTAACATTTTTTCACTGTAGTAGTAAAGGCAACCATTTTTTTCAGTTTAGTTTTGTTTTTAGTTGAGTTCTAATTTTCCATTACCTCTTTGTAACATTTTGGGGGAAACAAAATGAAACTTGATGCAGACGACCTGTCAACCTGAACCATGTCTTTAACTTATGGAAGAATAGAGGAAAGCGCCATTTAAAGGCAGTGGACACTATTGGTAATTACTCAAAATAATTATTAGCATAAAACCCTACTTGGTAACGAGTAATGGGGAGCTGTTGATAGTATAAAACATTGTGAGAAACGAATCCCTCTGAAGTAACGTAGTTTTCGAGAAAGAAGTAATTTCCACGAATTTGATTTCGAGACCTCAGAATTAGATTGTGAGGTCTTGAAATCAAGCATCTGAGAGCACACAACTTCTCGTGACAAGGATGTTTTTTCTTTCATTATTATCTCGCAACTTCGGCGACCAATTGAGCTTAAATTTGCACAGGTTTGTTATTTGATGCATATGTTGAGATAAACGAAGTGAGAAGACTGGTCTTTGACAATTACCAATAGTGTCCAGTGTCTTTATTAATAAAATGGTCAGCTATTAGCAGTTTCAAATGTGTTGTTATATCCCTGTGTATAGCTTATAAAGTTGTAGCATTTTAAGTAATCAATTTTCCAAACACTTTTGGTTTCCTATAACTGAATACAAAGTTTGCCCGCGTGTAAACAAAACTTATCAAATTAACACATTTACAGAATTATGTTTTCCTAACTGTGACAGTCAAGAATTATTTTGTGTTCCGTGACTGCGAACCAACCAGCGTTTTACTAGCAAATTGTTTATTTCAATTTGATATGCATAATTGTATTAGTAAAGCTGTGAACTGCCTATAAAGTACATGTGACATTGTTGGTTGAACTCATTCACATTGTAATTCAAAGCTTAACCTAAAAAAGTGCAAATTATTTAAGTGGATTCCGTGTTAACAGCAGTGCATGGGGCAGGGGTAATCCTCCAAGCTGTACACAAATTTACTGGTAGTCACTATGATCAGCGGCAATTTGCAAACCATCCCACCTTAAAGGAACACGTTGCCTTGGATCGGACGAGTTGGTCAAAACAAAAGCGTTTGTAACCGTTTTTTATAAAATGCATATGGTTGGAAAGATGTTTTAAAAGTAGAATACAATGATCTACACAAGCTTGCCTCGAAATTGCGTGGTTTTCCTTCTACTGTGCGAACTGACATGGTCGGCCATTTATGGGGGTCAAAATTTTGACCCCCATAAATGGCCGACGTGTTAGTCGACGAGGTAAAAGGAAAATCGTGCAATTTCGAGGCATGTTTGTGTGGATCATTATATTCTACTTTTACAACATCTTTCTACCCATATGTATTTTATAAAAAACGGTTACAAACGCTCTTCAAAGACCAACTCGACCGATCCAAGGCAACGTGTTCCTTTAACTGATGACGTTGCTATGGATATTATGTAGATGTCTGAAGATAGAACCTACAGGATAGACATCTGGACCCAATGTTATAGAGTTGCTAAGCGAAGAAAAAACTTCCTTTGCACAGTTGAGAGTTGTAAAGCGCAAAAGACCCCCTTAGCACATGATTATTTAGAGTTGACAAGTAATAAAGACTCCTTAGTGTATGATTATTGAGAGTTGCTAAGCAGAAAAGACTCCTTAGCACATTGTTGAGAGTTGCTAAGCAGAAAAGACCCCTTAGTACATGATTATTTAGAGTTGCCAAGCAAAACAGACTCCTTAGTGCATGATTATTGAGAGTTGCTAAGCAGAAAAGACTCCTTAGCACATTGTTGAGAGTTGCTAAGCAGAAAAGACTCCTTAGCACATTGTTGAGAGTTGCTAAGCATGATGACAAACCAAAATGTAGCAGGGAGGGAACCATTAAATATTATTCATAAATACCCCAGACAGTTTCTCTACTCCTATTGGTGGAAAGCGCGTCATATGGGTGTGTTTGTTGATAATGACCAGCTGGAGCTGTACATAACAGAGTGGCTGTCGCGTGATGGGCGCGCAAGATTATCACGCGGAACGCAATTCATAGCTATTGGTAACAGCGTGTAATATATTTCTAAGTGCGCGCGCGTACACACAACCCAAGCGCATCAAACAGATTATTCACAAAGTTTTTGGAAAAAATATTTCAACCCTCAAATTTTCAATTGTTAAATTGTCTATAATTGTATGTTGTTAACGTTTTTTAACAAAAGGGCATTTATGAATGGGTCGTTGCTGTGCGGGCCTTTATCGCATGACAATGACCCTGCCGGTTTTAAACGGCCATTTAAGAACTCGTTGTTACCCTTTTATTCCCTTAATAATAATATTAGTGGCTTCTTATATTATAGCTCTCAGTGTAGTTTACTTTTTTTTTCAAACATGATTCCTCTCATTTAATTAGAGTTGAACAAACCAATTAGATTGACAAACTTAGACTTGTTGGAGCCAGTCCTACTCACAGTTTTGATCTGGTTTTGCTAAGACAACTCTGTTCATAAGTCGGGTTCGTACATTTCTTTGTCAAATAATATAGTGGCTTTAGTAAGCTATAGGCCTGTAGCGTGAGATATTGAGCCTGGACCAGTCTTTTTTACTGTTGGCTAAAGTCTGTGAAAGATGGTCAACAGTACTTGTTAGATTTCAATAATGGATGGATGCATCAGAGTACAATCAATCATGTACATTGATATAAAAAATTATGCGATCAAGCAAAGTGAGAGTCCTTTGTCAACCTAGGTAAAAAAATAATTAAAACAAATTCAAAAAAGAAATTCAAAGGAGTAAAAAGTTTGAAAACTGTATAAACCCCATGTTCATAGACCACCTTCAGTTCAAAAGAATATTAATTTAGGTTTTACCCATACACCGATGTGTGAGAGTTACTCAGTACTTACCCGAGTCCTGTGAATCACAAGCACGTAACCCGGGTGGGATTCAAACCCACAGCCTTTGCAATTCTAGAGAAGTGTCTAACCAACTAGACCAGCAAGATTGCCCTGTAGCTAGAGGCAGTTCGAATCCTTTATTTTAGCAGCGGGTATCACAACGATTTAATCGGGGTTAAAGAATATTAATTTTGGTTTCTTCAAATTTTTGATTGTTTTTTTAATATTTGTTCCTTTCAGTGGCTAAAAGATGGCTACCCAATGGACATGTCAACAGGGAGCAGTCATATTACGCTACTGGATACAGGAGAGATGCTATTCCTCAGTGTTAGTCGTCTAGATGTGGGAACCTATCAGTGTATTGCTGAAAATCGTGCCGGAGCAACTCGCAGTCGAAACGCTACCCTTGAAGTGGCATGTAAGTTTGAATACACATTTAACAACAGGCCTGGAATTTCACGGAGGCAATGGCCTCCGTTGCCCGGGTCTTGGCCTTGGAGTCCCTTCAAAAGTTTCCAATATACTTTTTAAGATTTCCCAGTGGAAGTGCCCTTTTCAAAATGAAAATGGCCTTGCCCTTTCAAGGATGTAAATCCAGGCCTGTAACTATTGCTTTAAGTGGAATCAGTATACGAAAAAAAGACCCAGATGTTTTGAAATATGTTCTGTCTTTATATGCTTAATGTGAGATAAGAGGAACTCTTTCCCCATTCTGGTAAGCCGCACTACAGTTAAACCAATCCTACCTCCATAGTTAAACCAAGTTATTTGAGTTCTATATATCCATCCACATCAACTGGTGACAGTTTAATGGCAAATGTGGTCAGAGAAAAGCAAACAATGGCATGGAATCTTATGAATAACTTCCCTACTAGTGCTGCTTTTGTTGTTTATGCTGACTTCAATTCTCACCTCAGACACTATTGAAAAAGAATGATGGACTAAAGCCCAAAGATTCACTTAGCATAGTTTATATGACTTGATTGTTGTTGTGGGTGTCTTTTGTAGGGTCATTGATACTAGGTTGAAGTGGTAAATACTCAGGACTTCATTCTGTCTGGGTTTTAATGGTCACGCCAAAAGTTCCAATTGCATCCGAAAACCTTCTTGAGAATGCCTCAATGGTATTCTCATTGTTAAACTTCAGTGCCATATATCTAAATGTTGACATAAGGAAGCTTGCAGGTGATGTCATCATACCTGAGCAGACCTGATACTTCACAGGGGCAGCAATGAAGGCGATTGCCTCCTTGCCCCCCGTGCCCTTGAAATGTCCCTGTAAAATTTACAATTTCCTCAAAGGGTACCCTTTATCAAGGAGGAAATGCCTTGGTGCCCTTGCCCTTTCAAAAACAAAGCATAAAGGCCTGCTGAGCTTAGACAATTCCTAGATTGATGTTCATTCCTTACAGGGTGCCCTTTATTAAGGAGGAAATGCCTTGGTGCCCTTGCCCTTTCAAAAAAAAAGCATACAGGCCTGCTGAGCTTAGACAATTCGTAAATTGATGTTCAATATAAAATGCTCTTGGTCTTGTTGACAACTTAAAGTGGGCGTTCAACCTTCTCAAGATCTTTAAGAATATCTCAGGATTTACAGAGCCTGGAATTTCATCTTTGAGAGGGCAAGGCCATTTTCATTTTGCAAAGGGCACTTCTATTGGAAAATCTTAAAGTCTATGGGAATTTTTGAAAGGGCACCAAGGCCAAGACAAGGGCAACGGAGGCCATGGCCTCCGTGGTCTCTGTGAAATTCCAGACCTGCAGAGTGAAATGCCTTAAAGACACTGGACACTTTTGGTAATTGTCAAAGACCAGTCTTTTAACTTGGTGTATCTCAACATATGCACAAAATAACAAACCTTTGAAAATTTGAACTCAATTGGTCGTCGAAGTTGCAAGATAATAATGGAAGAAAAAACACCCTTGTCACATGAATTTGTGTGCTTTCAGATGCTTAATTTCGGGACCTGAAAATCTAATTCTGAGGTCTCAAAATCAAATTCAAATATTTAAGTGGAAAATTACTTCTTTCTCGAAAACTACGTTACTTCAGAGGGAGCCGTTTCTCACAATGTTTTATACTGTCAACAGCTCTCCATTGCTCATTACCAAGTAAGTATTTATGCTAACAATTATTTTGAGTAATAAGTGTCCAGTGCCTTTAACACAAAGCTTAAAGGGTGTACAGTGTATGTACTTTTTGTAGGGACAAAAAACACAATGTCCACAGATTTACACTTAACTTACACAGCTTGAAGATAATAATAGTAGAAAGCTTCCCTGAAAATATTACGTGCTGAGGTGCTGTTTTTGGGTAATGAGTTAAACCATTTCTTAAAATTAATTTTGGTCTCATGAGACTAAAGTTAGTTTAAGTAAGCATTTACAAACGTATTTTCATGACATTGTTATACTCATTTCTCAAAAACTACAGCACCTCAGTAAGTAATATTTGAAGGGAAGCTTTCCACTATCATTATCTCCAAACCCTGTAAGTTAAATGTAAATCTATGGACATTTTGAAAAAGTACCCAAATCCTTTAAATGATACATCAATGAAAAAGACTATATTCTGCTCTCAACACTTCTCCTGTCTTTGTGTTCAACAAATACCACTGAATCTACAGTGCTTCTGAAGACCAGCAGGCGCTTCATTTTCTAAGTTCAAAGACTACTTTGATAACTTTACCAGCAAGACCCTAACAAGTATCTTTCCAGTTAAGAAAGGAAACAAATTCCTCTATAATTCCAGTGTCAAATTGAATGCCATCTGGATAAATTTCTCCACATTGATGTGTCTCCTGCACCTTCCGAATGCTGCTAATAAATTTGTTAAAGATGCTATGTCAGATTTTTGGCCGATATGACCCAAAAATTTTGATTTAAAATTCAATGGTATTTTGATGGGGGTTGAGAAAGTTACAAGCTTTCATTTGAGCCATTGCACAAAAAAGTCCGCCAATTATTAGTAGCAGTGAAATAAAGTGCTCAAAATTAGTTTTTGTCGGGATCCCAACAATATATCACGTGAGCACTTCTTATGTGTTTTATAAGAAATGTTTTAAATTTTTGTCATGGTTCCTGACCATTAAAAGTAAAAGTAAATTTTTTTCCGTTAGAGCAGGTGATACTCTTTGAAATACCATACACTCAAATAAAAATCTTGTTTTAATGTTTCGGGCCAATGCACTTTACATATAACCATTATTTGGTTGGTTAGTTCGTGGACCACAGCCAGCCAGCCCTAAAAACAGATAATCAGTTCAAATTATAAGGACTATTGTCAACCAAGGATCAGCTCAGTTTTCAATTGCCATTTAAAAGCTGGCTTCATGCATTTTTGTATACCAATTTTACATATTTAAAGCTATTTGAGGAGATGGCCATAGCTTTTCATCCAAACCGAACCTTCGTCGAAGCCATAAACAAGTACAAATATAAACATATCTATTTATAGCAAACGAGAGAAAAAGCCATACATTCCCATGTACATGTACGTCATCTGATTTTCATTGTAGTCATGTCAGATAAGATGGCTAAATTTATACGACAAGACAAATAATTCCACCTTGATAAAGTATGGCTTAATCTAAAGTCATTTTACCATAAGGCTCAAGGAAGTAAACTTAAACCATATCTGCTTCAATCCGATCAGCAAGAGGTTTGATCCTTTTTGATGGACTTGGTGTCTAGGCCAAACAACCTTCTCCTTTGCTCAAGGCTAAGCATTATGGTTTTACAGAGGCAACAAGTTAATTACTAAAAACTAGTTGGGATCTTTGGAGAGATAGTCTTAGTTTTTGATCCAAACGGAACCTTTGACGAAGGTATTAACGTACAAATAGATATCTGTATATAGCATTATAAAAGACAGTAGACACTATTTGTAACTGTCAAAGACCAGTCTTCTCACTAGGTGTATCTCAACATATACATAAAATAACAAACCAGTGAAAATTTGAGCTCAATCGGTCGTCGAAATTGCGAGATAATAAAGAAAGAAAAAACACCCTCGTCATACGAAGGTGTGCTTTCAGATGCTTGATTTCGAGACCTCAAATTCTAAATCTAAGGTCTCGAAATCAAATTCGTGGAAAATTACTTCTTTCTCGAAAACTACGTCACATTAGAGGGAGCTGTTTCTCACAATGTTTTATACTAACAACCTCTCCTCATTACTCATAATCAAGAAAGGTTTTATGATAATAACTATTTTGATTAATTACCAATAGTGTCCACTGCCTTTAAAGAGAGGAGCAAGAAGGATTAAGAGAAAAGGTATCCAGAAAAATGGCGGGAAAAATAAAGCCGATCAAATTTATTAATACAAACAAAGCCTTATATAGTGATTCCCATATGTCATCTTTCTTTCATTGTAGTCATGTCAGATTAGATGGCTAAATTAATATGACAAGACAAATCATTCCACACAAGTATGGCTTATTCTGAAGTCATTTTACCATACGGCTCAAGGACCATATCTGCTTCAATCGGATCAGCAAGAGGTTGATCCTTTTTGATGGACTTGGTGTCCAAGCTAAACAAAGATCTCCTTTAAGACTTTGCTCAAGGCTAAGCATTATGATTTCACAGAGGCAACAAGTTTCTAAAAACGATCCTTGTACAAATTTGAAACCTGACGAAGTGGTCGACAGGGCCGGAGCCTGTGCAATTAGGATTATTTGTGTAAACATAAAACAGTTTCTGAACAGGTTGGTTACAATCGGTTACACGTGTAACCGTCCGTTTTTCATAAAAAGGGTTTTAAAAATCGTTCACACAACAACCGCAGATGAGCTCAAAACTATTGTGTCTTCATCAATAATAATTTATTCGAACCATCATATGAATCCTCATAGCCATTGGATTGGAATTTTGTTAACTGCATCTGTATTACTATTAGGAAAAAACAAAAACATATTCAACGTGATGTGCATATAGTCCAATTTCAGAGAGCTACTTAAAGCCATTGGACCCTTTCGGGTCAGAAAAAAATAATAAAAGTTAACAGATTTACAAATAACTTACAGGGTTTACAGAAGGCAATGATGAAAGACTTCTCTTGAAATATTATCCCATGAAATGCTTTACTTTTTGAGAAAACAGCAAAACAATATAAATTCTCGTTAACGAGAATTACGGATTTATTTTAAACACATGTCATGACACGGCGAAACGCGCGGAAACAAGGGTGGGGTTTTCCGTTGTTTTCTCCCGACTCCGATGACCGATTGAGCCTAAATTTCCACAGGTTTGTTATTTTATATAGAAGTTGTGGTACACAAAGTGTGGGCCTTGGACAACACTGTTTACCGAAAGTGTCCCATGGCTTTAAGCAGAAAATTTTGTGCTTAGCAAAAAATAGCAGGATACCACTCACACGATGCTCATGTGAAATGGTGTTTTAGCTGGAAACCTTATTCTGGTACGCATAATTGCGTTGTTCTAAGCTACTGTTTGTGCTTGATGTCCTCTGCTGTTAGTCCAGTCTAAATCAGGAGCTCAGGCAGATCAGGCACAAATCTATTGATTCACAACAAGACCTTTTATTCATGATTTCACTAAACTCAGACTGCTAAGAAGCTTTTTGAGAATTTATTTACCCTAAATATTAGGTTGAGAAAGTACCAAAAGGGTACGCAATATGAATTTTAAAGAGTCTTGACAGAACCACACCAGCCTTAAGAGCATTACTCATTAAATAAATACTTAAAATGGCTCACAGGGGAGGCCATTTTAGCCAGACTTTCTACCAATCTACCATTATGATGTCATTCCATCAGTTGGTTGTGATTCATTACTCCAGTGGGAGTCAGTTAGTAAGTGTACGGTTGGGAGTTGAAGTCTGATCATTGCTTTGTTGACTCCCATGGTTGAGAGGTCTAATGGTGGTATACACTGTATTATTGGTACCTTTGTTAAAGGGACTGGACACCTTTGATAATTGTCAAAGACCAGTCTTCTCACTTTGTGTATCTCAAGTTGATATACACAAAGTGAGAAACATGTGCATAAAATAACAAACCTGTGAAAATTTGAAATCAATTGGTCATCAAAGTTGCGAGAGAATAATGGGGTGAAAAAAACACCCTTGTCGCACAAGTTGTGTGCTTACAGATGCCTTGAATCTGAGACTGATCAGCTGAGGTCTTGATTTCAATTCAAAGATTTTAGTGAGAAACTACTTCTTTCTCAAAAACTCCTTTACTTCAGAGGGAGCCGTTTCTCACAATGTTGTATACTAACAACAGCTCTCCATTGCTTCTTTCAATTGAGATTTTCTGCTAACAATTAATTTGAGTAATTACCAACAGTGTCCAATTTTTGTGGGTACTTTTTGTAACACAAAACACAATGTCCACAGATTAACATGAAACTTACACTGTTGAAGATAATGATGGTAGAAGGCTTCCCTTCAAACATTACTTGCTGAGCTGGTGAAGTTTTTGAAAAAAGAGTAACACAAGGTCAAGGTCACAATAATAAATGTTGTCTCAGTTTTAGCAGTTTTAGTATGTTTTACATACTGAAATTATTTTCATGCAACGTGTTACTCATTTCTCAAAAACTACGGTACCTCAGCAAATAATATGTTAAGGGAATCTTTCTATCATCGTTATCTTCAAACCATGTAAGTTTAATGCAAATCTGTGGACAGTGTGTTTTGTGCCCTACAAAAAGTACCCAGACCCTTTAACCTGCTGCTTCTCGTAGTCATGCACCTTCTTGTGACCTCGTGTTTTTGGATAATATTTATCTGTTTGTACTATACAAAATTCAGGAACATAAATAAGGTCAGATGCTACTTCCTCTTTCAGTAAATGTTCAATCTATGAATCTCATCTGTCTGGATCTGGAAATGAATATTAAGCTGAGGCTAGGCAGACCTTGTTGCAAATTATATTATTTGTGGTTGTGTTTGTGTGAAACCGTTAAGCGTTTCTCATTATACGTTAAAGAACAGAAGATTAATTAACTCACAAAATATCCAAGTCAGGAAATGAAGAACCCAAGCCTGATATTTCACAGAGCAACAAAGGCGATTGCGTCCCTGCCCCCTGGTCATTGCCTTGGTGCCCTTGAAATGCTTCTGTACAAATTTACAATTTCCTCATAGGGTGCCCTTTACAAGGGGAGAAAATTAAGGAGAAAATGTTCTTGGTGCCCTTGCCCTTTCAAAAAATGAAGCTTACAGGCCAGAGAACCAGTAGTCTGCTTGAAATGTAGGAGACTGATACGTCCCCATCACATTGATCAGATTTGAAGCAATCAAATTATGTACCCTCTCCAATTGAATAAATCTTATAACAAGTTTGATAGGGTTAGTGAGTGATAAAGACCAATAAGAAGAAGTGTCAAATCCAGCTTGAGAATTGATGAGATCCTTTAAAGGTCAAACAGTTTTAATAATCCGCAAAATCTTTTCTGTTTAGACCTATTTGATATTACACCTCTGTCCTAAATATCGCCACACAAGACTGATGTGAGATAGGAGCTTGGTGATGGGGGGTATGGATTATCTGCAACATCTTTTGGCTGGGAGTTCTTAAATAACCAATTAGAGAGGAAGAGACAGGGAGAGATGGTGTGGGTGTTCTCAAGAAAGACTCTGAGTTCCCCAAGGTGTTGTCTTCAGCCTTGCTGTCAATCATGAGTATACTGTGTTGGAATGGATAATTGCTATGGTTTGGTGCTCTTATTAGCCTAATGTTGTTCTGACCCATGGTAGTGTTGATATGTGTATTTCTGCCTTGGGAAACCATGGACAAACACAATCACTGATTACAACACTTGAGGGAATACCATACATCTCCACTTCTAACAGCTATTCTTATGCGCTTCCTAATTGCTTAATTTACCCCCATGGTGGTTATGCTGTTGATACAGAATATGTCCCTGTGTAAGTAAGGACATAAAGTAATTTTTATGGAAGGCTTCAGTTTGTTTGGGTTGAGCAAGACATAGCAATTCCAGGCCTGTATGCTTCGTTTTTGAAAGGGCAAGGGCACCAAGGCATTTTCTCCTTGGCAAAGGGCACCCTATGAGGAAATTGTAAATTTCTACTGGAGCATTTCAAGGGCACCAAGGCAATGGCAAGGGGCAACGGAGGCAATCGCCTCCGTTGCCTCCGTGAAGTATCAGGCCTGCAATTCATGTTGTTCTGTATTCCATGTAGGTGTCTATTGACAGTTGATCCCATTCCCATGTGATACTATGTTCTTTGATTGAGAATGAATTGATGTAGAAACTAATCCAGTCTTAGACCTAGTCCCAGATGAATCAGAGGCACCAGTCCCACACACTCTTTTGTTCCCTTGACGTTGTTTACGTTAATAATTGTGTTTTTGACTTGATTCCCCACTTGTGTGTGTCAAGAGTTAGTTGGAGGAATTCTTGGTTTGAAACGCCTATAATGACTCTCAAGTAGTTTTACATTGCTTGTGGGGTTATTGAGCTAAAATGGGCCAGTAGTTTTGACAGTCTGGCTTGTGCTTTTGTCTGTGCGAATGTTGGGTTGTATGTGGTTATTATACAGCCACCAGCACTGTATATAAAGCAAGCTGGCTCCAGACAAGATTGCTACCATTGTAGTGTCTCTTATCCTGCAGGTTTAGCTGTCCACTTTCAGCTCCATCATTCAATAAATTAGCGCCCTGGAATCCTGCGCTTTGATGTTGCTGACAATACCAGTGCTTGGCCGCCATCTAGAGGTCCATCAGCCCACATTGTGTTTAGTTTACTCACACATGCCATGTCTATTGTCCCAAACCAAATAGTTGAGCAGCAATCAAATCAGTTTCACCAGCTCGGCACTGATGGTCAGTTTTGTTTGTTTGTTGCACTGGCCCGAGCTAGGTAACACAACACTGTTCACTAACGCCTAAATGAACTCAAATAAAGTATGCTTCCTCCAATTTCACTCAGTTTCAAGGAAAATAGAATCTGCTTTGGCAGTCCCCAATGAATCCTCCACAGGATTATTTCAATTGGAAACATATATTGAACTAGTCTTTCTATAAAACTGTAACTTTGATGACTGCAGACAAGATTTGTGTCTTCATTGAGGTCAATAAGTCAGCATTCTCAGCTGATAGTTTGGCTAATCTGATTTACCTCCCGTCATGTGGTATAAATTGGTGCAATGTTCATGACATCTGTGGGGAGTATTAAGTGAGGTAACTTTAGACTGGTAAAGCAGATACTGTCAACTTGTCTTGCAATCATTATATTCTCACATCTCTTTTAACAGTTCACCAGTTTACAAAATGTCAAATGATCTTTTAGAATCATTTTACCCTTCTTGGAATGCTTTGATCCTTGCTCTATGCTTAGATGTTCATGTAGGTGCGGAACATATAACAAATTATAACCTGAAATCTTTCTGCTTGTTTTTCACCCACAAAAAGGAACTACTAAAGGTCACTTTGTTGGCTCAGTCTTTAAAGCCATTATACACTTTCGGAACAGAAGAAAAAATAAAAGTTCACAGATTTACAAATAACTTAAAGGGTTTACAGAAGGTAATGGTGAAACACTTCTCTTGAAATATTATTCCATGAAATGCTTTACTTTTTGAGAAAACATTAAAACAATTATCAATTCTCGATAGCGAGAATTACGGAATTATTTTAAACACATGTCATGACACGGCGAAACGTGCAGAAACAAGGGTGGGTTTTGCCGTTATTTTCTCCCGACTCCGATGACCGATTGACCCTAAGTTTTCACAGGTTTGTTATTTTATATATAAGTTGTGATAAATGAAGTGTGGGCCTTTGGATAATACTGTTTACCGGAAGTGTCCAATGACTTTAATGTCATTAGTTGCTATTTCATATCCATAATCTTAAGAGGACATTTAGAGAAAAAATAACAAAAAAGCACAATCCACATGCAGCTTAAACGTTTTTCTTAGCAACTGAATTTTTACTTTTATTAAAAACGATCAAATTAAAGACTCTTGATCAACAAACTTTACATCCAAAGAGCTCAACAATTTGCAAACGCCTCTCATTATTAAATCCATACAAATTGCACCAACGACCTTAAAGTCCTGAGCCTACATCTTGTTCCATCAACACATTTCTAGGTGTATTAATTCATTCCTTGACAACCTAGTAAATTTCGACGAGTGGTTTATGTTTTGTATGAAGCAGCGGTATACAGTCCCTTACGGGCATGCAGCAGCTACGTACCACAGATTACAATACCGAAACACAGGATGTCTCAGCGCTGGATTGTTTTGATGACACTGCTAACTACTTCTAAAATTTCACCTGCTACTTCACATAATCTCTGTCACTATTCTGATCTTGAGAAACTCATCGCTACCGATTTAGATGAGGGAATCTGTCATTTTAATTCATGAAGTACCAGTTTCAAGGCTGGTTGCTTGCTGACGCGAATGACGGGTGCACCTCGCCAACATGACTCAACTCAGTCAAGTTTTTTTTTTTTAAGTTCAAGATGGTAACTTGGCATTTGATCTGGAATCAGTTTAGCATTGGGGACTGTTCATCACAGCCAGTTTCTTCAGGTTGGGGAAGACCATCTTGTTTAAAGGCAGTGGACACTATTGGTAATGACTCAAAATAATTATTAGCTTAAAACCATACTTGGTAACGAGTACTGGGGAGAGGTTGATGGTATAAAACATTGTGAGAAACGGCTCCCTCTGAAGTGCCATAGTTTTCGAGAAAGAAGTAATTTTCCACGAGTTTGATTTCGAGACCTCAGATTTAGAATTTGAGGTCTCAAAATCAACCATCTAAACGCACTTCACTTGGTGTGACACAGCTGTTTTTTCTTTCATTATTATTTCGCAACTTCGCCAACCAATTGAGCTCAAATTTCCACAGGTTTGTTATTTAATGCATATGTTGAGATACACCAAGTGAGAAGACTAGTCTTTGACAATTACCAATAGTGTCCAGTTTCTGTAAAGACAGTGCACAGGCTGAATGGGAGCTGAGATGGTTTAAGGAGTGAGTTAAGGCCCAGTGACCAGGGGTAATAATGTGAAGCGCTTTGGGACGCCCTCCGGGTGTGAAAAGCACTATATAAAATTGGGATATTATTATTATTAATGAGTTGTGTCCATGATTGCAGAACATTGTGAAACTTGTTGTTTACGCTGAACTTGAAACAAAGGATTTTAATAATAATAATAATAATAATTTATTTTTAATATAGCGTCTTACATAAAAAATCTCAAAACGCTGTACAGTGTTTTACAAACATTAAGCTAAAAAGAGAAAAGTAATGCTATGTGTTTATAATGCTGCATGGACCAATTGTACATGACCCCCCTTCTTCACTAGAGCAGACCAAATCATTAAGAATTTACCCATTCAGTTTGCCTTGTGGTTTATTATTATAAGATTTATATAAGTGAAACATGAAAACTTATTTGAACACTTTTAAATTTTGTTTGAACCAATGATGCCATCTCAGAGCATAACTTGTGGCTGTTTGTGGAATGAGACTGAGTAATGCCCGTGGATTGTCCAGCAGCAGTAAGACCATGGATTCTGGAGTAAAGGAATAGCTCCTATGATGAGATTATCTGTAAGGCGAGAAGAAGCTGTGTCTCTTTGGGCTTTAACTGACCCCGCATCATCAGCTCATCTCAGCCAGCTACCCACACTATGTGTCCATGGAGAAATACTGGCGAAGCAGTATCAACCTCATTCAATCGGTTGTTATTGATTCCAGGCTGGCAAAATGAAATGGATTAGTAATTGAAGATCTGTGGGGGGTTCAATGGTCTAACAATCCTCCGTTAAGCTCTTGCAACAGGCAGCTAGCCTCGTACATCAGCTCTATCTCATGTGGTGATGTTCTTCTTAAAGGCACTGCCGTTGATTTCACAAAGAGTTAGGACTCGTCTTATCTCGAGTTAGGACGAGTAACTCGTCCTAACTTGGGATTAATCTTAAGGTCTGCATGCTACAGTGCAGGGTTGGGACTCGTTCTAAGTCCTAAGATTAGTCTTAAGTTAGGAAGAGTTTTTTGAAAGCGACAACTGGATACTTTTGGTATAAGGTTTATCGCGATTTAGAACCGATATGCATTAAGGGTATAGGCAGATGGGGCATTCGCTACCGCGGTGTATGTTGTAATGCACGACGTACACACGCATGGCCTATATCTTTGTGTGGGTTCAACAGCGCCCTCTCTTGATATATTGCTACTCGCAATAAACCTTATTTTACTCACAATAATTGTAAGCATAAAATTTTAATTGGTTATGAGCAATGCCAAGCTGTTGATAATATAAAACAATGTGAGAAACTGCTCCCTCTGAAGTAACCTAGTTTTTGAGAAAGAATTAATTTTTTACTAAAATATTAAACAATTCAGACTGTAAGTCTTTTTTAGGCATCTGAAAGCACAATGTGCAACAAGGCTGTTTTTTCTTTTATGCCTTCCTTTCAACTTCAATGAGATCTCAAGCCCCAAAATGTCCCAGGTTTGTTATTGTATGCATATGTTGGGAAACACCAAGCTTGGAGCTATAAAGCACCAAGTGAGGATACTGGTCTTTGACAAAAACCAAATGTGTCCAGAGCCTAGCCTTTAAGGGAACATGTAGACTGGAATGAGTTGGCTCAAACCTTGCCCTCTAATGCACAGATGGTGGATTTGTTAAGATGGTTTTGCCTAATTCCTGTTTGATCTGGTGTTAATTCCTTATGATGGGACTCAAGTGACAGATTTCACTAAGTTGGCTAAAAGATGTTGGATTGGTATTGCTTGCTTAATCTAAGCACATTGAACTTATCATGTATGGTAACCTTGATTCAGAGACAGATGATTGGATTGACCTTTAAGTCTGTAATTTTAAAGCAGTTGCATCCTTTTGGTTTCTACAAGGTCATCTCTGATGCTAAATAACCAGTCGCGTCTTTAAAAAAAACACAGTAAATACAAGCAATGACATGTTTTCTTTATGCAATTGCAATCATGAAATCTTATTTTCCAAGGCCCTGGACCGTTTTACCTTCCAGTCCTGTTTAGGTTTAAAAGTTCAAAACAATTTTAAGCATAAAACCTTACTTGGTTACAAGTATTGGGGAGCTGTTGATAGTATAAAACATTGTGAGAAACGACTCCCTCTAAAGAAACGTAGTTTTCGAGAAAGAAGTAATTTTCCACGAATTTGATTTCGAGACCTGGGAATTAGATTTTGAGGTCTTGAAATCAAGCATCTGAAAGCACACAACTTCATGTGCCAAGGTTATTTTTTTTCTTCATTATTATCTCGCAACTTCGACGACCAATTTAGCTCAAGTTTTCACAGGTTTGTGATTTTATGCATATGTTGAGATACACCAAGTGAGAAGACTGGTCTTTGACAATTACCAATAGTGTGCAATGTCGTCTTTAAGGTGGACATGTTGTGTGGGTATGAAATGTTGCCAGTTTGGGGTGGTTGGGTTTTATTTGCAGCGGGTACTGGTGAATTTTCTAGAATGGGCTTGCTGATTATAATTTCAAGCAGATAAGTGCTGGATTTACTTTATGAAATTTTGAGGGAAGGGGGGGGGGGTCGTGGCAGCTCCCTGATCTTCCCCTCCTACAAAAATAAAATAGAAATAAATAAAGTAAATTTAAAATATGTTACGAATCATAATCTTGTAGAATTACCCAAAATTTACAATAATTTATAAAAGGGCCAATGGATGCATGTTCTTTGCATTGTTGTGAAATACCCATGATGTACATGGACCAAAATAACATGTGGCTCAATGATAGTTGCTCTTATGACTAAATATTTAAATCACCAATGCAAATAAACTTTTATGTTTATATTTTTTTTTCTTGTAGTTTTACGAGATGATTTCCGGACGGATCCATCTGATTCAGTGGGTTTAGCCGGAGAGCCAGTGGTGTTAGAGTGTCAGCCCCCTCGAGGCTACCCAGAGCCTGTAGTCAGCTGGAGTAAAGACGGTCAAGATGTGAATACAGATGGAGATAGAGTCAAGGTGCTACAAGATGGCAACCTCATGATATCACAGGTAATAATAATGTCTTATAATAATAATAATAATAATAATAATAATAATAATAATAATAATAATAATAATAATAATAATAATAATAATAATAATAATAATAATAATAATAATAATAATAATAATAATAATAATAATAATAATAATAATAATAATAATAATAATAATAATAATAATAATAATAATAATAATAATAATAATAATAATAATAATAATAATAATAATAATAATAATAATATATGTGATTTATATAGCGCCTAATATAAAGTTATCTCTAAGCGCTTATCAAATAACTCAGATAAAGTTATTGAAGTTATTGAGCCACAAGTTACTGGACAAAACGTGCCCAGAAAATGAACCCAAACTTTTTTCTCACAGCATACCCAAGGAGTCTTGACGAACTTGAATCATGTCACCATATTTTCAAAAACATTTCGATCAGGATTTAGTTTAAATTATAATAATGACCAATATACTGCAATTTTGTAATAGTAGTGTTTCATTCTCTCCCGTTTGAATGAGATGTTATGTGATGAATGTATTTTTTTGGTAGGTATTTAAGGAAGAAATTAAGGCAACTTTTATTTGAAGATACCTGTAAAGGCAAGATGGTTAACAGTCTTGTACAACAATTTAAATTTACAACATTATGTGTTCTTAATTTCTTCAACAAAAGCTATAACAACTACTATTTTATTAATTTAGTTTTATCCATACAACGATGTGTCTGTGAGCACTGTATATTTGGTACTTCCTGATTTCTGTTAAAAAAATCACAGGCATATATTTCGGGTGGGATTCAAACCCACAACCTTTTCTAATTCTAGAACAATGTCTAACCAACTAGACCAACAGAGAATGCCTGGTGGAGGCAGTTAAAATTTTTGTTTTGACATTTGATTGCTTTTTGGCGTGTTTGTTTTTTAACAAGTGACATCGAAAGTTGGCGCTAAATATTTTAACATGAGATTCAATTTCAATCAGTGGGAAACACAACCAGACCTTCATTTCCTCTCCAATTCAATCGGATTTGAAACTGCATCCTTGCCTGTGATTTCTAGTTCACAGTACTACAGGTTGTCATTGGAATGCTGCATAATAGTTTTTCCATTTTTCAGACGAGTCTTTCGATGAAAAGCATATAATTGAACTTAAAGCCATTATATACTTTCGGTAAACCGTATTGTCCAAGTCCCACACTTCGTGTATCACAACTTATATATAAAATAACAAACCTGTGAAAATTTAGGCTCAATCGGTCATCGGAGTCGGGAGAAAATAACGGGAAAACCCACCCTTGTTTCTGCCCGTTTCGCCGTGTCATGACATGTGTTTAAAATAAATCGGTACTCGCGCTATCGAGAATTGATATTGTTTTAATGTTTTCTTAAAAAGTAAAGCATTTCATGGAATAATATTTCAAGAGAAGTCTTTCACCATTACTTTCAGTAAACCCTGTAAATTATTTGTAAATCTGCGAACTTTTTTTTTTCCTGTACCGAAAGTGTCTAATGGCTTTAATTTAACCTGTCAGTAATGCATCAACATGAATCTTGAAATAATGGAGGATTGATAGACTTAGCTCCAGAAATAGTCACAGTCAATTAAGCTGATCTCCTGAACAACATACAAAATCACATTCCAAATAAAACAGTCTAAATGATCTTTAAATTAATAAAACATGCACTGATTGTCAAGTTCCAAGAGTTAAGACTTAGCTCTTAATTTGGAAAAGGGAAAAGGTATTCCTCAAATTAAACAGGTTTCTACCTAAAGTAGGCTATCATGCAAGACATGATTTCAATGTCAACTGAAATTTACTTTTCAAAGTTTCTGAACAAAGTGTTTGAAGAGTTCCTTTATATGATGAGAGTTGTTTACTTAACTCTGGACAGACTGTAATCAAAGAGGGCGCTATTTCAAGTTTGAAGACAAGGTGAAATATTTCATATGCAAGATACTATGGAGTAGATTTATCGTATTGTTTTGGAGACTTCTCTGTTCTGAAAAAAAAAACTCTCCTGCTTGTTTACTACTACATGGGCAGAAGGTATAGAAACTTGGCTGGGTTTACTACTTCAGCTTATAGGATCGTAATTAACTGCACTACCTCGGAGTCAGTTCTTGAAATGGTCTCAACGTCTCATCACACTCCTCACCACCTGATAAAACAAAGTATCACCATATATGATTTGAGGTTTTAATCAACCATGACACCCTACAAAAACAAAAACAATCAAAATGTCATCACAGCCTCAATCAGCAGCATTGCCTTCAAATTCCACTACTTGGCTTTTGGACTTCTTGACATTGGAAATATTGTATTTATTTGTCTGGATTTTGGAGAGAGATATTAGAGAGTAATACATCTAGGAAGTCATGTTCTGAAGTATTTATGGCTTGTTAAATTCCTTGAGTTTGGTTCGTCTGTTGGATTGCGCTAAATTCAGACCTGCTGTTTCCCGATAAAATATTGATGCCTCTGTAGTCAGAGTCTTAGCCCTGACTTCCACTCCCATTTTAGTGTGAGGCTCTTGTGAACTGTTATATAATAGATACTGTTAAATAAATTGTTGTTGTTTTTGAAGAAAAATAACCTTGTCTTGGGAAGTATGGGTTATATTGTATTTGGTTTTTATAAGTATTAGAAGAGTTTGCACAAGCGAGGACCATAATTTACTAGATGAATTACCAATATTTCTGATACCCTTTTTTTTTTTTTGCTTAAAAAATGTCTTGAAATATCCTTCATTTACTGTCAGTATTATATCATACTGTAACCATAAGAAATATGATCACCTGTGTATGTTAGGATTCTACTTAGGATGGGACATTCACCTGTGTGTTAAGGAAAAATGATCAAGGCAAGACGATATGAACACCAAATGGTGTAACATCCCTAGGACAGGAAGATGATACAACTTTAGCGTTTAAACCCAATAGGATTTCACCTGGCTTTTTTTGTTCTGTCTGTATTTTTTTTAGGCAAGGAGAACAGATACTGGAAGCTATGTGTGTATTGCAACAAATACCATCGGCACCAGACAAAGCCCACCGGCAATTCTTAATGTACATGGTAAGTACAGTCGCTAAAGTAACAGTAGTCGAGAGAGAGAGAGAGAGAGAGAGAGAGAGAGAGAGAGAGAGAGAGAGAGAGAGAGAGAGAGAGAGAGAGAGAGGGGGGGGTGAAAACCAGTTGACAATAAGAACATGATCATAGAATGTGCTCAAGAACTTTGTAGAAAGTTATAGGACGTACAGCTTTCCCAAGGAGCTGGATTCATTTACTTGTCGACTTATTAAATCTTTATTGTCGGTGACGTCCATAAAAAAACTGGTGACTCTTTTGTAGCTGAAAGCCTCTTTCTGATTAACATTCACTGAAAGCAAGAAGGAAGTTTGACTGAGTACGCAGTGGGGACAATCGACAAGACTGCCTCGCTGTGGGCACTAGCTTTATCATCTTGTCATATTAAATTTCTTTTGATTCTGCTCGCAGTCACTTGTAGGATAGCTTGTCAATGTTGTGTATTATTACAACCAAGGTCTACTACACTCTGGCTTCTCATGCCCTCAGTGACTGCCATTGACTTGCAGGACTTTTTTGTAGACTGTGGATTCAGCCAACTCCTATTAAGGCCTTAACACTTGACTGCATCTAAGATTTACACAACTTGATAGGAGCTTTTAAAGGAACACATTGCCTTGGATCGGACGAGTTGGTCTATAAAAAGCATCTGTAACCATTTTTTTTTTAAATGCATATGGTTGGAAAGATGGTTTAAAAGTAGAATACAATGATCCTCACAAGTTTGCCTCGAAATTCCATTGTTTTCGTTTTACTGTGCGAACTAACACGGTCAGCCATTTATGGGAGTCAAAAATTTGACTCCCATAAATGGCCGACCGTGGTAGTCGATGTGGTAAAAGGAAAACCGTGCAATTTCGAGGCATGTTTGTGTGGATCATTGTATTCTACTTTTACAACATCTTTCATCCACATGCATTTTATAACTAACGGTTACAAACGCTTTTCATATACCAACTCGACCCATCCAAGGCAACATGTTCCTTTAACAAGGCATTATATATGGTGGGTTGTTTTGGGGTTCGACCTAATTGTATTTTGTCTTCAGTTAGAAAAAAGGTTGACATTTCAAATTATACAACCTAGACAGTGGCTAACCAGACATTTTTTCTTTCATTTTAATTTTGTTATTTGTTTCTTTTTTGGGGGAGAGGGTTGTACTGGCCACTTTATATTGTATGGGACTGTATTCCTTTGTGCATTATTTATCTCACCCAGGGAAGGGTTCTTCTTGGTAGGGGAGCTGCCTGCCCTCTGAACCTAGAGTCAACTTAATCAAATCTAGGTCTGAAACCCAAAGAAAAGGCATTTTATGCGATTATGCAGGCCTGATACTTCACGGAGGCAACGGAGGTGATTGCCTCGATGCCTCCTGGTCATTGCCTTGGTGCCCTTAAAATGCTCCAGTAGAAATTTACAATATCCATATAGGGTGTCCTTTAGCAAGGAAAAGCTGCCTTGGAACCCATGCCTTTTCGAAAACGAAGCAAACGAGTCTGATTATGTTTTTGTGACTACATGTATTAAGTTGGTTCAAATAATAATGTATGCAAATACCTCACCATACAAAGTGAGCAAGATGCCTCCTAAGGCATGATGGCTTGAAAACTCCCTTCCCCAGACCGGTGGACTGGCGGCATGTCTACCACAGGGTTTTCTGAAGGAAACTCCAAATTCCAAATCGATATGCCTTCCCGAATTCTCCATTTCAGCCAAGATCAGTGAAAGGATTTGAGGAGACTTTGGAATCATTATGACATCAATGACTTAACTTTAAAGTGCTATTCACACTACAGCAATTTAACTCGGGTCCCTTGCTTAATTTTAGCATGGTTGTAAAATATAGCATTGTTTGTCGTATATAGCAATGTTTGAAAAGATTTTGCAAGAGAACTTGGAAAGTAGAACAATTTGTTGTCCTTTCACACACAACCATGCTACTAGCAAGGGACCCTTGCTAAATTGTTCTCATGTGAAAGGGGCTGTAGACTTTTTCGATCCAATCTGTACTGACTGTGTGTGTTTGACCTCATGTAGCTCGGCCGACCTTTACCAGACCAGCTGAAGATGCTATTGCAGCACCAGGTGATACAGTAGATCTACACTGTGTAGTGGAAGGAGATCCTATCCCTACAGTCACATGGAGTAGGATGGATGGAGACTTGCCACAAGGAAGGTGAGTATACATAAAAGCCACCTCATCCCCTTCCACTAATTTGCTTTATTTGTAAAAAAAAAAAAAAAAAAATTGGTTTCACAAAGAGTTAAAATTGATCTTAAGTCCAAATCAAGTGCTAAGCAATGTGTGATGTCCTATACAAATCACTATGGTGGTGATAATGGCAAACTCATGTTCAGATGAATCTTAGTGCTTTATGAAATCGACCCCTGGACTTGGTAAAGGGAACCATTTTCCCCTACAAGATCTTGGCCCATTATAATGGCTCTGCTTACCGTAAGTTTACTGACGCAGGGAATTCCCCGTTAAGTGTATTTTACAGGTCAGCACAGCAGGAATTTTGTGTTTGTGCGGTGCGTACTCCAGGTTTCTAGACATTCTAACCTTACACAGCTAGTGCAGACTATCGATACTTGCACAATAAGCGGAATATGGTGGTCATGAGCGCACATTTTGGCAGTAAGCAAAGCCATGAAATTGGGCCCCCCTCTCTGTCTCTACAAATTGAAAATATATTTCTTCGCACTGAGCTATGAACTGTTCAAAACAGCAACCAATGGGAGACTTTTGAACGGTCCTTTTTTCACAATTCTCGCTAGAACTGCGCTTGCCTTTTTAAGCAGACTATGTGGAGAATGTTTGACTGGTACATTAGAAATTATGTTTAGGTTGAATTCTGGAAGGCATACATTTGAAACTTTTGATAAATAAATCAATGAAAAATTGATGTTTAAATAAATGGACACAAAATCCCCTGTACCATCCATCCTCACAGTGAAATGGTACAACAGAAAGTATATAGGTCACGTGTGCCTCTTTTCACCTACATTGTAGCTATTATTATAATCTGATATTCACTCCAAGTCACAAAAAATTCATCTTCAAGTTAGGCCACAAAAAAAAACCTGATGAGTCAGTCTTAAAGATGACAGTGGGAGCAATGGGGTGTGCTTGATGGGCAGATCGGCAGCGCTTCTATTGAATTGGAAATGAGGAGTTCCCCTTTCATAGAATGGAGGTCCTTGCTGCTGAAGTAAACTAGCTAACTGACCAAAAGTGTTGTCTAAACAGTTATGTGGACACAATGCTCATGTCCATGCAATATCAGAATGACTCTGTGTTTATTCTCCAAAGTGTGAACATTCCTGGTCTCCCAAAAAACTATTTACAATCATTCACTTTGGGTTGAGAAGTAACAAAGACTAACTGGTATATGGTAAACATCTGGGATAGGAATGGTCAGTAGGTGTTAAAATATGTGGGAATGGACATAGTGCAGCTGTTTGTCTGTCTGGAATAGTTAATTATGTAATTGCACTGAGATTTCTTTTCTGATGAGGAAGTTTACTCAGCGGTGTGCAGCTAGCCACCTGTACTTCGTTTGGTAATAAATCATTTGTAAGATAAGCTTGTCTCACTGTGGTCTCCTGATGAAGTAGAGAAGTCAACCTTGTTGATGACAGCGGGTGTGGTTAAAGGAACATGTTGCCTTGGATTGGAGGAGTTGGTCTTTGAAAAGCGTTTGAAACCGTTATGAAATGCATACGGTTAGATACAGATTTTAAAAGTAGATTTTAATGATCCACACAAGTATCACTCGAAATTGCATGGTTTTCCTTTTATGTCGCGAACTAACACAGTCGGCCATTTTATGGAGTCAAAAGTTTGACTCCACAAAATGGCCGACCGTGTTTCTTCGCGCCGTGCAATTTCGAGGCATGTTTGTGTGGATCATTATATTCTACTTTTAAAATATTTCTTTCTAACCATTCAAACGCTTTTGAAAGACCATATCGACCGATCCAAGGCAACGTGTTCCTTTAAGTCTAGTATAGTCATTCAACCCAGGATATTGAATAGGTGTTACTTCTCTCTCCAGGTTTTTCCTCCGACTAGCCTTGATTTAGAATGAAATACAAGCTGGAGTCCTCTTCTCAAATATTGAGAAGATAGCTGCAGAGCTGATGAAATATATAAACTCCATTAAATTGAACACATTTTGATACTGGAGGGTGGGGGAGGGGGGGGGGGGTGAGTCAAGGTTATTGTTGATGATGCAGACATTTACTGAGTATTTGTTATTAAAGGCACTGGGCACTATTGTTAATTACTCAAATAAATTGTTAGCATAAAAACTTTATAGAGAGCTGTTGATAGTATAAAACATTGTGAGAAACGGCTCCCTCTCTGAAGTAACATAGTTTTTGAGAAAGAAGTAATTTTCCACGAATTTGATGTATATTTTGTGACTGTATCCTGCTTTTTTGTGTGCAAAAGTAGCTAAGCATAACAAAAGTATGCTCACCAGAAAAAGTTTACCAGCTATAATACCATGCCACATGTACAATTTGTGACTGGTATCCTGCTCATTTTTGCTTAGCAAATTTTAAGCATGAATTTCTGCTTAAGCAGGTCTATGCAATTGGGCCCATAGCTTTTGTCCAGTATTGGATTGATTAGATACATTTCCCCTGATAAGTAAGACCCTTTGATTCAAGCCTCCTGGTGATTGCATTGTGAGGAATTATTTGTTGTATAGTAAGTTGTTCAGGATTTTGAGATGTCCATATGCCTAAATGGATTACTATATAACCCTCTCAAGCGAGATCAATGCTTGTATTATTGTAGTATTAGTTGTTTTCATTCTGGCATCCTGGTCTGTGACTCCAACCTTTCATAACAGGAAGTTGATTGTGAGAGGCTTAAACCATGTCATGTGCATCAGTTGCTTGATAGAGCCACTCTGGATAACTGGTACCCAATAATCCTGTTAAAGGCAGTGGACACTATTGGTAGTTGTCAAGTTGTCAAGTTCTAAATCTGAGGTCTCGAAATCAAATTCGTGGAAAATTACTTCTTTCTCGAAAACTATGGCACTTCAGAGGGAGCCATTTCTCACAATGTTTTATACTATCAACATTTCCCCATTACTCGTAATTACCAACACTGTCCACTGCCTTTAACTCAAGAATCATTTGCTAGAATGACCATTCCTTCATGGGATGACAGACACTCGCTGGTATTTCACTAGGTAAAACATTCTGGACAAAATCAATCAATCAATCAATCAATCAATCAATCAATCAATCAATCAATCAATCAATCAATCAATCAATTGTTAAATTTATAAGGCGCTAATCCAAAAGTCGATGCTCATAGCTGAGATTTAAGCAAAGTTTTGAAATTTGCTTATGAAGTAGATTGCCTGATTCTGAGCAAGGTGATTCCACAGTCATTCTTGCAATGTAAGGTGTAGTTAGTAGTTTTGTCTGTTCCAGTAGACCTTTGTCATGCTGCCTCCATCTTTGTCATGTTCCTCGTATTGAATAACAATAAATATTGCTCATAATCATTTTGAAAATAGGAACCAGACTATTTTGTTCTTCCATTCTCGGTTTGGTAACATTCATACCAATGGGAGAAAGTCAATATGGCCGAACCATGATAAAGGTCTGTTGTCTAGATTAAAAGAGTTGTAACTGTCAAGCAAAAGTTTCAAATAAATTAGACATTAGTTATTAGTGAGCAAACTTACAAAATCTCTCTCACTTAAAGGCACTGGACACTATTGGTAACTACTAAAAATAATTGTTAGCATAAAAACTTACTTGGTAACGAGTAATGAAGTGCTGTTGATAGTATAAAACATTCTGAGAAACGGCTCCATCTGAAGTAATATAGTTTTTATTAGGCTTCTATTAGGCATCTGAAAGCACACACATTAATTGTGCAACAAGGGTGATTTTTTCTATTGGTATTCTCTTGCTACTTTGATGACCAATGAGTTCAAACAATCTCAGATTTGTTATTTTATACATTTGTTGAGATACACCAAGTGAGAATACTGGTCTTTGACAATTACCAAAGGTGTCCAGTGCCTTTTATTTTAAGTGGACAAAACCATGACCAAACCTTAGTAATTTTTCAGTAATTTTACCAACTGCTGTCAGTGTTTGAGGGAAATTAACACGTTAATGACAATATTGTACATTTACGTTGAAAAATCCATCACTCTTTACTTTGCACTTTCTGAACAAAATGTTATTTTTGTTTGAGTTTTAATACTGAATACGATTCCAAAACAAATACACTCTGATTGTTAAGTTGAAAGGTTTCATCCATACACATGATAATGTATTTGACTGAGTGTGGAAGTATCACAGTGCAGTGTAAGCAATTCAAATGAGCTTTCTTCAGACGTTTTATGACATTTTCTTTTGTTGTTTCAGATTTCAAATTGGTGAAGATAATTCTCTGCATTTACGTCATGTGATACAAGATGATGAGGGTATTTATATATGCAGAGCAGAGAATGGCTGGGGCGCAGAGACGATGATGGTTACACTGGATGTCAACAGTAAGTTAGGGGGGCCCCCACCCCCCACCCCCCTTAAAAAAAAACCAAATAAACAAACAAACCAAAATAAAACATGTTGAATGTCCTGCCTTTTGAAAAAAGGAAGGAGGAGGGCCTTATTTAAAGACAACTTGCTGGACTAATTAAAAAAAAAAAAATCATCTGAAATCATAAATAAATGTCTTTTTTCCGCTGAAAAAAAAAATAGGAGGCAACCTCTTTTAAAAAAAATGAAGCTAAACACGCTAACTATTTGTTCTTATAATAGACCCATATTATTTGCAATGAGCAGAGAGTGTTAGTAATCAGTAATTGATTTCAAGTTGGTTTTCTTCATTTAAGGCACTGTACACGTTCGGTAATTACTCAAAACATATATCAGCATCAAAAATTACTTGGTTATGAGCATTGGAGAGCTGTTGATAGTATAAAGGCCGAGTTATAGTCGGTCGCGCGATGGTTGGGCGTCGGAAATCTTGGCGCGCGATCATAAAAAGACACGGTTTTTAGGCCTCAGTCTTAGGAATGCGCGCAAGATTTCCGTCGCGCGACCATCGCGCGACCGACTATAAACCGGCCTTAAAACATTGTCTGAAGCATCGTAGCTTTAGAGGAGAAGGTAATTTCTCACTTCTGGCCAGAAGCCTTTTATTCGTATCTATAAGCACACAAAGTAATGCATCAAGGTGTGTTTTCTTTCATCATTTTAGTGCAATTTCAATGACCAATTGAGTCCAAATTTTCACAGGCTTGTTATTTTATGCATATGTTGGGATACACCTGGTCTTTGACATTTACCAAGCATGTTGAGTGCTTTTAATAGTGCACACAGAGAGTTGTTTCTGGCATGGACAGATACACATTTTGCACTGCTCATTTTTTTTCCTTTTCTAATACGAGAAATTGTTTTAATTTATTTGACTGAATGTAATAATTTGTTTTTGTTTTGTTATTTGATTGTAAAGCTGAGCCAACATTCACTACGGAACCATTGGACCAGACTGTATCTATTGGGCAGGTGGTTTCATTTGAATGCAAAGTGACTGGTAGTCCAACTCCGGCCATATTCTGGCAGAAGGGAGGTGAACAGGTAATAAACATTTATGTGCTTTTGAGCGTGAGGGTAACCTATAGTGGAAACTCGATGAACATTTGTCAATTCTGATGAATGTTATAACCCTAAGCCCACTGCAAACCCTTGCCTGTTCGTACCCAATTTGTTTGCGAAATATCAGTTATGCATACAAGTCCATTTTGAAAACTTACGTGACAGTTTTACTGGGTTTTATTCCAAAACGAAGAAAGGGACAAATTGATCATAGATCGAAATTTTGCAACAACTTCACTGGCTCCCTATCTCTCAACGAATCATCTTCAAGCTGATGCTCATTGTTCACAAAGCACTTAACAGCAAGGCTCCCCACTATATCTCTGAACTACCTTAAGTTAGCACTCCGTCAAGGAATCTTTGATCTAGCTTTGTACCACAAAGTTCAACTCCCTTCTCAAAACAAATCTTATGTCACAGGTTTTCAAGAAATGATTTTCTTGTGTCTGTTTAAGGTTTTGTTTTGTTATTGGTTTTACTGCGCCTTGAACCGCCAGGAGGGTTGATATGTAAGCATTTACAAGTCTTTATTATCATTAATATTAAAACGTATGACCATTGACAGGATTTGTGGTACCGTGGAGAAAGCTACAGCAATGGACGGATTGATATAAGTGAAGAAGGGGAGTTAGAGATCCAAGATGTCCGCTTAGAAGACGAAGGTTATTACACCTGCTCTGCACTAAGTGTATCTGGTACAGCAGATGTGTCAGCATACCTTACAGTACTAGGTAAGCAATGTAGGTGTACTACAGGTTCTTCAGTATCATATTGAGTTGAGCGTCTCATTTCCTACATGTGACTGGGCAACAGAGGGCGCCATCACTTCGCGCTATATACCTTATCGCAAATACTCGACGTGGAATGAGGTGCATGCTGGTCCAGCTACAATCCCGGCAATGTCTCGTACGAGTTGCCCAGAAGCAATTGTTTGGCCATAGATGGCGATTCCAAAATTTGTGTTGTTTAAAGTCTCTTTCAATGCCATTTGTTAAGACGGGGAATCTGGAAAGTGCACATCATTTACTCATTGGATAAGAATTTGTCTTGCAATGTCATGATGATGACTGTGGCTATTCAACCTCTCCTACTCCTGCACATATAGGTGGCGCTCTAATGAGACATTTCAACTCAATATGATTAAAGATAGTGTCTGAATTTAAGTGTCATGGAGGACTCCAGGTTCAAACCAGCACAGGAACTAACCAGTTAAACATTTCATAATTTGGTAAATGAAACGTACATACTGAATGACAATCGGTGCTGCAAAGTGACAGACTAGTGTTCTTGGCTTGCACATTGTTGCCTAACCAAAACACTACTTTGGACTACTTATTTCTCTTTCAAATCTAATTGTAGAAATAAACAGAAATGACTTTCAACCGAAAATGTGGAAGCAACACTTTCCCACAATTAACACTGATTATACTTTAAACAATAATACTAAGTGACAGACTAGTGTTCTTGGCTTGCACATTGTTGGTGACTTAAAACCCAAACACAACTTTAAACTCCTTATTTCATACGTTTTCTCTTTCAAATCCAATTAACAAATGAATATAAATGATTTCCTTCCAACCAAAAATGTGGAACGAACACTTTCCTGCAATTAACACTAATTATATTTTGAAGCATAATGCAAAGTGACAGACTCATGTTCTTTGTTTGTACGTGGTTGGTGACTTCAAAACCCATAAACCACTATGGACTTCTGATTTCATCTAAGTTTTCTCTTTCAAATCCAGTTTATACAACTAAATATAAATAACTTCTCTTAACCAAAAATGTGGAAGCAACACTTTCCCACAATTAACACTAATTATGTTTTGAACCATAATGCAGGGTAACTTGGTAAAGATTATATCTATACCAGTAAAACTTCCTCTGGGGTGATCTAAATGAATGCAGACATCTTTGTGAAGTTGTTCCATGGCATAAAGAAAGTAAAAGATGTCCTGACAAGATATTTCTTGACATGTAGAATTAACCCTGATTACCCTCAAGTCAAAGCTGGTTAGATCTGTCTGCAGGATTGTTGGGTTTTGTTGGAGTTATCCGTGCTTAGCCAATGCAATAATGTGTTAATACATGACGCTGGTTTTAATAACACTACCAGGCATAACAAGTCAATGTGTTCATGATTCAGGTTTGCATATTTAAAGGCACAGGGGTCGATTTCACAAAGAGTTAAGACTAGTCTTATCTCGAGTAAGGACCAGTTATTCGTCCTAACTTAGGACTATCCATGCAATTTGTATATCTCCTAGGACTAGTCCTAAGTTAGAACTGGTCCTAACTCTTTGTGAAATCCACCCCTGGACACCTTTGGTAATTGTCAAAGTATTCCCACTTGGGTGTATGCCAACATATGCATAAAATAACAAACCTTGCAAAGGAAAATATGAAAGAAAAAACAACTTTGTTGCCCATAACTTGTGTGCTTTCAGATGCCTAATAATAAAAAGGCTTCATAGGCTTGAACTTGTTTATTGTTTGAGTGAGATATTGCCTCTTTCTCAAAAACTTTGTACTTTTCTCTCACAATGTTTTTTACTACCAACAGCTACCAATCGCTTGTTATCAAGTAAGTTTGTATCCTAACCATTATTTTGAGTAATTACCAATAGTGTCCAGTGCCTTTAAAGGCAGTGGACACTATTGGTAATTACTCAAAATAACTATTGGCATAAAACCTTTCTTGGTGACGAGTAATGGGGAGAGGTTGATGGCATAAAACATTGTGAGAAACGGCTCCCTCTGAAGTGCCATAGTTTTCAATAAAAAAGTAATGTTCCACGAATTTTATTTCGAGCCTCAGATTTAGAACTTGAGGTCTCGAAATCAACCATCTAAACGCACACAACTTTGTGTGACAAGGGTTATTTTTCTGTTATCATTCGATAACCGATTGAGCTCAAATTTTCACAGGTTTGTTATTTTATTCATACGTTGAGATACACCAACTGTGAAGGCTAGTCTTTGACAATTACCAGTAGTGTCCACTGCCTTTAAAATAGCAGGGTAAACACTGGTACCCAAGAAGCTGCAGTACTGACTCATGACTGACATAACCAGTTCTTGTTTCTATGCTATTCTTTCCCCATCATACATACCAGTTCCAACCAGTACCATTGTCCCAGGTAAGAGTGCTAGCCCTGCATGCTTTGTATAGTGATGTGTGGTAGTGTCATGTCCTGTTTCAAACTGATGGACAACTGTTGACTTGGAATGAGTTGACGGGTCAGGGAACAGAGTTTCAATGCTTCATGTATTGTCCATTAACGTTGGTTTTTGGGGGAGTAGTGAGAACAATTTAGTCAAACCAAACTGTTACCCGAGTATCAAAGTCTTTGTGCAAATTTTTTTATAAAAATAACCAAAATATGCGATGTGAAAATGTTAATGAAGGAAATATTTCTTCAGTGTAAAAGTAAGGTTGTATTTCCTTCCCCCATGGTTAAATGTTAAATGGATGTATTTGAGAATTTGATGTTTAAGTTTGTTTTGACTTGCTGTACTTATTTGTTGTCAGTGAATTTCACATCAAGAGCATATCAGTGGTTTATTCCAAAAAGACAGTACTGCATTGGTTCGGAAAGCAATGTCCTTAATTGTGATAAAGTGGGTGCGTTCAGACACGGTACTAAAGTTGGTTTAACTCATGGTTCAACTGGATCGAGTTCAACTCAGTGTGTCTGAACGGATTGTCCGAATTGAGTTCAACCCACAAAAGATAAACCGTCCAGGGAGGGGGTTTATCTTTAGACCGCTTCGGGTTTATCTTTTACCACTGTGTGTGGACAGAATAAAAAAAAGACCACATCCGGTTTAACTCACAACAGGGGACCCATTGACCTCCGTAATCATTACGTAAACACACGGTGACCAATGAACAGGAGTAACGGGGTCGCGTTTTCTTTGACCTCTTAAAACCAAAGATAAACCGGATCGGAATCAACTTAGTGCTGTCTGAACGCAAAGGGTTTTATTTTTACGATTACCCCCTGCTGCTCGTAAAAGTTAAACCGGTTCGGGTCTAACTTAGTACGCTGTCTGAACATACCCATATAGAACAAATTCTATGAAAGCATGATCGCTGGAATGAAAATGGTATTAACACTCACCAACCTTAGCATTTATAAATGTTAGCATTTATATATTTTCACATCTTTGATAATATCATTTATAAATATTGCAGTATAAAGTACCATACAAGAAAACTGTACGTGTCTGTCTATCTATAGTGCATGTTGTTACTTGGAAGACAAATAACTCTTTTCAAATTACAAACAAATCTACTTGATCAAAGAGAATTGTATCACTTATTCTCAATACTTTGTTTGTATTTGGTTGAATTTAAAAGGATTCCAAAAGTTCTACACTGTAAAAAAAAACGCTGAAATTTACGGTACTTTACCTGGCACCCTAGCTGCCAGGTAAAGTGCCGTAAATTTTGCGGTAGAAGTTTTGCAAACTACCCCTTTAAGGCACTTTAAAAGGTTCCACTGTAAAATTTATGGCACTTTACCTAGCAGCTAGGGTGCCAGACGGCACTTTACCTGGCAGCTAGGGTACCAGGTAAAGTGCCATAAACTTCATGGATATTTTTTACAGTGTATGGTATAATGTGTCAATTGTAACTAGTGAGTTGCGACAGGAAGAGACCAGTTTTCTTTGATCACATTGTTGCTGGAAGCATTTTCGGTACAAATTCAGCAGAACCAAATGGTGGACTAGTCTGGCACCCTGTGTTCGCCAATGTGTATTTTGAGACACATGCTGACTAAAGCGAAAGTTGTCGCGACACTCTCAATATACAGCTCTGATACATTATGCTCAGCCAGTTGCAAATCGGACCAGTGTTTCTAATGGGACAGACCTGATAGAGCGTAGGGTTCTAACCTGCAGGGCAAGACACAAACATCCCTATTCCATCTGCTCTTTTTAATGCACGTTTTTAGCAAATTCTCAACTTTCAACTTTCAGAGACCAGTCTGGATTATTGAAAGAGTGAACTGCAATGTTGAATAGTGGATGAATGCATGCGGTGTATAAAAACGTCTTGTATCTTGTATTGATGTTTTCTGTTGACTTCATTGTGATTCTTGCACATGGTTTCTTGCATGTCTCATAGCATGACATTTACTTACTCTTCCATTTCAACCGACTGTACAAAGACTAAAATCATTGCTATTATAACAAATGGGATCTGAAAGTGTCATGTTCAGGGAGTGTACATTTTTAATTGGTAATTTACTGTCATACTTCTATTACTTCTTCTGTAGCAGTAGACACAGTTGCTGCTATAAAATATCTCAGCTCTTTCCTATGTCCAAGTTCAAATATACTAAAACAGTCGTAGATTTTTTTTGTTTTTAACGAGTAATGGCGCTATTTAAAACGATGTCGTTACATTTTACAAACCGCTCAAAAATAATACACACATGTCATGACACGGCGAAACGAGCGGAAACAAGGGTGGGTTTTCCCGTTATTTTCTCCCGACGGATTCAGCCTAAATTTTCACAGGTTTGTTATTTGAATATTAGTTGTGATACACGAATTGTGGGCCTTTGGACCAATACTGTTTACCGATGTCGTGCGATTGCTTTAAATACATTAGCAGTGATGCCATTGTATCTTTTGGAACGGCTACATCTTCCTGAGATTCAAACAGTTCTCTAGTTTAAGGGATGTTAGTCGGGGATAAGGAATATTAATTTATTAATTACCCGCTGCCAAAACATAGGATTCAAACTGCCTCTAGCTACCGGGCATTCTCGATAGTCTAGTTGGTAAGACACTGCTCTAGAATTGTAAAGGTCGTGGGTTCGAATCCCACCCGAGTAACATGCCTATAATGGTATTTTTTCACAGGACTCGGGGAAAGTACTGAGTATACAGTGCTAACACACGTCGGTGTATGGGTAAAAAAACAAAATTAAAGTTCTCTAGTTGTTTCAATAGTCGTTATAATGGAAACCCTTTAGTTGATGACCCATTACACATTCCTTTCTTTCTAAACATAGAAATGTATTCACCTTAATTTATTTATTTATCTATTTAGTAAATGTGATTTTGTGATGATTTTCAATTGTGAAAACTTACGAGCAGACCCTAACCCTTTTCTCCTGAAGACATAATGTCATGTTAATTAAAGGCAGTGGACACTATTGGTAATTACTCAGAATAATTATTAGCATAAAACCTTACTTGGTAACGGGTAATGGGGAGCTGCAGATAGTATAAAACATTGTGAGAAAAAGTAGTTTTCGAGAAAGAAGTTATTTCCATGAATTGATTTCGAGACCTCATATTTAGAATTTGAGGTCTCGAAATCAAGCATCTGAAAGCACACAACTTCGTGTGACAAGGGTGTTTTTCTTTCATTATTATCTCGCAACTTCGATGACCAATTGAGCTCAAATTTTTACAGGTTTGTTCTTTCACTATTATCTTGCAACCTCGATGACCGATTGAGCTCAAATTTTCACAGGTTTGTTATTTCATGCATATGTTGAGATACAGCAAGTGAGAAGACTGATCTTTGACATTTACCAATAGTGTTCAGTGTCTTTAAGCATTATTTGCTTACACAATGAATGCCTTGGAATATGATACTTTATGTCTTCAAATTATGTAGAATAGTGATATTGCAGATTAATGTAGTTCTCAAAAATTGGTCCAGATTAGCATGGCATTTCCTTCGGCAAAACAGCCTAGCTCAAAAAATAACATTTTGAGAACAGCAAGATCAGAGATTAGCTGTTTTCCATAACTTTTGCCATAAAAACGGAGGTAGAAAAGTTTTGATTGCAGTCAATGCAACAAAGCCTTTTCTTCTCCAATTTGACACAATTTCCAGCAAATATTTCGCTTTTGTTCTGTTTTGGTGCAATGGGTTTGTTCTTTTATTTCGAGTGGTGTCCTCGGTCAATGATGTTATGGCTGAGTTGTGTCCAGGGGTGGATTTCACAAAGGTAGTCCTAACTTAGGACTAGTCCAAGGCAATGCTAAGAGATAGGACCAGTCCTAAGTTAGGATGAGTTACTGGTCCTAACTTAGGACCAGTCCTATCTCTTAGCATTGCCTAGGACTAGTCCTAAGTTAGGACTACCTTTGTGAAATCCACCCACTCTCCCTGTCCTTCATGCATGTAGATATCTCATGCATAACAGATAAAGTTGGATCAAGTGAATATAAATATCAAATTTAATTCATGTAAATATCCAATAGATTTTTTGATATGATCAGACTGATTTAATTATTGACAAGTGTATTTGATACATTGAAATGATCAGGTTGATTTCATTTAAGATGATTTCATTGACAATTTAAGATGCTTAAAAGTATCCAGTTGATGATTTTAAGATGACTTCATTGATGATTTTAAGATGATTTCATTGATGATTTATGATGATTCCATTGATGATTTAAAATGATTTCATTGTAGATTAAAGATGATTTCATTGATGATTTAAGATGATTTCATTAATGATTTAAGATGATTTAAGATGATTTAAGATGATTTCATTGTTGATTTAAGATGATTTCATTGATGATTTCAGTAAAGATTTAAGATGATTTCATTGATGATTTAAGATGATTTCATAACTGATTGTTGATTTTAATAATGATTTAAGATGATTTCATTGATGATTTGATATTATTGTTTTATTTATGAACAGCTACCCCAGGTCAGCCTCCTCCTGTGATCCGTTATGTACCTAGTAACCAGACGTACTTATCAGGAGCATTTGGGTTGATTCCATGTGAAGCTACTGGAGATCCTGACCCAGTACTACAATGGAGTAAGAACTCCGCACCCATACAGACTAACTCCAGGTCAGTTACTCTACTGTCTACTCCAATACTATCGTGAACTGATGTAAGGATTCAAAACACAACTCCAGGGATGAGATTATTCAGACTTTTGGCTGAATTCAGACTTTTTATGTCGACCTGGTGAAGAAAATCAGACAATTTTGTTTCCACAAATAAAGAAATTTTGCTCATTGGTCTACTTCTCTAGTGCTTTGGATACTGTTTCCAAAAGCTCCCTGGAATCTATAACCCCAGGGGTTCCAAACAGTAGAAATGGCATCATTTCAACATACCTTTGAAGTTGTATCCAAGTTTCAGACTTTTTCGTTAGTAATGACTCTCACCCCTGCAACTCAGACCTGTATGCTTGTCTTTTAAAATGGCACCAAGGCATTTTCTCCTTGGTAAAGGTCAACCTATGAGGTTGTATGTTTCTACTGAAGCATCTCAAGGGCACCAAGGCAATGACCAGGGGGTCATCGAGGCATCAGCATCTTTTTCGTTGAAGTATCAGGCCTGATTGTCAGCTACTTATTTTGTAGAAACTTACTAATTTGAAAGGGAAAAAGTCAATATCACCATCTTGAAATGACAAGTTTATAACGCATTATTAGAAGACACTGGACACCTTTGGTAGTTGTCAAAGACCGGTCTTCTCACCTGGTGTATCTCAACATATGCATAAAATAACAAACCTGTGAAAACTTGAACTCATTTGGTCCACGAAGTTGCGAGATAATAGTAGAAGAGAGACACCCTTGTTTCACAAAGTTGTGTGCTTTCAGATGCTTGATTTCGAGACCTCAAAATCTAGTTCTGAGGTCTCAAAATCAAATTCAATTATTTTAGTGGAAATTTCCTTTTTTTGTGAAACAAATGTTACTTCAGAGGGAGCAGTTTCTCACAATGTTTTTTACTGACAACAGCTCTATATTGATCGTTAACAAGTAAGTTTTTATGCTAACAGTGATGACCAATAGTGTCCAGTGCCTTTAAAATTGTATAAATGTTTTTGATTTCAGGATCATTGTGAGGGATTCAGGTACCCTTGAGATTGGGAATCTGTATGTATCTGATACAGGTTTATACACATGTACTGCATCAAATGAGTGGGGACAGACTAGCTGGTCAGCTTCGCTGCAGGTTGTGGGTAAGTGAATTTAGAGAGGGGATGGTCTTGATGGGCGTTTCCTTTTCACAAAGTTCTAGTATCTCCCTTACATAAAAAACCCAACAAGAATCTTGTAAGAATGTTAAAGGAAACAAAGAATTGACAACAAATCTATATTAAGAAAATCCTATTCGTATTTCGCTATAGAGAGCCTAGGACTTTTTTGTAAGGGCTGTGTATTATGCTAGTGTTTATATATATAATGATTTTGTCTACATCATCCTTGCAAGGTACTCAGTCAGATTAAAGACGAGTTCTCATTGGATTTTTTTTCCACGCAGAAAGTTACCGTGACTGGCTTTTTGAGATAATATCAGTAAATGGGAAACAAAATCTGGGAGACGCTACTGTCTGTAACACTTTTCAGGTTCAAATACTTGGGGATAAAAACTTATATATTTTTCCATAACCACACTACTTCAAAATGAAATGATTTTCAAAATGCTTTGTACTATCGAAACCTGGTTTACTTTTATTCTAACCAAGTAAGTTTTTATCGCCATTAATCTGTGAAGAGTGTTTACCAAAACTTGGAATTAATTTTTATTATTGCCTTGCGTTTCAGTTGAGCCGACCTCTGGTTCGGGCGTTTCTCTGCAGAGTGCACCGAGCCTCTCTCAGCTGCCTTCCCCTCCTGGACCCTTGATTCCAAGTAACATTACCAAGACAACCATCAACTTATCATGGCAACAACCATCCTCAGATACTCCAGTCACCCATTATAGATTGGAATATTACAGCCCACAAACGGCTTCAGGTGAGAAGCAGTGTAAAAATAAGAATAAGAATAATAATAATAAAGGTTTTCTCGGTCAAATTCGGCAAATGAGCAGCCAGTCTCATTTTCATGCGTTTGAATTAAAGCTGTTTTGCCTCTCCAGTTGTTACTGCGTTTTAAATTTAGAATTCGACCATTTCATTTCGTTTTGAATCGAGTCAAATTCCTTGAGCATTCTGTTCAATTTAGCGTAGCGTCATTCTTTTTCGTGACACACACGCCTCAAAAAGTGTCTGCGAATATGAATTCGGCCATTCCATTTCGTTTTGAATCGAATCAATCTCCTTGAGCACTCTGTTCAATTTAGCATAGCGTCATTCTTTTTCGTCACACACATGCCTCAAAAAGTGTCTGCGAATTTGAATGCTATTTTGATGAACCGTTAAATTGAATGACTATTTTGTTCAATCGAATGACGCAACATTACATTTGGCAAATAATAAAATGGAATCGAATGACCCTGTTTAGTAGCATTCGATTTCGCGCGAAATAGAATAGCTTGGTGTTTAAATTGGCTGCTCATTTTCCGAAATTGGCCAAAACAATCTATAATAATAAAAATATTAATATTATTAAGTTTTCATATTGCGCTTTTTTACTTCCGAAGGGTGTCCCAAAGCACTTCAAAGTGTACTCTCATTTAAGTATTTACTGTCACAGTTCACACTACTCTAAAAACATTATAATTGTGAAAATACACATGGCCACCGTGGAACACGGTGGCCATGTGTATTTTCATAATTATGATGTTTTTAAAGTTTTAATTGCAAAAAATTGTTAATCGCCTGACGTTTGGACCCTAGCAGTCTTTCTCGAAGGCTAATAAAAAAATTAAAAAAAAAAGCTTTAATTCTTCATTTAATTATATATTGTTTTTAGAAAACATTGTTTGTTATTGACCCCTTGCACGCGCGTCACACGCAGTGACTGGTGCCTTGCTCACCATGTTGGTGGGCAAGTTAGGTTAACCTGTACTAACGCCGCATCGCCTAAAATGCGCACTTCACTGCATAACGCACAGCATACTCTATGCATAGAGTTATATATGAAAACGCACAGTGAAGTTGCCCACCAGTATGGCGCATTCAAGATTTTTCTGATGATGACGTCAGGTGAAATTGGTCAATAGGGTTTTAGGTACTTTTTGCACACAGGTTTACATTAAACTTACACAGTGTAAGATTAATGTAAATCTGAGGACATTTGTGTTTTTGTGTTCTGCAAAAGGTGCCCAAACCCTCTGAATGCTAAGACATTTCTATTTTCCTGATTTTGATTGATTCTATTCTCCTAACCAGGCTGGATGTTATATTCTGATCACATTGAGGAAGACAGGGTTTTAGTGCAGCAACTGAGACCAGGCACAACATATTTATTTTTAGTGAGAGCTGTGAATGACCGTGGGATTGGTCCACCAAGTCCCATCTCTCAACCAATCACTACCAGAGGTAAGATGGACTTCATAGGAAAATCCTTGATCTTAAAGGTTCTGGGTGGTTTTCACAAAGTTAGGAAGAGTTCCTCGTCCTAACTTAGGACTAGCTATACGTTTTTGATATCTCCTCGGACTAGTCCTAAGTTAGGACCAGTCCTAACTCTTTGTGAAATCGAACACTGTTAGTAATTGTCAAAGACCAGTATTTTCACTCGGTGTATACAATAATAAATCTGTGAACATTTGAACTCAATTGGTCTTCAAAGTTGCGAGAGAATAACGAAAGAAAAAAATACCCTTGTTGAACAAATTTGTGTGCTTTCAGATGCCTACTAAAAGGCTTCATGGCCTGAAGTGTTTTATTATTTGAGTGAGGAAATACCTCTTTCTCAAAAACTACGTTACTTCAGAGGAAGCTGTTTTCCACAATATTTTTTACTATCAATAGCTCTCCATTGCTTGTAGTTTTTACGCGAGCAATTATTTTGATTAATTATCAATAGTATCCAGTGCCTTTAATGTTCTGTCAATGTTCCTTTTTAGTGAATATTTCTTTTGTTGGGGAATTGGTTTTTTTTTTTTTTTTTAACTCCTGTCACTGATTGTTCGAATTGAAGCATTTTGTGTTGAACAACAACAATTAAATGATGAGAATTAATCCTGAATAGTTGACTTTGATGTACTTTGAAGGCAAAATATGCATTTTCAATACAGCTGTCAGCACACAGGAATTTGTTTTTCTCAACAGCCTATCACATCCCTGCGCAAATCAATTTGTCTGACAAAATTGTTTTGCTTATTAGCAATAAAATTGGTAGCATGCTAGGAAGTGATGGACTGGCATTGAATTTGTGTTTATGATTGATATGCTTCCTCTCCTGACGATGACTAGAGCAAGCTAGGCGAAACGTTGAGACCAATTCAAGAACTGACTCTGCGGTAGTGCAGTTAATTACGATCCTATAAGCTAAAGTAGTAGTCCCAGCCAATTTTACTTTACCTTCCGCCCGGGTAGTAGTTAAAAAGCAGGACAGTTCTTTTCAGAACGGAGAAGTCTCCTGAACATTTGATAAATCTACTCCGCGGTAGTAGAATAAAGAAAGACGGTTCTCTTAAAAACAACCTCTACCTGGCAAGTAGATACACACATGGTGTTACTGCAAACCAAATATATATTGATTATGCTTTATTTCTTTAGACTCTGGGAGGACTTCGGTTGTGCTGCAATTAGCAGAGGCAGGTGTGGCTATCAAAAACACTTTAGTTCTCAGTAATACAGAGGTCAAGGTCATCTGGCAGGTAGGTCAGACAAAACTACTAGCTTGGGTATCTATCGCTCACCAAAAGGCACTTTACCACCATATCTCTCAGAAGGACTCCAACCCCATATTTCCAACCGCCAGTCTATGCGATCTAATAACAAACATCTTTTAAGGAAACCCCTGGCCAAAACATCATGGGGTGAAAGATCATTTACTTCTGCTGCCCCTTCATTGTGGAACGACTTTCCGGACCATGTTAAACTTTCTCCATCAATAGCTGTTTTCAAAACTTCCCTCAAGACTCACCTAATGAGGACTTCATAACTTGTTCCCGTTTATTGTATCTCTGCGCCATGAGCATCTTTAGATGGATACCGGCGCATTATAAATGCCCATTATAATTACCCATCCCATATCAAACTACAGTCATGACCAAAATCCTTGGGCCACCCATTCCTAACATTACATAAAACCATTCTCTGTACACTTCCCACTGACAATAATCATTTTCTCCCCCGTCCCTCGACCCCCCGCTCAATGTTGACTGTAACGTAGAAGACCGTGCAATCAGAACAAACATTAAAAGGGGACCCCAATGAGATATGGCCGGGATTGTGGGTATCAGTTCATCAATTAATGAAGATGCTAATTGGTGGTATAATTACTTTGGCAGTCATAACGACAGTGACATGTGCAAGTTGCTAACTATTTAAGTTTGGCAACAAAATAATAATAATAACACAGCTTTAGTAAAGGCACACTGTAGTCTGCTAGAAAATCATTCAAAGGCGTTGGTCAAGATGGGAAAGAGGATAAGAAAAATAAACTGCTATGGTAAAATGAATATACATAGATTGATGGGGGACTTAAAGAATCAAGAGTGCAGCTTCCGCAATAATGCATGTTCAATCTTATGAAAGAAACCAGTTTGATACCTAAAAGTTTTAATATTCAAATAATATTTGATGAATATGAGTGCATTGTTGCAGAATGAGCAGCTGGGAGAGATTATTTTAGAAAAGTCCAATAATTATCTACATATGGAAAAGTAGTCTCTTTTGCGCTTGATAATTAAACACTCAATAAAGTACATTCTGCAAGTCAGTAACTCGACGCAAAATGCTTGGCCAAGAAAAATCAAAAAGATGTACAAGAACGGGGTGCTCGGCATTCCTTTTTATATTCATTTGTCTTAAAAACTGTCGGACGGTCATGCAAAATGTTTTTCAAAACAACCCAAAACGCAGCATTTTAGATAAATATTGTGCGGCGCAATTCCAATAAACAACTCTGCACACCAATTGTAGAGCGCCCTCATTCGTTAACTATAAGTGACTTGGGTAGGTGGGGTTTCTGGTATAAATATTCTTCTACACTGTCTATCAACTTAGCTGTGATTGGTTAAATATTTTTGTCGGATAGGAGAAAACAGTGAAAACATCAACAACTTTAGTCCAATCAAATGCAATGTAACTTCACACCACAGTACGGAAAGGCGCGCATTGTGTGCATGCCTGACATCCTTAAGTTGTATTACAATGTATACAACCCCCACGCGCACACACGCACACACAGTGTTAATGCACTGAGTGCATGATCACAGCGCTTTGATTTATTGAGACTTTTCATACTAAATTTTTCCATATGATTGTACTCAAATATTAAATTTAGGAGCATTGCAACAGTATAGCAAAATAAAGGATGATACATGATTTGTGGTCCACCAATAAAATGACAAGTATCTTTAGGCCCTATGTGTGAGGATGGTAGTTCGAAATCTTATTTGCAGATGAAACTTCTCTTAAAGGAACATGTTGCCTTGGGTCGGACGAGTTGGCCATTGAAACGCATTTGAAACGGTGTGTTATGGAATGCATATGGTTAGAAAGATATTTTAACACTGTCGGCCATGTTATGGAGTCACCATTTTGACTCCACCGATAAACCAACCGGGTTTCTTTTCAACATAAGAGGAAAACCATGCAATTTCGAGTGGATCATTATACTCTACTTAAAAAATATCTATCTAAGCGTTTGCATTTCATAACAAACGGCTTCAAGAGCTTTTCAAAGACCGATCCAAGGCAATGTGAACTCCTTTAACTGACATTTCCAGATGAAACGTCCTTATCTGAATTGTACTGTTCTATACAATAGGTTGATCAACACGCCAACTTAATAGAGGGTTTTAACCTCAAACACTGGATCAACTCCAACCCAGACGAAGTCACTGTCCAGGTTGTCATTGGTGCTACTTCTAAGAAACTAGTTGGTCTGCAACCAGACACACACTACACTGTCGCTGTACAGCCATTCATTGGAGATGTCACGGGACCAGACTCACCAACTGCTTCATTTATTACCGAAGGTACATTCACACAAAACTTGTCGGCCATTATTTTATTGGAAATGCTGATGGCTAAACTCTTTACTACGAAGTTCAATTGGATTTCGTTTCTGACAATTATTTTTAAATGTTTTTAAAAGGGTTTGTTTTTTGTTGGGAATGATAAGGGGAACCACCATAAAGCCGTGTTTATACATGTACGTCATGTTAAAACATAAAGTAATCAATAATCAAGTAATCAAGTATTCAATAATACAAAATGCCCCTTTCTCTAATTGTGATGCAAGGAAATTTGATATTTGTGTGAAGTTTTCATCAGAAAAACTAGCCACCCCACACCTTGATTTTTGAAATAGTTATTTGTTCTTGCTGCTGTAGGCAGTGCCCTGCACAGCTTCATGCTTGAAACTGATCAAAATATAGTTGTTTTTTTCACATTATGAACTCATACCCATTTGAACAAGTTACAGTGGTTGTACATTATTAGTTCATCAGCAGCGCCAAAACTAGGCTAAAATTCTAGGGGCACTTAGGTTGCTCCATTTTTTTTCTTCTAAGGGTGGGAGCATTTGTGGACAACTAAAAAATGCAGCTTTTCTTGCAGTTTTCTTTTAAAGCCATTATACATATTCGGTACAGAAAAAAAAAAAGTTCACGGATTTACAAATAATTTACATGGTTTACAGATGGTAATGGTGAAAGACTTCTCTTGAAACATATTCCATGAAATGCTTTGCTTTTTGAGAAAACATTAAAACAATATCAATTAGCGACAGCGAGAATTACGGATTTATTTTAAACACATGTCATGACACGGCGAAAGGTGCGGAAACAAGAGTGGGTTTTTCCAGTATTTTCTCGGGACTCCGATGACCGATTGAGCCTAAATTTTCACAGGTATATTAGTAAGTTGTGATACATGAAGTGTGGGACTTGGACAACACTGTTTACCGAGAGTGACCGAGAGTGTATAATGGCTTTAAACTGGCCCCTTTTCAGCCTTGTTGTTGTGCCATTTACTTCTTCTTTTTTTTTGGTACAATATTCTGATGTTAGTGTAAAAACAAACGCACTGTGTTCATAAAAATGAAAAGAATATTTTGTTAAACATTGTAATTATCATGGTATGTCATGTAACTTTTTACTCTGGAAATATTTCATCTCAGAAGTCCAGATTTGAAACCACTTGCCCCCCCCCCCATAGTCTCACCAGTGTAGTGTTCGGATTGACACTAATAGCCTCCCTTGAGATGGAATAATTAATGGAATCATTTTTCCATAGAAACATATGCCTCATCAGTTTGGGGTAAAATGATACAATGCAATGGAATTAAAGCATTAGAATTGATATCAAGTTATGATTAATAGTGGAGAGAATTGGTTTGTGTGACATTTTGATGTGAAGGGTTGGAGCAGGTGACCAATGGAAGATGTTGATGTTGAGGATGTTAAGAAAAATAATGAAAGCATAATTGATATTCTTCATCAATCTTACAAGTTGTTGTGAATTCTCTATTTCTTGTACATGAATTGGCTTTGAAACTTGCCTCACTGAGTGTTCTCACTTGGCTGTTTCTTACGGACACATACAGCACTTACGTTACAAAAAGGGTATACAAGAGTGGCGATGGGATCTTAAACAGCTGTTCAAAACCGGCTGGGGCAGAAAGGGGTGTGATAAAGTGGCACGGCCACTACCCTGCACTGTTTGGCACGGTCGTTTAAGACCGAGTCAAAACTCTTTTCTTTCTATTTATATTTATGATACAATTACTGTCTCGGGTATGTTTTGATGACTAGCAAAACTTTTTGCTGACTCAGTTGTTGTATTTAGTATTTCAATGTGCATTTTTATTGCCTGTGAACGAAGTGATACAGGCATTTGAGACTTCCTCTTTACAGCTGATTTCCTCTGTTTTGGTTTTGATTTTCCTCTTTTTTTTCTTCACTTTCTGTGCACAAAAGTATTGGAATATTATATTTTCCTCTTTTTTTTCTTCACTTTCTGTGCATAAAAGTATTGGAATATTATATTTTCCTCTTTTTTTCTTGCCCGGTTTTCTTTTTTCCTCTTTTTTTTCATGGATAGTTACTCACATGCCTGGTTATATCAGACCAACATTGCAATTTGTTTCTTCTTTTCAGATGTTGTGATCAGGCCAGGTAGCAGTGTATTACAGAATAAGCTAGACACATGTGGGATTAGTATACAGTCTGTAGAGGCATTGGATTCTACAACACTACAGGTTACTTGGCAGGTATGTACAAAATGTGGACAAAATTGTAACGCATTCGAAACTTTGTTTTGTCAGAATGATGAGCTAAGGCCGAGTCACACTGCAGCGATAACGAAAACGATAATGATCATGAAAGACTTTGATCTGCAACTTCATAAGACTTTGATATTACTTCGCTATTATTAACCATGGTTTAACTTTAAAGACACTGGACGCTATTGGTAGTTGTCAAAGAACAGTCTTCTCACTTGCTGTATCTCAACATATGCATAAAAAAACAAACCTGTGAAAATTTCAGCTCAATCGGTCGTCGAAGTTGCGAGATAATAATGAAAGAAAAAACACCCTTGTCACACGAAGATGTGTGCTTTCGGATGCTTGATTTCGTGACCTCAAATTCTAAATCTGAGGTCTCAAAATCAAATTTGTGGAATTTTTTATACTACCACCCTGTCCCCATGACTCGTTACCTAGTAAGGTTTTATGCTAATAATTATTTTGAGTAATTACCAATAGTGTCCACTGCCTTTAATGCTTTTTTTCTCAAATTTTAATAGACTTTTAGTAATAATTGTTGTATTTTTTACTCTCTGTATACATGCATCCGCAATTCGGCTTTTTGGCCGCCATGTTTGCATTTTTAATAAACATTATTTATCTTTTGATGTTATTTTCAGGTGAACAGACATACGGCATACATCAGTGGTTACCACATTAGAATCCAATCACTGGAAGTGAATTGGTCCAATACCATAACCATGGACACAGAGTCAGCTCGGTCCCAGTTACTGACTGATTTAACTCCATGGACTCAGTATGCAGTGACTATTACACCCTATAAAGGACAATACACAGGGCAGGAGAGTAGAGTTGTCATTGCTAAGACTGGACCTGATGGTAAATACATTTCTTACTTCAAATTCAATTCAGTTGATTATAAACATCACGTTGGAAAAAAAAAACATGAAAATTGTTGTCCAGTGTGCATAAACGATAAAGATCTCCAAATAACGATATTAGGGTCATTCTTCAGTAAGTGTCTATTTACATGTCCCTGTACTATAGACGGAAAATGCGTTATTTGCAAAAAGTATTTTTGGGCGATAACTATCATGAAAAAATATTGTGATATTATGGTTTTTATCGCGATAATTTTTGCCAGTGATGCGGCAAGCAAACCAGGAAAAACAGAAACGGAACAAAAGCAGTGGATTATCTTTTGAATTTGGAGTTGAATAGTCGCAAGTATTAGGCAGGAATGACATTCTGAAACGCTTGGCAGGTGTAGGTTGGTTGAGGATGAATTCTTCCTGATTTGTTGACAACCACTGAAGAGTGAAGTCTAAAGTCAAAAGCTGTTAGAGTAGACACTCTATCTAACTAAATCAAAAAGTAAAAGTCCCCTCGAAAGCAAAAGTAGTAGTCCCGACGATTTTCTACCTTCCGCCGAGGTAGTAGTTTAAAAGGCAGTGCAGTTAGTTTTAGAAATAAGAAGTCTCCTGAACACGGAAAATCTACCTTGCGGTAGTAGAAGTTAAAGCAAAAAAAAAAACCACACAAATAAACATCCAGAAGTCTGTGGACAAACAATATGTGTTAGTGTTTTATCCGAAATAAACAACTTGGATTTTTGTATCACGTCAATATCATTGAATATATATTTGGTTTGCGGTAACACCATGTGTGTGTATCTACTTGCCAGGTAGAGTTTGTTCTTAGAGAACTGTCTTGCTTAATTCTACTGCCGCGGAGTAGATTGTTCGGGTGTTCGGGAGACTTCTCAGTTCTGAAAGACCTACATTTATTGTATTTCGTTTTATTTCTACAGTTCCTTACTCAGCTCCAAGGAGCGTGTTTGGGGAGAGTAATGGTTCATCAGCCATTCTAGTGGGTTGGCTTCCTCCCCCTGTACACATGGTTCCTGGTATACTTGCTGGTTACAATGTCTACGTCTTGGGAAATAGCTCGGATCAACACAAGAATGTTGTGGCGGGTAATATGAGCAGTAGTGCAATGGTGACGGGGCTGGACCAAGGCAAGGCATACAGAGTTATGGTATCTGCATTCACAACTGCAGGATCCGGACCGAACAGTACTGAAATTACTGTCAGAGTTCCTCCAGGTAATTATTCAGTTGTTGCCTTAAGGCACTGGACACTATTGGTAATTACTCAAAATAATTCTACAATAAAAACTTATTTGGTATTGAGCAAGGGAGAGCTATTGACAGTATAAAACATTGTATAAGAAACAGCTCCCTCTGAAGCTATGTAGGTTTTGAGCAAGAGATCATTTCTCACTCAAATTTTTGAATCTGATAGCCTAAAAGACTTCAAGCCTGAAGTCTTTTTCAGTAGGCATCTAAAAGCACATTTAATCTTTGCAACAAGGGTGTTTTTTCTTTCACTATTCTCTTGCAACTGTTATTACCAATTGAGTCTTAATTTGCATATGTTGAGAAAACTGGTCTTTGACAATGGACTGTGCAAGTCTCGCGCGCACCGGAGCGAGAAAACACGACAACTGAAGAACTTTTTTTTGTGTGAATCAAATCTTTGCTTTAATTTATTAACTCCATAAGGTTGGGACCACAATGGTCCAGGAAGTTCAAATCTGCGCGAGACTTGCACAGTCTATTACCAAAGGTGTCCAGATTTTGAGAAATCTACTCGCTGTTGAAGAATTTGAAGCAAGACAAGTTTTCTACCACCAATTGTTCCAAAGTCTCCAATTGCCTCAATGTTCATATAATTTATCTTCAAGTACGCGCTAATCCTCCAATCAGGTTCGCAGAATGGAGTGGTGATAAAAACCTATATTGCACGGCTAATATCACTACCTGCGTCTTGTGTGTTCTATGTCATGCACCAAGTTTGCTTGAAGATAAATACGTTATCACACGCGCGCTCGTGGAAATACGGAAAATATAGTGTCCCATAACCAACTCGGCCTTCGGATATGAGACGCAGAAGCGCTATATTTTTCCGTATTCCACTCGCGCTTGTGTGATAACTTATAATATTGATTGTGTTTTGTTTTCTTGTAGTGTTGATAACCGATGATCTTGGGGGGAGTATAACGATGATTGTATCTCAGCCATGGTTTATTGCTACCCTGGCTAGCCTCATGTTGATTACTATCATCTTTATTACTGCTTGGTTATGGAGAAGGAGACAGAAACAGAAGCAGTCATCAAACATTACTAAAGGTATAATTAGCTAAGGAGAATGGAGGAGTTGTGGATAGATGTAGTTTAGCGTAGATTAGTGGATAGAATGCTTAAACTTTTTCTTCTGCATGTTGACTAGCACGTTAATTTCTGTAGTTAATATCTGCAAATTTGTATACATTGTATTACTGTTAAATTATCTGGCATTCGTCCTTCATAATTATACTCATCGATATTTGTTTTCCACTGTATGCTTAATTGGTATTGTCGACATGAAAAATAAATGTACTTTAAATTGAATTGAATGGAATTGAACATAAAAATAATTCCCCCCTTTTTTCTATCAATGGATGTGTATTTGTCTGTACTTGTTTTATGCCTCTGATGAAGGTCCGGTTTGGATCGAAAGTTAAGGCCATCTACCCTACTCATTATAATAGTCGATATTTATTTAGCACTTTATACCGAGGGGCATCTCAAATCGCTGAAACATACAGTATTTTATGCAAGGGATGGGACTAAGTTTGATTTGTGAAGGCGAAGGCGAGAACATTGTAGTCATGAATCTACATTTTAGAGTCTATTCTCTGTCTTCAACTGTTTCCCTCATTGATTATGTTAACAGTTTTGTTTCTTGATGCATTAGTTGAGTTTTTAAAATAGTCTTTTTTTATTAGTTCGGTGTTCTTTTATTTTATTTTTTTCCCATCACACAAAAGCTTAACAAACAAAAAAACATACTAAACGCCTGTTATTTATTGCACTAATTTGTGTATAGAAAGTGTGTGGTTGGGTCAAGTGGGGACACCCAATTAAAGGTATCATTAAAAAAAAAATAGTTTGTATATATTTGTTTCATTTATAAATGTGTTCTTTTCAAACTACAGCTTCCATTGGCAAAGATACTGGTGTGATGCAGAATATGTAAGTAGTTTTTATTTCATTGGTTGAGTAGTTGAGACAGTCTTTGAACACAGATACTCAATTCCTTAAATTTTCATTTTACTGAAAGTCCCAGGACTCGCTCACTGTTCTCATTATGCCAAGATTTTTGGTTTTCTAAAATGTTTGTATGCAAGTCTCCAGGCACACAAGGCCTGAAGGCCACTTAAAGGTGTGGGCTACAATCAACTTTTTCTTTCCAGGGGCCGGTGCCACCTACTCCTGGGGCTGAAACAGGGTTACCCCCCTTCAGTCCTTGAGGATGTAGTATTAAAGAGAAAATCTGTTGTATCTAACCATGTGTTAGTGGGAACTTCCCCCTCTACTCTTGATGCATTTGGTGGCGGGGGAATTCTCGGAACTTATAAATTTCTGGGAATTAATATATCTCATGTCAATTGATCAATTTGGGCAATTGATTTATTTCTGGCGATTGATGGCATTTCTGGCAATTGATGCAATAATTGTTGGCGATTAATATAGCCTATTGCTGGTGACATTTTGCTTGACATCGATTATTTTGTTTAAATAAAACGCTCACTGAGCAATTAACTCCAAACGGGAAATTAGTTTTCATTTATTTCTCATCTAATATGACATTTCAGTCAGAAATATTTCAAGGCTGTGTAAGTTTTATGTTTTGTGTTCTTGGACGTTTTTTTCTTCTGCTTACTAATTCTATAATGTTCCTATAACTGCAGTATTTCCGATATCCAAGATGAATGACCAATCAATATGTGTATGGTTTGATTGCAGTGGTGGCGTTGGTCCTGGAACTACGGCGATCAACCAGAGTAATAGCCAAGCCTGGGCAGAGACTCAATCCTGGCTTCATACTACGGCTAGCGATGGACACGGTAACCATCCTGGATGCATGACTACTTGCTCTCATGCAAATAGCTCACTCAGCGATACCTTGGAAAAAACCAACTACTTTTTCCCTAACTGGGGCACAGGTGCAAGCTGGTACCATGCTAACGGTGCGCTCACTTCATGTAACATTCACTAATCCCACACCTCACTCCTACCCTCCCCCTCCCTGCTATGGCATGAAATACTCTTACACTTGTTTCAGACGGGCGCTCCAGAGTCGCGCCGAACCAAATTCTGAATTAAGTACATGAAAAGTTCGACGTCTGAAACAGTTAGGAGAGACTGGGTTTGCTAGAAGTTGAACGATCGACTGTTGCAGTCGATCGACACGACTCTGGAGCGCCTTGGTTTCAGACGTCAATCTTGTCATGAGCCAAACCTAATGTAAATGTTATATTAAGTTCGCCTGTCTAAAACCAAAATTTAATAGGGTCAACCCAGAGTCGCTCCTAGTCTATTTGGTTCGGCGTGACTCTGGAGCGCCTGTCTGAACTGGGTGTTGTCTAACCTACTCCCTTATATAAAGCATGGCTTATGGATGGATGTTGATATTACTCAAAATATATTTATGAGTTACTTTTTTTTTACACAGTGAATAATGATAATAATAATTAATAAAGACTCGTAGTGTGCACATATCCACCCTGCTGGGTGTTCAAAGTGCAATTGTCAAAAGTTGAGAAGTTTCCGAACATTCTTTCTTTACAGAGAAACAAATAAAAGGGCAATGTTTTATAATAGATGTTAAATTTGCATCGGTTTTAAAGAATATTAATGTTGGTTTTTACCCATACACCGATGTGTGTTAGCACTGTATACTCAGTACTTCCCCGAGTCCTGTGAAAAAATATCACAGGCATGTTACTCGGGTGGATTCGGATTCGAACCCACGACCCTTGCAATTCTAGAGCAGTGTCTTACCAACTAGTTTTAAGTGAAACTGGGACTTAAATTGATTTCAAGTCAGAGGGCACTGATTTGTAGACTCATTATTCTCCATATAAATTACTCATGAGAAAATGTTGGAAATAAACTTAGCTGTTGCAAACTGCTTACTAGCCAAGATAATGGTATTTTAATGCAAGATGCAAAAGAAAAATTAGGGGCATAAAATTTTGTTGGCATTATAAAATAATGTAAAAGTCATCTTACTCTTTAGTTGTTCCAATCCCAAAGCATGAAGTGAATTTGTTGACGTTCCTCCTGCCAAATGTAGCATGTTTGTCTACTTGTTTCCCCAAAAACTATTACTAAATACCGATGTTCGCTTTCACTGGCTACAAAAACTTCCATGGATTTTTGAAGAAGTTGTTTATTTGTGTTAAAGGGAAGGTACACGTTTGGTAATTACTCAAAACAAATATTAACTTAAAAACTGACTTGGTAACGAGCATTGGAGAGCTGTTGGTAGTACAAAACATTGTGGGAAACGACTCCCTCTGAAGTAACGTTGTTTTTGAGAAAGAGGTAATTTCTCACTAAAATAATAAAATACTTCTAGCTAGAAGTCTTTTATTCCTATCTGAAAGCACACAAATTCGTCCAACAAGGGTGTTTTTTCTGTCATCATTTTCTCGCAACTTCGATGACCGATAGAGCCCAAACTTTCACAGGCTTGTTACTTTATGCTTATGATGGGATACACCAAGTGAGAAGACTGGTCTTTGACAATTACCAAAGGTGCACAGTGCCTTTAATATTGAACCCCTGAGCATCTCAAGCTGCTCATTATTATTATTATTATTTATTCGGCCAAGACAATAACATTCACAAAAATGCAGTATATACTACAAGTAAACATACTGAGGAAAACTAGTATAAACTTTATAAAAAATAACACAATTTGATCATCAAAAAACAGTTAAACAACCTTGTTGACTATAACACCATTGTGGTTGTTTTAATCAAGAGATACATTGGAATGACTTTACAAAGTGGCAAAGTTACATTCTAACTTTGCATGATAAGGGTGTGCTTTATGAGTTAATACTTCAGCATGTTTTGTTTGCTATTTAACCAATGCATGACTGTATGACGCTAAGAATGAAAAGCTATTAAACAATTCTTCAATATGCTGCACAATGTAATTGACATTAAGCTTTAATTGCATGCATGATTTGCTTAAAACAATTAAGTTGAAAATGCCTGTTAATTTCATTTCATTTCATTTCATTTCATTTAAGTTGCAATCTTTGCTTGATGCCGGTTGTGTAGAGGTTTTTATTCACATTTTAAAACTGTTGCATTAAAAATACCCATCTAGTTCCATAACTATTTGAAGTGTGCTCCTTTGTGAAAATGTCATCATATGTTAGAAAGTGGAATTACACTTGCTTTGGAAGAGGTGTTGAAACTCATTTCCAAACAACATAGCCTGACATTGACCTGCAAGTTTGATAAAAGACCTTGCTTTTGAAAGGAAACACAAATGACTTGCGAGGTTTAAAACATCATGTTTGACCCCCAAAAAACAAAACAAATAAAATGCGCTGTATTTTTTACTGCTTGGTGTCGCTCTCAAATCTATTTGTATCATTTCCCAAAACAGTTATTAATGACTGGAACACATAACAACCACAGACATCATATCCATCACGGACAATAAGCCCTTTAAAGGAAGTGATAAGAAATACTATTGAGAGCGCCCTCACGCAGTTAAAATAAATATGGGCATAGGGGAGTCATTGAGATAGTCTAATATTGCAACATGATTGATATAGAAGCCTCTACTAATCATGTGTACTAAACTATCATTTATTTTGCAGAATTTTAAAATGAGCCTAACCTGTAACTAAATAACTTCAATGGAAATGATCAATGGAAACAAATTTTATTTACCCAACTTCTGTGTATAAGTGCGATGCTACATTGGTGTATTCTAACTTATAACTTCCTGACCACTAACTTAAATATGGAACCTGCTCTGACAAAAAAAATCAGCACAAATCACACAATATATTATTTAAAATGCAATTCATGAAATTTTTTTGACTGACACTTTGTCCAGCTTCAGTCAGTTTGAGGATTACAATAATATTTGAGAATGTGTGGCAAGCTCATCTCATGCTAAAATGACAAAATATGAACATTTTAAGATTGACAATGGTAAATTTGACAGAGATTTTTGCCAGAGCAGGTTGCATACACAAACTATTCTGCTTTCTAAAAGAAATGGTGTGACTATAATCTACTTGTATTGAGAATATTTCTGTTTGTTATTATTTGAACCTCTGTTACAGACTCAATGTTAAAAACGAGGTCATCTGTAAAAATAATTTGTTTTTAATTTATCAACTGTTGAAACTGTTCCTCTCATTTAGATGAAATGATGTACATGCGTAAATCAAAAAATCTGACTTGTATATAATTATATAATTCTCCTGAAGGCGAGCAGAGAAACAATGAGACCACACCGGCTCTTCTCAGAGCCAACACTCACATAAAAGAGACTAACACATGGTTGTACCCACAAGTTTACTACTTATTTATAGTATTTCTTCCTAATTATAATTGAGCTTTTTATGTTGGGTTGCAGATCCTGAGATGTGTAAACAAACATTAGCTACAACTGACTGTCAAATTGAGTGTAAGGACGCTAACATGTCTCAGCTAGCAGAGAGTCAGCGCAGTAGTAACTTTGATGCTTCTAATCCTACGCTGTCTACATTTCAAGGCTCCATTCCCAGGCAGAGAGGGTGTGTAGACAACTCATTGTTCACAAATAATGATAATAATAACAATAATAATAGTGGCTTCTTATATAGCGCTCAGGTCCGTCACGTAGTGACGCTCATGGCACTTCAACATAATTACCCCTGGTCACTGGGCCTTAAATCATTCCTTAAACCAAAATGTAGCGCACTAAGCTAATCAATCACAAGAACCATCTCTGCCCTCACAGGTATCCATACCCCTGGGTGGAGAGAAGCAATTTTAGTAAAGTGTCTTGCTCAAGAACACAAGTGTCATGACCAGGATTCGGACCCACACTCTGCTGAACAGAAACACCTGAGCTTGAGTTCGGTGCTCTTAACCGCTCGGCCACCGCTCGGCCACGACAGTTACTCAGATTCTATTATTCAGGGACTCTTCTGTCTTTTATTTTCATTTGAGACTTTTTAAAATCACTGACTTTTGAAAAATTTCATTTAAAAGCGGCAGGCGAGTCATATCCTTTCGTTTACTAGTCTGCCAGATCGAGTCAACAAATTTTTCCTTGTCACAATAAGTGAGGGGTACGGTGGTAAAATCACAAAGAGATTGTTTGTTCCCATAACAAATTTCAGTGTACATACCATTTTTTAAATATTCATAAATAGTTGTTGTCATCTGTACTTTTTTACTATTGTGATGCGCATCTGTACATATTTTTTATGGAACTTGCGCATAATAAATGAATAAATTATTATCGTTGAAAGGGTAAAACACAACAATGTTGATAAAATGTTAAAATTTTAGCTTTTATATAAAGCTGGTAAGAGGTATGTTTGAAGCACTCTACACACTTCTGTTACTTCTATCTTATTACATGTATATGTATATTTGTAATGTGCAAGTATTATTGCTAATTGATTGCCTGTATCGAGTGCAAGTATTATTGCTAGTTGATTGCCTGTATCGAGTGCAAGTATTTTTGCTAATTGATTGCCTGTATCGAGTGCAAGTATTTTTGCTAATTTATCTGTATTGAGTGCAAGTATTATTGCTGATTGATTACCTGTATTGAGTGCAAGTATTATTGCTGATTGATCACCTGTATTGAGTGCAGGTATTATTGCTAATTGATTACCTGTATTGAGTGCAGGTATTATTGCTAATTGATTACCTGTATCGAGTGCAAGTATTATTGCTAATTGATTACCTGTATTGATTGCAAGTATTATTGCTAATTGATTACCTGTATCGATTGCAAGTATTATTGCTAATTGATTACCTGTATTGAGTGCAAGTATTATTGCTAATTGATTAGCTATTATGATTGACCCATTAGGAGTCCTGAATATGCCGTTGTGGAGAGTGAATTACACACACCTTGTTGTCAGGGTAGTTACCCTAGAGCGCCTCATTTACTCTGTATCCATGACACTGAGCCCTACGCCTCTGCTACCCTGGTATTGCCTCCTAACATCAGAGAGTATGCAGCCAGGAGACAGAAATGTAGTGACAGCAGCTCTAACTCAGGCTCTGGGTATAATACCCAACCGACCGGAGTCAGAAAAACAAGTCGTTCTGGACTGGAGAATGTTGCGTATAGCAGCAGCGGTTCTGGACCACCTGCTGTGCCCAAACGAGGTTAGTGCACACTTTATGAAGAAAACATTTGTTTCTTCAATTTCAGTTCAAGTTTATTTATTTCTTCACAGTTTACAAGTCTCCCGAACAATCCGATAAATCTATTTTGCGACAGTAGAATATAGAAAGACATTTCTCTAAAGAACAAACTCTTTCTGATACACACCCTTCCTGGCAAGTAGATACACACATGGTGTTACCGCAAACAAGTTGTTTTTCCTTTAAAAAAGTGAAAGTTGTTGTGCACTTTTAGAAACACTCGAGGTTATTTACTGATTACAAAAACAATTCATTACAAATAACATACATTTTTTAAATTTTTTAATTGCAGTTTTCATGAAGAGATTATTGAAACTAAATCAAAATTGCAATCTGGATGCCTAAACTGAGCCTTTTTTCATATCTGTTGAATGTGGATATTTTTTTCTTTTACTCTGTAGATGGTAGTATGCCAAGTGCTTCTGATTGTCCGAGTTTGCCGAGTGATTCAGGAGCTAGCTCAGCAGGTATGTATAATGACTCCATCAGTCCACAAAGCATCAACACTATAAGAGTTGTGCTGGATTTGTTATGTAATTGTTATGTAAAAGTTCACAGATTTACAAATAACTTACAGGGTTTACAGAAGGTAATGGTGAAAGACTTGTCTTGAAATATTATTCCACGAAATGCTTTACTTTTTGAGAACTCATTAAAACAATATCAATTCTCGATATCGAGAATTACGGATTTATTTTAAATACATGTCATGACACAGCGAAACATGCAGAAAAATAGGGTGGGTTTTGCCGTTTTATTTCTCCCGACTCCGACGACCGATTGAGCCTAAATTTTCACAGGTTTGTTATTTTATATTTAAGTTGTGATACACGAAGTGTGGGCCTTGGATAATACTGTTTACCGAAAGTGTCCAACGGCTTTGAAATCAAGTTGGCTGGTCTACATAAATGTAACAAAAATTAATGTGAATCGTCTCCTTGCATCGCACGATATGTACGGGATAGCCACACAAGGCGTTTGTACAGTACTTAACAGATGCAGATATGTCAACCAAGTGTGCTTAAAGGCATTGGACACTATTGGTAATTGTCAGAGACCAGTTTTCTCACTTGGTGTATCCCAACATATGCATTAAATAACAAATCTAAGAAAGTTACAATTGGTCATAGAAGTTGCAAGAGAATAATGTAAGAAAAACATTCTTGTTTAACAAATTTGTGTGCTTTTTATTCCTCTGCCTAATAAAAATGCTTCAGGCCTGATGTCTTTCATTATTTGAGTGAATAAAATACATCTTTCTCAAAAATTTCATTGCTTCAGAGGCAGCCGTTTCATACAAATCAGGGCCCAATTTCATAGAGCAGCTTAAGCAAAAAATTTGCTTAAGCACGAAAATAGCTCACTTATTTTACACATGTTACTGGCCAAAATTTCATGCCATGTACATTGCTTGTGACTGGTATTTAGCTGTTGTTTACTTAGCATAACAATTGAGTGGAGTCTTGGCCGGTAATCTGATTTTCTTAAGCAAGTATTTTTTTGCTTAAGCAAAATTTTGTGCTTAAGCAGCTCTATGAAATTGGGCCCTGTTATACTACCATCAGCTCTCCATTGCTTGTAATACCAAGTTAGTTTTTATGCCAACAATTATGACAAATAATTGATCTGATTTTATCTTGTAGGGGACAGGGGAAGTAGGAAGAAAAACCGCCATAGAGGAGGCTCCAAACAACAACCTGCACGCAACTGGACTGAGTTACTGCCCCCACCTCCTGAACAACCTCCAACTGACATCGACTCACCTACTGGCACTACACCCTGCCTAGCACCCTGCTCACACGCGCCTACTACTAATGCACATATGAATCAAGCACCACCCTGCTCACATGCTCCTACTAATGGGCACATGGATGGGAAGTGTTGTTCATCTAGAATGCATCCACATATGGACACAGCACCAGCCCCACCTATAAGACAACATCACTCAATGACTCCAGCATACCCCAACAATGACTCTCATCACACCTACCCTGGGGGAGTACCATACGATAACCATGCATCACATAGACCCCAACCAACAAACTCATTGCCTAATAAACTAGGCAACAATAGGAGTGGTTCCCCTGCAGATCGTATGCAGCAATCCCGTCACGATGTACCTGATAGACCCACAGAGGCTACTCAGTTACATCCAGGGGGATCCTGTTTAGCAACAAAGCGGTTATTTGAGGATCCAAGACATGAGCAGCTTGGAAAAGAGTTATTGGAGTTTAATGATGACATGTCACAGAGTGAGATACTGTCTGATAATGACTATGCTCCTATGTCTCCTGTGAGGACAAGACCAGTAATAGGTAATTACATAGTGAAATTCAAGTATTACATCCATCGTAACCAACGTACGCAAATTCTCAAATATGCATTTTGTTTTTTCCCTTTGTCCTTGTACTTAAGATTTTCCAATAAACTGTACACACTGTGGTGCGCCCCAGTCTTTAGAATTTCCCTACGGATACCCTTTCTCTTCCCTTTTTTTGTTTTGTTCTTGGTATCCATAATGTATTTGAGAGTGCACCCCACAAGCTTTCTGAAAAATTAGAAATCATCGGGTGTAAGTTATTACATACAAAATATTAGAACGAGAGATTGCGGTAACACTTTGTAAATATCTTTTGAGGAGTGGTGGTTCTGAAATGAACCGGCGGTTAACGACTCAAAGTTTGAGTTGTATCAGTATGCTCTGATCTTCATCTCCTGAAGACGATCAGAGCACACCAATCAAAATGTTGAGTCAATAACCACCGGACCTTCTCAGAATCAACATTACTCAAAAGAGATATCCACATGGTGTTACCGCAAACCTCTCTTAGTTATATTTCCATCATGCTAAGTGTGAAATCCTACTTGAACTGTTTCCAAGTAGTAGAAAGTGCGTGGTCACAGTTGACAGTGGTATTAATGACCAGTACTAGTACTTTCTCAAAGACATCCAGGCCTACCTAGGATCAGGGCAAAATTTCATAGAGCTGCTAAGCACACAAATTTGCTTAGCATGACATTTTTGCCTTCATAAAAACAGGATTACCAACCAAATTTCCACGTGATTTTCAGGATAAGCAAACAACAGCTGAATACCAGTAGCAAGCAATATGCAACAAATGGACATTTGGTTGGTAGTCCTGTTATTATCAAAGAAGAAATTTCACGCTAAGCAAATTTTTGGGTGATAGTTTTAAAAACATTTTGTCATTAAATGTATGAGGTGTTAGGGTTGTTGTTTATTGTTGTGATTGTTTGTCGCATAAACAGAGGATGAGCCGGTCTATCAGCCACAGTCACTCTGCTTATCAGAAATGGATCTTCCAGTTAGAGATGATTTAGAGACCGATGTAGAGTCTGAGAGCAACTGCACAGGTAAGATCGACTTATTGCTTAAGTAACTTATTAGGCACTGTAGACATTTGGTGATTGTCAAAGACCAGTATAGACCTGATGCATTGACGTCATCAAGCTGCCATCTTAGAGGTAAAACAGTCGAAACGCACAGATTTGTACACTTGGCGCACAGGATTGGCCACTGAACAACCGCTTTTTTACCTCTAGGTGAGGGCGCCCTACTGAAATGATGTCATGTGCTTAAGGTCTATTTCCACTTGGTGTATCCCAACATATGCATAAAATAACAAATCTGTGAAAATTTGGACTTGATTGGTCATCGAAGTTGCAAAAGAAAATAATGAAAGAAAGAAACCAACCTTGTTGCAAAAATTGTGTGCTTTAAGATACTTTTATAAAAGGCAGCCTGAAGTCTTTTAATATTTGAGTGAGAAGTTACATATTCCTCAAAAACAACGTTACTTCAGAGGGAGCCATTTCACACAACAGCTCCCCATTGCTTAACTGTTACCAAGTAACTTTTAATAATTTTTATTTTTAGTAATTACCAATAGTTTTTCAGTGCATTTATACTACAATCATTATGACTGAGACGTATTAGTGAATTATTGTGTGCTTTATGTAACTATTTTACTGAATGGAAATAGCCAACGGTCAATAGACAAAGTGTATCAGTCACTATGTCACCATGTTGGTCATGTTCCCAGTTTCCCTGTTTCCAATAACAGTAATAGATGTACTTCATTGCGCAAACATGCCACAAGACTATTATTTCGTCCAGCCTCCACTTGGTTATAATAAGTTGGAATGGAGTAAAATCAAGATGACCACTACGTGATAAAGGTCTATAAAAGACAACTACATTGATTGTAGTACATTATTTGATATGATTGACTTGTAGATGCTATGCTTGGATCCTGGTCATCAATGAATGGTAGTTCTAGCAGTGGTCGTCATAGCAGTGTTAGTGAAAGTTCCGATGGTTCATTCTTTACTGATGCTGATTTTGCTAGTGCAGTAGCAGCAGCAGCCCAGAGTTCTGGAATGAATGTTGTGGGCTCCACGGTCACAGATCCACGAGCAGGTAAAATCAATTCACATTTTCACACTAATGGTGTATTTTTCTGCATCCCTGTGGAGACATGTTTTGTTTGCCCCTGTACGCTGCTGTCGGAACACAGGTCCAAAAACACAAACACGGACAAAGCCTTCACAACTCACTGCCGGCCAGAAACTGTGGAACAGTATACCATCTCGCATCAGAACACTGGACACTGTTTCGTCATTCAAAAACCACTTAAAAATCCACCTGTCCCCAGTTACTTTTTAATTATTTTTGTTTTTCATTGCCTGTTGTTGCTGAGCGCCATGATCTAGATGGAATGGCGCTATACAAATCTGGTTATTATTATTATTATTATTATTATTTACTCAAGCACCTCCCTTAGACTTTGCACCCTAGTCTTGGAGACCCTTTGTTTTCACTTTTCTGTTTTGTCCTCTGTCTCAATAAGGAAGTGAATTTGAAGTCATGTAGACAGGATATGATTGTTCAGAGTTGGGTTGGACTCCCGAGATTGTTCTTCCTGTGTTTGTTTGTTGGTTTGTTTTGTTTGTTTGTTTAATTTCCAAATATCACAATAAATAATAATAAAACATACACGAAAAAGGAACAAAGGGTGATAAGAGGAGGGCACGAGGAAAAAGCCTAGGCTTATACAGAGCCTGGACCCTTTATAATATAAATTAATCAGTATAAGTTTATAACAATAACAATGTTGATTGATGAAATGAAAGTACAGTGAAAGGTATAATCCATACAGCAAAAATAGCACAAAGCAATGGTTGGTTGTAACTAAACTGCTTTTAATAATTTGTTTGCTATGCAGCCATAAACACATATTGAGAGTTGATAACAAAAAGGTGGTCATATTGGTTCCTGATTTTCGGCAATATCTCTAAAACGCGAGCACCTTTTTAAATAAAGATTTCATGGGTTAGTTTTATTGTGTATTTCCACATGTATGTAGGTTTTAAATATTTGCATGCTGCCCCAAAAAACCCAGAGGTATACTTTACCTTTATTACGTACATATCGGTGTATGATTTATGACCCCTTGCATGCACGTCACCTACGGCGACTGCGCCACGCTTACCATTTTGGTGCACACATAGGTTTGCGTGTAAATGCAGCGTCGCCTAAAATGCGCCCTCGACTGAATAACGCACAGTGTAATTGCCCACCAATATGGTGCATCCAATATTATTCTGATGATGACGTCAGGTGAATTGGGTCAATTGGTGTATTATCAAATGAGCGTATAATGTAGTTTTGAATCATGATTGGTTTGATATGTTCTATTCAGGTAAAAAGCACAGTAGGAGAGGTTTGGTCACACCGAAAGCTGGCACTAATGGCATGGATGGAAGTAATTCTGGACACTATGGTTCTCATGAACACAGTCATCGACATGGCAACCAAGGTATTTTAAAAAGATGATCATGTGTACATTAACACTCTGAACTTCAGTCATTATATAGGCACTGAATACATTTGGAAATTGTCAAACTGTTGGTGTATACCAACATACGCAGAAAATAACAAATCTAGGAAAACTTGGACTCAATTGGTCGTCGAAATTGCAAGAGAGAAATGAAAGGATAAACACCTTTGTTGCAAAAATCTGTGTGCTTTGAGGCTTGGTAGTCTGTTACATTTTAAATGAGAAATAACCTCATTCTCAAAAAGTACATTACATCAGAGGGAGCCGTTTCTCCCATAGTTTTGTACTAACAACAGCTCTCCATTGCCAAGTATGTTTTTATGCAAACAATTAACCAAAAGTATCCAGTGCCTCTAAGACACTCTGCCATTAATTTTGAGAGAGGAACATGATGTGAGCTTGATGTCCATATGGGGGTTGAAGAAAGTGCTTTTTTGTTTTTCTGTTCCCTTGATAAAAAATTCACACTACAAAAAAAAACTACAAAAAGAAAAAGAAAAAAAGTACCCAAACCCTTTAAAGAAGGGTAATTGTTAAAGACCAGTCTTCTCATATGGTGTATCTCAACATATACATAAAGTAACGAACCTGTGAAAATTTGAGCTCATTTAGTCGTCGAAGTTGCGAGATAATAATGAAAGAAAAAACACCCTTGTCCTTGAGTGCTTTCAGATGCTTGATTTCAAGACCTCAAAAATTAATTCTGAGGTCTCAAAATCAAATTCGTGGAAAATTACTTCTTTTTTGAAAACTATTATTCTTCAGAGGGAGCCGATTCTCAAAATGTTTTATACTATCCACCTCTCCCCATTACTCGTTACCAAGTAAGTTTTTATGCTAATAATTATTTTGAGTTATTACCAATAGTGTCCACTGCCTTTAAAGCTTACCATGTTATGATCTTTGTGTACAGGTGGAATAAAGAGAGTAGGTGAGAATCCGCACAGACCATCAATGAATACAGCTTCAACTCATCCTACGTTACCCATCGGAACAAGACAGCATCGAGACAAACAAAACAGTGTTAAAAAAGATCAACTGATCCTGCAAGATACCAACGATATGGGCCTCACGGTCACGGCTAATCCTATGGCATTTGCTCTGGAGAAAAAGGAAACTTTAAAAGTATAATTATTTAATTAATTAAGAGTTTGATCATATATTTCAGATATTATTTTTTTGAAAAGCCCATCGTGTTTAAATATTATTGTCCTGACTTAACCGGAGCTTACATGTACAGATAAGAGCTGCATATGTTAGGAAATGAAGTAGCTGAGCTTTAATACTGTCATGACTTTTATCAGACTACAGCCATCGTTGTCATATTATTACAAAGATAATGGTAACTTTAATTTCTGTAAAGGTGACCAGACTAGTTTCCCTTCCAGCCTTGGTTTGGTTAGGCCATGTCCGAAACAGCGACTTTGGCTACAGCTCTGGCTAGATTGTGCGCGTCTGTCTATTTTTTAACACTGTCAGATCTAGCCATAGCTCTAGCTCTAGCCGAAGACGCCGTTGAGATGGCCTTACACCGAATTGAGGAAATCAAGATGGCTGTACAATGAGAAAAGTCTTGCATTTAATCAGATGATATCAAGCGAACCTTGTAACCAAAGAGATGTCCAGTACTTTGAATAATGTTGGAATTATGGCAACTTTTCTACCTCTGGGGTACAATGTTTTAGTCCACCAAACCCAATTCATTTAAAACCATAGATCAAACAGAAATCTTTTTCCAATACACACAGCTTCAAACTGTTTCAAACTTTCGAGTCTGTGCTGTGGTTTAAAAACAGGAGCATTGAATTGCTGGTGGACTTACCTTATGTAGAAAATGGAGTAGAATTTACCGGCTTAGATGAACGTATAAATATCATTGTATACAAGCCTACATTTCAGATCATTACTACAGGCGTAGTCTGGATCTATTGATTATTATCAAGCAAATACAGCTCGGCTTTTGTAACAAATTATTGGTCCCATTCTGTAATCAATAAAGTCACTCATTAGTATCCCTGTAATTGGCTGATCAATTTGATATCATAATAGTAATGGTGAGTGCTTCAACTGTACTGACTCAACTACCATTCACTCAAGTGGTTTTGTATTGTATGAAAATTAACACAACTGGCTTTGGTGTAATCCTACCATGCGTTCCCACCTGGACTTATATTCTGCGATGTTTGCAAAGCATTTTACAGCGTGGTCGCGGTAGGTTTACTGCAGGGAGCTGTTTCCATTGGACTTTTTAGCGGCCCTGATAATTTATAGTAGGCGAGATAACCAACCATGATTGTTATGAATTAACACTATTTTACTAGCATTAACTGTTAAACATGATCGATATTTGTAACTTGCCAATCAATTTCAAAATCTTGCAGACTAAAAGAAAAAAAAGTATATATATTTTTGTGTTTTTAAATTTCGTAACAAATGTTTTGTTATATTTGGGATATCAGAAAATTGAAAAGAAATCATTACCATCTCATGAATAATTCAAACATCATGGTTAGATTTTATTTGAATTGGATGATACTGGTAAATCACTGGTTATGTTGACATTTCATGTTTTGTTGCCATACAGTTTTTTATGATGACAGTACTTTTCCAGTACAAAGTACGAATACTCCAGCACTAGAGGTTTATACAAGTATCAATTATGACTTTTACAACCTAAATTAAAGCTAAAAGCTCCATCTGGTTGTGCTCTTGTTTTACTTAGAAAACGTTTTCCTTCTGACAGATAAGGTGGCTTGATAACATAAATCTTTCTGTCTTGGTTAAAAGCTTCCAGGTTTTCACTCGAAAAGTGAAATGTCATAAAGTATGTATACAGAGCAGATATAAATGTTTCTGAGGAAAAGGTCTCGATGTCCCAGACTTCACGTACTTCACAACAATCTTCCCAAATTGTCAAAATTGTTGGTAGACTATCTTCCCATGTCTGCTTACACAATGTGTTTTTATTCAAACCTGTCAACAGACTTACTCCAGGCCTAAATTAATACAAATGTTTTATTTCTAAAGCAATGCTTACTTGATGGCAAATCTCATTACATTGCTGTGTCACATTATGTCAAAATTATGTACTGCTTTTGACTTTTGACAAAACTTCCCTATAGTTTCGGTAATACAATTCTTTGTTCATTTCTATGTGCATCATATTTATCACTAAGGCAACGTTCAAAGGTGTTGATCTTAATTTATAAACTTGTATTAAAGACATTGGACACTATTGGTAATTGTCAAAGACCAGTCTTCTCACTTGGTGTATCTCAACATATGCATAAAATAACAAACCTGTGAAAATTTGAACTCAATTGAGATAATTTGGATAATAATGGAAGAAATAACCCCTTGTCACATGAAGTTGTGTGCTTTCAGATGCACTTAAGCAATATATTTAATTGCTGAGAAACTTTGTCATAATTAGAAGCAGTATGGAAAGGTATAGCCTCTGATCACACTGATGTAAAACAAAAAATGGGACAATCAATTTCAGGGTTTTTCTTTGTCTTTGTGCACTGGTGACATCAATGCAAATAATGCCAAAATTTTTAGCGCTCTTTCATGAACACATTAAGATAATTATTCCTAGGATTGTATTTAAGCAAAAAACGACTGTATATTTCTGTATATGTACTTAAGACAAAGCAATAACTTTGAACACAAATGGAAATAGGATGTCCTATTCATTCAATAAGCCATGTTAAGTTAACTAGTGCTACTTGTCTTTTAAAAGGGTGTACTCAATCACAATGCTAACCATTTGGGCAATAGGAACTGTACATGGTTGGATGAAAATTCTGTAAATTAATAGATAGGCCTACTTTAGTAAGAATTTATGAGATGTGTTGGAACTGAGGACATCGCAGTTTGTTTTGCATTGCTTAAAGACACTGGACACTATTGGGAATTGGGACACTATTGGTGATTGTCAAACACCAGTCTTCTCACTTGGTGTATCTCAACATATGCATAAAATAACAAACCTGTGAAAATTTGAACTCGATTGAGATAATAATGGAAGAAATAAACCCTTGTCACATGAAGTTGTGTGCTTTCAGATGCTTGGTTTCGGGACATCAAAATGTAATTCTGAGGTCTACAAATCAAATTCAAATATTTTAGTAGTATAACTTCTTTCTCGAAAACTACGTTACTTCAGAGGGAGCCATTTCTCACAATGTTTTATACTATCAACAGCTCTCCACTGCTTGTTACCAAGTAAGTTTTTCTGCCAACAATTATTTTGAGTAATTACCAATAGTGTCCGGTGCCTTTAAGTGCTGTTACTGGGACAGACAGCTGTGCAGAGACACAATGGTTTTCCATTTGATATGCAAAGAGATGAACAATGTGGCGTCATTGTTACCTAGGTCTGTTGTTACTTAAATAATAAGATGCCATCATTGCTATGTTTTGTTAACAATCTTAAGGTTAGAAACATCACAATGAATTGAAACTGATTGCACTACCAATTGTTCCACAATCATTTGATTTTAATTGTTCCTTTTGAGACATTTTTTAAATACTTGGCAATTTAATATCTCACTGACGATTATTATTATTATTTTCTTTTGAACATTCCAACTGGATGACCGCCTTGACAGTAGTGTGAGCTGTTCATACTTGGTAACATGTGACAACAAAAGGCTGATTGTATTGGCTATAAGCATAACACAAGGTTTCCAGGCAGAATATTTAGGGGTGTCGTGGCCGAGTGGATAAGCGCACCTAACTCATGTTCAGCAGAGTGTGGGTTCGAATTCAGGTCGTGACACTTGTGTCCCTGAGCAAGACACTTAACTATAATTGCTTCTCTCCACCCAGGGGTAAATGGGTACCTGTGAGGGCAGAGATGGTTCTTTTGATTGGGTTAGCCATGTAGCGCATATTAATGTTGCACAGGCTGTATACTCCTCAGGGAGCTGAGATGGTTTAAGGAATGATGTAAGGCCCAGTGACCAGGGGTAATAATGTCGGAAGCGCTTTGAGACAACCTGTGAAAAAGCCCTATATAAAAACCGTTATTATTATTATTATTATTATTATTATTATTATTATTATTATTATTATTATTATTATTATTATTATTATTATTATTATTATTATTATTATTATTATTATTATTATTATTATTATTATTATTATTATTATTATTATTATTATTATTATTATTATTATTATTATTATTATTATTATTATTATTATTATTATTATTATTATTATTATTATTATTATTATTATTATTATTATTATTATCAAGACACCTTTGACTGATTTCCTGTGCCGGACAAATATTATCTGATTAACCATTTTGTGGTTCACTTTTAGCATCTCAATTGAGTTTTGGTACACATCTTGAATACATCACTCTCCATGACACACAATAAGCATTAGGAAGACATTAGAAAACAATCTTTATAAGATGTCCGAATGTTTGCCGAGGATATTTCTTGTTTTTGATTTAAGTAATTAATGAGCTATCGATCCCCAGAATCAATGGTCTATGAAACATGTTTCAATTGCTTGTCTTCCCTTCATTTAAATCATTGTTATCAGGACTGTGTGCGTCCAAGCATTAATGACGTATTCACTAGGGTATTTTGAAAGTCACAGACTGCCATTTTGATTTTCCTCTTCAGCAAGCAAGAGAGTCACAGCCATAATTCAAAATATGATCAATGGTTTATCTATTCACTATTAGTAAGTAATGCTGGATAGGACCAATGGGACATCTAGCAGCGATGCATAATGTTAATCATTAATATGCATTATATCTTATATGAAGTAGAAATAAAGCCTGTCAAAGGGTAAAACGCAAGCATCATGATAAATGGCGCATGTCATTTAGCAATATATACAGCTGTACAACCTAGATTTATCATCGCAAGTTAACATTATGTAGTTATATCATCTATTTAATAACTTAGCACAAATTGACTTAGGAATGCAGTACTAAATCTGACATGACACCATCACCTTGACGTGAAGTTCAACCATTGCTATTCTTTTCATAAGAAGTGCTGTATTTACGAGCTAGAGGGCATTTTGTACACTTTCTTTGTATAATATTTACAGCTCTGATGTAGTCTTGATTCCACACTGGTTGTTTCAGTTTTAGTTTGAATCCAAGGAGGCTATAGCCTTGTGAACTTATCAAATTTTTCCAGCAAAAGTTCACAAGGCTTATAGCCAGTGAACTTATCATGTTTTTATTGAAAAAGTTCACAAGGTTATAGCCCTGTGAACTTATCATATTTAAAGTTTTCTTGAAAATGTTCAAGAAAAATTGGACTTATCAGGCTATATTTACACATTTTTTGTAAGCCTTGTGAACTTACACAAGGTTTTCTTGATAATGTTCACAAGTCCTTGTGAACTTATCATATTTTTTCTTGAAAATGTTCACTTATCATATTTTTCTTGAAAATGTTCACAATGTTTTTATAATCTGTAATTGTATATTTGCTGGTTTTTGATGTTTGAATGTATTTTTTATATTGTAAACCTAAACACGATTCATCCTTTTGGCTGTTCTGTTTGATTTTTCTCTTGAAAAAATTCACAAGGCTATAGCCTTGTGAACGTGCACAATTTTTCTTGAAAATGTTCACAAGGCTGTTTCAGTTTTAGCTTGAAACCAAAGAGGATTGTGTTTGAAACCATGATTGAAACAATTTAACTACATATTAATCAAGTAATCCTGATCGGTTGAGAGTCTTGCAAAGCTACACAATTTGAAATCCTAAGCTTCCCTTAGCACATGTACATATCACTATTGTAACCACTCACTCCAAGAGATGTCTAGTCTGCATTTTTTGTTTTTAAGAAAATTTGTTTCAAATTGTAAGGGGTCAGCCTTGCATTTTTGTAATTTTTGTTTGTCTTCTGAAAATTGCTTACAAACTAAAACATTGTGAACTTATCATATTTTTCTTGGAAATGTTCACAAGGCTATGTATAGCCTTGAGAACTTATCATATTTTTACTGAAAACGTTCACAAGGCGTATAGCCTTGTGAACTTACCAAATTGTCTTGAAAATATTTGCAAGGCTATTATAGCCTTGAGAACTTATCATATTTTTACAGAAATATTCGCAAGGCTATAGCCTTGTGAACTTATTACGTTTTTCTTGAAAATGTTCACAAGGCTCTATGAACTTATCCTTGTGAACTTATCACATTTCTCTTGTGAACTTACGTTTCTTGAAAAAGTGTAGCCTTGTGAACTTATCATATTTCTCTTGAAAAAGTCCACAAGGCCTTGTGAACTTTCTAAATTTTTCTTGAAAATGTTCATATTTGACATCGCTAGCAGATGATTAAAAAAACTGCAACTCCAGTGTTGAATCAAGACTAGCTTGTCACACTTATGAAAAGAATAGACAGTAATGACCTTAAACCTGAAGCTGTCAAAGTGCAGATTGGCGTCTTCAATACAGTACACTTCAGTTATTTCAGCATTATCTATCAATCATTATCAATTAGTTATGTGTTGTGTAAACACACTAATTCATTTGTTCTTGTACAAAATTATTTGACAGACTATGTACAATTATGTTGTTGTTTTCTTTATGGGGAAAAGTATTTTTTATCTTTGAAATCCATATATACAGCTTTATTTTAATGAAGGCTTATTAATAATGTACCATAGCACGTTCATTTGCAAAGAAATGCAGGCCACAAGTACTTCATGTATTAAGCTTTGTATAAATCATGTTTTGTAAACAATTTTTAACATGTAACTTGTAAGAAATAAAAAGCGTACTATGTACATGTGATTAAATTATAAATGTTGCTTTGCTCGTTGTCAAAATTTTGTTGAAACGTTCTGTTGCTTTTCGGAGTTGTGAAGAAGTCAATGGGAAACTACACAACCATACACAAGTCATTGGAAAACTACACAACCATACACAAGTCAATGGGAGAGTTCAGCTGGTCTCTACTCTTACAACGGGAAACCAGCCAAAAATTGCAAAGCATAGTACATGAGAGTTAGCTGGTCTCTACTCTAACAACGGGAAACCAGCCAAAGATTGCAATACATAGTCTGTGAGAGTTAGCTGGTCTCTACTCTTACAACGGGAAACCAGGCAAAAATTGCAAAGCATAGTACATGAGAGTTAGCTGGTCTCTACTCTAACAACGGGGAAACCAGCCAAAGATTGCAATACATAGTCTGTGAGAGTTTAGCTGGTCTCTACTCTTACAACGGGAAACCAGCCAAAAATTGCAAAGCATAGTACATAAGAGTTAGCTGGTCTCTACTCTAACAACGGGAAACCAGCCAAAGATTGCAATACATAGTCTGTGAGAGTTAGCTGGTCTCTACTCTAACTACGGGAAACCAGCCCAAGATTGCAATACATAGGCTGTAAGAGTTAGCTGGTCTCTACTCTTACAACGGGAAACCAGCGAAAAATTGCAGTACATAGTATATGAGATTTAGCTGGTCTCTACTCTAACAACGTGAAACCAGCCAAAGATTGCAATACATACATGTAGTACATAGGAGTTAGCTGGTCTCTACACAACCATACACAAGTCACTGGGAAACTACACAACCATACACAAGTCAATGGGAAACTACACAACCATACACGAAATCAATGGGAAACTATACAACCGTACACAAGTCCATGGGAAACTTCACAACTGAGTTAACTGGTCTCTACTCTTACAACGGGAAACCAGCCAAAAATTGCAAAGCATAGTACATGAGAGTTAGCTGGTCTCTACTCTAACAACGGGAAACCAGCCAAAGATTGCAATACATAGTACGTGAGAGTTAGTTGGTCTCTACTCTTACAACGGGAAACCAGCCAAAAATTGCAAAGCATAGTACATGAGAGTTAGCTGGTCTCTACTCTAACAACGGGAAACCAGCCAAAGATTGCAATACATAGTACGTGAGAGTTAGTTGGTCTCTACTCTTACAACGGGAAACCAGCGAAAAATTGCAGTATATAGTATATGAGATTTAGCTGGTCTCTACTCTAACAACGGGAAACCAGCCAAAGATTGCAATACATACATGTAGTACATAGAAGTTAGCTGGTCTCTACACAACCATACACAAGTCAATGGGAAACTACACAACCATACACAAGTCAATGGGAAACTACACAATATGGGAAACTACACAACCATACACGAAATCAATGGGAATCTATACAACCATACACAAGTCAATGGGAAACTTCACAGCCGAGTTACCTGGTCTCTACTCTTACAACGGGAAACCAGCCAAAGTTTGCAAAACATAGTACATGAAAGTTAGCTGGTCTCTACTCTAACAACGGGAAACCAGCCAAAGATTGCAATACATAGTACGTGAGAGTTAGTTGGTATCTACTCTTTCAACGGGAAACCAGCAAAAAAAATGGCAGTACATAGTACATGAGATTCAGCTGTTCTCAACTCTAACAACGGAAACCATGCAGCCAAAGATTGCACTACAGTTGGCTGGTCTCTGCACAACCATACACAAGTCAATGGGAAACTACACAACCCTTCAAAAGTCTTTGGGAAACTACACAACCGTACACAAGTCAATTGGAAACTACACAACCATACACAAGTCAATGGGAAACTACACAACCCTACACAAGTCATTGGGAAACTACACAACCGTACACAAGTCCATGGGAAACTTCACAACTGAGTTAACTGGTCTCTACTCTTACAACGGGAAACCAGCCAAAAATTGCAAAGCATAGTACATGAGAGTTAGCTGGTCTCTACTCTAACAACGGGAAACCAGCCAAAGATTGCAATACATAGTACGTGAGAGTTAGTTGGTCTCTACTCTTACAACGGGAAACCAGCCAAAAATTGCAAAGCATAGTACATGAGAGTTAGCTGGTCTCTACTCTAACAACGGGAAACCAGCCAAAGATTGCAATACATAGTACGTGAGAGTTAGTTGGTCTCTACTCTTACAACGGGAAACCAGCGAAAAATTGCAGTATATAGTATATGAGATTTAGCTGGTCTCTACTCTAACAACGGGAAACCAGCCAAAGATTGCAATACATACATGTAGTACATAGAAGTTAGCTGGTCTCTACACAACCATACACAAGTCAATGGGAAACTACACAACCATACACAAGTCAATGGGAAACTACACAATATGGGAAACTACACAACCATACACGAAATCAATGGGAATCTATACAACCATACACGAGTCAATGGGAAACTTCACAGCCGAGTTACCTGGTCTCTACTCTTACAACGGGAAACCAGCCAAAGTTTGCAAAACATAGTACATGAAAGTTAGCTGGTCTCTACTCTAACAACGGGAAACCAGCCAAAGATTGCAATACATAGTACGTGAGAGTTAGTTGGTATCTACTCTTTCAACGGGAAACCAGCAAAAAAAATGGCAGTACATAGTACATGAGATTCAGCTGTTCTCAACTCTAACAACGGAAACCATGCAGCCAAAGATTGCACTACAGTTGGCTGGTCTCTGCACAACCATACACAAGTCAATGGGAAACTACACAACCCTTCAAAAGTCTTTGGGAAACTACACAACCGTACACAAGTCAATTGGAAACTACACAACCATACACAAGTCAATGGGAAACTACACAACCCTACACAAGTCATTGGGAAACTACACAACCGTACACAAGTCAATGGGAAACTACACAACCATACACAAGTCAATGGGAAACTACACAACCATACACAAGTCAATGGGAAACTACACAACCCTACACAAGTCATTGGGAAACTACACAACCCTACACAAGTCATTGGGAAACTACACAACCCTACACAAGTCACTGGGAAACTACACAACCGTACACAAGTCAATGGGCTATAAGTTCACAAGGCTATTTGGTAAATTTTTTATGAAATATATGAGTTTAGAACTAGACTATTATATAGAACATTTTCTGTAAAAATATGATAAGTTCACAAGGCTAGCCATACACAAGTCAATGGGAAACTACACAACCATACTCGAATCAATGAGAAACTAAACAACCATACACAAATCATTGGGAGACTTACAACCATACACAAGTCATTGGGCTATATATTGGGAAACTACACAACCGTACACGAGTCAATGGGAAACTACACAACCATACACAAGTCAATGGGAAACTACACAACCATACACATGTCAATGGGCTATAAGTTCACAAGGCTATTTGGTAAATTTTTTATGAAAAATATATGAGTTTAGAACTAGGCTATTATATAGAACATTTTCTGTAAAATTATGATAAGTTCACAAGGCTAGCCATACACAAGTCAATGGGAAACTAGTACAACCATACTCGAATCAATGAGAAACTAAACAACCATACACAAATCATTGGGAGACTTTACAACCATACACAAGTCATTGGGCTATATAAGTTCACAAGGCTATAAGGCTATAGCCTTGTGAACATTTTCAAGAAAAATATGATAGGTTTAGAACTAGGCTATAGAACATTTTCTGTAAAAATATAAGGTCACGAGGCTATAGGGCTATATATATAGCCTTGTGAACATTTTCAAGAAAAGTAAGATAAGTTAACAACCTTGTGAACATTTTCATGAAAAACATGATAAGTTCACATTTTCTGTAAAAGTAAGATAAGTTTATACCCATACACAAGTGAACAGCCTTGTGAACATTTTCTGTACAAATATGATAAGTTTACAAGGCTATAGCCTTGTGAACGCTTTCAAGAAAAGTATGATAAGTTTACAAGGCTATGGCCTCTACACAAGTCGATGGGAAACTACACAACCCTACACAAGTCATTGGGAAACTACACAACCGTACACAAGTCAATGGGAAACTACACAACCATACACAAGTCAATGGGAAACTACACAACCCTACACAAGTCATTGGGAAACTACACAACCCTACACAAGTCAATAGGAAACTCCACAACCATGCACAAGTCAATGGGAAACTACACAACCATACACAAGTCAATGGGAAACTACACAACCCTACACAAGTCAATGGGAAACTACACAACCCTACACAAGTCAATGGGAAACTCCACAACCATACACAAGTCAATGGGAAACTACACAACCATACACAAGTCAATGGGAAACTACACAACCATACACAAGTCAATGGGAAACTACACAACCATACACGTAATTAATGGGAAACTATACAACCATACACAAGTCCATGGGAAACTTCACAACTGAGTTAACTGGTCTCTACTCTTACAACGGGAAACCAGCCAAAAATTGCAAAGCATAGTACATGAGAGTTAGCTGGTCTCTACTCTAACAACGGGAAACCAGCCAAAGATTGCAATACATAGTACGTGAGAGTTAGTTGGTCTCTACTCTTACAACGGGAAACCAGCGAAAAATTGCAGTTTATAGTATATGAGATTTAGCTGGTCTCTACTCTAACAACGGGAAACCAGCCAAAGATTGCAATACATACATGTAGTACATAGAAGTTAGCTGGTCTTTACACAACCAAACACAAGTCAATGGGAAACTACACAACCATTCACAAGTCAATGGGAAACTACACAATATTGGAAACTACACAACCATACACGAAATCAATGGGAATCTATACAACCATACACAAGTCAATGGGAAACTTCACAACCGAGTTAACTGGTCTCTACTCTTACAACGGGAAACCAGCCAAAGTTTGCAAAACATAGTACATGAAAGTTAGCTGGTCTCTACTCTAACAACGGGAAACCAGCCAAAGATTGCAATACATAGTACGTGAGAGTTAGTTGGTATCTACTCTTACAACGGGAAACCAGCAAGAAAATGGCAGTACATAGTACATGAGATTCAGCTGTTCTCAACTCTAACAACGGGAAACCATGCAGCCAAAGATTGCACTACAGTTGGCTGGTCTCTGCACAACCATACACAAGTCAATGGGAAACTACACAACCCTTCATAAGTCTTTGGGAAACTACACAACCGTACACAAGTCAATTGGAAACTACACAACCATACACAAGTCAATGGGAAACTACACAACCCTACACAAGTCATTGGGAAACTACACAACCGTACACAAGTCAATGGGAAACTACACAACCATACACAAGTCAATGGGAAACTACACAACCATACACAAGTCAATGGGAAACTACACAACCCTACACAAGTCATTGGGAAACTACACAACCCTACACAAGTCAATGGGAAACTACACAACCATACACAAGTCAATGGGAAACTACACAACCATACACAAGTCAATGGGAAACTACACAACCCTACACAAGTCACTGGGAAACTACACAACCGTACACAAGTCAATGGGCTATAAGTTCACAAGGCTATTTGGTAATTTTTTTATGAAATATATGAGTTTAGAACTAGACTATTATATAGAACATTTTCTGTAAAAATATGATAAGTTCACAAGGCTAGCCATACACAAGTCAATGGGAAACTACACAACCATACTCGAATCAATGAGAAACTAAACAACCATACACACATCATTGGGAGACTTTACAACCATACACAAGTCATTGGGCTATATAAGTTCACAAGGCTATAAGGCTATAGCCTTGTGAACATTTTCAAGAAAAATATGATAGGTTTAGAACTAGGCTATAGAACATTTTCTGTAAAAATATAAGTTCACGAGGCTATAGGGCTATATATATAGCCTTGTGAACATTTTCAAGAAACGTAAGATAAGTTAACAACCTTGTGAACATTTTCATGAAAAACATGATAAGTTCACATTTTCTGTAAAAGTAAGATAAGTTTATACCCATACACAAGTGAACAGCCTTGTGAACATTTTCTGAACATTTTCTGTACAAATATGATAAGTTTACAAGGCTATAGCCTTGTGAATGCTTTCAAGAAAAGTAAGATAAGTTTACAAGGCTATGGCCTCTACACAAGTCAATTGGAAACAACACAACCATACCAAGTCAATGGGAAACTACACAACCCTACACAAGTCATTGGGAAACTACACAACCGTACACAAGTCAATGGGAAACTACACAACCATACACAAGTCAATGGGAAACTACACAACCCTACACAAGTCTTTGGGAAACTACACAACCCTACACAAGTCAATGGGAAACTCCACAACCATGCACAAGTCAATGGGAAACTACACAACCATACACAAGTCAATGGGAAACTACACAACCCTACAAAAGTCAATGGGAAACTACACAACCCTACACAAGTCAATGGGAAACTCCACAACCATACATAAGTCAATGGGAAACTACACAACCATACACAAGTCAATGGGAAACTACACAACCATACACAAGTCAATGGGAAACTACACAACCCTACACAAGTCATTGGGAAACTACACAACCGTACACAAGTCAATGGGCTATAAGTTCACAAGGCTATTTGGTAAATTTTTTATGAAATATATGAGTTTAGAACTAGACTATTATATAGAACATTTTCTGTAAAAATATGATAAGTTCACAAGGCTAGCCATACACAAGTCAATGGGAAACTACACAACCATACTCGAATCAATGAGAAAAAAAACAACCATACACAAATCATTGGGAGACTTTACAACCATACACAAGTCATTGGGCTATATAAGTTCACAAGGCTATAAGGCTATAGCCTTGTGAACATTTTCAAGAAAAAATGATAGGTTTAGAACTAGGCTATAGAACATTTTCTGTAAAAATATAAGTTCACGAGGCTATAAGGCTATATATATAGCCTTGTGAACATTTTCATGAAAAACATGATAAGTTCACATTTTCTGTAAAGGTAAGATAAGTTTATACCCATACACAAGTGAACAGCCTTGTAAACATTTTCTGAACATTTACTGTACAATTATGATACGTTTACAAGGCTATATATAGCCTTATGAACATTTTCAAGAAAAGTAAGATAAGTTAACAACCTTGTGAACATTTTCATGAAAAACATGATCAGTTCACATTTTCTGTAAAAGTAAGATAAGTTTATACCCATACACAAGTGAACAGCCTTGTGAACATTTTCTGATCATTTTCTGTACAAATATGATAAGTTTACAAGGCTATGACCTCTACACAAGTCAATGGGAAACAACACAACCATACACGAGTCAATGGGAAACTACCCAACCATACACAAGTCAATGGGAAACTACACAACCATACACAAGTCAATGGGAAAGTCCACAACCACACACAAGTCAATGGGAAACTACACAACCATACACATGTCAATGGGAAACTACACAACCATACACATGTCAATGGGAAACTACACAACCATACACAAGTCAATGGGAAACTACACAACCATACACAAGTCATTGGGAAACTACACAACCGTACACAAGTCAACGGGAAACTACACAACCATACACAAGTCAATGGGAAACTACACAACCCTACACAAGTCATTGGGAAACTACACAACCATACACAAGTCAATGGGAAACTCCACAACCATACACAAGTCATTGGGAAACTACACAACCGTACACAAGTCAATAGGAAACTACACAACCCTACACAAGTCATTGGGAAGCTACACAACCATACACAAGTCCATGGGAAACTACACAACCCTACACAGGTCATTGGGAAACTACACAACCATACACAAGTCAATGGGAAACTACACAACCATACACAAGTCAATGGGAAACTACACAACCATACACAAGTCAATGGGAAACTACACAACCATACACAAGTCAATGGGAAACTACACAACCATACACAAGTCAATGGGAAACTACACAACCATACACAAGTCAATGGGAAACTACACAACCGTACACGAGTCAATGGGAAACTACACAACCATACACAAGTCAATGGGAAACTACACAACCATACACAAGTCAATGGGCTATAAGTTCACAAGGCTATTTGGTAAATTTTTTATGAAATATATGAGTTTAGAACTAGGCTATTATATAGAACATTTTCTGTAAAAATATGATAAGTTCACAAGGCTAGCCATACACAAGTCAATGGGAAACTACACAACCATACTCGAATCAATGAGAAACTAAACAACCATACACAAATCATTGGGAGACTTTACAACCATACACAAGTCATTGGGCTATATAAGTTCACAAGGCTATAAGCCTATAGCCTTGTGAACATTTTCAAGAAAAATATGATAGGTTTAGAACTAGGCTATAGAACATTTTCTGTAAAAATGTAAGTTCACGAGGCTATAGGGCTATATATATAACCTTGTGAACATTTTCATGAAAAACATGATAAGTTCACATTTTCTGTAAAAGTAAGATAAGTTTATACCCATACACAAGTGAACAGCCTTGTGAACATTTTCTGAACATTTACTGTACAATTATGATACGTTTACAAGGCTATATATAGCCTTATGAACATTTTCAAGAAAAGTAAGGTAAGTTAACAACCTTGTGAACATTTTCATGAAAAACATGATAAGTTCACATTTTCTGTAAAAGTAAGATAAGTTTATACCCATACACAAGTGAACAGCCTTGTGAACATTTTCTGATCATTTTCTGTACAAATATGATAAGTTTACAAGGCTATGACCTCTACACAAGTCAATGGGAAACAACACAACCATACACGAGTCAATGGGAAACTCCACAACCATACACAAGTCAATTAGGAAACTACACAACCATACACATGTCAATGGGAAACTACACAACCATACACAAGTCAATGGGAAACTACACAACCATACACAAGTCAATGGGAAACTACACAACCATACACAAGTCAATGGGAAACTACACAACCATACACAAGTCAATGGGAAACTACACAACCATACACAAGTCAATGGGAAAGTCCACAACCACACACAAGTCAATGGGAAACTACACAACCATACACATGTCAATGGGAAACTACACAACCATACACATGTCAATGGGAAACTACACAACCATACACAAGTCAATGGGAAACTACACAACCATACACAAGTCATTGGGAAACTACACAACCGTACACAAGTCAATGGGAAACTACACAACCATACACAAGTCAATGGGAAACTACACAACCCTACACAAGTCATTGGGAAACTACACAACCATACACAAGTCAAAGGGAAACTACACAACCATACACAAGTCATTGGGAAACTACACAACCGTACACAAGTCAATAGGAAACTACACAACCCTACACAAGTCATTGGGAAACTACACAACCATACACAAGTCCATGGGAAACTACACAACCCTACACAAGTCATTGGGAAACTACACAACCATACACAAGTCAATGGGAAACTACACAACCATACACAAGTCAATGGGAAACTACACAACCATACACAAGTCATTAGGAAACTACACAACCGTACACGAGTCAATGGGAAACTACACAACCATACACAAGTCAATGGGAAACTACACAACCATACACAAGTGAATGGTCTATAAGTTCACAAGGCTATTTGGTAAATTTTTTATGAAATATATGAGTTTAGAACTAGGCTATTATATAGAACATTTTCTGTACAAATATGATAAGTTCACAAGGCTAGCCATACACAAGTCAATGGGAAACTACACAACCATACTCGAATCAATGAGAAACTAAACAACCATACACAAATCATTGGGAGACTTTACAACCATACACAAGTCATTGGGCTATATAAGTTCACAAGGCTATAAGGCTATAGCCTTGTGAACATTTTCAAGAAAAATATGATAGGTTTAGAACTAGGCTATAGAACATTTTCTGTAAAAATATAAGTTCACGAGGCTATAGGGCTATATATATAGCCTTGTGAACATTTTCATGAAAAACATGATAAGTTCACATTTTCTGTAAAAGTAAGATAAGTTTATACCCATACACAAGTGAACAGCCTTGTGAACATTTTCTGAACATTTACTGTACAATTATGATACGTTTACAAGGCTATATATAGCCTTATGAACATTTTCAAGAAAAGTAAGGTAAGTTAACAACCTTGTGAACATTTTCATGAAAAACATGATAAGTTCACATTTTCTGTAAAAGTAAGATAAGTTTATACCCATACACAAGTGAACAGCCTTGTGAACATTTTCTGATCATTTTCTGTACAAATATGATAAGTTTACAAGGCTATGACCTCTACACAAGTCAATGGGAAACTACACAACCATACACGAGTCAATGGGAAACTACACAACCATACACAAGTCAATGGGAAACTACACAACCCTACACAAGTCATTGGGAAACTACACAACCGTACACAAGTCAATGGGCTATAAGTTCACAAGGCTATTTGGTAAATTTTTTATGAAATATATGAGTTTAGAACTAGACTATTATATAGAACATTTTCTGTAAAAATATGATAAGTTCACAAGGCTAGCCATACACAAGTCAATGGGAAACTACACAACCATACTCGAATCAATGAGAAACTAAACAACCATAAACAAATCATTGGGAGACTTTACAACCATACACAAGTCATTGGGCTATATAAGTTCACAAGGCTATAAGGCTATAGCCTTGTGAACATTTTCAAGAAAAGTATGATAGGTTTAGAACTAGGCTATAGAACATTTTCTGTAAAAATATAAGTTCACGAGGCTATAGGGCTATATATATAGCCTTGTGAACATTTTCATGAAAAACATGATAAGTTCACATTTTCTGTAAAAGTAAGATAAGTTTATACCCATACACAAGTGAACAGCCTTGTGAACATTTTCTGATCATTTTCTGTACAAATATGATAAGTTTACAAGGCTATGACCTCTACACAAGTCAATGGGAAACAACACAACCATACACAAGTCAATGGGAAACTACACAACCATACACAAGTCAATGGGAAACTACACAACCATACACAAGTCAATGGGAAACTCCACAACCATACACAAGTCAATGGGAAACTACACAACCATACACATGTCAATGGGAAACTATACACAACCATACACATGTCAATGGGAAAACTACACAACCATACACAAGTCAATGGGAAACTACACAACCATACACATGTCAATGGGAAACTACACAACCATACACATGTCAATGGGAAACTACACAACCATGTACAAGTCAATAGGAAACTACACAACTATACACAAGTCATTGGGAAACTACACAACCATACACAAGTCAATGGGAAACTCCACAACCATACACAAGTCAATGGGAAACTACACAACCATACACATGTCAATGGGAAACTACACAACCATACACATGTCAATGGGAAACTACACAACCCTACACAAGTCATTGGGAAACTACACAACCATACACAAGTCCATGGGAAACTACACAACCCTACACAAGTCATTGGGAAACTACACAACCATACACAAGTCAATGGGAAACTACACAACCATACACAAGTCAATGGGAAACTACACAACCATACACAAGTCAATGGGAAACTACACAACCATACACAAGTCAATGGGAAACTACACAACCATACACAAGTCAATGGGAAACTACACAACCATACACAAGTCAATGGGAAACTACACAACCATACACGAGTCAATGGGAAACTACACAACCATACACAAGTCATTGGGAAACTACACAACCATACACGAGTCAATGGGAAACTACACAACCATACACAAGTCAATGGGAAACTACACAACCATACACAAGTCAATGGGCTATAAGTTCACAAGGCTATTTGGTAATTTTTTTATGAAATATATGAGTTTAGAACTAGGCTATTATATAGACAATTTCTGTAAAAATATGATAAGTTCACAAGGCTAGCCATACACAAGTCAATGGGAAACTACACAACCATACTCGAATCAATGAGAAACTAAACAACCATACACAAATCATTGGGAGACTTTACAACCATACACAAGTCATTGGGCTATATAAGTTCACAAGGCTATAAGGCTATAGCCTTGTGAACATTTTCAAGAAAAATATGATAGGTTTAGAACTAGGCTATAGAACATTTTCTGTAAAAATATAAGTTCACGAGGCTATAGGGCTATATATATAGCCTTGTGAACATTTTCATGAAAAACATGATAAGTTCACATTTTCTGTAAAAGTAAGATAAGTTTATACCCATACACAAGTGAACAGCCTTGTGAACATTTTCTGAACATTTACTGTACAATTATGATACGTTTACAAGGCTATATATAGCCTTATGAACATTTTCAAGAAAAGTAAGGTAAGTTAACAACCTTGTGAACATTTTCATGAAAAACATGATAAGTTCACATTTTCTGTAAAAGTAAGATAAGTTTATACCCATACACAAGTGAACAGCCTTGTGAACATTTTCTGATCATTTTCTGTACAAATATGATAAGTTTACAAGGCTATGACCTCTACACAAGTCAATGGGAAACAACACAACCATACACGAGTCAATGGGAAACTACACAACCATACACAAGTCAATGGGAAACTACACAACCATACACAAGTCAATGGGAAACTCCACAACCATACACAAGTCAATGGGAAACTACACAACCATACACATGTCAATGGGAAACTACACAACCGTACACATGTCAATGGGAAAACTACACAACCATACACAAGTCAATGGGAAACTACACAACCATACACAAGTCAATGGGAAACTACACAACCATACACATGTCAATGGGAAACTACACAACCATACACATGTCAATGGGAAACATACACAACCATGTACAAGTCAATGGGAAACTACACAACCATACACAAGTCATTGGGAAACTACACAACCATACACAAGTCAATGGGAAACTACACAACCATACACAAGTCAATGGGAAACTCCACAACCATACACAAGTCAATGGGAAACTACACAACCATACACATGTCAATGGGAAACTACACAACCATACACATGTCAATGGGAAAACTACACAACCATACACAAGTCAATGGGAAACTACACAACCATACACAAGTCAACGGGAAACTACAATAGCCTTGTGAGCATTTTCTGTAATAAAATGATAAGACCTGTGAACTTTCCAAATTTCTCTTGAAGGCTATAGCCTTGTGAACATACACAGTTTTTCTTGAAAAAGTTCACATGGCTATATATAGCCTATATACAGCCTTGTTAACTTATCATGTATTGTGAACTTACACAATTTTTCTTGAAAAAGTTCACAAGGCTATAGCCTTGTGAACTTCTCTTGATTAAAATTCACAAGGCTATAGCCTTTTGAACTTATCATATTTCTCTTGAAGAAGTCCACAAGGCCTTTTGAACTTAGCAAATTCTTTCTTGAAAATGTTCATAATTTGAACTGATCATATTTCTCTAGAAAAACTTCACAAGGCTATTTTTCTTGAAAATGTTCATATTTTAACTTTTCATATTTCTTTTGGAAATGTTCACAAGGCCTTGTAAACATATCGAAGGCCAATCTCCAATCCATACCTAATACTTCGTACTAGACATCGCTAGCAGATGATTAGAAAAACTGCAGATACACAATTCCAGTGTTGAATCAAGACTAGCTTGTCACACTTGTGAAAAGAATAGTCAGAAATGACCTTAAACCTGAAGCTGTCAAAGTGCAGATTGGAGTCTTAAACACAGTACACTTCAGTTATTTCAACATTCCTGTATATGCTTTAACTAAAGCCAAGTGGACCCTCTAGGTGTCGTGTTGGGATATTTAGGCAGGAAGTACATATTCTTACGCATACGTTTGATGCATTCTGGGGTCTGTGAAGCCGTCTTTAACTTCCGGGTCAAAGGGTCTCGAATCTCCCCTCGTTGACCTGTCACTCTGTTTGTAACCTGGTAAAGAAGAACAGATTAAAAACAACTTGCATATTTTGTGTAATCTTACAAAGGATATAGCCCTTATGAAAGACAGGGAAAATTAAAGTCTCTAACCTTCTTATAAACAAAGGTTTCCCCAGTTGTTGTAAATAAATGTAAATTAATTGTAAATATAATATCTTGTCGAAGAGACTTTTATTCTAGAGTTAGCACCTGTGACAGCATACACCTTTGTACATAGGTCAGTTCCTATACTCAAAAACATGTTTGTCATCGTGCATCGCGCTTCTCAACTATCTCATCATAGTTAAGCATCCAACATGATAGCACAATTATATCAATGTAGATTGAGCATGCAGTGGTTTCATTGTCATTACCTTATTCATAAGAGTGTCTATACTATCCTCCGATGCACTTAGTATGAACACTTCACATAATGCTTGGATGAACCAAGAACCTTCAACCTGACTGCGAAGAGACACACTTCCTGAGGATTAAACACAAACATGTCTTTCATTTATCAGCTGTAAAGACGTAATTCATCTCAGACAGTTTCGCTATTCCTATTGGTGGAGAGCACGTCACGTGGGGGTGTTAAAACCTTTGATAATGACCAGTGTTTAAACCGGTTGTGATTGGCTACTCCGCGCTAGTCTTGATGCAAGACATTTCTTGTTATGGGCAATGCAGGCGCGTGAAAGGAAAAACCAGAACATGTTGCATCAAGACTATTATGCGCAAGCGCACAAACGGGACCGGAAACAGGCATGCAACACACGGACGTCAAACATGTACATGTAACATGTACTAACCATGGAGGTAGAAACATACAGAGCTCATTACAAGCACATCCGAAACGGATAAGTTTTTTTTCGAGTTTCTTACTTTATTAGCCTTTTAAAAGAACTAGTAGCTATACCCTTTTATTCCCTTGTTGATGATCATGCATCAAGAAACATAAACCAGCATTGCAAAGGTTTGGTGTCATCATCCAATGTTTTATTTCATTAGTTTTTTTGTATTCAGTTTTAAATCCTAAAGTTAAGTTTACTCAGCGAAGGTTCCATAAAAAGGCACTTAATAAAAATCACAAGTTAATTACGACTCAGTACGAATTGGTACTAGGAATCAAACACACTTAAATGTAGAGAACTTTGTGTGCAGTAAATCCAAGGTTTTATTTCATTTGTTTTTTAATCGGTTAAATCATCTGGTTTTCATCAGTTAAATCAGTCTTGTGGGTACAACCATTTGTAAATATCTTTTGTTTACTATTTTTTTTCTTTTTTCTTTTTACTGATGGAGTCTGTTTGGTCTGGATTGTGTGGCATATTATATAACAATCATTAGCATAGTATCTTACTTGGTAACGAGTAATGGGGAGAGGTTGATAGTTTAAAACATTGTGAGAAACGGCTCGTTTGAAGTGACTTAAAAAGAGAAGTAGTTTTCTGCAAATTCGATTTTGAGACCTCAGATTTAGAATTTGAGGTCTCGAAATCAAGCATCTGAACTGAAAGCACACAACTTCGTGTGACAAGTTATTTTTTCTTTCATTATTATCTCGCAACTTCGATGACCGATTGAGCTCAAATTTTCACAGGTTTGTATTATTCTTGCATATTGTTGAGATACACCAATAGTGTCCAGGGTCTTTAACATTATTGCTAGAGGTGATAGCGTACCTTCAGTTGTCGCATAGGCAAAGAACATGTCAGCATTAGCAGGTAAGTCATTAGCAAATGAATAATCAGCATTGATTGAAACATCGTCATCATCATCATCATCTGAGTGATATTCAGTATCTGACACACAAATATCATTGTCTGCTTCCACTAGTTGAATGCTTTGGTCTGAAACAAAACACACAAATAATAATCAACAAAATGATCAGCTGTCGATTTCCTGAAACTCTTCCTAACTTTAGACTAATCTTAAAACTTCGGACAAGTCCCAACCCTGCACTGTAATTTACAAACCTTAAGATTAATCCTAAGTTAGGACGAGTTCGGGATGAGACGAGTCCTAACTCTTTATAAAACTGACCCTAGAGTATTATTTGCTCAAACTAGTGCAATTTTAATGGAGTGACTCAATTTACATTCACCTAAAGGCTGATTTCCTGCTTATGGTTCAAATTTATCCCTTCATTCCTATGGATTGACAGACTTTCCGGTCACAGTGTTTAAGTACACTTTTGATACATCTGGCCAGCGGCTATACGTCCCATCCAAAGACAGAAGCAATGGTTAAGTGTCTTGCTTAAGGACACAAGTGCCACTGCTGGGGATTCAAACCCACACACTGCTGATCAGACTGAACACCAGAGTTTGAATTTGGTGCTCTTTACCCCTCGGCCAGGACACTTCCATGACATGCAAGCTCCAAGATGATCATGCAGAGATATCAAACAGGTATACCTCCCCTGCAGGCTTGTATGAAGAACAGCTTAGGTTTACCGAGGAGAGCGGGGCACCGGTGACCCTCAAACATTGAGTAGATATTTCTGAGTTGGATGCTGGTTTCATCAACTCCTTTAATTACTCCAGTATTACCATGACTCATTAATACAACAACAGCAGAGCAGTAGTCATCGCATTCAAACCTGCTTCTAAATCTTCCTAGGCTGTCCGATATCTCCTGTTGAAATATTCAATAATAATCAATACAATAACTAATTGATCAATAGTTACCAATAGGCTGTCTGATATCTCCTGTAGAAATATTCAATAATAAAAAATATAAAAAAAATAAAAAGGATGAGTAAGATGTAATGCTACATTACCTTAGCAGTTAAATTGGTGTGAACTTGTAGTACATATCCTAGTTCTTGAAGAACATGACATATATTACCAAGATCAACCTCTGACCCCTTCCTTCGTCTACCATTGAAATCGCTGTTGTTTAAGACGTATGCCAATCCCTTAGTGTCCTTCCACATACAGTAGTTCTATTTAGAGAAAAACAAAACAAAATATAAATCACTCTATTTTATAATCATCTAAAGGTATTTTAGTCGAGTACGCATTTGTTGCACAACGCTGTATACTCCACAGGCGGAGCTGAGACGGTTTAAGGCCCAGTGACCAGGGGTAGTATTTTGAATCACTTTGAGACACCCTTCGGGTTTGAAAAAGCGCTATATAGTTTTTATATTTGTTTTAATAACATCAGTTCAACGCAAGTTGAGTAACTTCTTTTTTGCTTTTTGTTGTCCGAAGAATTCAAATAAAATAAAAGTTAAAATAACTTACATTGTGAGGATCAAGGAGTGATTGTAACGGCTTAGCAGCAGGTATACTATAATCCTTGTAAGATCCTTGTGCGTTAGGAATAACCTCCGTCAATGTCTCAACACCTGAAACAATATGTATAATAAATCAGTTGGCCAAATCGGATCTTACATCATCACAACTACTCAGTACTACGCATTAATATTGACCCCCATACAACCATGGCCAATTGAGTCCTGGCACCAAGCCCTTCGTGATTATTTATACAAAGTTAGAAAGAACTTGAACAAATTATATGCAGCAACTTTGAAGGAAAGGAATGAATATTCATAAAACGTCCAGGCATTTGCCTTTTTCTGTGACAAGACTTCTCTTGAAATATTATTCCATGAAATACTTTACTTTTTGAGAAAACATTAAAAGAGTTATCAATTCTCGACAACGAGAATTAGGGATTTTTAGTAAACACATGTTATGACATGGCGAAACATGCGCAAACATGGGTGGGTTTTCCCATTACTTTCTCCCGACTCTGATGACCAAATAAGCCTAAATTCTCACAGGTTTGTTATTTTATATATAAGTTGTGATACACGAAGTGTGGGCCTTGGACAATACTGTTTACCGAAAGGGTCCAATGGCTTTAAGCATTCTAGGTTCTTCACCATTCAACCTGTGCCTAAATTTGAATCAGTGCTTCTTCCACCTCAAAACTTTACCTTTTGTAGTATTCTGTTGTCCTTCCAAAGCCACACTGAAGTCACGATACAACTGTATATCCTGTGACCTTATAACTTTATAGAGCATCCTATCCACTGCTTTAGTCCTTCCTAATGTTCTCTGAGTGGCTTCAATCTCCTCTCTATCGCTGATATCAAACAATGATGGGTTCCAAGCTAGTAGGGATTCAGGGTTTAAGACTTCGCGTAAGGCACCAGCCTCATATCTCAAGTCCTCTCTCCAGACCAGGACCTTAATGCTGAGCTGATCCGGTTTGTACTTTTCCTCTGTAAGGTAAACAAAGATCTCATAAGGTCTCAAAGCCATTGGACCCTTTGGGTACTGGAGAGCTGTTGATAGTGTAAAACATTGTGAGAGATGGCTCCCTCTGAAGTGACGTATTTTTCGAGATGGTAGTAATTTTCCACGCGTTTGATTTCGAGACTTCAGATTTAGAACTTGAGATCTCGAAATCAAGCATCTGAAAGCACACAACTTCATGTGACAAGGGTGTTTTTTTCTTTCATTATTATCTCGGAACTTTGACGACCGATTGAGCTCAAGTTTTCACAGGTTTGTTATTTTGTGTATATGTGGAGATAAGTTAACAAAAGTGTCCACTGTCTTTAACAGTGAGATGGGTGGTTTTTAACTGTGGGTGGGTATTAGGGGGCATTCTTTGTGGCAGGACAGCTTTGTAGAGGTGCTGGTCACCTGTTCCTCCTCGCCACTCACCGCCTTGGTATTTTTTAGCTATTTTGCTTCTTTGTCTCTTTATGTCTCTGTTTGTACATTTATATGCCAGTTTAAAGTTTTATAATATACAAATATTGAGTGGTAGAGTGGAATGGGAGGAATATTATCGCAAGGTAAAATTTGGACTGTTCCATTTCACGAGGCGAAGCTGAGTGAAATGGAACAGTCCAAATTTTACCGAGCGATAGTATTCCTTCCATTCCATGAATGAAAGCAATTCAATATTGGTTTTATATAACTGACATATAGATCCTTGTCATTTGATGTATTTTAAAAGTATAACATTATTAAAAAAATCACAGAATTTCTTGACAACCAAAAATCATATAGCGCCGAGTAGCGGCAACAATGCACAAATCGGTTCACAACCTTTTGCACAGGTGCTCCTTTGTTCTAGCAGCGGCGCGGTGGCGCTGTACTGCTCAAAAAATTGGGAACAAGGATGATCCTAACTGTTGAATGGGAAATGCTATTCTCCCTGGGCGAATAGGTCTTTTTGATCGCCGGTGCGGATGGGAGTAATAGTGAATGTCACGTGAAGTAAGTTCACCAATCAAATGACAAGGATCTGTATGTCAGTTATATAAAACTAACTAAAACTAATATAGTACACAACAAAACTCACCAAAATTGAAGCTGGCATCACTGTCAGGCACCTGTAAGAAGAAAGTAAATTCAAACTTATTTTATAGTTCTTGAAAATGAAATAAAAATAAGCATAATACCTGGGTCTAACATCATTGTTCGTTTGAGGAGTGCCTTCTGTGACCATACCTTTTGCATCATAATACATAATTATGTTATGCCTTGGTGGCGCTGATTTTGATCGCCTTATTAGAGTACATTTTTTTTCAATTTGCTGTTGTGCTGTGTATAAAACGGACCGAGTTACACTACTAAACTCTACTTTAGACGATGTGACCTGTCACCTGTTTACAAAAGAGTCACAGAGCCCGGACTTCCTGCAGGCACGATGTTTTAAAAGTAGCATACAATGATCCACACAAGTTTTCCTCGAAATTGCGTGGTTTTCCTTCTACTGTGCGAACTATCACCGTCGGCCATTTATGGGAGTCAAAGTTTTGACCCCCATAAATGGCCGACGTGTTAGTCGACGAGGTATAAGGAAAACCACGCAATTTCGAGGCATGTTTGCGTGGATCATTGTATTCTACTTTTACAACATCTTTCTACCCATATGCATTTTATAAAAAACAGTTACAAACGTTTTTCAAAGACCAACTCGACTGATCCAAGGCAACGTGTTCCTTTAAAGGAGATTTCAATGTCTAATTCTTTTCAGTTTTCGATATAATGTAAGGGGCACACATCTCAAAACTTGTCCAGCTTTTACTTTCATGAGTCTTGGATTTTTGTGGAAGTTATGACACAAAATGTCAACTTTTCCAATGACCTGTGCAGTATTGTGCCTGCCAGAATACTGAAAGAATGTACAAGGTCACACATTGTAAACAAAGTTCACATGGTCTATATGATGACAGAGTATGTTTTTTTATTCAAATCAAGACTGTAATGTTAATTTTTGTGTTTAGCACTGTATACTCAGTACTTTCCCCGAGTCCTGAGAAAAAAATTCACAGGCATTTTTACTCGGGTGGGATTCGAACCCACGACCTTTGCAATTATAGAGCAGTGTCTGACCAACTAGACCACTGAGATTGCCCGGTAGCTAGAGGCAGTTCGAATCTTATGTTTTTAGCAGCGGGTACTGCAAACGATTTAATAGATGTTAAGTTTAACATCTATTAAAATTGTAATGATTTTATCCATCCTGTCAGTGGCTCTTGCGCTATTGGATGTTGCCGCAATAAAAAATTTAAATAATAAAATTAAACAAATTGCGTGTATTCAATATTCTTTTTAAGGGCACTGAACAATATTGGTAATAACTCAAAATAATAATGTACTTGGTAACAAGCAATGGAGAGCTGTTGAAAGTATAACACATTGTGAGAAAAGGCTCCCTCTGAGGTAACAAAGTTTTCGAGAAAGAGGTATTTCGAGAAAGAGGTATTCAAGACCTAAGAATTAGATTTTGAGGTCCCCCAATCAAAACTTCATGTGACACGAGTGTTTTTTCTTCCATTATTATCTCGCAACTTTGATGACCGCAATTGAGTTAAAATTTTCACAGGTTTGTTTAAGTTTGAAACACACCAAGTGAGAAGACTGCGCCTTAAACACCCATCAGGGTGGATATGTGCGCATTACAAGTCTTATTATTATTATTATTACTATTATTATTATTATTATTATTATTATTATCATTATTTGACAATTACCCAAGGTGTCCAGAGGTCGATTTCACAATAAGTTAGGACTAGTCCTAACTTAGGACTAGTCATGGGAGATATGAAAAACGCATGGCTAGTCCTAAGTTAGGACGAGTAACTTGTCCTAACCCAAGATAAGACTAGTCCAAACTCTTTGTGAAATCAACCCCAGTGTCTTTGTTTTATAATATATTTTTACCTGATGTCCTAATCGTTGCAGCATTTTATCAATGACATTTACTGCCTCTTTGCAGCCCACCAGACCAGGGTGCTTACAAATAGCTCTCAGACGACCTACACTGGGCTGAACTCGCTCAAGTAGCGCCCTCGTTGGTGAGGTATCTCTGCGTACACAGAGATGATACATGTAGTCCATTTCAGACTCGGTTACACTCAATGCCTCTGCCAGACCTCTATAGTCCTGCCCTAGAGGATGAATAATATCCAAACATCGACAGAGAGCTACCAGATCTTCTTCCAGCAGCCAAGCACTACTACACTCTAACCCATCACGTCTCAGGAAGGTGCTATTATAACCCACACACAGTACATCAGTTAATAGTTCAGTATTCCTAGTCTTAGGATGGACGACAACACGATGCTTAGCAGACTGGATGTCAGCCTCGGTGTAGAAGGATATATCTTCCAAGTCGTTATGCTGTAGCAAGGATCTTGGGCTGAGGTAACAGATATTGATAGCGGTTCCTGGTGAGCGATGCTCAATTTCACTCAACACCATACCTAACACATACTCTAGTTGTGTGTAACAAGCACTGCGATCTACTTTTCCAGATCTACCACGAACACAGATATGAATCGCTCTCTGGTAGCTTGTCAGTTGAACTAGCCCCTCGATGTCTCGAGAAAACTTAAGGGAGTGTCTAGAGATGCACACTCCACTTTGAAGATCACAGAAACACCTCATGATGCGCACTTGTAGACATGGAAACACATCAGGAGAAAATATATCAGTGTCGTCTTTACATTCGATTCTACGCCCGTAATACTCGGTGAAGCGTGGGTCTTTACTCCAAACGACAGGGTCTAAATCCATCGGTAACCGAGCTGGTATTATATAATGTGTGTCATCATAGCGGAACACCAGCTCTAGATGTTGCAGTAGATCCATAAGAATATTGACATCAGCTAAATCTTGCAGTAACCCCCTTATATCTGATATTGAATACAATTGCTTGTTGTCAAGACGGCTGATATTGCTAGGGAAGTCATCCCCTGCAAACAGTCGACCAATAATGTCGTAGCACAGCCAACGTGGCTCTAATACAACCCAGTCCATTTCATCACATTGCTTCTTGTAGTAGATCTGAAATCAAAATACAAATAGTTCAAATGCCAAAAACACTGAGTTTGGGTACATGTTGAGATATAAGGTCAATAGAACAATCAGTTGGGTACAATGAATTCAGGAGAATTCTTAAAGAATGTGGGTACTTTTTGTAACACAAAACACAATGTCCACAGATTTACACTAAACTTACACCATTTGAAAATAATGACAGGAGAAAGCTTACCGAAAAATATTACTTGCTGAGGTGCTGTAGTTTTTGAGAAATGAGTAAAACATTGTCATGAAAATATGTACTTTCTATAAATTATTTTTGTGACTTGTTTTACTCATTTCTCAAAAACTACAGGACCTCATCACCAAGTAATATTTGAAGGGAACCATTCTACCATTATTATCTTCAAACTGTGCGAGTTTAATGTAAATTTGTGGACATTGTGTGACCCAGACCCTTTAAAGTGCACAGACTTCTAAAGGAGAAAAATTGGACAATGAGCACACTCTCTGCAATCCTCAAGTGTATTTGGCACACGGTAATTGTATTCTTGAAAGTTGTCACATGGGGAAAAAATCTCAGGCAATTTCAAATGTGCCATTTGGCAAGTTCATTTCTCATTTCTGAAAGATGAGAATATTCAACCAGAAATAGTTCTGCATCTCATTTTGTGTTCTGAAAGGATAGAGGAAGTCCATAGAAATAGAACCCGGAGAATGCTGAGCTCGACCACCCTCTGTGTCGTCTGTGGACGCGGCGTATCAATACCGCGCAATTTCGCGTATGGCAAAACATTCATCGTACGTGTGATACGCGCGCATGGCAAAAAAGGCAAATGTCGGCGCATACAGACCATTTCTGGTGTTTTCATTGGTCAATGATGATGTCATTGTATGGCAAAATTGTATGGCAAAATATTTTCCCATACACGCTTTACCAAAATGGCGTATGCGCGTCCATAAAAATGGTCTCACAACGAAACCGCGCGCACAATGAGACACTCAGCATTCTCCAGGTTCTATTTCTATGAGGAAGTCATAACAATGACAAACCTTTTTAAAATAGTAGAGGAAAAGTACCTGAAACTGAGGAAATAACATCCTTTATCAGGCTGATTCCGTTCTAAACACTGACAACACCTGAACCCCAAAATGTTGATATCTGATGTTAACATTAAAGGGAAGGTACCATTTGGTAATTACTCAAAACAAATATTAACTTAAAAACTGACTTGGTAACGAGCATTGGAGAGCTGTTGCAAGTATAACTAATTGTGGGGAACTACTCCCTCTGAAGTAACGTAGTTTTTGAGAAAGAGGTAATTTCTCACTAAAATAATAAAAGACTTCTAGCTAAAAGTCTTTTATTCTTATTTGAAAGCTCACAAATTCATCCAACAAGGGTGTTTTTTCTTTCATCATTTTCTTGCAACTTCGATGACCAATTGAGCCCAAATTTTCACAGGCTTGTTATTTTGTGGTTATGATGGGATGCACCAAGTGAGAAGACTGGTCTTGGTCTTTGACAATTACCAAAACGTGTACCTTCCCTTTAACACAGATTTCTTCCTCATAAGACAATGCAGTTAATGTGAAACACAGACTATTTTTTCATCATTGCACATAGAGAGTATTTTTATAGTGTGTTTGCTTCCCTATGTGACTGGATTAATAGGCTTTGAGCTACAGTGTTTAATTATACTTTTGTTGATCCTGGCCATCACTAGGGTTGTTTTATCATTTCCTGTGCCCATATTGTTTTTCTTGCTTTGTATTTACTTTTGTACATGTACTTATAATTATCTATTTGACATACTGTCTGCTTGTATTTGTAATTGTTTATTGGCCAAATAAAGAATAAGAAGAAGAATAGTATCAAACAGTTATAGCAATGATATTTAAAGTGGTTAAAACCTCTACAATTCATGAAAAGTCCAATCAGAGCTTTGCTTATGTGCCTTAATTGGGCCTGTTTGACATTTCTCTTGTTGTTCATTATTTGAAACCCTCACACCTTGCCCAACATTGACGTAGACTGAGTTTGGCGAGGCACCCGGGGCTTTCTTGTACATAGTTCCTTCCTAGTTATTTATTTATTATTTTGCTATAACACTATAGTAATTTTGTGTACTTCTGTTACGCACTTTTGATTTTGTTAACGTTCTATGTACTGATTTGCTCATACAAATATTTTCTAAAGGCGCTAGAAAAGTTACAAATAAAAAGTTTGAACCAGATAGACAAATTTACACAAAGTAAAGTATTACACAGAAAACAAATTAAAGAAGCAAGATGAAAAAGAACACTCCCCGTTATCTCTTAAAGACATTGGACACTATTGGTAACTATTCAAAATAATTGTTAGCATAAAAATACTCGGTAAAGAGCATTGGAGAGCTGTTGATTGTATAAACCAATGTGCGAAATGGCTCCCTCTGAAGTAATTTCCACTCAAATATTTGAATTTGATTTCAGACCTCAGATTTAGATTTTGAGCTCCAGAAGAACCATCTGAAAGCACACAACTTGTGTGACAACTGCGTGTTTTCTTCACGACGACCAACTGAGCAGAAATTTTCTCAGGATTTTGATTTTATGCATACACCAAGTGAGAGGACTGGTCTTTAACAGTACCAACAGGGCCAGTGTCTTTAAATGAATGTAAGATCCATTATTAATCATACCTCACTCATTGCAGTCAGAAAGACAGCTGCAGTTCGATGCAAACTATCATCAGCTGATCTGTTAACAGTCTTCATTTTATAACAGAACTGTGTCCATGAAATGACCGGATAGTTGGTTTGATACCATGTATGCTTCAATCGTCTGATCTCTTCACATAGACGAGGCATTACTCGACTCCCCTATTCAATTAAAGTAGAGAATAAATGAAGATTTGGTTAGTCACTCTAGATGAGACTTATTATATTAGGTCCCTCTTCTTCTCCGCCAAGCCTCATCGGCTAGTTCTTTCAAGCAACTACTCAAATTTTGTGTGTTTGTGTTTTTAGTAAAAAATCCAAAACAATCTGTGATGCCGGCATGGGTTTATTTTTCAGATTTGGGGAGACATTTTTTTGTCGTTATTATATGCTTTCAAATGATACAGAAGATACTACTAAAAACATTTTATCACTGCGGACTGGGTAAATTAGCGAAAGTTTGAGATTTTTAAAGAATTTTGTGAGTTTGTGTTTTTGATCAAAAATCCCAAAAAATCTGTGATGCCGACATGGGTCGTTTTTTAGATTTAGGGTGAAAAAAAATTCTGTGATTTTATGCTTTCAAATGATACAGAAGATACTACTGAAGACATTTTATCAGTGTGGACTTGGTATATAAGCAAAAGTTTGAAATTTTTAAAGAATTTTGTGTTTTTGGTGAAAAATCCCAAAAAAATCTGTGATGACGGCATGGGTCAATTTTTAAGATGTGGGGTAAAAAGAAATTGTTGGTTTTATGCTTTTAAAAGAACCAGAAGATACTTCTGAAGACATTTCATCAGTGCGGACTGGGTATAGAAGTAAAATTATGAGATTTTTATGAGAAGTAAACATTTATGAGAAGTAAACAAAGGAACAGCAATTAAACAAACAATACAAATTAGAAAACATAGACAAGTAAATAGGTAGGTAAGTAACGGCTAAGCCAACTACCAGTATTAAATGCAAATCAATCAATTATTTTGGGGAATTTAGTAAAAATGTTTTTAGTCTGTATTTTTGAGCTAATTGAGGGGCAATTATTAATTGGTGGTAGAAGATTATTCCAGTTTTTTGGTCCAGGGAAAGAAATTGTGTGTTGGAAAAGAGTTGATCTAAATAGGGGAACAGGTAATTTAGTTGTCGACCTAGTAATGTAATCATGTACGGTGCTGTCAAAAACAAAAAGATTGAGTAATGATTTAGGAAGTTGGTTGTTTACAAACTTACACATAAAAACATCTTGCTGAAATACATTTATATTCTTAAGAGACAATAGCTTATGTTTCTTAAACAAGGGAGTGGTGTGCTCGAGAAAGGGGGCCTTGCATACAATGCGAATAGCCTTTTTTTAAAGTTAAATCAACTTATCCAGATTTGACTTGTATGTATTGGCCCAGATAATGTTACAATAAGAGAGGTAAATGTAAACGGTCTTTAATTGTTTGTTAACTTTTAAACTCACCTTGAAATAGATTTTTTTTCTTTCAAACAAGAGTATATGCTTACGAACAATAAAACAATTTTTTTTAGTAATTGTTTGTCACGATTTATATGTTTAAAAAATATATAAAGTTGTTTGGGGGGGCTGACTCCGCCTACCCCTTTTGTGACGTCAATCGAGGCAGACTTTGCCTGCAATGCGTATAGTAAACACGCGTGCAAAGTACATGTACGTCCAAGTCGTGAGTTGGTACGTTTCAAAAAGTGTTTTTCTGCATTCAGCAGCAATACACGAGATCGGCAATCCCAAGATTCACAAGCCGGAAGTTCCCCTCCGCCCCATAGTTGCCTCGAGGGGTTCCCCCACCTACGACACTGCCAAGTACCTAGCTAAAGTACTTCGACCCCTGGTGGGTCTCACTGAACACCATGTTTCCAATTCCACCCAGTTTGTTGACATTACCCGCAACCTAACCCTACAACCCACTGATATCTTGGTAAGTTTTGATGTGGAATCTCTCTTCACCAATGTGCCCACTGATGAAGCTTGCTTCTTGGCCAAGGAGAGATTATCACATGACCCATCCCTCCCTGATCGTACTGGTCTTTCACCTGACCAAATTCATGATTTGCTTTACACATGCGTTTCCTCCAGTTGTTTTCAATTCCAGGGCAAGTACTACGAGCAGACAGCTGGGACCTCCATGGGATCCCCTATATCCCCGGTTCTAGCTGACATATTCATGGAGGAGTTCGAGTCCTCATCACTCCTCACCACTGACCTCCGACCCAGCCTGTGGCTCCGCTACGTTGACGACACCTTTGTCGTGTGGCCCCACGGTCAGGACTCTCTCCATGAATTTCTGCAGTACCTCAACCAACAACACTCCAGTATCAAGTTCACCATGGAGCAAGAACATTCCGGAAAGTTACCCTTCCTGGATGTTCTCATTACAAGAAACCAAGACGGCACCCTACATCACAGCATTTACAGGAAACCCACCCACACCGACCGCTACCTGCATCAGCGGTCTTTCCATCATCCAGCCATCAAGTCGTCAGTCAACCGTGCGCTGGTTCAACGGGCTTATACCATTTGTGATCCGGATAGCCTCCAGCATGAGTTGCAGCACATCACCACTTCTCTACAGCGGAATGGATACAACGCCAAGCAAGTCAAGACTAGCAAGCCCGTCCCCCCCGACCAAAGGGTCTCCTATACCCAAGGTCAAACACACACACCCACAGTTAGTTTACCATACCTAGGTCCCCCCTCTCATCGCCTCCAACGCATCTTCAAGGAAGCAGGTATCAAGGTGTATCACTCCGCCCCGAAGAAACTCCATGGCTCTCTCCAATCGCACAAGGACAAGAAGGACCCCTCCGCCCGTGCCGGAGTCTATCGCATTCCATGCGAATGTGGTAAGGTTTATGTCGGGGAAACCGGGCGTAACCTTCCCACTAGACTTAAGGAACACCGAGCACACGGAAGGAGAAGGGACTTCGATAAATCCACCATCGTCAAGCATTCCCACATCGCTGACCACCGAGTGAACTGGGATGCTGCTGAGATCATCGCTCCCATCCAGGCGTGGCACCCTAGACGCATTAGAGAGGCCATCGAGATCCACAAGCATGACACCGTACCCCAAGACATCGGCTTCCACATCAGTGACATCTGGCTCCCCCTTCTCCCGACCAATGGATCTTCTATATCCACGGTCACCCCCTAGGCCCCAACTATTAGACTGCTTTGGGTCATCTATACCCTCAGTCACCTAGGCCCCACACCCTCACTGTCCCCTGTGCTTGTTCCTACTGACACGGTTCAGTGAGCACACACCCCCCACACAACCCCCAAGGCTCCACAACAGGTTTCACCACGCATCATCGAGTTCACTTCCCGCCTACATTTCCCGCCTTCGTGCATCACCGCTGATCCACCGCCTAGTACTTAAGCAGCATGCAGCATCAGAGTCCAGCATTCTCCAGAAGACGATCAGAGCATACTGATCGAAACGTCGAGTTAACCCAACGGTTCTTTTCAGAACCACCCCAACTCATTTAGAGATTGTTATTACATGGTGTTACCGCAAACTCTTCTATATCTTATCTCCACCATGCAAAGTTTCAAATCCTACTTAGCAATACACCTGGTCGGCATTGCCGGAAAAAAACAAAAAAATCTTTTTTTGAAACGTACAAACTCACGACTTGGCCCGTACATGTACTTTGCAATTGTGTTTACTCTACGCATTACAGGCAAAGTCTGCCTCGATTGGCGTCACGAACAGCGCCCTCTCGGGTCGGGGTCTACTCTTAAATTTGTAAATAACATAAGAACTGATTTTTTAAAACCTTAGTTAACTGTTTATTCACATTCCACTCATCAAAACACATATATTAGTGACAAAAGCTTTATTTTGAAAAAATACCACTTCCAGGTGACTTTAATGTAGCATTAGGTATTTTTTAGATTGTCTATTTTGTTGCTTAAGATTTTTAATGTTTGTTAACAGCGCTTCGATGCCGCTGCTTTTTGCGCTTTATAAATGGTGGCTATTATTATTATTATTATTATTATTATTATTATTATAGGTATGAAAGAATAAGTGAACAATATAAAGTACACAGAATGCTTGACGGGAGTGTATACTTCAATCTACTCATGATACCACTATTTTTGGAGATTTTGTTTTCTAATTCTTTGATATGGATGTTCAATGAAAGACATTCGTCAATATAAACTTCAAGAAATTTTTTATAAATCACTCGCTGTATGGGCTCATTATTAATTTTAAAACTTGACAATTACATAAAATCAATTTCTTTTTACTTTTTGAAAAAGCCATATTGTTAAACTCCTGAATACCCCACTATTGTGCTTTTCTCTGACCATTACTAATCCGTTCAAGTAAACAGTGTTTTTCCAGTAAAAGGTTATTTATAGAGATTTGAGCAAATGCTCATGCCTGATATTTTACTTATCGACCTATTGCCAATGCTGGCCTTTATACCGCCCAGTATCTTGTAAAACTGCAAGTAAATGCTACAGGGCAATAGTAAAAGGTCAGTTTTATTTACATCTCAATAAGAAGAGTCCCTCAAGCAACTTGCGTTTACTTACTAGTTTGACCAATTGCAGGCTTACTTTGATTTATGATGATTTAAGTAAAAGGCTAGTAAAAGCACATGCTAGTTTTTATTTATTCGGCCCATTGTCTCTGCTGCGCCTTGAACATCTTTGTAGATAGATTTGGCGCATTACAAATACCTAGTATGTACCTATGTTTCAGCAATTTTGAGACTGTCCATTTATATTTTTAACACTTTTGTCGTTTGTAATTCTCTTAAGCATTTTTAATCTGTTTATCTTAAATTGTCCAGCATTGTTCTTACTTGCTTAACTTTTTAATAATTGTCTTTGGTCGTTTGTAATTTTCTTAAGCATTTTTAATCTGTTTTTCTTAAATTGGTTTTCCTTAGATTGGTCTGTATTCACTTAATATTTTTAACCTTTGTGAAGCGCCTCGGGACCCTATTGGGGTTAAGGGCGTTATATAAAGCTGTTTATTATTATTATTCATTAAATGTATTTTGTTTTTATAATATTGTTGCCCTCCCCAGGGTTATGGGGTGTGTTCCAGTTTGGAATAAAACATATTACAATACAATACAATTATTAGGTGTTCGGGTAACAGCCCGAACAACTCTTTGTTATTGTTCGTTTTTTTCTTTTTTTTGGTTTTTCTTCTTCCTCTCGCTGTCGATTGTTCGCAAAAAAAAGCATAGATGCGAAGCTTGCATTAAGTTGAAACTTTGCACACTGGTAGACAATAACCAGTAGATGATGCAAAAGTTGTTACGTCACGATGACGAGATACACTAATTCAAAGTTTATTATTTCAAAAAATCATAACTTTTGTTCTACACGAGGGATTCTTACAATCAATACAACATCGGAAAGGTCAATAAAAACTCCGTAAACGCCTCACAGACATGACCCCATTTTGATTTTGTCTTCCGGCTCAAAATCGAGGTTGAAAATTCTAAAATTCATGTATAAAGAACTACAAAATTCCCCCATTGATTGCGCGTAAAGATTTTACAAGTACATGTACATGTACTTTGTCACCACGTGTAAGCATGCGGTGCATTGCGGTCACCACGTGTAAGTATGCGGTGCATTGCGGAGCATAGTCACGCTCTGCAACTGCACGTGTTGATCGTTTGTGTCTGCGTTCGAGGCGTTCTCAACATAATGTCAGTTTTCTTCAAAAGTAATTCATTGGTTATATCTATGGTCATACTGCGTTGATAACTCCAGTTCTTGTCCATTTACTGAAGTTAAGCATAATCAGGCTCAGTCAGTATTTGGATGGGAGACCACTAGACGACCAAAATTTGAAGTAATTATTTTTGTATTTATTTTTTTTTTCTCCTATAAATAGCTTCGCTTTAGTCTGTTTTCAAGGCGTTTTCAACAAAGATTTCCCTCCCGGTTAGTTAGTCTCTTCTCCAGTCGTCATTATGCATTAAGCTCCTAAATCCTCAACCACAAAAGCTATTTTGACAATCTATACATCATATGAAAGGGCTTTACGTATGTAGTCTGTTTTCAAGGTGTTTTCAACAAACACTTCCCTTCCGGTTAGTTAGTCTCTTCTCCAGTCGTCATTATGCATAGTTCCTATGTCCTAAACCACAAAAGCTATTTTGACAATCTGTACATGATATGAAAGGGCTCTACGTACGTAGTCTGTTTTCAAGGCTTTTCAACAAACATTTCCCTTCCGGTTAGTTAGTCTCTTCTCCAGTCTTCATTATTCATCAGTTCACATTTCCTCAACCACAAAAGCTATTTTGTCAATCTATACATCATATGAAAGGGCTTAACGTACGTAGTCTGTTTTCAAGGCGTTTTCAACAAACATTTCCCTTCTGGTTAGTTAGTCTCTTCTCCAGTCGCCATTATTCATCAGTTCACGTTTCCTCAAACACAAAATCTATTTTGACAGTCTATACATCATATGAAAGGGCCTCACGTATTCCACAAAAATGGGTATGTTGGTGACCTTCTCTTGACTTTTTGACCTTTTTAAACTGGAAGAGCCTGTAAAATGCTTTATTTGAAAAGGCATTATTTAAAGGCTTTTAGGTTGAAATGTACACTTTTTGATGCTTTTTCCATAAAATTATTACACATCAAGAAAACTGTTTGGTTTTGATTTCTTTGTAATTTGACGGGATACTTACAATACTTGTTTCATTTATTCAAACACTGACCCAACAATAGCCAAACACCTAGTGTTTGTTTTTACAAACACTATATCTAGTTATTATTGTTATTATTATTATTATTATTATTATTATTATTAACGACACTTTTCCTTACCTTAATACGAGATGCAAGAGACTCGAGTGTGTCCCTTAGTCGAACCATCGCCTTAGATCCATACTTCATGCTATTTATAGCAATGACATCATTCAATACATTGAGGTGATTGGAAAACTCTGCTTGAATCTGCTTCAGCATTGATGCAGCCAGAGCTTTACCTATGGTGACAGAAATAAAGTCAAACACAGATTTTATTAAATGCACTTGGCATTATTGGTTCTTGTCAAAGACAAGTATTCTCACCTGGTGTATCTCAACATTTGATAAAATAACAACCCTTTAAACATTTAGGCTCAATTGGTCTTCAAAGTTGTGAGATAACAATGGAAGAAAAAACACCCTTGTCGTACAGGTTGTGTGCTTTCAGATGCCTTGAATTTGAGACCTCAGCTAAGGTCTCAAATTCAATTCAAATATTTGAGTGACAAAATAACACCTTTCTCAAAAACTACGTTACTTGAGAGGGAGCCGGTTCTCACAATGTTGTATACATATCAACAGCTCTCCATTGCACCTAATTACCAAGTCAGTTTTTATGCTAACAAGTATTTTGAGTAATTACTAATAGTGTCCAGTGCCTTTAAATAAAGAATGACATACTCAAGCCCAGTATCATGGAGTCATAAAGTACCCAAACCCGTTAAAAGAAAATGTTTAAACCTCGTCAAATAGTTGTTTGAATAATGCGCGTATAGAGTGTTTGGTTTCTTTGACTTTGTCACACCTCACTGTGTTATATACAAATATTGACTGCTTCGAGTGCTATGGTTAAAACTATGACTCCCGAGGTGATCCCCGGAGCGTTTTATTTTCCCGAGGCAAAGCCGAGGGAAAATAGAACGCTACGGGGATCACCGAGGGAGTCATAGTTTTTAACCCTTGCACAAGTAAAAGCAGTCAATATTTTTTTATAACACCCCAAACATTTCTAAATACTGTACTATTATTATTAAGTTACAGACCTGAATGCTACAATCCACGGACGACGCGAATACAGATTGCAAACACTTTCACTGTGCTGCGTGTAGTGTCGTGCAATCTGAAAAGGTTACAGACTATTAATTTATCATCCTCGTACACGCAACGGACGTCTGGGTACTGCACGCCGTGTGCTAGTCTTCGGACTAGCGCATGGCAAACCGACGCACTATCACACGGCCGTCGTCTAGCAAAACTAAGACATGTCATGTGATGCGCTCTAAACCAATGAGCAGGCAGAATACTTGCAAGGGGTGTTGTAACACTTTTTATTTCTTCTGTGCCTCAGCGCCTTCGAGCAAACTTTTAATTTAGGTGCTATACAAATTATTTATGATTGAATGATTGATGGCTTACCCTCTATATTGCTGGTCAGTTGATCTAGATGAGTAGCAACAAGAACAACGTCTGGTTTAGTCTGGTAGGCGTAATCATGTCCAGCTTTCACAAAGGCCAACCATCTTCGTAACTGCAGTCAGAATAGGAATAACACAAAGGCCTCCTTTTTGCATTTATTTTGTTTGTACAAATAATAATAATACGATCATTTATGTCAACCAAAACTTTCATTAACTTTTATGCTAAGCTAAGTTATTATAATTTGTGTTTATTTGTAGTTCAGTACAGCGCTTTGAACTTTTGTAAAACTTATTGTTTACTATATTAAAAACAAACGTGATGTCACCTCTTGAATGGTGACAACACAATGTAAACTGTTCCCTAAAATGGGCAAAAGCAGATATTGTGTAAAAGTTTGACCTATTAAGCTATATAGGCCTCTCTTAATATTTATGCTTGAGGTACGTCACAATGCTAACTCAAAACTAGGCGATGGGCATAGCCACTACAATAGTCTTGGTGCAAGACGTTTCTCGTTTCCTTATCACGCACACCGCGGCCAATTCACCGACAGCGCGCGCACCGACTCACCTGACTTATAGTCCACTTACCGCCTCGGAGAAACGTCTTGGTCCGTGTGCATGTTTGAGTTATGTGACCTCACATACATATTCAACGTGTGGCTCAACAAAATACTACGCATGTGCACAACTGGAAACAGACAAGCGGGCCAGCCTGGTAACTTGCATGCACCCGACGTGTCGAGTAAAAGCCTCGCTGCATCATGCTACGGCAGGAACCCGGGGATATACACACCATGTGCGTTTTGTTGTGCATGCAAAGCTAATCTTTATGTTATTATTAATTAGAGATCAGCGGTTGCGATTGATTGTTAGAGGGAAGAAATTGTCAGTCAATGAAAAAATACTATAACAGTATTGCTGACCGCATCGGCAATACTCGAGGAGTCGAGTGTTCTATTTGCGGATGAGAGAACTTGTAACTTGTATGGGTATATTTGCACAATATTTTGAAAATAAAGAAAGATATCCTGCATGGCTTTCTGCATTTTACCATAAAGCACAGTTTTGGGCAAAAATTTTTCCTCCATTACACGTCACGTCTAATTGTGGCCAAGTGTGTCGGCAAAGGATATGTCTGACATGTACATGTACCTTCTTGTACACATGCACACAGTACACAACCGAATGCCAACGTGGTGTTGTGGCTGGGCTTCTTATCTTCGCGCAAAGACGTGTCAAATTACGCATAGGCTTAGATATAATGGTGGTCGACCACCGGTTGATTTTAGCCAAGCTGTGTGAGTATGATACGGAAGTTTCGGGTGTAGTGTTTAGTTTTTCTGCATAAAAAATTCTTTCAGGCACTGTGACCCTATAATTATTTGTACCTACAAAGTTACCATTTGGACTAAGACTAAAAATACCAGAAAATCCCATGTTCGTCTACATTGATCTATTTTTGTTAGCTCTGTTGCTAATAAACATCCTCGTTCATAACATTTTAAGATTCCATTCCCCTCAATTAATTGCACTTACAAAAATTCTCAAAATCTTCCCTAAAAACATATTTTAAGGCAAACTAAAATTCGCACATCGTTTCAGCAGCAACCCTGTTTTCAAAAATTAAAAGACGAACGTAAATATACAAGCCCTACACATCAACATACGAGGAAGCCTGTCTGTTTCTGGTTGCGTTGCACCGAAGACGTACAGATACCAGACTGTGGGAAATTATGCTGACACTGCTATGTCAGAGTTATGCAGGCCTAGCGTAGCACGGCATGATTGGAATGTGCTCGGAATTTCCCGAGCGATCTGTGAACGGACCAAGACGTTTCTCCGACGGTGAGTGGACTATAAGTCAGGTGAGTCGTTGCGCCCGCTGTCGGTGAAATGGCCGCGGTGTGTGTGAAATCGAAACAAGAAACGTCTTGCACCAAGACTACCACTACAAGTGATGGGGAACGTGCGCCCATAGCCTCATTTTGGGTAAAAATTATGACGTCATGAATAAGTATTAAGAGAGGCGTGTTGAAGTGGGACCAGGGTCTGTATAAACCTTGGGTTTTCCAGGTGCCCTTCATTTGTCACATTTTGTATCTAAATCATGTATTTTTCGAGTATGTGATATATGGATATAAACAAACAAAAACAAGTTTTATTTGACAACTCACAAAATTAGTGAGAACCATAGCGTTCACCTTTGACGAGCAACTTTGACTTCATCAGATAATGCTTTTCATTTGTGATGAAAATTGTGATGCCGGCATGGGTCGATTTTTCAGATTTGGGGTGAAATTTTTTATTGTGAATTTATGCTTTCAAATGATACAGAAGATACTACTGAAGACATTTTATCAGTGCGGACTGGGTAAATTAGCAAAAGTTTGAGATTTATTAAGAATTTTGTGACTTTGTGTTTTTGGCCAAAAATCCAAAAAAATCTGTGATGCCGGCATGGGGTGATTTTTCAGATTTGGGGTGAATTTTTTTGGTGTGAATTTATGCTTTCAAATGATACAAAAGATACTACTGAAGACATTTTGTCCGTGCGGACTGGGTAAATTTACAAAAGTTTGAGAATTATTACGAATTTTGTGAGTTTGTGTTTTTGGTCAAAAATCCAAAAAAATCTGTGATGCCGGCATGGGTCGATTTTTCAGATTTGGGGTGAACTATTTTTGTGAATTTATACTTTCAAATGATACAGAAGATACTACTGCAGACATTTTATCAGTGTGGACTGGGTAAATTAGCAAAAGTTTGAGATTTATTAAGAATTTTGTGACTTTATTACCACATACGACACAGAAACAGATTGGTTTGATCAACAGAGTGGCCTGAGCAGCCTTTTATTTGTTTATGCTGCAATGAGCTAAGCCATAACAAAATGCTTTTATTTTATAAAACTTAACCAGATCTCCGGCAGTTGCCTGCCATCCGCAAGATCGTATAAAATGTGTTTAATGCAAACCAATAAGCTGAACTGATTCCTGGTAGTTGCATCACCCGCGAAATCAAAAGTAATAAATAAAGCAATTAAAGCCAAACTGATTTCCGGCAGTTGCATAGATCCGCGAAATCAACAACAGTAAATCAACCAATAGCAAAACTGACCTCCAGCCGTAGCTAAATCCGCGAGGTCGCCAAAACTACTACTGCATACAGGTTTTTGGACGAGGCTGTACCGCGAAACCAAAAGCGTTAAAATAAAAAGGTTTGCAAAGGAACTTGAAACTAAAGCAAATATAGCACAGTTAAATAAACAGCACATATTCCCTGGTTGTTGGCAAATTAAGCCAAAGCGCCTAAAATACGGTTCATCCTGTCAACGCAGAATACCATAGTTATAATAATGATAATACATTTAGCAAAGACCCCAAAGCAGCAAATTATAACAGCTGAATGAGTATACCTGAGGACTATTGAGGTGTAAACAATGAATAATCGCCTGCGGGACCAACCTGAGAAGAGCGAAAAACTTCAAAAAACCCAAAGGGAAAAAGAAAGATATTCTCTTACTGGCTCCTGATATTTATGGCAGCCGAGTGTAAAAACTCCAGGATGGTCCTCATAAAAACAAATAGGCAACTTTCAACGAATTGTTAGCAAATTAACCAGTACTAAAATGTAGTCCAAAAAGAATTTTAGAAACCAATACAAAAATTAAGAAGGCGGTAGAATGGGGATGGCGTTGGGAATTCGAAAATTGATGACTGATAAATTGTCAACTCAACTCAAAGGCTGCTCAGACAAAAGTGATCAAGCCAGCACAGACCGGCTATCAAGGATTGCAAGGCACCGTCCAAGGGGGTCAATTGGACGAAAGGCGAGGCAATAAACCAAATGCCCAGGCCAGACCAGCGACAGATTGAGCACACAGGTCCCGCGACAAGCCCGCCTGACTGTCTAGCGGTAATAAAAAATTTGAAGCACAAAGTTTTGGCCTCAAATTGATTGTGTTTTTGGTCAAAAATTCAAAAAAAATCTGTGATGCCGGCATGGGTCAATTTTTCAGATTTGGGGTGAAATTGTTTGTGTGAATTTATGCTTTCAAATGATACAGAAGATACTACTGAAGACATTTTATCACTGCGGACTGGGTAAATTAGCAAAAGTTTGAGATTTATTAAGAAGTTTGTGAGTTTGTGTTTTTCGCAAAAAATCCCAAAAAATTTGTGATGCCGGCATGGGTCGATTTTTCAGATATGGGGTGAAATCTTTTTTGGGATTTTACGCTTTCAAATGATACAGAAGATACTACTGCAGACATTTCATCAGTGTGGACTGGGTAAATTAGCAAAAGTTTGAGATTTATTAAGATTTTTCAGATTTGGGGTGACATTTTTTTTGTGAATTTATGCTTTCAAATGATACAGAAGATACTACTGAAGACATTTTATCAGAGCGGACTAGGTAAATTAGCAAAAGTCTGAGATCTATTATGAATTTTGTGAGTTTTGCCATTACTGGCTTTTCACTTTGCTGTTAATGCTTTTCATTTTGCTGTTAAGCGCTTTGGAATGGTTTGTTCTTGTTGCGCTACAAAAATACTGTTTTATTATTAATTTCCATCATGATGTGATTATTATTCCTGACATCTGACTTACCGATCCATATTGGTTTTGTTTAGTGATATTATACACAAGAACATAAATACAGTTCTGTGCCCCGAGGAACATAGCGTGGGTCACATGATACTCCAGTTGCCCGGCGCAATCCCAGAATGCGAAGGTTCCAGCTCCCGGTACATTGCACTTACTCAGCTCAATCCCTGGCGTTGCCTCGTAGTCATGGTAACCAGTTGGTAAATTCTGCCAGTTACCAGGCAACCACCATTGAGGCTTCTGGATGAAACAGAAAATAAAGTTTAGAAAAAGAGATGTTGAAGTACATATGATTGTCATTTAGCCTTCTGGAAAGACTTTGCTAGGGTCGAAACCTCAAGCCTTTAACTTTTTTTTTTCAAACGAATAAAAAATGCTAGTTATAAAGACGCTTATTTCAGTTTCTTCTTCTCAAACAGGTTGACAAAATTCCTTTTAATGAAAGCAACAGTCAAATGATGTAACTATGGGATTGACTGGGAAGTTCTTTTTCCAAGTTTGACAATAATACAATACTTCTGATTAAACTGAGTTATGCCCAATTGGTTTATAGGAAGTGGGCACTATTGGTAACTACTCTCTTGATTATGAGTAATGGAGAGCTGTTGATAGTATAAAACATTGTGAGAAATGGCTCCCTCTCAAGTGACATAGTTTTCGAGAAAGAAGGAATTATCACAGGGTTGTTATGCATATGTTGAGATACACCAAATGAGAAGACTTGTCTTTGACAATTACCAATAGTGTCTAGTGTCTTTAAAGGCAGTGGACACGATTGGTAATTACTTAAAATAGTTTTTAGCATAAAAATTTACTTGTTATTGAGTAATGGAGAGCTGCTGATAGTATAAAACATTGTGAGAAACGACTCCCTCTGAAGTAATGTAGTTTCGAGAAAGAAGGAATTTTCCATGAATTTAAATTCTAGACCTCAGATTTAGAAATTGAGGTATCGAAATCAAACATCTGAAAAAACAGAACTTTGTGCGACACGGGTGTTTTTTCTTTCATTAATATCTCGGAACTGAGAAGACTAGTCTTTGACAATTACCAATAGTGTCCAGTGTCTTTAACTCTCAGCACTTTCCTGAAGATGGTAATATAATTACATCTTAATGTAAAAGGTTGAAAAGCCACTCATTTTGTCCCCAATACCACTCTTGCAAAGAGCCATGGCGGACATCTCTTTTTAGAGTGAAAGATGGGTACTTTCAACTGAATTAGAGTGAAGTTTATACCACGTTCACTCAAAAAGAGTGACACATCTTGACTTTCACTTCCAAATAAGCTAATAAGACACCACTCGGACAAGAGAGTGATTTTTTCACACATTCACATTGACAGTTTCCCTTGTGGTTTATATTGATATCTGAAACAAAAAGTCGCATCCCCTTAAGGTGATCCCCTGGCTGCCGCTTCCCAGGTTGTATCGTAATTTGGGTGTGATCCCTGGCTACACGGCAGTTAACGGTTGTATGGCTTCTGACTGGCACCCCTGAACAAAGATATTGACAAAATAGGGACACCGCCAATATAGGGCTATAGATAGCTCAGTTGGTAGAGCGCCGGCACGTTAATCTGGAGGTCGTTGGTTTCGAATCCCACTCTAGTCAATTCTTTGTTCAACCCCCAAAATCACTTTCACATTGAGACAGTACAAAGATGTCAACTATACCTTGACTAGTGCCTTCTGCAGTGTGGTTTTACCAGCTTTCGGATCACCAATTAAGAAGAGTTTGACAACATCAATGGGAACAGTTCCCATTTGGACTAACTTGTCATACTTTTGCTTCTGTAACATGAAAATCACAATATCAATATAACATTATTGACCCCTTGCACGCGCGTCACACGTGGCGACTGATGCCACGCTCACCATGTTGGTGGTCAATAGGCTTATTACGTGTAAACGCCGCGTCACCTAAAAATGCAAACTTCACTGAATAACACCAAAATGGCATTGACCACCAAAGTGGCGCATCCAAGATTATTCTGATGATGACGTCAGGTGAAATGGGTCAAGAGGGATTATGGAAGATGCATTAAATTATCCACTCTCTACAAGACAATGACAACGACATTCCGAGTAATTTGGGCTGCATGGTCAAACTGTTAAAACCAGTAACTGAGTCTACATGTAAAGCTGAGCGATTTTTACTGTGAACTGAAACAGAAAGTGATTCATACCTTCTCTGCTTGAGTGATGATCTTAGCAGCTTTACCCGACTTACGAGGTAGCAGACCACTCGGTAGCTTACCCTCCTGGTTTGTAAAGACAAGATAATGCAATTAGTAATCAAACACTCAAATCAAAGAGACTGCATAATTCAAACAGTGAAAAAACTCTACAATCCAAATCAATAGAGGCAGCGGTTTTAGTTTTGACGAAAGAATGCAGTGAATAAACTGAATATAAGTGATATGGAAAGGTTTGCGTTAACACCATGTAATGACTATCTCTAATGAGTTGGGGTGGTTCTGAAAAGAACCGTTGTTTTCAACTCACCGTTTTGATCAGTATGCTCTGATCGTCCAATTCATTAGAGATAGTCATTACATGGTGTTACCGCAAACCTTTCCATATCGTATTTCCACCATGCAAAGTTTCAAATCCTACTGAATATTAGTGGTCAAATATTTGACTCACAGATAGTTGAGCAGTTACCACTTGTGACTACAATCAAAATAAGTTGAATGTAACATAGAAATACCATACCATTGAACTTTGTATTTAGGATTGTGGACAAAACGAACATGATTTGATTAAACTTTTTTAATTCTCAAATATCACCTGTTTACAACACCTTATGTATGGCGCCATGAGCAAAGATCAAAGAAATTTAGTGCCGTATAAATGTTACAAGTAATTGATTGATTAAATGAAATGTGACAATGTAGGTTATATTGTTACTTAAACTTGAATTAGTGCGCTTTGAAAGGTTATCAAACAAATTCTAAACATGAACCACAGGCAACATTTTTCACTTAAAAGAGGGGAGGAAACTTTTGCATTTCCTTTAAATAAATGTCCATATTATATTCTTCTGGTTTGGCATGACTTCTGATTGTAGTTCTCATGGTTTTACTATGAAAAATATAAAGTTACAACTTCATATTTTTCTAAAAGTTTAAAAAAAGTTTACCCCCAAAAAAATAAAAAAAATATTAACAGCTCAAATTGTAAAAACTGTACAATTGTAAACATGTTTTTATGTAGTTTTATGAATGTTCATATCAAAATAAATGTTAATTTACTTTTAACTTCAGCATGAATTGAATGTTATTACTAGTGTCACTTTTTGTTCTTAAATTAAAGGAACACGTTGCCTTGGATCGGTCGAGTTGGTCTTTGAAAAGCATTTGTAACCGTTTGTTATAAAATGCATATGGGTAGAAAGATGTTGTAAAAGTAGAATATAATGATACACACAAACATGCCTCAAAATTGCAGGGTTTTCCTTTTACCTCATCGACTTACACAATCGGCCATTTATGGGAGTCAAATTTTTGACTCCCATAAATGGCCGACCGTGTTAGTTCGCACAGTAAAAGGAAAACCACGCAATTTCGAGGCATACTTCGAGGCATATTTGTGTAGATCATTGTATTCTACTTTTACAACATCTTTCTAACCATATCGATTTTATAACAAACGGTTCCAGGACGCTTTTCAAAGACCAACTCGACCGATCCAAGGCAACGTGTTTCTTTAAAGTTGAGCATATTATACACTTTACAAACTCAAAAAAGTCTATACAAGAGTCCCCATTTTGTTTTACCTATTTAGCATTTAAAGGGAAGGTACATGTTTGGTAATTACTCAAAACAAATATTATCTTAAAAACTGACTTGGTAACAAGCATTGGAGAGCTGTTGATTGCATAAAACATTGTGAAAAATGGCTCCCTCTGAATTAGCATAGATTTTGAGAAAGAGGTAATTTATCACTAAAATAGTAAAAGCCAGAAGTCTTTCATTCCTATCTGAAGGCACACAATTTTGTGCAACAAGGGTGTTTTTTCTGTCATCATTTTCTCGCAACTCAGATGACCAATTGAGCTCAAACTTTCAGAGGGGTTTAATAGTTCATGCATATGTTGGGATACACCAAGTGAGCAGTTACCGGCCTTCCCTTTAAGATGATTTAACTTCATAATGGAAAGCTTTATAACTGTATTCACTCCACATTTCTTCCATTGCGGCAACTCATTATGAATATACTTTGTATACGCTCAAAATTAATTTGATATAAAAAAAACCCAAGCGTTTTGGATAATTTTTATGTACCCTGTGGCTAAAATATCAAGGTGGGTGTGACAAGGTCTTAAGATGGTGAATGTCTAGAGTATTATATCAATCAATCAATCAATCAATCAATCAATCAATCAATCAATCAATCAATCAATCAATCAATCGATCAATCAATCAATCAATCAATAAGTCAATCAATCAATCAATCAATCAATCAATCAATCAATCAATCAATCAATCAATCAATCAGAAGCAATACAGCCTCAAAATCAACCAAAAATCAAAGGCGCTCAAGACAGTTACATGAAACTAATAACAATACAATTGTTTAAAAAGATAAGTTCCTTGTAGAAAGTGACGAGTGTACGGATACCCCCCCCCCATTCAATTAGTTTGCTTTTACTTTGATGATGTAGCAGACTTGTGACGTAGTGTTTACTCAATGTCGTAGCCTATTTTAGGGTTTACCGCCCTCTCACCAAAATACCATCCTTTGTATTTTTTGCGAGTCCGTAATTATTTTGTGTATCGAAGACGCAATCAACATCTGTGTCTGTGTCTCTGTTGTTTACAGAATAAACCATCTATTACATCTAGTTCCTTGTTCGTTTCACAATTTTCGATTTAACGACCCCGTCACATAATATACAAATGTTGACTGCTTCGAGTGCTATGGTTAAAACTATGACTCCCGAGGTGATCCCCGGAGCGTTCTATTTGGCCTCGGGAAAATAGAACGCTCCGGGGATCACCTCGGGAGTCATAGTTTTAACCATTGCACAAGTAAAAGCAGTCAATATTTGTTTTATAACACCCCAAACATTTCTAATAGGTTACAGACCTGAATGCTACAATCCACGGACGACGCGAATACAGATTGCTGCATGTGTAGTATCGTGCAATCCGAAATGGTTACAGACTATTAATTTGTCATCCTCGTACAGGCAAAAGACGTCTGGGTACTGCACGCCGTGTGATAGTCTTCGGACTAGCGCACGGCAAAACAATGCACTATCACACGGTCGTCGTCTAGCAAAACTAAGACATGTCATGTGACGCGCTCTAAACCAATGGACAGGCAGAATATTGGTAAGGGTGTTATAAGTATGAATAGTGTCAGTAACTTGATGCAATTTTGTAGAGTGGTACTTGACTTACATTATTAATGAGTAGAGCATCACAACCAGCTGTGATGAGTAAATGACATATGTCTGCATTACCGAGACTTGCTGCTAAATGTAACGCACAATTACCATTCTAAAAAATAAATAAAAAAACATACTTTAAGTTGCATGAGAAAACAAAATGCTGTGTATTTATCAAACAACAATTTAATTTTTATTTTTAAGAAATGGTATGATTCCTGCAAGACCTGATGTGACAGAAATGGTAAGAAAACAAAATCGTGAAGATCACAGATTTACATCAAACTTACACGGTCTAATGATGATGATAATGATGATGACGATTCTGTAATGTTCCTTTAAAGGCAGTGGCCACTATTGGTTATTACTCAAAATAATTATTAGCATAAAACCTTTTTTTGGTGATGAGTAATGGGGAGGGGTTGATAGTATAAAACATTCTGAGAAACAGCTCCCATTGAAGTGAAGTAGTTTCCGAGAAAGAAGTAATTTTCCATGAATTTGATTTCGAGACCTCAGATTTAGAATTTGAGGTCTTGAAATCAAGCATCTGAAAGCACACAACTTTGTGTGACAAGGGTGTTTTTTTTTTCATAGTTATCTCAAAACTTTGATGACCAATTCAGCTCAAATTTTCACAGGTTTGCTATTTTATGCATCTGTTGAGATACACCAAGTGAAAAGACTGGTCTTTGACAATTACCAATACTGTCCATTGACTTTAACGAAAATCGCCGAAAATCCTGATAGGTTATGTCCATGTAACTTAACATATACATCTTATAAACCATAAAAACTGGAATACACAGCCTGGGAAAAGTAAACCATGAAGCATTGATGGATTGATAGGTGTCGAAATGTTTGTACAGTTTAAAGGCAGTGGACACTATTGGTAATTACTCGAAATAATCGTTAGCATAAAAACTTACTTGGTAACGAGTAATGGGGAGAGGATGATAGTATAAAACATTGTGAGAAAAGAAACGGCCTTCTCTGAAGTGACATAGTTTTTGAGAAATTTAAAAAGGCTTCAGGCCTGAAGTCTTTTAGTATTTTTATCTGAAAGCACACAACTTTGTGTAACAAGGGTGTTTTTCTTTTATTTTGTCTTGCAACTTCGATGACCAATTGAGTCCAAATTTTCAAGGATTTGTTAATATGTGCATGAGATACACCAAGTGAGAACACTGATGTCTGACAACTACCAAAGGTATCCAATCTCATTCAGGACTCATTTATTTAACCCTGATATAATCATGGTACTATAACGAATGGTAATGAGCTCAACATTAACATCTTCTTAAAGACACTGGACACTATTGGTAATTGTCAAAGACCAGTTTTTCTCACTTGGTGTATCTCAACATATGCATTAAATAACAAACTTGTGAAAATTTGAGCTCAATTAGTCGTCGAAGTTGCAAGATAATAATAGGAAAAAAAACACCCTTGACACACAAAGTTGTGTGCTTTCCAGATGCTTGATTTCGAGACCTCGAAATCTAATTCTAAATCTGATGTTTCGAAATCAAACTCGTGGAAAATTACTTCTTTCTCGAAACCTACATTAATTCAAAGGGAGCCGTTTCTCACAATGTTTCATACCATCAACCTCCCATTACCAAGTAAGGTTTTATGCTAATAATTATTTTAATAAATTACCAATAGTGTCCACTGCCTTTAATACAATGCCCATACAAGCTTTCTGTACTTACTTTATTTCTTGACGTGATATCAGCTTGATTCTGTAGGATGATTGTACAGGTTGCCAGTTTGCCACTAGTTACTGCTGCATGTAGCACTGTATCACCAAGCTATTTGAAAACAAGAAAGTTATCGATACGTGGTTCAATAGTATCCTGACAATGACTAGAGCAAGCAAGGCGAAACATTGAGACCAATTAAGAACTCACTCCGTGGGGTAGCGAAGTTAATAACGATCCACTTAAGCTAAAGTTTAAGCCGATATTCTACCTTCAGCCCAGGTAGTTGTTAAAAAGCAGGACAGTTCTTTTCAGAACTGAAAAGTCTCCTGAATTCCGAAAAATCTACTCTGTGGTAGTAGAATAAAACAAGGCAAGTTCTCACAAGAATATAGTATATAGACACGAATGGTGTTACTACAAACCAATATATATATGTTGCTAAATCACCATGCAATGCCTCAAATCTCATATGGCTCAATAGTCATACATACATCAAGATCCAATTGAATAATGTATTGCCTCATCAAAAACTTTCATGGCAAGTTTTCCTTTTTGGGTAAAACATTATACATTATAGGTAAGTTGTGCAAGAATTAATCATTTTACAGCAAAACTAGAGTAATAGTATATCTTTACAGCCATCTTTGTTTTCGTGCGGTTCGCTCGAGCGGAATGGTATAAAAACAGCCAATGTTTGGATAAGGATATCGGCTGATGCTAAGCATAAGCATACAAAGCTTACCAAAAGCCTTGCAGTCTAAAAAGCCTGTAAATAATAAACACAAGTTATTTTCTCCTGAAGGCAATAAGAACATACTGATCGAAACGTTGAGTTGTTATAACCACCGGTTCTTTTCTGAACCAACACTACTAAAAGAAAAAAGTATATAATAATAGTAATAATATAGATTTATATGGCGAACTTATCCGGGAAACCCGATCAAAGCGCCTACACACAAAAGAAAAACAGTAGAAGCTAGCACACAAATGAGTTTTCAGTTTTTTCTTCATTATGTCCAGTGATGACGTTTGACGTAGTGTTGCAGGAAGCTTGTTCCAGAAGAAGAAGAGATATTGGTGAGACAAGGGCCCAATTTCATATTGCTGCTAACCACATAAATTTGCTTAGCATGAAATTTTTGCCTTGATAAAAAACAAGAATACCAACCAAATGTTCACGTGATTTTCAGGATAAGCAAACAACAGCTCGAACACCAGTAACAAGCAATATGCAACAAGTGGACATTTGGTTGGTAATCTTGTTTTTATCAAGGAAGAAATTTCATGCTCAGCAAATGTGTGTGCTTAGCAGCTCTATGAAATTGGGACAAGGTGTTACCCCAAACCTCTCCCAGGGAAATCATTACCATGCAATTCCACAAATAAGTTTCCTTGCACAAAACCTTACTGACCTGATTCTTAGTAAGAATATCAGCACCTCGATCAAGTAGTAGTTGACACATTTGATGATGTCCCTGTGTACAGGCTATGTGTAGCGCAGTATTACCATCCTGTGAATTGAAACCACACTCCATAGAGTTAAATATTTTAGAACTAGAGGGTTCACCGGTGATAATGCGTGCAATTTTTTTTTTTTTTAATGCGCGCCATTTTGTAAGATGAACTTTGTACGTGCAATGAATGTGAAATACACGTCGTGTGTGTTGATAAATACTCGCTATGTGATGCTGTTTTCTTAACTTAAAGCCATTATACACTTTCGGTAAACAGTATTGTCCAAGTCCCACACTTCGTGTATCACAACTTATATATAAACAACAAACCTGTGAAAATTTAGGCTCAATCGGTCATCGGAGTCGGGAGAAAATAACGGGAAAACCCACTCTTGTTTCCGCGCGTTTCGCTGTGTCATGACATGTGTTTAAAATAAATCCGTAATTCTCGCTAACGAGAATTTATATTGTTTTACCGTTTTCTCAAAAGGTAAAGCATTTCATGGACTAATATTTCAAGAGAAGTCTTTCACCATTACCTTCTGTAAACCCTGTAAATTATTTGTAAATCTGTGAACTTTTTTTTTTTTTTTCTGTACCGAAAGGGTCCAATGGCTTTAAGAAAATGGCCGCACACCGGAAAGCGTATCTATGCGTGTGCGCCTTCTAGTTCTGATACTCGACCAGTAAACCAGACTTAGAAGTGATGGATTGCCCATGATGTCATTGACCACCATCTTTGTAAATAATAATGCTCATATTTATTAGGTGGATGTTTTACTTATTTTTAGTGTGTATATTTCTGTCCTTTTAATCTTTGTAACAGTGTAATAATTGTTTTATTCTTACTATGCCAATGGAAGCTGAATTTCGGTATATTTATAATGCAGATGACAATAAAACATTCTAATTCTAATTTTAATTCAAATTCTAATCAATCTTTGTTGAAATGTGTACGTGTGAAAGGCTATCATTGGCTGAGAGTTGACACAGCACGTAATTTGCAAAGTTTTAATATGACGGTCGATGACACTGTATGTGCAATCCATTGGTTCAGTTATAGCAATTAGTCTACTCAATCAACTTAAAAGTGTGTGTACAGGAAGCATGAAGGGGAAAGAGTTTTAAACATGCATAGAACATTTATAAACAAATGTTCCATGATCATGGGTAAAAAACAACTCTGTAACAAAATGTGAGCGCTTTCACAGGGTTGTGGTGTGTTGTGGCCGAGCGATCTAGTTCACAGAACCAACGCTCTGTTGGTGAGCAGCATGAGAGTTGGGAAAGCATTGCATTCTACTATACAACCAGGGGTCGATTTCACACAGAGTTAAGACTTGAGTTGTATCTCGAGTTAGGATGAGTTACTCGTTAGGATGAGTTACTCGTCCTAACTTAGGATTAGCTAAACGTTTTTGATATCTCCTAGGACTAGTCCCAACTCTGGGGGGGGGGGGAGTGTTGCCATTTATTTATTTTTTTAAACTCCAGCCCCCCCCCCTCTCATCCAGACGTTAGTTTTGCAGCCTTTCCAACCATGATTTAATGATTACACTTACCTTATTACGTGCATTGACATCAGATCCTTTATCCAGTAATATACGACATGTGTTGATTTTACCACTGGAAACTGCAGAGTGCAGTGGTGTATTACACAACTGGAAATAAATTAAAAGTATTAATAGATTCAGCCCAAAACAGGGAGAGCGCAAGTATTCAGTCACAATACATCAATTAAAGAAATTATTAATTTAAATATACGCTAAACCGTCTGTGAAAATGAAATATTTGTTATCCAATTTTATTGTTTGGTCCACAAAATGTTCAATGAAAAGTAAAGTTGTGATTTAAAAGAACATCTAAGGTTTTCCAACAACCATAACAATGATTCCCTTCTAAAGAATGTGCTTTAAAGGCACAGGGGTGGATTTCACAAAGAGTTAGGACTCGTCTTATCTCGAGTTAGGACCAGTTACTCGTCCTAGCTTAGGACTGTCCATGCAATTTGTATATCTCCTAGGACTAGGCCTAAGTTAGGACTAGTCCTAACCCTTTGTGAAATCGACCCCTGGACACACACCTTTAGTAAATGTCAAAGAAAAGTATTCTCACTTGGGGTATCCCAACATGCATAAAACAAACAATCTGTGAAAGTTTTGACTCAATTGGTAAAGAAAAACATCCTTATTGTACAAATTTGTGTATTTTCTGATGCCTAATAAAATACTTTAGACCTGACATCTTTTGATAATTGAGTGAGAGAGGGAGCTGTTTCTCACAATGTGTTCATTATATTATCAACAGCTCTCCATTGCTCATCACCAAGTAAGTTTTTATGCTATAACATTTATCCTGAGTAATTACCAATAGAGTCCAGTGCCTTTACGAGAATTTTTTTTTTGTGTTAAATGTCAATTTCTCATATTGTATTCAAATTTCGGATTACTCTTCCTGCATAAGCCTTTTTGAGGTATGGCGGACGTGATACGCGCGCGTCACACGCCGCGACTGATGCCACGCTCACCATGTTCGCGGTCATTAGGTTTACGTGTAAACGCCGCGTCGCCTAAAATGCGCACTTCACTGAATAACATAAGTTCTATTTCTATGGTCAATACACACAAATTTACCACAACTTTACAGTGTTGTAGCATTGTGTTCGCCATATCTCAAAAAGGCTTATGGCGGTAACCACGCAAGTTCTTTGGCGATATCTGAGAAACCAATGGTTTACTTTGCCTTATATGCAGAATAATTGATGTTATAGTTACCTGATCCAATGCAAACGGACTAGCTCCTTCATTTATGAGTGTCTTACAAGTGTCCACATGGCCAGCAGTGGATGCCTCATGTAAAGCACTATGACCATGCTGTAAAAGACAAATCAGTCATCAAACACATTATCATACTAACCTAAGCGTTTATACAGTGTTCTTGCACAAAAAGGTACCACAATGCTTTACAACAATAATAAACAAGCAAACAATTAACAATACAAAGGAATGAGAATGAAACAAATAGCCTATAAGCAAAATAAGTATGGAAAAGCTGAGTTTAAAGACATTGGAAACAATTGGTAATTGTCAAAGACCAGTCTTCTCACTCGGTGTATCTCAACATATGCATAAAATAACAAACCTGTGAAAATTTGAGCTCGATTGGTCGTCGGAGTTGCGAGATAACTGAAAGAAAAAGCACCCTTGTCACACGAAGTTGTGTGCTTTCAGATGCTTGATTTCGAGACCTTAAATTCTAAACTTGAGGCCTCAAAATCAAATTCGTGGAAAATTACTTCTTTCTCGAAAACTATGTCACTTCAGAGGGAGCCGTTTCTCACAGTGTTTTATACCATCAACGGCTCCCCATTACTCGTTACCAAGTGAGGTTTTATGGTGATAATTATTTTGAGTAATTTACCAATAGTGTCCACTGCCATTAAAGGGATGTTTTGAAATCAGACAGTGAAATAGTATGCAGATTTGATTTCAAAGGTTTGGTACAGCTACATAAAAGCCGATGGAAGATGGTTTGGTGAGAATCCTTGTATCCGAGCTAGAACGAAGTGTTCGATTAGTCTGGTAAGGAGTGATAAGCTCAGTAAGGTATCAAAGAGGGAGCAGTTTCATTCACACAATTATTTGTGATGGACAGTATGATCACTAGAAAACACAGTTTATATGCCTCAGCGATGACTATAAACTGTGTATTTTACGATCGTGCGTCAAGATTTCCATCGCTCGACCATCGCGCGACCGACTATAAACTGGCCTTTACTGTACCTGGTTTTTAGCTGTGACATTAGCACCTGCTGCTATCAATGCTTGACAAACACCACTGCTTCCCCAAGAAGCTGCAGTTAACAAAGGGGTATCACCAAACTAAATCAAGATAGATGAGAATAACAATTATTTAGGAACCCTTTAATACGCACTTCCGTTCAATTCAATTCAATTCAATTCACATTTATTTCCACAGACACATTTCCACAAATTACAATACCATACTACAATGTAATGCATATATATATAAAAAAAAAACAGAAAAAGAAACAAAATTAGTGGGAAATACGTGTGTGGAGGGCAAGGCAAGGCCAAGAATATTGAAATCTTTATTGTGAAACTCAGCAAAATCAGTACAACTGTATAACATAGTAGTCTTCCTGCAACAGTCATGCCTGTGACTAACTATATTCAACCAAATAAATGTTGTGCCAATTTATACCAAATTCAATGGTAAAATATGAAGTAGCACCATTTGCAATTTAATGGGTCTCACTTCACAAACCCCCCCAGAATATCAAAATCAATCCGAATTCCAAGTACAATGTGATGAATTATAACAACTCAATGTGGAAAATTTAACTGATTAATTTACAGTTGATTCTAATGAAGGGACAGATCAGCCCGACCAGCAACAATTCCCATCAGGGGCCTTTCTCAAACCTAAGCCTAGGCTTCGCTCATCAGGCTTAGACTTGTGCGCTGTGCATGCAGTGGAAATCCAGCCTGCCGTCGATTTCACAAAACTCTTCCTAACTTAAGACTAATCTTAGGACGTAGGACGAGTCCCAACCCTGCACTATAGCATGCAGACCTTAAGATTAATCCTAAGTTAGGACAAGTAACTCGTCCTAACTCACGCTAAGACGAGTCCTAACTCTTTGTGAAATCAATGGCAGGGCCTCTAACTTGCTTTTTTGGAGCAGGGTGTATTAGCACATGAAGGCTGAGCCCGAGCCAGAGTTTGAGAAAGGTCCCTGGTGTGGTTAGTCTTGGTTCAAGACTCTCCTGGATTTGTCACAATAGGGCGTGCTATCATCCCCAATGCGCTATCAACCACAAACCTCTATTATCACAGCAGAGTCTTGGCACATTCGTTAAATCTCCCCCCAAAATCAGGGGGACACATAATGCGCACGCATACGTTTCCCGCAGAGCCCGCCCCTTAATTTTTGGGGAAGATTTAACGAATGTGCCAAGACTCTCCTGTGATAGTGGTTCTCGGGTGATAGCGGTTCGTGGTTGATAGCGCAATGGGGGTAATAGCGCGCCCTGTTGTGACAAATCCAAGAGAGTCTTGAACCAAGACTATGGTGTGGTTGGATAATCAGCCATTATATAACGGCTTTCCAACAGTCTTAATATTGTGCGTCAGAAGCTTAGCAGTACACAAGCCATTCAAAACTGTCAAATCTATTTAAAAAAGCATCTTTATATATGGCTGTCGAAACTGAGTTTCAATAACAAAATAATTTGTTAATGGCTAAAAACATTCCCGCATGGGTGGAAAAAAAGATTTTCAATCCCAAAAGGGAACTGGTGAAGTTTTTATACTCGGGACTCATTTATTCAATCATGATTGTAATCCTTGCACTAACAAATGAAAATGAACTCAACATTAACATCTTAGTTTAATTGTATATTTCTTATAAAAGTAGCATCAAGTAAAAAACAACAATGAAAAACTTCCGATACAGCTACGGCTAAATCGCATGAGTCTGCCCTTTTTCCAACACTGACAGATCTAGCCCTAGCTGTAGCCTTAAACCTGTGACACCTGGATCCATGTGCAAGGTTAAAAGACACTGGACACTATTGGTAATTGTCAAAGACAAGTCTTCTCACTTGCTGTATCTCAACATATGCATAAATAACAAACCTGTGATAATTTGAGCTCAATTGGTCGTCGAAGTTGCGATATAAAAATGAAATAAAAAAAACACCCTTGTCACACGAAGTTGTGTGCTTTCAGATAACTTGATTTCGAGACCTCAAATTCTAAACTTGAGGTCTCGAAATCAAATTTGTGGAAAATTACTTCTTTCTCGAAAGCTCTATCACTTCAGAGGGAGTCGTTTCTCACAATGTTTTATATTATAACACCCCTTGCAAGTATTCTGCCTGCTCATTGGTTTAGAGCGCGTCACATGACATGTCTTAGTTTTGCTAGACGACGGCCGTGTGATAGTGCGTCGGTTTACCATGCGCTAGTCTGAAGACTAGCACACGGCGCCGTGCGCTAGTCCGACAGACTAGCACACGGCGTGCAGTACCCAGATGTCCGTTGCGTGTACGAGGATGATAAATTAATAGTCTGTAACCATTTCGGATTGCACGACACACTACATGCAACGCAGTAAGTAAAAGTGTTTGCAATCTGTATTCGCGTCGTCCGTGGATTGTAGCATTCAGGTCTGTAACTTAATAATAATAGTACAGTATTTAGAAATGTTTGGGGTGTTATAAAACAAATATTGACTGCTTTTACTCGTGCAATGGTTAAAAACTATGACTCCCTCGGTGATCCCCGGAGCGTTCTATTTTCCCTCGGCTTCGCCTCGGGAAAATAGAACGCTCCGGGGATCACCTCGGAAGTCATAGTTTTAACCATAGCACTCGAAGCAGTCAATATTTGTATACTATCAACAGCTCTCCATTACTCAATAACAAGTAAATTTGTATGCAAACAATTATTTTGAGTAATTACCAATAGTGTCCACTGCCTTTAAAGACACTGGACACTATTGGTAATTGTCAAAGACAAGTTTTCTCATTTGGTGTATCTCAATATATGCATAAAATAACAAACCTGTGATAATTTGAGCTCAATTAGTCATCAAAGTTGCGAGATAATAATGAAGGAAAAAACACCATTGTCACACGAAGTTGTGTGCGTTTAGATGGTTGATTTTGAGACATCAAATTCTAAATCTAAGGTCTCAAAATAAAATTTGTGTAAAATAACTGCTTCTCGAAAACTCTGTTACTTCAGAGGGAGCCATTTCTCACAGTGTTTTATACTATCAACAGCTCTCCATTACTCGTTACCAAGTAAATTGTTATGCTAAAAATTATTTTGAGTAATTACCAATAGTGTCCACTGCCTTTAAAGACACTGGACACTACTGGTAATTGTCAAAGACAAGTCTTCTCACAATTGGTAAATCTCAACATAATATGCATAAAATAACAAACCTGTGATAATTTGAGCTCAATTGGTCATCAAAGTTGCGAGATAATAATGAAAGAAAAAACACCCTTGTCACATGAAGTTGAGTGCTTTGAGATGCTTGATTTTGAGACCTCAAATTTTAAATCTGAGGTCTCGATATAAAATTCGTGCAAAATTACTTCTTTCTCGAAAACCACGTTACTTCAGAGGGAGCAGTTTCTCACAATGATTTATACTAACAACCTCTCCCCATTACTCCTTACCAAGTAAGTTTTTATGCTAATAGTTATTTTGAGTAATTACCAATAGTGTCCACAACCTTTAAGTCATGTTGTAGTTAAGTTTTCTTTATTCAACTTCAACTTCATGAGATATAATTGTACCTGATCTGTCTGCTCTAGCAATTACTCCTTACCAAGTAAGTTTTTATGCTAATAGTTATTTTGAGTAATTACCAATAGTGTCCACAGCCTTTAAGTCTTGTTGTAGATAAGTTTTCTTTGTTCAATTCATGAGATATAACTGTACCTGATCTGTCTGCTCTAGCAATGCTGATACTTGTAGCATGGCTTTACAGATGTACACACGATCACTCTTAGCAGCATAGTGTAAAGGACTCCTTCCATTCTATATACAGCACAAACATACACAACATTCCTGGTTATAAAACCTGACATTGTTTAGAAACAAGTATTATGTTTTGGGAATTATTAGAGTGTATAAACAACCAAACTTCAGTAGCGCAACAAATGGCATTATTGATGTTCGTGCCCCCCTCCACTTTATGATAAGTGCACTGGGTTCTTTACGTGTGTTACACAACAGACAGGACCAACGGCTTTACGTCCCATCAGAAGGACGACGCATCATGATTAAGTGTCTTGCTTAAGGACACAGATGTCACGACTCACAGGGACTCGAACCCACTCTGCTGAACACAAGAGCTTGAATCCGATGTTCTTAACCGCTTGGCCATGACATGCTCTTAACCGCTAGGCCATGACACGCCACGGGGGCATCAGACCAAACAAAGAAATTTCACAAGTTTTTTTTTGCGAGAGGTGGGGGGGGGGGGCAGATCATCACCCAAGTGTGACCCCAATATTAGTAACTCACATACCTTGTCAACAGCATTTACCCCTGCACCTGCCTGGATTAGTATATCGCAGATAGCATCATAGCCACTACCAGCAGCATAGTGTAATGGAGTCCTGGCAAACTGAATATACAAATCAAAAGTATTACTTTAACCAAAGAAAAGCAAAATTTCAATCATTTTGAATATCGTTTCCCTTTTGTTCTTCTAATTTACATGCCAGTAATGTCAGTAAGAGTTGTTGTAAGAGTGTTCATAATCATTGTAATAATTTAGGAGGTGCTCATCCTTACTCGCAGCTAAGAGCCGAATTGCTAAGGGCGCGGCTACAATGTGTTCGAGGAAGCAAGCAAGCAAGGGCCCCTTTGGCAGCCAGCCACATCAAGCCATTATGACCGTGGAGCACAGCCTGAGATCGAAAGTGTTTTATTTTTCCCGAGGGAGAAAAACCTGATGGTCCGGAAAACCCTTTATGGGTGGCACAGCAGAGAAGCAATGCACAACTCAACTCACATATGGCCCTGGCCGGGTATCAAACCTGGGTCACCTTGGTGATCCAGAGGCGAGCGCTTTACTCACGCCAAACATGCCCCCTCAAATGAATGTCATCTCCTGAGGTTAGCACATCTGGGCCCAATTTCAAAGAGCTGCTAAGCTAAAAAAAATTGCTTAGCAGGAAATTTCTTTCTTGCTAAAAATAGGATTACCAACCAAATTTCCATTTGTTGCATATTGCTTGTTACTGGTATTCAGCTGTTGTTTGCACATCCTGAAAAAATACTTGGAAGTTTGGTTGGTAATCCTATTTTAATCAAGGAAGAAATTTCATGCAAAGCAAATTTTTGTGCTAAGCAGCTCTATGAAATTGGGCCCTTGTCTGACAGACACTATACATTGTAATGCTCTTGACAATGGCAAGAAACTAATCTCAAATTCACCAGACTTGGTTAAAAACATTGTATGACATTCATTTAAATGATTTCTCTATGAGCAAGGGTCTTGAACTATATTTAAAGGTGGTCACTGGAGCTCATTAAAAATAATTGACAATGTATCAGTGGTCTAGTTGGTTCTCTTAAAGGAACATTACAGAATTGGTTTTTGCTAACCAAACAGTTGCTGGCAGTGTAAGCACTTTAAGTAATCCACCATACATACATAAACTGACAAACCTGTAGATCCTTTGAGATCGATTGGCCATCTGGGTCACGAGAGAATAGTGGAAAAACGATTACAAATTTTGCATTGATTTGATGCCAAGATAAAAATGAATAAAACGCTCACTGAGCGATAAACTCGAAACGCGAAGTTAGATGTTTTATTTCTCATTAAATATGACATTTCAGACAGAAATATTTAAATGGATGTTTTTTACTATCATCATCATTAGACCATGTAAGTTTTATGTAAATCTGTGATCTTCATGATTTTTGTTTCTTACCAATTCTGTAACGTTCCTTTAATATAAAAGATTGAAAAACCACTTGTTTTGTCCGCCATACCACTCTTGCAAAGAGTCATTATGGTGGACAACTCTTTTGGAGTGAAAGGTGGATTATTCAACTCGATTTAGATTGAAATTCGTTCAAAATTCACTCAAAAAGAGTTACACTCGTACAAGAGAGTGAAGTTTTCACTCTTTTACATTAGGAGAGTATGACACTGCTCTAAAAATGCAAAGGTCTTTTGGTTAGAGTCCCACCTGAGTTATATATGCCTGTTATTTTTTTTCCACAGAACTTGAGAAAGCAGGCCTATACATTGCTTAACACACTTCAGTGTTTCGAGTAAAACCGAAATGAATATTATTCTAAAGATCCAGATGCAAAATTCGCTGGGAAAGTACTGAGTATACATTAAATGTTAAAATACGTACCAATAATTGTATATCCCTAGCATTGACGTTGGCTCCTTGTTGTATACAACGTCTGAGTTTATTTGTTTCTCCACTCATAGCTGCTGATAACAGACTCTCAGTAGCAGCACTCCCCATGGTGGGAGCCTATATTGACGTCCTATATATGCACCTTTGAAATATTGCAAAAGAGAAGAGACACAAATTAAAGAACAGTTCACATACACCCAGACAGTTTCTCTACTCCAATTGGTGGAGAGCGCGTCCATGGGGGTGTTTAAACCTTTGATAATGACCAGCTGGAGCTGTTTATAACAATTAAGCTGGCTTCGGCGTGTCGGTGTCGGACGCGCAAGTTTATAATGCGGAACGCGCAATTCATAGCTATTAGTAACAGCGCGTAATCTATTATTAAGCGCGCACGCGTAATCTTTTTCTAATTGCGTGCGTACACACAACCCACGCGCAACACTCTTCACAAAGTTTGTGAAACATATTTCAAACCTCGAATATTTGTCTTTTTTAAACTATTTTTAACAAAAGGGCATTTATAAATAGGAATAAAAGCGTAGTGACTCGTTTAAAACCTTGCTGGGTCGTTGCCAGGCGATAAAGGCCCTCGCTTTCGGCTCGGGCTTTTATTACACAGCATGCAACGACCCTGGCGGTTTTTAAACGGCCATGTAAAAACTCGTCTCTACACTTTCATTCTCTTATTTAATCAATCTCTTGGAGGGAATTTAACAAACGAGTCCTCAAAATCAGTCCTGGGGCAGTAAAACACACAAATAAACTTCCCCAATTAACAAATGTTCCTACAATTAATTGTTTGAATTTTTATTTTATGAAATCTAGTTGTGAAGCCAAGGACTTGCACTTTTGTTCCTAGAACCACTTACTTTCAGTTGTTCCGCACTTTGTTTTTTCTTGACCTAGTCATTGGTTTAGTTTTTGTATTAACTTAAGTTAATTAACTTCATTTGTTCATTTAAAGCCATTACACACTTTCGGTAAACAGTATTGTCCAAGTCCCACACTTCGTGTATCACAACTTATAATAAAACAACAAACCTGTGAAAATTTAGGCTCAATCGGTCATCGGAGTCGAGAGAAAATTTCGGGGAAAACCCACCCTTGTTTCCGCGCGTTTCGCCGTGTCATGACATGTGTTTAAAATAAATCCATAATTCTCGCTAACGAGAATTTTTATTGTTTTACCGTTTTCTCAAAAAGTAAAGCATTTCATGGAATAATATTTCAAGAGAAGTCTTTCACCATTACCTTCTGTAAACCCTGTAAATTATTTGTAAATCTGTGAACTTTTTTTTTTTTTCTGTACCGGAAGGGTCCAATGGCTTTAAGTTCATATGCAATTCTTAAAATAACATAATAATCACACCTCAAAGTGTATACTATTAGCAGTTAAAAATCATTGTTTTCAAGATGCAGAGATACGCTTGAATTATCAGTGAGACTTGCTTTAAAACTATGTGGCACTATCTGCAGCCAACATTACCCGGAACACTTGGGGCAAACCCTTTTAGGAAAAGTGTCTTAAAATTAATATGCCTATACTGCACCATGGTTTACCCCAAAGAGCAACCTAAAATCATACAACAATTTGATCTATGCCTAAACCAATGCTAGTATAGAATGAACAGTTCAACGACAGTTAAATGCTCTTCATACACTGTACATAGAGCAAGACAAAATGTATAAGTGACAATAGTTGCAACGCGTCGATGCTTCGACCCTCGCCGGAGCGTATATCAATTATTGCAACTAGACAAAAGCAATCTTCTTATAAACACTTACCAAATGTTGACATTGAAGTTCTTACTACTGGCAGAACTAAGTCAGAGGATAGTAGAACGACCCGTTGTCTGATTACAGTTTTCTGCATTCAAAACACTGAATTATTTATAAAGAAAGGGACGTTAACCGGTATTTTGAATGCACTTACTGTGTGCGTTAATGTGACAGGAAGTTGTGAATTAGTACACGATCTGAATCATCATGTACAGTTATAGGCAGGCAAGCCAACAATGAAATCCAAGCATCACTTAAAGGCTCTGGACACGTTTGGTAATTGTCAAGACCAGTATTCTCACTTGGTGTATCATAACAAACCTGTGTGAACACTTGAACTAATTGGTCGTTGAAGTAGCATGATGATAATGAAAGAAAAAACACCATTGTCCCCCAAACTCTGTGCTTTCAGATGCTTGATTTCGGGACCTCAAAATCTAATTCTGAGGTCTCGTTATCAAATTAAAATATTTTAGTGGAAAATTTACTTCTTTCTGGAAAACTCAGACTTCAGAGGGAGCCGTTTCTCACAATGTTTTATACTATCAACAGCTCTCCATTGCTTGTTACCAAAGTTAGTTTGTATGCTAATTTGGAGTTACTACCAATAGTGTCCAGTATACCTTTAAAGGCCCTGGACACGTTTGGTAAATTGTCAAAGACGAGTGTTCTCACAATTGGTGTATCCCAAATAATATGCATAATACAACAAATTTGTGAACATTTTAGCTCAATTGGTCATCGAATTTGAAGAGAATAATGAAAGAAAAACACACAATGTTGCATTACTTTGCTTTCAGATAGGCTAATAAAAGGCGAACAGCTTAAGTCTATTTGAGTGAAACCTCTTTCTCAAACATTTACGTTCAGAGTCAGCCGTTTATCACGTTTTATAACCAACTGCTCTCCATTGCTCGTTACCATAAAGGTTTTATGCTGGCAATATGTTAAGTAATTACCAATGGTGTCCAGGGCCTTTAATCTTAATACTGACACGCAACTAACTCTTCGAAAGTAGGGCCTACATGCACCAAGAGTACAGAAGAAAAAAAAATCACATTTTTGACAAAAGGTAACAATTACATTTGCCAGCAAGAAATGTTTATTCCTTTAAACTACATATCTAAACAGGATTAAACTAACATTACTAATTACTTAAAACTAAAAGTAAGACAACTTATTGTTAAAAACATGATCTTTGTTCTTATTAGATACTAGTTATTGTTTTTCTTTATTTAGTTATGGGTACATTGATGAGCATAATTGACTGTGCTTAAAGGAACACGTTGCCTTTACTTGGATCGGACGAGTTGGTCCATAAAAAGCGTTTGTAACCGGTTTTATTTTAAATAAAATGCATAATGGTTGGAAAGATGTTTTAAAAGTAGAATACAATGATCCACACGAATTTGCCTCAAAATTGCGTGGTTTTCCCTTTACTGTGCTTACTAACACGGTCGGCCATCGATGGGAATAACAAATTTTACTCCCATAAATGGCCGACCGTGTTAGTCGACGAGGTAAACGGAAAACCGTGCAATTTAGAGGCATGTTTGTGTGGATCATTGGAACATCTTTCTACCCATATGCATTTTATAAAAAACGGTAACTCGACCGATCCAAGTCAACGTGTTACTTTAAAGGATTTGGGTACCTTTTCAAAATGTCCCTAGATTTACATTAAACTTACAGGGTTTGAAGATAATGATAGTGGAAAGCTTCCCTTCAAATATTACTTAATGAGGTGCTGTAGTTTTTGAGAAATGAGTAAAACAATGTCATGAAAATACGTTTGTAAATTATTAAAATAATTTTCGTCTCATGAGACGAAAATTATTTTCATGACAATGTTTTACTCATTCCCAAAAACTACAGCACCTCAGCACGTAATATTTTTTGGGAAGCTTTCTACTATCATTATAGTCAAACTGTGTAAGTTTAGTGTAAATCTGTGGACATGATGTTTTTTGTCCTACAAAAGTTACATAGATCCTTTAAGTTCAGTTTGGCAAGTCCAATTAAGAACCATATTTCTCCATATTACTCCATACTTCAATAGAAACATTATTTCCTCTTTTCCCCCGCAAGATCTTTTGCAAAAGTTGTACTGTGCAATCGACCTTTAACTTAGAATCAAAACTCCTTAAAAGTCTTTGAACAGAGCATTCTCAAATTTCTTGAAGTGCAACACAAGTCAGGGGAAGCATTTTCTTTTAAGATTGATGTAAAAAAAAAAGTAAAACAATTGAATATTGTACTTCCTTTTCAACCAATTTGTTCTAGTCTTTCTGAAGATTTTAAAGTCACATTGTATTTCACAGTTATGTCTTCAAGTTAAAATATGATCAAACCAAAACTTGAAGTATAATTTAAGAAGGTATGGTTCAATTTTGAGAAACTGTTAATACAATAATCCGCTTCAGACACCACAGGAAAGATATTAAAGATTTTTACTTTGATATTAAAGGGTCTATGTACTTTTCGTAGGGAAAAAACACAATGTGCACAGATTTACTTTAAACTTACACAGTTTGAAGATAATGATAGTAGAAAGCTTCCCTGAAAATAATATTACTTGCTGAGGTGCTGTGTTTTTTGAGAAATGAGTAAAACAATGTCATGAAAATAATTTTCGTCTCAGTGATCATGAGACGAAAATTATTTTAGCATGTAAAAACATATTTTCATGACATCGTTTTACTCATTTCTCAAAAACTACAGCACCTCAGCAACTATTTAAGATGCTTTCTACTATCATTGTTTTTAAACGGTGTAAGTTTAATGCAAATCTGTGGACATTGTGTTTAGTGTTACAAAAAGTACCCAAATCCTTTAAAGCAAAACAAGTTCTAGTCATTGGATGACCAACTTATATATTTAGCGGTGTTTTATATAGAAGGATGGCATTTAATACGAATAAAAAGTAGGAGAAAAGATGTTAAAGGTATTAGATTATGTGATTATTTTTGTTACAAAGCTAAATCAATTACAAATTAAGGTATGAACTTAAAAGCACTTGACACCCTTGGTAATTGTCAAACTCTCATTTGGTGTATGGCAACATAGCCATAAAATAATAAAAAACTGAAAAATTTTGACTCAATTGTTCACCGAAGATGCAAGGGAATAATGAAAGAGTAACAAAAAAAAACCAATGAATTGGTGCACTAAACTTGTGTGCTTTCAGATGGGTTATAAACAGCTTCAGGCCTGATGTATAAAGGTGTTTTATTCGAGTGAGAAATTGCCTCTATTTCAAATACTACGTTAATTCAGAGGAAGCCGTTTCTCACAATGTTTTATACTATTAACAGGACCCACTGCTCGTTACCAGCTAAGTTGCTTATGCTAACGATTGTTTTGAGTAATTACCAATAGTGTCAAGTGCCTGAGATTGCTATACTTTGCTCAACATTGAAATAGCTTTTTACATGATTCTAATTGTGCCATTAGACCGTGCAAATCTTGCGCGAACCGTTCTGATACGTCAAACGAAGAACACATTTTTTTCTGAAAGCTTCGCTTGAAAATATAAATGAACAACAATACTCACCACACTTTTTATGAAATGAGTTTTGAGCCTTTAAAACAAATAATAAAATAATTTGTTAAAAAAAGATTGAAACAAAACTAAAACTCGTGGACAAGGAAGCTTAATTTTTTGTTTTTAACTTTTGTAAATCAAAACACCGTGGTTGAAACCACAATGACATAGACATGGCAGTTTGAATATAGACTATAGACTTTGTTTACAATAAGTGTGACCTTGTACATTCTTTGGGTATTCCGGCAGCCAAGATGTTGCACTGGTCGTATGGGAAAGTTGACACTTGGTGTCATAATTTCCACATAAATCCAAGAGTTATAAAAGTAAAAGCTATACAAGTTTTGAGATGTGCCCCTTTCATCATATCAAAAGGTTTTAAGAGTTGGACAGTGCAATCTCCATAAAATATGAGATTGTATGTTTTCTTCCATTAGGCTGTGTACAAATTGTGCCTGCAGGAAGTCCAGGCTCTATGGCTCTTGTTTTGTAAACATGTGATGTCACAGGTCACATCGTTTATAGCTGTACTGCATTAATACACAATATTACTTCAAGCGCATTCTTTAACAGCATATTTATATCAATCTATAAAAAGAGAACGTCGTAAACTTTCTATGGTATTTATGAATTCCCCACAAAAACTGATTAAGTTTACTTCGAGCTTGACTCAATGGTCATGTATTAAAATAAACAAACAGTAAGTAGGGAGAAAATAATAAAATCTGGTGCTACACTACGATTTAAAACAAGACCCCTTATAGTGTTTGTAAGAATTACTATATAGACCATTGAAACCTATCGACTATTTGTGTATCAATTTTAAAAGAAAGCAAACAAAATATCACAGCAAACAACTTTTGGTAACTATATATCTACATAGGATTATAGGATACAAACAATTGTCTTATAATAGCAATTCCGTTTGCTCTAATCAACATCAGTCCAGCAGAAATATTCATCCAATTTATTATACACCTTGAAAGAAGCTAAAGGTCGTTGTTAGCTAAGCAAGAGATAACAAAGTCTCATAAATGTCTTACTAAAATACACAGACTCGATTTATTTTTATGCAATACATAAGGGTCTCATGATTGTTATTAAAGACATTGGACACCTTTGGTAATTATCAAAGACCAGTCTTCTCATTTGGTGTATCTCAGCATATGCACAAAATAACAAACCTGTGAAAATTTGAACTTAATGGGTCGTGGAAGTTGCGAGATAGTAATGGAAGAAAAAACATCATTGTCACACAAGGTTGTGTGCTTTCAGATGCTTGATTTCGGTACCACAAAATCTAATACTGAGGTCTCGAAATCAAATTCAAAATATTTTCGTGGAAAATTACTTCTTTCTTAAAAACTGCATTACTTCAGAGGGAGCCGTTTCTCACAATGTTTTATACTATCAACAGCTCCCCATTGCTCGTTGCGAAGTCAGTTGTTATGCTAACAATTATTTTGAGTAAGTACCAGCAGTGTCCAGTGCCTTTAACTCTATAAACTAATTTAATTTTGTATTTTATAGCTTTCAATCTACAATACATCTGTATGACAAGGCTGCAAATGCGTTAATGTTTAAACCAATATATACAACTATAATCCCTAACATTAAGTAATTCACACAGTATATTGCTTAAAGCCATTGGACCCTTTCGGTAAACAGTGTTGTCCAAGGCCTACACTTTGTGTACCACAACTTCTATATCAAATAACAAACCTGTGAAAATTTAGGCTCAATCGGTCATCGGAGTCGGGAGAAAACAACGGAAAAACCCACCCTTGTTTCCGCGCGTTTCGCCGTGTCATGACATGTGTTTAAAATAAATCCGTAATTCTCGTTAACGAGAATTTATATTGTTTTGCTGTTATCTCAAAAAGTAAAGCATTTCATGGAATAATATTTCAAGAGAAGTCTTTCACCATTGCCTTCTGTAAACCCTGTAAGTTATTTAAATCTGTGAACTTTTATTTTTTTTCTGAACCGAAAGGGTCCAAAGGCTTTCAAGACCATAGCTACCAATAACCATTTACGATTAAGTATTTTACTATCTAGCAGGAAGTTAAGATACAAACATTAATCATTAAGAAGAAAAAAATCATATCAATTCAATATTTATCTTTTCGCTCTAGTTCCAGTGGACCACAAGAAATATTACAGTTCAGAAGATTATAAAGCATGTACATAATTTTAGAATTTGAAAGAAAACTAAAACAACATCTCACAACACAGACTGGAGTAATGTTGTTTTATCTTACTAACTGTTGTTTTCACCATTGTCACCGATTTGGGTGGAGGATGTCACAGAGAGATCTGCCGCAGATTTAACGAAACGCTAGGATTAATCCCATCTCGAGTTAGGACGAGTAACCCGTCCTAACTTAGGATGGGTTCAATGCGTCCTAACATCTATAGATACGAAACTTAACTCGTCCCAAGTCCTAAAGATTAATCCTAAGTTAGGAAGAGTTTGGTAAAACCGACGGCAGCCTATATCTGGTAAAACTCTGCGTATTTGCGCAGTGAGACACTGATCAAAACTTTGTTTAATTTTTTAAGGATTTTTTTTTCTTTCTTTTTTAATGCATAGTAATCATAATGCACTCGTTTAACTTTCTGTACAAAACCATCAGATGCTTATTTCAGTCCAGTTGATATTTGATGAGCTATTGTGGGTTTATACCAAACTACGCTATACACAGGCTTGATTTAATGTATACTTTGGAAGATACAAATGGATTCATGTTTAAACCAATACGTACAAATGTAAAGGTTAAAAATGTATAGTTATTCAAACCACGCTATACACAGGCTTCATTTAATTGTATGCATATATACATTTTGAAAATACCACATCTCAAAAAACTGACATGATTGTTATCAAAACTAAAAAAATCTTCTTATTTTGGATTTCCATAGCTTTCAATCTACAGATGTATAGACCGATCCGACGCGCACCGGGCGCGCAAGTGTTTTGCACCGCGCGCCATTGCTGGGTTACACATGTGCCAAGTTTTGTGCACACAGACATAATGAAATCATGTTTCTTTTTACTATTTATTGAAATTAAATGTTTTCCTCAACGAATAACACAATTTCCTTAACAGGACATCATGATATACCAATGTAGATCACTGACCACAATAATTTACAACAAAATATAAGCCGAATCATCTTGAAAAAGGTGCTTGTCTTAGGCGAGTTAGGGGTCAAAGACGCGGAAACTGCATAAAAGTAGCTAAAATGCGGTACATCGGCAAGGTATTTTGTCAGAATTTCAGTATTTTACTTTCTGCTTAATTTTAAAAATTTATCAAGAATGTAGTACGTTGTTATATCAAGCAGCCATATCAACGACATTTCATAGATTATCAAGGAAGACATTCAATTCCCATAAAAAGTGAAAAGGAAAACGATTTTCTCGTGTCTTTGTGCACAAAACTAGGCACAAAGACACCCCAGCAATGACGCGCAGCGCACGGCGGCGCCCAGCACTTGCGCGCCTGGATCGGTCTATAGGGTAAGCCTGCTAATGGATTAATGTTTTAACCAAAACGTACAAATATAAAGCTTAAAAATGTATAGTTATTCAAACTACGCTATACACAGGCTTGATTTAATGTATACTTTGGAAGATACAAATGGATTAATGTTTAAACCAATACGTACAAATATAAAGGTTAGAAACGTATAGTTATTCAAACTACGCTATACACAGGCTTGATTTAATTGAATACCTATATACATTTGGAAAATACCACATCTCAAAAAACTGATATGATTGTTATCAAAACTAAAACATCTTCTTATTTTGGATTTCCATAGCTTTCAATCTACAGATGTATACGCTGAGCCTGCAAATGGATAAATGTTTAAACCAATACATACAAAAATAAAGCTTAAAAATGTGTAGTTATTCACACAGAAGTATAGAGAGACTAGCTATTAATAAACATTGATGAGCAATATTTGTGCATACAATGTCTACATGGCACAATTTAATTGAAGGCATTTTGTTTTAGAAGGCAAATTCACGTTCGAATTGTCAAGACAAAACCAAGCTGATTTAAAATTAAAATTAACCAGGAGTGTCAATATCTGTTTACATCAACGAATATTAAATAACAGATATTGATCAAACACAAATGTGTTGTAAGTCATGTTTGTTTGTTGTTGTTTTTCTGGTCTTGGCTGGGTCATGGTCCTTAAGATCTTGCAATGTGGGAATCTCAAAATATTTCCTTGAGAAAGCCAATTCCTTTGGAATCTAAACTAAATGCCATCCAGCATTGAAAACATTTATTTATGCAGCATAGTTTACATAACAATCAATATGTTATGTGTAAGTTACTGCTAGATTTGAAGTCACTCATTGCATGATCGATATAAAGTGCAGTCATGAAAAAAAGAATTACAGTTTTGTTTAGAAGGATCTTAAGTGAACACGCTGTTTGTATTGAGCCATTTACCTAACGTCATCATCAGAAAAGTCTTGAATGCGCCATACTGGTGGGCAATTTCACTGTGCGTTTTTATATATAACTCTATGCTGTGCGTTGTGCTGTGAAGTGGGCATTTTAGGCGACGCAGCGTTAATACACGTAAACTAAACACATAGATATATTCTATATCTATGAGGAAGTTCGAGTGAGGCACTATAGTCGACTATAGTCGACCATCGGTTGAATTTGCATGGTACCCAGGATGTATTTAATGCATAGGTAACCATGGAACATTGACCAGTGGTTGACAAATGGTCGTACTCGAACTTGCTCTATGACTAAACCTAACTGCCCACCAACATGGTGAGTGTGGCATCATTCGCCCCGCGTGACGCAATAAAATCAAAACGCTACTGCTCAAAAAATCATCTCTTGCTACTCATTCTGTGTGCACAAAAGCTATTCAGTCAAGATATTTTGCTATGCAAACCTGCTGGATGAAACCAATCCCGGATGTATTTTACTAAATCAAAAAATAAAAACTCTTTCAAACAATTTAAAACCCCATTTTAATAGGGCAAATTTATATGTTAGGAAATAAAGTAATCCCCCTAAACTAAACCACACCAATGTTTTGGGATGCCTTTTAGGGTCCTTAAACACAATTGGGATGTATGTAACAGTGAACAAAAAGCAGGTGAACTGCATAATCTAAGATGGCCGTCTTAAATAGTACACATTTTTGGAAAAGTGATATATCAGCCAAATAACATTTTAAAACATGATTAGAAATGTTTTTTTTTTTTTTTTTTTCTCGTATATTTGCTATCATTCTTTAAATCCAAGATGGCGGCCAATTTAGCCGGCAACCATGAAAAACTGCTACCTTAAATGAATAGGCTAGACATTTTTTTCTATCTTGTAACATTTCGCTCTACAAACTCAACAATGTCATTCCTTCCAATACGCCTCAGACTAGATGACAAAGTGTTGAAAGCCGCCTCTCCAAATGCTCCAAACCCTTGCTTCCACCGAACTAACATGCAGAATATCTGGTCACGAACATCACCTGCATTGTCATGTCTGATTGCGTACAAGTCGCCACGGCGGAGGCCTAAATATGTGGCTAAACGTACCCAATCTGCTCCCAGTTGTTCTGCTACTTCTAGAAATAGTACCTGAGTTTCAATATCCGTCTGCAAACAAAAATCACAATACATGTCACCCTTAGGTACTTGTTGTAACACATGTCCACAGATTTACAATAAACTTACACCGTTTGAAGATAATGATAGTAGAAAGCTTTAAAATATTGGTTACTGGGGTCCTGTCGTTTTTGAGAAATGAGTAAAAACAATGTTACGAAAATACGTTTTGTCAAAGACCAGGGGCTTTATTCATGAAGCCCTCGTAAATCGGTCACTTACATGGCTCTAAGTAAGACTTTAGTAAGACTTTAGTAAGCCATTACGTGTTATTCACGAAGCATTCGTATCGCTTTAGTACCGCGTTACTTACTAAACCTCTCGTACACCTTCTAACGAGTAATACAGTGACTGGACTGGCTACGGTCACTTAGAAGATATTTGTCACCCTGCAAACAAGGAGAGCCAGACTAAAGCAAGGAGGAAAACCGTTGTCCCGCAACGCGAGGAGGAGGCAAAGGGGAATCATTGGAAGGCGAAGTTTCTCGCCTGCTGAGATAGTGAAGTTAGTTGACCTTGTTGCATTGAATTGGTAGGTGCTTAACAACAAATTTTCAGATGTTGTAACGCTGAAGAGAAAGGCCGACACCTGGGCAAATCGCGGAGAATCAACTGTGTTGGAAAAGTCCTCAGAACTACCAAAGTGGTTCATCACAAATGGGATGACATTCAGAGATTTCGCAAGCTTTCACACGACGCAAACATGCAATGAGAGTACAAAATGTAGTTGGTTACCCCTAAACTAAAAATATACAATAAATAAATAAACGAAGTAAATAAAGTAAATGAAGTAAATACTACAAAGCAACTCGTTCGCACCTTTGTAACCTCCCGACTTGACATGGGAAACTCTCTCCTCTATGGGCTGCATAATAATCAAATTTATCAGTGTCTCGCCTTCAAAATATTGCCGTCAGAATTGTACCCCGGTCCAACACTAGAGTCACATCACACCTATCCTACAAGATCTACATTGGCTACCCATTAAGGATATAATCATCTTCAAGATCCTTGTGTATGTCTATTGCTCATTATTATCAAAGGCACTTTATCACCATATCTCTCAGAAGGACTCCAACCCCATACTTCCAACCGCCAGTCTATATGCGATCTAATAACAAACATCTTTTAAAAAACCCTGACCAAAACATCATGGGGTGAAAGATCAATTACTTGTGCTGCTCCTTCATTAAGGAACGACTTGCCGGATCATGTTAAACTTTCTCCATCAATAGCTTTGTTCAAAACTTCCCTCAAGCCTCATCTAATGAGGACTTCATAACTTTTTCCTGTTTATTGTGTCACTGCGCCATTAGCATATTTAGATGGATACCCGCGCATTATAAATGCCCACTATTATTATTACTATTAACTAAATAAATAAACATAAATAATTATTTAATGATGAAATAAAATAACAAAATCACGAAAAATTTACTAAAAAGTGAGAAAAAATAGGTTAGTAAATTCTCAAAAATTTTGAGAAAGTTTGAGCAAATGTCGCAAGGATTGTAGAACATATTAAAAGTTGTTGTAATTGACATAAAGCTGTTGAAAGGAATGTTGAAAAAGGGCTTAAGAAAACGCTACGAAGCAGAAAACACCCCACGTAGCACTAATAAGGACTTACGCACTCGATTGAAGTTACGAGTGCTTCGTGAATATGACGCAACTCGCTAAGAACGAACTAGTAACACGTAAGTGCTTACTAAGGCCTAAGAAGGATTCATGAATAAGGCCCCAGTTTCTCACATGGTGTACATTAAGGTCACCTGGAAGTTGTATTTTGTCAAAATAAAGCTTTTGTCACTAAAATATGTGTTTTGATGAGTGGAATATGAATAAACAACTAAGGTTTACATAAATTAGTTTCCATGTTATCTACAAATTTGAAAAAAAGCCCGACCCGAGAGGGCGCTGTATGTGACGTCAATCGAGGCGCAAAGAATCGCATGCAGTACCAACACAGCATAGTGACGCTTGGCGCAAGCTAAAAACATGCCCTCAAAGTTGAAACAATACCTGATTTTTTCACGTTAGGCAAATGCTCCTTTAGGTTTGTTACGTCTTTCAGGTACCTTCTTCGACTTCCCCACTAGCTGGAAAAATTATTGTGATGGCGTCATGTTTTAGAAAAGAACTTTTCTCTTCATGTCAAAATGTGTAGTGTATTCCGGATTCTCGAAGTGTTTGCCGCACAGCGCTGGAACCGGACAACTTGGCAAACTGACACCATCTGTTTTGCTGCATCCAGCAGCAATACACCTGGTTGACATTGCCGGAAAAATGCAAGAAAAAAACTTTTTCAAACGTACAAACTCACGTCCAGGACTTGAATGTACCTGCACGTACGTGTGTTCGATGTTCGATCGAGGAAAAGTCTTCCTCGATTGACGTCACAAAAGGGTAGGCGGAGTCACCCCCACACAACTTTATTTAATTTGTTAAACATATAAATCGTCAAAAACAATTACTCAAAAAATTGTTTTATTGTTCAGGAACATATACTCTAATGTTTGAAGGGGGAAAAAAATATATATTTCCAGGTGCCTTTAACATATGCATTAAATAACAACCCTGTGAAAACTTGAGCTCAATTGGTCAGCGAAAGTGCGAGATTGAGAGAAGAAAACACCATTGTCACACGAAGTTGTGTGCTTTCAGATGCTTGATTTCAAGATCTCGAATTCTAAATCTGAAGTCTCGAAATCAAATTCGCGAAAAATTACTTCTTTCTCGAAAACCACGTCAATTCAGAGGGAGCCGTTTCTCGTTACCAAGTGAGTTTTTATGCTAATAATTATTTTGAGTAGTGACCAATAGTGTCCACTGCCTTTGAGCACTTTCCACTAAACTAGTACAGTAACAATTATGTAAGAGAAACAGTTTCACTAGATATTGTGGTCAACAATAAACCTGACTATTATGTTCAACAAAAAACTGGATCACCACTTTTCAAAATGCTCTTTGTGAAAATTCGGTACATTTTGAGCAAGAAGTGTAGTTACAATTTAATCAATAGAACAAAACTGTGTACCCACAGTATTAGAATACCTAAAGATTTATATGTATTTACCAGTGGCAGACGGTTGGGAAACGGCAAGATTGGTTCAGGCTCATCATCTGCTATTTTATTGATTGAAGATCCAGTCGAGAGGTAAAGACAGAAAAATTAGAAACAATTTTAAATTAGAATGATTGATAAATTTAACATTTGATGAAAAATAATTTCCAATAACTTGAACTTTAAACTAAAATGGTTGACAGGGAAATATTTGCTGAAGAATAACTTAAAATAACTTAAAATTATAATAGTTGATAGGTTAAACAAAAATTTGTCGAATATCAGGACCAGAGATGCCATTGAGTTAAGCATGTTTACGTCAGGGTAAAACGGTTTGATGAGCACAAATGAACTAAGTTCCAAGTTAATTAAACCTATCCCAAAAAGTCAAGCCAACACTTGGTTAATGAGTCTGATACATAAAATTAATATAGGGCCTAATTAATAGGATATGAAACAAACCCTGCTCTTATGATAATTTTTAAAACTTGATGTGGGGTTGCTATTTTTTAATATTTTTTTTTCCTTGCCTGTAAAAGCTTCTTTTAAAATTTGGAAAGTTACCTTTAATCATTTTGTTTAACCACTTCATGTCGGTTAACCTAATAAGATGCCAAAATATTTTCAAACTGGCTTACTTTGGGCGCTTATAAGTTCCCCGAACAACTCCGGGCGTTGTCTATTCCCCGCGACTGCACTTTGAATTGCTCCCTTTATAGCAGAACAACAACAAAAGATTATCTGTTATACTTTGTATTTGAGGAAGGAAAAAATAGCAACACGCAAGACAGTGCAACATCAATATAAAATGGTTGTATAATCTACAGAAAATGTGATGTCTTGACAGAGAGGCAGAGCAGGTTTAAACTGTTGCAAACATTATAAAACAAAGAGATTTTGTTTGTCAAATATTAAAGTAACCTGGAAGAGGTATGTTGTCAAAATAAAGCCTTTGTCACTAAAATATGTGTTTTGATGGGGGGAATATGAATAAACAGTTAACTAAGGTTCTAAAAATTTAGTTTCCATTTTATTAACAAAATTAAAAGTTGGCCCGACCCGAGAGGACGCTGTTCATGACGTCAATCGAGGCGCGATGTTTGAAGCGCGACGGCGCGAAGTGTTTGCTGCACAGCGCTGGAAAAGATGTCGGACCGGACCACTTTGCAAACTGACCCCATTTTAAGTTGTTTTGCTGCCTCCAGCAGCAATACACTAGCAGCAATACACCTGGTCGACATTGCCGGGAAAATGCAAGAAATAAACCTTTTTTGAAACGTACAAACTCACGACTAGGACTTGCATGTACTTGCACGTACGTGTGTTTGATGTTCGATCGAGGCAAAGTCTGCCTCGATTGACGTCACAAAATGGGTAGGCGGAGTGACCCCCTCACAACTTTATAGATTTTTTAAACATATAAATCGTTACAAACAATTACTCAAAAAATTATGTTATTGTTCATTAACATAAACTCTAATGTTTGAAGAAAAACAAATCTATTTCCAGGTGACTTTAACACAACACGTGTTTCCCTTTTCCATACAAATAAAACATTCTTTTCTTAAATTTATTGACTTGAATACCTATTGTTGAATAATGGTGAATCTGTTATACTCACATCGACTTCAATATTTGGTAAATGAAGAGTATTATTACCACTCCCACTGGTATGGAGTTCGTCAGGCTGTAAAGTCCAAAAAGTAGTAATCCTCTAACTGTATCATTTGTAATTATCATTATTCAATAAATGTTAAATTTGCATCAGGGATTGTAAGCGTATTCTGAGGGATGGAAACCATATCTTAAGCGTTAGATTTAAAGCGTAGGGGGAAAATGGAAGTGTATCTGTTCTGAATAATTGTATTAAGCAAAAAGTAAAAACTTTGCTTCTGTTGGTAGTACGGCTGGAAGTAAAAAAAAAATCAAAAGATCTTGTGATTTATCCGAACCACCTTTTGGTTCGAATAAATCACGTGACCTTCGCCATTTGAAAAAAAATCTTGCAAACTGATCAATTGGATGACTTTGTTAAGAACCGTTCTTCTTCATTAGGAGTCATGTTTTGGTAAAACAAAATTGGCACATATAGCCTAACGAAGCCGGTGTGTCCCTTTAAATAAAAGCAGTTATTACCATTCGATTGCGTGCTTCCGGAGGCCTCCGAGCATCACGGATCTGGATCAAGTTGTTATTTCCCATTTGATTCTGAAATATGCATGGAAGAGGAATACAATCGAGAACCATTAAAGACAGTGGACACTATTGGTAATATTGTCAAAGACCAGTCTTCTCACTTGATGTATCTCAACATATGCACAAATCAACAAACCTGTGAAAATTTTAACTCAATTGGTCGTCGAAGTTGCGAGATAATAATGAAAGAAAAAACACCTTTGCCAAACGAAGTTGTGTGCTTTCAAATGCTTGATTTCGAGACCTCAAATTCTAAACTTGAGGTCTCAAAATCAAATTCGTCGAAAATTACTTTTCTCGAAACTACTTTACTTCAGGGGAGCCGTTTTTCACAATGTTTTAAACTATTAACAGCTCCCCATTACTAGTTACCAAGTAAGGTTTTATGCTAATAATTACTTTGAGTAATTACCAATAGTGTCCACTGCCTTTAAAATGACTGTGTAATGTCGAACATAATCGAGAGGTTACAAAACTCAGTAGAGTGGCACACAAATTTACAAACAAGTTTACTTAGGTCGGTCAAGTCAATGGCTACTACTATGCAATCTTCATTTACTGCAAACTCAACATAAACTCTCTTATGTAAACACTAACAACAAACAACAGTTCTTAAGAGTCAGTTCAGGTAAATAGTTGACATACTTGCTCACGGTCAAAAACTGAATTTTTTTTATACTTTGTTGGTGGAAGGGCCTTGGGGTGCAAGTAAACAAAATTGCATTTTCAATTCTATATATAGCCCGTTGCCATGGTTACGGCTCATTTTGTTTTTTGGCCATTTTAGGCCGATTTTGGGGTCTGAAAAACTGGTTTTTAGCTCATATTTACAACTCCACCCAACCAAAATGCAACATTATTTCAAAAAACCTTTTATATCACTACAAAGTATCATCCTTGGCCTTTCTTGAGATAAAAAATTATTGCTTTAAAAACACCCTTGTGCTATTTTTGCATTATGCATTACAGTATGTTTTTAGAACTTGCAAAATCAACATTTTTACCCTATTTTTGGACCCCAAAATGTCAACTTGCCAGGGGTCTCAGAAAATTTCCCTTTCGGCTGTGATTAGGGCAAACAGTGGTCTTTCCATATCTGGTGTCAAAAACTTGGGCAATCGTATCCTGTTGTGACAGCACTGCCTCAAAAATAGACTTTTTTCCCCAAAACATGAAAAATGCCTTTTTAAGGGTCTTTTCACATAATATCGAAATACGTGTCCACGGTAAAAAAAAGAAAAGAATATTTTTCATTTTTTTGTGGATGGTAGGATGGTAGGGACTTGGGGTCCAAATAAACAGCATTTACATTTCAAATCATAATATAACACGTTGCCATGGTAACAGTTCATTTGTGTTTAGGCCACTTTAGGCTGATCTTGGGGAATGAAAAACTGTTTTTTTACTTAATATTTACAACTCCACCCCACCAAAAAAAAAAATTATTTCATAAAACCTTTTACATCACTACAAAGTATCATCCTTAGCTTTACTTGAGACAAAAAAATATTGCTATAAACTTCCCCCTTGTGCTATTTTTAGAACGTGCATTAGAGTATGTTTTTAGAACGTGCAAAATCAACATTTTTACCATATTTTTTGCCCTCAAAATTTCATTTTTTTCAGGGGTCTCAGAATATTTTCCTTTCGGTTTTGATCAGGGCCAAAATTTGTCTTTTTTATTTTCTGGTAAGAAAAACTTGGCAAGTGTATCCTGATGTTAACAGTACTGTCTCAAAAATAGACTTTTTTCCTCAAACAGAAAAATGCATTTTGAATTGTTTCTTCTTCATATTGAATTTCTAACATTAAAAAGTAATAATTCTTTCAATCTTGCAGCTTTTCCTTAGCACTAGTGGATTACCCAACATTGATCAGGAACTGTTGATGACCTTAATTTTACAATTTGCCCGGCCCAGCCCCAATCATATTTCTTGACATTGCATAAAACAATGTTTTGTGAATAGCGCCTCTTTTTGTGAAAGTGTTCGGTTGTTATTGGTGTTTTCATGTCTTCTGGGTAGAAACACTGTGTTTATTGTATCCTGTTGTGACTGATCATGCCTTAAGTATAGTAATTTTTCCAAAAACAATGCATGCTTGTTAAAAATCTGGCACTGTTTCCATGCCCTTTGAGTAATGAATACAAAGTTTTTATTTAAACATAATGGTATCCAACCAAACCATAACCAATGCTTTGCACTGAGAGTTCTTGATTTGGCTACTTTACCTATTGTACAGGTATGATTCCCATTGCAAGTAGAGTGCGATGAGCATTCTTTACAAGTTGTCTTTAATACAGGGCCTACTCTCCTTGGTCCCTGCCAGCTACCAAATGTAAAACTTTTCTTAGAGATAGAGATCATAAACAATGTAGTTTCTGTGCTTGCGGCAGATGGTTTGGAGCATCCAATCATGTCCAACACAAACGTGGGAAATTAAAAAGCAGGCTTAAAAGTGTTGGAAAAGTTTGCCAAGATCTGATTAAAAACAATGATACTAACGATTTGCAAGATGAGCGTAAGAGATTATTTAAAAGGAACACGTTGCCTGGGATCGGTTAAGTTGGTCTTTGAAATGCGTTTGTAACGGTTTGTTTTAAAATGCATGGTTAGAAAGATGTTTTTGAGTGATACTTGTGTGGATCATTATATTCTACTTTTAAAATATCTTTCTAATCATATGCATTTTTTAATAAACGTTTACAAACGCTTTTCAAATACCAACTCGACCGATCCAAGGCAACGTGTTCCTTTAATGAAACAACATTGAAAGAAGTTGTAAAAACTTGCACCTGCTGAACATAAATAAGTAAGATGCATTTGCAGTGACAAAAGTCTATTCAGGCTAGTTTGATATTTTTTCCATTCACTATCTTACTAATTCATAATTATTATATATGTCTCTGAGAACGATCAACAAAAAACATTGAATTGTTTATCACGTTAAATAAACTAACTCTTTTATTGTTTGCAACAGTACAATTGAAAGGAACCCCACCATAGATGGGGGAACTGCTTACAGAAGGCCAAAGCAGGTGATGGCAATTTAGCCCTTTAGTCCCTGCACCGCCCGAGTTTGCTGAAATCCAATTTCTCAAGAGTCTTGCAGTAAATTACTGGAATCATAGTTCAAATTTTAAAAGATAGCCATGGTTAATGTGTATGCACAATTTTTAACCCTTTCGGTAATATTTGTATAAAAGTACTCATGGGAACAATAAATGCCTCTCGTTAAACGGCTACGGTAATTTTTATGGCGAATATTTTTGTGCACGGATAAAATGAACACAATAGCTTTTCAAGGCTTTTTTCTGGCTCAATGCTCATACTGATTAAATGCGAAGGCGTTAATTTTTGACAATATCATAAATGATGAACAGTTTCCTGTTTACTAATGAGCGTTTTATTTTTCGTAAGAGCTAAATTATTTCATTATCATTAGCTTCGACAAGTCAACTGTGAAGGGAGAATTAATAACGAACTATAACAACTAGATATATTAACAAATGCGTAGACCTACTAATGACTATCGAGTTTTCTTTTGATGTTCCTTTTTTTCTACAAACACAAGCTAGCGAGGTTTCCTCGTACCGCATACAGTGTATCGCTATAATGCGGCTGGGCGGTACAGCGGCTAAATGGTTAGATACTTTGGATACAGTACTTTTAGAGCCTCTTTGTTCTGATTAGGATGATAATGTTTAGTTTGGTAGCGGGCAGGGGACCAAGAAGACTGTTATAAGGCCATGTAAAGACAAGAACAGTAAAGATTGCTCATCGCACTACTTCTCTTCTTGCAATGTGAATCATACCTGTACAACTAGGTAAAGTAGTTATGACAAAACAAGAACTCAGTGGCTTAAAGAGCATGGAAACAGTGCCATATTCTTTTAACAAGCATGCTCGTTTTTGTTTTTTATCAATTCAAACTAAGGGATAACTTCAAAATGCATTTTTATTGTTTTTGGAAAAATTACCATTTTTGAGGCAGAAGTGTCACAACAGGATACAATAAACCAAAGTGTTTCTCCCCAGTAGACATGCAAACCATAATGATAGCCCATCAAAACAAAAAGGGAAATATTCCGAGAACCAATAAAACATTAAAGACAGTACAAACTTTCTTGATGTGCAAGGGGAATTAAAAAATGTGACTTTCAAAAAAGAGGCGCTGTTCACAAAACTGTTATTTTATTTTATGCAATGTCAAGAAATATGATTGGGCCAGGGCCGGGGTGGGGCAAATTATAAGATTTAGGTCATCAACAAGTCCTGATCAATGTTTGGTAATGCACTAAACCTACAAAGTGCTTATAAAAGCTGCCAGATTGATGGAATTATAGCTAACTTCTTCATGTTATAAATTCAAAATGAAACAAATATTTCAATATGCATTTCTCTATGTTTTCGGGGAAAAGGGTCTATTTTTGAGACAGTTCTGTTACATCAGGATACAATTGCCCGAGTTTTTCTTACCAGAAATAAAAAGACAAATTATGGCCCTTATCAAAACCGAAAGGAAAATATTCTGAGACCCCTGAAAAAATGGAATTTTGAGGGCGAAAAAATTTGGTAAAAATGTTGATTTTGCAAGTTCTAAAAACATACTGTAATGCACGTTCTTAAAATAGCACAAGGGTGAAGTTTATAGCAATATTTTTTTTGTCTCAAGTAAAGCCAAGGATGATACTTTGTAGTGATGTAAAAGGTTTTATGAAATAATTTTGTTTTTTGGTGGGGAGGAGTTGTAAATATTAACTTAAAAAAACAGTTTTTCATTCCCCCAATATCGGCCCAAAGTGGCCTAAACACAAATGAACTGTTACCATGGCAACGTGTTATATTATGATTTGAAATGTAAATGTTGTTTGTTTGCACCCCAAGTCCCTACCATCCACAAAGTATAGGAAAAATATTCATGTTCTTTTACCATGGACACGTATGTCGATATTATGTGAAAAGACCCTTAAAAAGGCATTTTTCATGTTTTGGGGAAAAAAGTCTAGTTTTGAGGCAGTACTGGCCCAACAGGATACAATTGCCCAAGTTTTTGACACCAGATATGGAAAGACCAATGTTGGCCCTAATCACAGACGAAAGGAAAATTTTCTGAGACCCCTGGCAAGTTGACATTTTGGGGTCCAAAAATAGGGTAAAAATGTCGATTTTGCAAGTTCTAAAAACATACTGTAATGCAGGATGCAAAAATAACACAAGGGTGATATTTAAAGCAATAATTTTTTTTCGCAAGGAAGGCCAAGGATGATGCTTTGTAGTGATATAAAAGGTTTTTTTAATTAATATTGCATTTTGGTGGGGTGGAGTTGTAAATATGAGCTAAAAACCAGTTTTTCAGACCCCAAAATTGACCTAAAATGGCAAAAAATTTAAATGAGCCGTAACCATGGCAACGGGCTATATATAGAATTGAAAAGGCAATTTTGTTTACTTGCACCCCAAGGCCCTTCCACCCACAAAGTATAAAAAAAATTCATTTTTTGACCGTGAGCAAGTATGTCAACTATTTACCTGAACTGACTCTTAATATAACTAAAACTCCAATGATAGTCACTGCAAAGATGGGACTTTAGTCCGTTGACTGAAAATACTCAAACAGGTTTGAATTCAATCAGTCTAGCAGGAGAGCTGGATTATAGTGTGCAAATGTGTTTATGCAATTTATTGTGACTTACTATTTCTAAACATTGGGGAAACAAAGTACATCAGCAAACTACTTCAAACTTGTTTAACACGAATGATCTCTTTAATGACCTTTCCGTCTTCATATTATTCTCTTACAATGTTTCAATAATTGTCTGAAAATACCCACCGGTCTTGGCCCAACAGAGAGTAGAATATTCCTCCCTTGCCCATCATCTCTTTCTTGTTGCTGGTAGCAATTGACAGCCATGTAAGGAATATCATCTGCGTTCCTGGATCTGCTACTCACATTGAATGAAACTGAATTCTGAGAGAACACCCATACATCCTCTTTATGGATCTCCTGAAACAATAAGGTGGGAGGAAAACTTGTGAGAAAAGTTAGATACTTCCCTTTGTTTTGTTTTGTAGCTATATAAAAAAACATCTTTTCTGAGGTTCTTTTGTCTTGTTTTAATACAGTGAGAAAGCAAATTGGCCGAATTTTGTACTGCTTTAATTGTCAAAATCTGTACTTTTTTGTGAATTAAGTGTTCTTATCTTTGAAAATCTAATTAATGAAAAGTACAGTTTACTTGAAGCAGAACTCCCTTGACAATTGCACGAGTCTCTTAAAAATTGCTTGTTTAACAAAGTTTTGACTACATTTATGTAATCAAGATCAGCCAAGCCAAAATGTCAAACTATTTTTAACTACATGTTATGTATATTCAAGTGATGAACCTGTATAAGATTTCTTTACCTGGTTGTTTTGTGGTCTCACTTCCCATCCCTCATCGATTCTTGTCATCTCCACACTCATGTGCCCTTGATTTTTGCGAAACTGCAGATCTCTAAAGGCATCCAAGATTTCAGATGTTCTTTCCTTCTCAAATTCAAGAACTCTCTGAGGAAAACCCCCCAAAATAATAAAAAGGTTGTAACAAAATCACAATGAAACAAAAATATATTAAACTAAAGTTTACCCAAGCAAAATGAAAGACAACTATATCAGCAGAAGTGTAACCGTTTGTAACTTTATAACAAGTTAAAGATTCCAAGTCTGCAATCTAGTTTTTAGTAATAACAATGGTACAACTATTTTCACTTGTTTTTGAAGACGCTACTTGCTGTCAAGTAAGACGAGCCTGTTCTTCCAATAGGTCTGTAATCACTAATTTGAATGCTAAAAATTTGAAATGCATGTGAAGAAGAACAGTTTAAAAGTGTCTAAAATAATTCTTTTAATGTTTTGCATGAATCAATTTAAATAGATTTAGTTCGATTTTCAAGTACCTGCTCAGAGACCCTGTCATCCTTCCAAACGTAAACCCGAAAAGCATAACTTTTTGGATCAAAGATGTCTCCAAAGGCACCAACTCTTACTCGTTTTCGACTTTTACCCAAGGATCTGCCGAACAATGTGAACAGAGAGAAATGTTTGACCAGAAAAATGGCTTTGTCTCCCTGAGCAGACACCAACTGACCATCAGTGCTGCTATCAAGGGCTTGCCAGGATTCTGAAGAAGCTGAAGACATCTTGGCAGTAAACTCCCAATCTGATGATTCTGCATGATGAGGAAAAGACAACACCACACTTTTTTTGAATGTGAGACCTGGAGGACCACATTGAACCGCTGGTGACAATTGTTCCTCTTCACTATTGACTGTATCAGCAACTACTTCATCAGGGTTGACATAGATATACACCAGCTGGGGAGGGCCTTCAGGTATTGCACCATGCGGAATGATAAGGTGCACATCATATTTCTCCAGAGCCAAAATGCCACCTCTATTATTGAAGAAGCCAACAGCCATGTATGGTAACTGCAGCAAGATGCCAGTCTTCTCTTTGGCACTGATGTCCTTAGTATGGTTGTTAAACTTATTCAGTACATCTTTAAGATGGGAAGGCGTTTCTGGAAAATAACAAAGTTATCACTTTCACAACATGTTTTTTTTTAATCATGAAAGGAGGCATATGAGATTCAATGGGATTTCAAATTGTACATAGTTGGAAAACAATCAAGTGTGGTTTGCAGAGACACCATGTAAATAAACCTTCTCTATAAGCTGCAGTGGTTCTGAAAAGAACCGGGTTAACAATCAGTTATTCTTATAATACCACAAGTCAGAGAGTTTCTTTTTATTTGCATGGTGTCTCTACAAACCTTACTTGATCATGAAGGATTAGGTTGCACGAATTTAGCACATGTGTTTTTTTTTAAGCCAATTTTCAAAAGGCAATTTGGTTAAGAAATACCCCAGTTGAAGTAACTAGAGGTTTGTTTTCCTTTAAAAAAATTAATACACATAAAAGGTGCAAGTTCCTAGATGATTATCATGACAAAAAAGCAAGGTATACTCATCCTCTACTACTACAGTGCTTCTCCTCATGGTAATAGCCAGGCATTATTTAGTTCAAATTTTTATGGACCAGCCTTTGACAGTTTGCTCACCATTTTTTAGTGCCATCTGTGTATCTGCTTGAGTAGTCTGTGTGATTGAAGTAAATCCTGCAGCATCCAGATTGCTGTCTTCATCAATGGGCTTGTCAGTGACATCCTGATCACAAAAAAACATATTTTTGGTTGTACATTCACTCTCATGTTGTCCAGTAAAAATGAGTCCACTTTGTGGTAAAAGCAAGACACTCTGCACTTTTACTTTATACCCAAACAAGACATTTTAGATAATGTGCTATCTCAAGTTCCATGTACGTTCTTGAAACTGATTGGCAGACAATTTGAAAAGATTTCGGATAGGACACAATTACTCAAGACTGATGGATGCTTCCAGACCTCTGTATTTGTTTACAACTCATCGGAGGAACATTTTGGGAGAGTTTACCTTTAACCGAGTGCAGCGAAGAGCTGAATGTAATTCTGGCAGGGATATTTTCAAACTAATGGCATTCTGAGATCTTCTCCATACTTTAAGACCAGTCTTAGTTACAATGGGAAATGACGGAGGTATTGCCCCCACAGTAGCCAGGTTAGGTGCTGGCCTGCATTTTCTCCCTTCTGACACTTCTGACGTTGCTTTTGAGATATTATTAGTTGGTACAAGATAAATAGTGTACCTTTGTTTATTAAACATATTCATTGACCATTTGTTAAAACCCAATCAATAATTAATTGCACCTTGTTTGCGTTGCATCTTAGACTATATAGGATTTTTTTGCGATTTTTATTCAGCAATAATTTAGAGATTTTTGTATCCACAAATTCAAAATACTAAGAATAGTCAATACTTACAGATACTATGGTAGCCTCAGGAGACCCTCCAGATTCAACTGAAGCTTGTTCTAAAGCAAATTACAAGTTTAAATATCATCAATGAGTGATGTTTATAGATAGGATTTGAAGCATTGCATGGTGAGATATCAATATATATTTGGTTTGTGGTAACACCATGTGTGTGTATCTACTTGCCAGGTAGAGTTAGATCTATCAGAGTGTTCGGGAGACTTCTCAGTTCGGAGAAGAACTGTCCTGTTTTTAACTACTATCTGGGAAGAAGGTATACAAAGTTGGCTCGGACGACTACTTAAGGATCGTAATTAACTGCACTACTGTGGAGTCAGCTTGCTCTAATCATTGACAAGAGCAAGGTAGTCGAAACGTTGAGACCAATTCAAGAACTGACTTCACATTGCCTGATGCACATAGGTGTAGGCCCTAAATGTAAAACATTTAAGTTATTTTTGCGCTTAGTGTAAGTTTATTAAATACTGAATTGAATTGTTAAATGTAAACTGCTCACAAAAAATTAGGAAACTTTTTTTAACCAAGTATATCTTTATTATTTATAACTCCCTTTGTATATATGTTATATTATCAATGCAAAGCTGAAGTGTTCCTCTTTTAAATGATACCACATTTGCAATGATGACATGTTGCTGAATTTGGCTACATGAATGACAATGAGGCAAAGTCACAATTTAAATGTGCCAAAATTGCTTTTTTTATATATATATTTTTTTTTTTATGCAAGTCGCCACACACAAAAGGCCCACTTCAAGGTGTGGGCTACAATTATTTTTGTCCAGAGGCCGTTGCCACCTACTCCTAGGGCTGAAACAGCGTTACCCCTTTTACAGTCCATCCGGATGTAGGCTTGGGTATCATCAGTCCAAAGCCTGGCCGGTAGAGCAGGAAGCACTACCTCCCCAATTTTATGTAGCAATTGTCACGACCGGGATTCGAACCCACACTCTGCTGGTCAAACAGCAGAGCTCGAGTCCAGTGCTCTTTGATCAATAATCAAACCGGTCAAGCTTCCGAACCATGAATGGTTTACACAAAGATTTGCACCAGTGAGCACTTAGCCCTAATTTCTTGAAACACAACTTGTTTGGGTATTTACTGAACTTCTTGTCTGCTATAGTGCATTGAGATCAGTAAGTTGTCTTGCTTGTTTGAATTACAGTGTCAACTCGTTTGTTCACACATTAACACATTTAGTCCATGTTTTTTATTATTTTCAATTGTTGTCCCTTCCTCTTATTGCTGCGGTGTTTTGTTGTGGGTGTAGTTTTTTTGTTTTCAATAGTCTGATTTTGTTGTGTTTTAATGATTTCTATTGTGTGATTCTTAAATGTTTCAGTGCAATCACCTTTTTATATTGTATAATTATATTTTTATCGTTGGCAGGGGTCTGGTTTTACACATCTTTTGATGACAGTTTTATACTTTTGTTTTAGCCTTGACAGCCCCTGTACAACTTGCAACTATTGTGTATGTCTAAAGATTTAAAATAAATAAATAAATACAAAATAAATAATTGCTAATTTTGGCACATGTGATTTGCGACTTTGGCTCATTCTCATTAAGGTGGCAAAGTCCAGCATGTCATCATTGCAAATGTGGTATTATCTTAAAGAGGAACACTTCAGCTCTGCATTGATAATATCACATATACAAAGCGAGTTATAAATAATAAAGTTACACCTGATTAAAAAAAAAGTTTCCTTAATATGTGTGGGCAGTTTATGATCTGATCCAATTCCCTGTAAGAAATAAGTTTGTTCTTACCTTGTCTTTTAGTCCTTGTCCCTTCAGCTTTATGCAAGAACATTATTTGACTGAGCATGATCTCCTTTTCATTGTTAACAAATTTTTCATTTTCGCCATAAATCGTCATGTCAATAAAATCTGTGACGCTCTCCATGACGTATTTCCAGAAGTCAATACCATGGGACAACCTACCATGAATACGATGCACAGAATATACAGAACATATCACCATAAAGATGGAATGACCAATGTGCTGCTCTTGCCAGTCTCTATGACATTGCACCCAGTGGAGACAATCTTTCACCAAATCAGTCTGTTCTGTGATCAGTTCAAACTCATTTTGCTGTTTACCAACCTCTCCTGCAGGTAGATCCTCTTGCTTAAAGAACGCTTTCTCCAGCTTGCTGCCTTTTTTCTGCTTTTGCAGATCTGTGAGGTTTTGAACCAATTGCTGCTGTGTGTTAATGAGCACATTCAGATTCTTCATGTACTGCTCTTGATAGGCAGGCTTCTTTACTAGCAAGGTCTGTGAAACCAACTTTTGGAAATCATCAACTAGCATTTGTTGACAGTAAGATACACTCTCTGTCATGTACAATTTTGTATCATACTTTTGGACACGTGAAGAACCATAACTTCTTCTCAGCTCTATTCCAAGATTGTTCAATGTTTCCTGTAACGTAAATTGGGCTTTCTTCATTTTGTCTTGATCTTGTTCCTCTGATACTTTGGTGTCTGTTATCACTTGAGCTTCATCAACAGATTTCATCCTATGTAGATTCAGCTTTAATGACACCAAGTGGATCTTACTCAAAAGAACATCTAATTCTGACAAGTCTCTTGATGTCTGTTGATCCAGTTGACTGTCAGTTGCTCTTTGGTTTACACTTGTAGCCATTTCTTGTTGGAAGTTTACAAGCTGTTCCTGCTCTTTGATCAATTTCTCCACCAATGAATGTAACTGAGGAGGAGTTTCTGTTGTTACCAGGTTTGAGAGCTCATAAATTTCCTTTGAGATATGTCTCATATGCTTCAGAGGAAACAAACAAATAAATCAGAACATTTTTGAAATAATGAAAAGATTAAGGTTAAAACGCAAGAATGGGGGAAACTATCTCAAAGATAAAATAGGGCATTCAACTGTAAGAAGTCTTGGTCCATGAAGATATTTAAAGAATTGAGGGATCAAGGTCAACTTACTAGAGTATTTCTTATAGATTGATTAAAGATTGACCAATAACGATACTTTTTACTAGTTTCAACCAAAGGAAGCTGCATCCAAAGTAATGGATTCTTTAGTAACAAGTAACCAATTATCTAGTCAAGCTTAAGACCCATCCAACAACGTAGCTTATTAACTTAGCCATGTAAAATACATCACGTCTTTAGTCATCAGGGAAAAAAGTACCTCACTTCACTGTTTCCTGAACTACCATGACAATTATGAAATCCTGACAGCATTTTGTAGATCATAGCTGATACCAAACAAAACACTTGTTCTTTTCAGGTAATAATGCGAACAATTTTCAGGATTAACTAAATCTCGATGGCATTACTCTATTCAACTAGTTATTAAGTGAAAGTTATTTGCTGATTATAATGTATATTTCTGTACAAGTAATTCTCAATGTCTGCACAAACTTCTTCAGATCAACTGCAGGTAACATATAGGTCACTAATGGTTACAAACAAAAAGGTCAACATTGGCCGAGAAATATAAGAACCTATTCGCATTAAACTTCATGATTTCAAGTAAATTTAAGGCTACTTTTACCTCCATATGCTACGCATTGGTATCTGAACCACAATTCCCCGCTACCATTATAAAGTGGCATCCACTTTTGACTAAAGTAATTATTGAATCAGAGAAAGTGTCTCACCTCAGTTTTGTCTTCTTGCCGTTTCTTTAAAGCTTTATAAAAAAAAATTAAAAAACATGAATAAGGCCTTTCATATAGTTGCTGTTAAAATCCTAAACCAAGCACATTTGGAAACTTTGAAAAACCAGCTTTCAAAAACAATATCAACCTTACAGTTCTTCAAACAGTTTCAAAAACACAAATTTTAACTTAAAGTTGAGTAAAAACATTATACATCTCTTTTGATTATTAAATTTGATTATTTGATTATTGAGAGTGACGCATGGTGTGCCAAGGTGGAGTGAGGGAAGATGAAGAGAGTGAAGCATGGTGTGCCAAGGTGGAGTGAGGGAAGATGAAGAGAGTGAAGCATAGTGAGCCAAGGTGGAGTGAGGGAAGATAAAGAGAGTGAAGCATGGTGAGCCAATGTGGAGTGAGGGAAGATGAAGAGAGTGAAGCATGGTGTGCCAAGGTGGAGTGAGGGAAGATGAAGAGAGTGAAGCATGGTGTGCCAAGGTGGAGTGAGGGAAGATGAAGAGAGTGAAGCATGGTGTGCCAAGGTGGAGTGAGGGATGATGAAGAGAGTGAAGCATGGTGTGCCAAGGTGGAGTGAGGGAAGATGAAGAGAGTGAAGCATGGTGTGCCAAGGTGGAGTGAGGGAAGATGAAGAGAGTGAAGCATGGTGTGCCAAGGTGGAGTGAGGGATGATGAAGAGAGTGAAGCATGGTGTGCCAAGGTGGAGTGAGGGAAGATGAAGAGTGTGAAGCATGGTGTGCCAAGGTGGAGTGAGGGAAGATGAAGAGAGTGAAGCATGGTGTGCCAAGGTGGAGTGAGGGAAGATGAAGAGAGTGAAGCATGGTGTGCCAAGGTGGAGTGAGGGAAGATGAAGAGAGTGAAGCATGGTGTGCCAAGGTGGAGTGAGGGAAGATGAAGAGAGTGAAGCATGGTGTGCCAAGGTGGAGTGAGGGAAGATGAAGAGAGTGAAGCATGGTGTGCCAAGGTGGAGTGAGGGATGATGAAGAGAGTGAAGCATGGTGTGCCAAGGTGGAGTGAGGGAAGATGAAGAGTGTGAAGCATGGTGTGCCAAGGTGGAGTGAGGGAAGATGAAGAGAGTGAAGCATGGTGTGCCAAGGTGGAGTGAGGGAAGATGAAGAGAGTGAAGCATGGTGTGCCAAGGTGGAGTGAGGGAAGATGAAGAGAGTGAAGCATGGTGTGCCAAGGTGGAGTGAGGGAAGATGAAGAGAGTGAAGCATGGTGTGCCAAGGTGGAGTGAGGGATGATGAAGAGAGTGAAGCATGGTGTGCCAAGGTGGAGTGAGGGAAGATGAAGAGTGTGAAGCATGGTGTGCCAAGGTGGAGTGAGGGAAGATGAAGAGAGTGAAGCATGGTGTGCCAAGGTGGAGTGAGGGAAGATGGAGAGAGTGAAGCATGGTGTGCCAAGGTGGAGTGAGGGAAGATGAAGATAGTGAAGCATGGTGTGTCAAGTAGAGAGAGATGAAGAGAGTGAAGCATGGTGTGTCAAGGTGGAGTGAGGGAAGATGAAGAGAGTGAAGCATGGTGTGCCAAGGTGGAGTGAGGGAAGATGAAGAGAGTGAGGCATGGTGTGCCAAGGTGGAGTGAGGGAAGATGGAGAGAGTGAAGCATGGTGTGTCAAGGTGGAGTGAGGGAAGATGAAGAGAGTGAAGCATGGTGAGCCAAGGTGGAGTGAGGGAAGATGAAGAGAGTGAAGCATGGTGAGCCAAGGTGGAGTGAGGGAAGATGAAGAGAGTGAAGCATGGTGTGCCAAGGTGGAGTGAGGGAAGATGAAGAGAGTGAAGCATGGTGAGCCAAGGTGGAGTGAGGGAAGATGAAGAGAGTGAAGCATGGTGTGCCAAGGTGGAGTGAGGGAAGATGAAGAGAGTGAAGCATGGTGTGCCAAGGTGAAGTGGGGGAAGATGAAGAGAGTGAAGCATGGTGAGCCAAGGTGGAGTGAGGGAAGATGAAGAGAGTGAAGCATGGTGAGCCAAGGTGGAGTGAGGGAAGATGAAGAGAGTGAAGCATGGTGTGCCAAGGTGGAGTGAGGAAAGATGAAGAGAGTGAGGCATGGTGTGCCAAGGTGGAGTGAGGAAAAGGAGAGAGTGAGGGAAATGAAATCATTACTTTCATATAAGATGTATGTTGGTATACCTTCATCTTTATCTGACAACGAAGTTTTTTTCGTACTGGTCTTGAGCCCTTCCAGGTCAGATTCCTGTACCAAGGAGAAAAATAATGTGAATGTTTCTATCAATCAATGGTGTAACTCCAAGCTTGTTCATATTGAAAACAAAAATAAAGTAAACAAACCACAAGTACAAATCTAACATATATATACTACAGGGGGAAACAATGCTCTGGAAACTTGAGACTTCATAGCTACATTAAACGAAAATGCATTAAATTAAGTGCTTTTCATTTTAAGAAACAAGGTACATCGTACATTCAGTATGGACGGTCATTTGTTAATCAGTAATCTTTTTTCTTTCAACCTTGATTGTTATCGTGACACTTGTGTCCTTGAGCAAGATACTTTACTATAATTGCTTCTCTTCACCCAGGGGTATAAATGTGTACCTGCGAGGGTAGAGGTTGATATTGTGAATGAAAAGCTTTTGGAGCGCCACGGCAGCTCGGGGATGTATAATGGGAGCTGAGAAAGATTAAAGGGATGTTTATTGGCCCAATGACCAGGGGACTAATGTAAAGCGCATTGATACGGTTTATTGTGTAATGCGCTATATAAGAATTTGTTATTATTATTATCAGCAGTATCTATTTGATATTTAACAGGTAGACTGAAACTTAGAAACTACCAAAGTTTAAAGTGGCATCAGCTTTTGACTAAGATAAGTATGTCTTACATCAGTTTGGTCATCTTGCTTCGACTGTTTCAAATCAGTTGGGTCATCCTGCAGTGAGTACCTTACTACATTTGAGTCATCTTGCATCTCTTTCTCTGAATGTAAACAACATGTAAACCAGTTCGCTTCGTGAATAGTCTGTTCCTCTGAAACAGGTACATTTACAAAATTTGAAAGACCAGATTTGAAAAAAAACAAAGAAAAAAACCCACATCATCAACCCATTATTTTCTGTTGTACCCATACATCGATGAGCACTTCATCCTCATCCATTTCCCAAAGTCATGTGATTTGATTTGAACTTTGTTAATATACTGAAATCTGTTTAATCCATGGGCAAATTACTCAAGTGGGATTTGAACCCAGTGCCCTTGTAATCAAAGAGCAGGTGTTTTAGGAACAATTTTGTTGATCTATAGTGGCAGAACATTTGCTCTAAAAAAGGTCAAGGTCCAGGTTTTTTCGAATGACTGCAGGATTGTATAATTTGATACACTGCTTAACTATAAACTATTCTTTATCCCTTTTGTAAAATTTAGTATTTATTTAATTGTATTGCATGTTTATGATGTGATCCTTCACTAAGATAACAGACCATAAGTAATAAGTTTGTTCTTCTTACTTTGTCTTTTATTCCACATTTCAGCTTTATCCAAGAAATATTCTTGATGGTGAATGATGCTCTTTTCATAAGCGAATCCGTTCATCGCCCTGTGATAACAACGGATGGTTTCCATGAAAACCATCCAAGTAAAACCACGGGACGTCCAACCATGAATACGATGCACAGTAAGTACAGAATAAATCACAATTAATATGGAACGACCAGGTTGCTGCTCTTGCCATCCTCTATGACATTCTATCCAGCGGTGCCAATCTTTCACCAAATCAGTCTGTTCATTGATCAGTTCCAGTTCATTGAGTTGTTTGCCAATCTCCCCTGCAGGTAGATCATCTTGCTTAGAGGACGCCTTCTCCAGCTTGCTGCCTTTTTTCTGCTTTTGCAGATCTGTGAGGTTCTGAACCAATTGCTGCTGTGTGTTAATGACCACATTGAGATTCTTCATGTACTGCTCTTGATAGGCAGGCTCCTTTACCAGTAGGGTATGTGGAACCAACTGTTGCAAATCATCAACTAGCATTTGTTGGCAGTAGTATACACTTTCTATCATGTGCTGTTTTTTTTCATTATTTCCGACATGTGGTGGTGTACAATCAGGATTTATCAGGTCGAGAACAAGATGCATCAGTGTCCACTCTAGTTTAGAAGGAGCCTGTTTCATTTTGTCATGATGTTGTTTCTCTGATACTTTGGTGTCCGTTTTCATTTGAGCTTCATCAACAGATTTCATCCTATGTAGATTCAGCTTTAATGACACCAAGTGGATCTTACTCAAAAGAACATCTAATTCTGACAAGTCTCTTGATGGATGTTGATCCAGTTGACTGTCAGTTGCTCTTTGGTGTACACTTATAGCCATTTCTTGTTGGAAGTTTACAAGCTGTTTCTGTTCCTTGATCAATTTCTCCATCAATGAATGTAACTGACCAGGTAGCATCTCTGTTGTTACCATAGTTGATAGCTCATCGATTTCGTTTAAGATGTGCCTCAAATGCTTAAGAAAAATCAGAACAGTTTTGAAATGAGTGAAAAGTAAAGGATAAAGTGTAATAAAGAGATGGTATGAAGGGACAAATGCAAACGGAATACATAGTTGGGGAAACTACCCGAGTAATCAGGGCAGTCATCTGTAAGAAGTTTTGGTTTGTGAAGCTATTTATACACATAGCTGAGGGATCAACCGTAAGTGTTCCTTATAGACTGGTAAAAGGTTGACCAGTAACAACTTATTTTATAAGTTTCAACCAAAGGGAGCTGCTTTTGAAGTGGTGGATTGTTAGTGAAAGACAAGTAAGCCATCATGTTATCAAGCTATAAGGCCTATCCAGCAATGTAGCTCAAAACTACATAACACAAGTTGATAATCCTTAACACATTCTTTAGAACACAGTTGATTCCCAGCGATAACACTTGTTTGTTCTCGGTAGGAGTCTAATGTAAGTAATTTCGCTCATCATGTATTAATTTGCCAGGATTTAGTTAAATTTGTATGTCAATACACCAGATAATAAGTTACAAGTTGAATATTTGAGTAACATATAAATTTGACATTTTAAATTTGTGCATTTGATCAGACAGTTTTACTTTCAAAGATCATTGCCATGAAACTGAAGGGTAACAATCTTAACCCCTAGTAGGTATACCGCATGATCAAAGAGGTTTATGCACAGAGGTGGGGACATGATAAGTCAGAGCTTGCTTGATAATGTTTGTAAGGCAGAAACTTAAACTTAAAATTGATAAGTAAAAACCAAACAGTGACAGTTGTAATGTATTTTGTTGTGCAACATTTCGTTTTGAAAGTGTCGTCCTTAAGTTCAACATCCTCTGGATCGGATTCCATTATCACATTATTGTATTTAATTGTGGATAAGGCATCTTTTGTACGCAATAGCAAACTATTTATTAGCAAACCTTTTCTCCTTCCTGCACTTCTCTTAGTAGTTCTACTTCTGTGTATTAAAAAAGGCACGCACAAATTAATTGAGTACACCTGTGTATAACTGATAGCAAGAACAATGACAAAATAAACACACTTCTGAGTGTTAACTCTAGTTTAAAATGAGCCTCTTTCATTTTGTCATGATGTTGTTTCTCTGATACTTTGGTGTCTGTTTTCAATTGGGCTTCATCTACAGATTTAATCCTATGTAGATTCAGCTTCAATGACACCAAGTGAATCTTACTCGAAAGAACATGTAATTCTGACAAGTCTCTTGATGGATGTTGATCCAGTTGACTTTCAGTTGCTCTTTGGTTTACACCTGTAGCCATTTCTTGTCGGAAGTTTACAAGCTAGTTTTTTTTAAACTAAATAAATTTCTGCTCTGATGTGGATTGCGCAAAGGTAATAAAGTTCCTAGCATCATTTTGCAACTTACCCCATCAATTTTCTCGGGTGTCATGCAAGGGCTAATTTCCAATTTCAGACGAGACTTCTTTTACATTTTCTTTATTTTTTATTTTTTTATATTTTTATTTCATTCGCTTTTATCTTTGTAAGCAATGAATAATGTCAATACAAAAACTACATCACTTTACTAACCATAATCATATTCGTCATCTTCATAGGTCGTCATCTTAGAAGAAAGGTCCAGCTAGATAAAACAAATCGACAGAAGATTACACTTAAATGGTTCCCAAATTTGTGGTGTTTTTTGTGTGTTATTATTTTTTGTTAAGATAACCATTGATCAATCATAAAACCTGCATTAAAATCAAATGTTTTAATACTGTTGCGTTCCTCGCATGAGGCGAGTGTGCTGGCCTATCACATACGAAGAAGACAATAATAAAGTTGCAAGAGTCTGACTTTACTGACAACATGAACTGGTAATTTATTCACAGCTGAATCACTTATGACATTACAACATGTGATGTGGTAGCGCAATAATGCCACTAGTGTTTATATTCGGTTTATAAGCCACTAATCATAAAAAGGAGAACTGAGGTACTGGGTCTATGGAGTACTAATATCTGGAACATAATATCTGGAATGTGGTTGGAACATTTACTCGGAGTATACATCGAGTTATTGTCTAGAGTTGTTACTTCTCAACATCATAACATGCCCTCTATTCTCCGTCTCTGCCCCGAATGAGGAAAATCCTGGGCTTTTATAGAAAGCTGGAGTATAGACATGAATTAAACATAAGCCAATTAGGGGTCTTGACCAATTGAAGACTGCAATGCTGGAAGGTCGTCGGACGTGGCGAGTTGATAACCCAAATAAGGAGTTGTGGGTAGTAAGGTTAAAGTGATTGACAGTTGAGAGTAAGACGGGGCTTCCCATTGCTTGTGTACAATTAAGAATGTGCATGAGGATATTACATTGGGAATTACACGCTAAATCACCTGTGTACAAAATGCAACTACATAAGGAATACACGCAATCGAGTGTGTGTACAAGGACACGGCATGGTATTTGTGTACAAATGATTACGCACATTGGCATGGCGTTGCACTTCGTGTACAAATGATTACGCACATCTGCATGGCATTGCATTTCGTGTACAAATGATTACGCACATTGGCATGGCGTTGTGTTTCGTGTACAACAAATACGTGCGTGAGGCTATGGTTTCCGCTAGCACGCAACCTTATGGCATTATGGTTCGTGTGCTATCATCACGCACGTCATTAAGGCATTGCTTCTTGTACACAGGCAATTGGTCAAGCACAAAGTTCTGCGTCGTGTGCAGAGGGAGTGGTTTACTAGGTTGCAAACAAAGCTTTCACTGAATATGCATGAGTGGGAGAAGCACTGGCCCTCGGACGATCCAGGGTCCGACATCAAGTTGTGCTGACTGGACAGAGGGTCCTTGTGACGTAGGTGGAAGTAAGAGCTAAGCAATTCTAGATTATATCGAATCGAACATTGATCTCAAGTCAATACATTGATTAGTTATTGGGTCAAAAGAGGGCGCTAGTAAGGCACAGGGATCAATGTGAGGTTCGTAACACTGCCCCCCTCTTTGAATTCAAAGCGTCCCGCTTTGTGTTTAAAAAAACAGATTTAAAAACAATCAAATGAGATAAAACAAAATCAACGTTCGATAAGAGTTCAGCCAAGGCGGCAAGAGTTCAATACAATGCGAAGTATCGTCAAATGTAGTTGTCAGTTGTTTCGGGCTACGCACTACATAAACAAAATCGACAGACTATAGTCTATAAGTAAAAAGGTCCAATCAATGAGAATATAAAGTAGAGTTGAAAACAACGGTATTTACAAACTGTTCAATAATGGGGGACCGATCCTCCAAAACATTGGGAAATTGTTTCTCCGTGACCTTAGTGAGGACGCGGTTGGGCTCAGGACAAAAATCTAGTCGGGGTACGTGGAGTGCGTAGACTTCGTCTCTGAGGGGGAGGATTGTTAACAGCGCTTGATGTCGGAGGATGCTGACCTTCCATCGGGGGTCGAATAGGTGTCACATCAGAACTCAAACTGATGGAGTGGGGAATATTTACAGCATTGTCGGGGGAATGTGTTTCCACTGACTTTCTCATTAAGGTCCTTTGCATTGTTCTCATCCATGTGGGAATATCACTGCTGAAGTAACGCTTCAAACGGTCATGATGCATAATTTTAGATTTGCCTCGTTGTTTGAACCGAATGTCAAAGAGCAAATCACTCAGTTTTCGTTGGACTATGCAGGGCCCTTTCCACTTAACCTTTGCAAGTTTTGGGGAAAGACCAGGTGTTTTTGTCGAATCCATGACGTAGACTAGGTCTCCCATTTCGTAGTTATGTTGGGAAATCCTCGTATCGTGGTCTCTTTTCTGACGGCTACTAGCTTGACCTAAATGTTCACGGACGATGTCATATATTTTCGTCATTCGTTCTCCAAGTGCGATAGCGTACTCACACTCATTGCCATGTTTTTCTTGGGGTGGGCCACCAAGTAGCAAGTCAATTGGCGCATGTGTCTCACGACCCAACATCAACATATTAGGTGAATAGCCAGTAGTTTCGTGTTGGCAACTTCTGTATGCCGACGTGAGTAGGGGAAGATGAACATCCCAGTTCTTTTGATTGTCGTCAACGTAAGCAGAGGTCATAGAGACGAGAACTTTATTAAATCGTTCCGCCTGACCGTTTGCTGAGGGGTGATGGGGGAAGTACGAGTCTTGTTGATTTCTAAGAGTTCACACACTGACTTGAATAAGTTTGACTCATAATTTCGGCCTTGGTCGGAATGAAGATCAAGTGGGACACCAAATCGGGAGATAAACTCGTAAACGAGTTTGTGTGCAACTGTTTGTGCCGTTTGGTCAGGGATGGCGTATGCTTCCATCCATTTTGAGAATTGGTCGCCAATGAGGAGGATGTACCGATTACCAAGATCACTAATTGGTAATGGCCCAAGAATGTCAGTGACCAATCTGTCCATTGGTGCGCCAACTTGATATTCCTGTAGAGGAGCCCTCGGGGTTTTATGCGGCTGCTTCCGAGCGCCACATTTTGCACATTTCCGAATCCAGTTCCGGACGGATTCCTTCAAGCGGTACCAGTAGAACTTCCGTTTTGTTTTATGAACAGTTTTCTTTACCCCAAGGTGGGCGGAGGTCACAGCATCATGCGTCGCGTGCAAGATGGTGTCTTGCAGCTCTTTAGGGACAACCAACTGCAAGTAGGACATTGTTTTGTCTGTAGTTATCCATCTTTTGTATAGAACACCGTCGTGGATGACTAGTTGTTGCCATAGCAACCAGAGTTTTCTCGTTGCTGGGCTTTTGCCAGCGGCCATGTCTCGTGTCGGTCTCTCGGGAGAGTTATCAAGCCACCCAAGTATTACACTAATATCTGGATCAGCTCTCTGCATTTTGGCAATATCATTAGATGAATAGCCGTTTACCCAGGGTGTGTCTTGTTGCTGACCAGCGTTGGAACCGGTATCGTCGTCCACGGATAATACATGTACGTTAAACAAGTCACAGTTTGGATTTGACGGGGCCAGAGAGGAGGGAAGTCGTTTTGGAGGTTGCGGCCCGGTACTAAAACCGGCTGAGGCACCCTTGTCAGGGGTGCAGGGCATATCACAATTTACTCCGCTACACTCTGGTATTTGATGTTCATCAGTTCTGATGTTGGTTATGTCTGTTACCGACTCTTGCACCTTGGTGAGGTGCTGGATCCCTGGCGAGGCGTTGGACAATGGGGCTTGTCCGGGGGTTTCTCCATCTGTATTTGCAAAACAGCTAGTGGGAGTCGATACCCACAAGTCGCTGGTGACTGTACTGCACGTGCGCCATATACAATCGCCTAGGTTGCTCATACCATCGAAAAGGAGGGTTACCACTGATGCCAACAGCACGTTTAATTTGCGGTAATCAACACATGGACGAGTTGTGCCGTCGTCCACGCTCGTTGCCTGAAACGAGCCCGGCCAAAAACGCGCGACGCTCAGAGCTTAATACGTTTTTACATGCTTTGCTAAAACCATGTGCCATTTCTACCTCCATGCTAAAACTGAGACTTAAATAGTTTTCGTGACATTTATTTTTTACTCCTTTCTCAAAAACTTCAACAACACGGCAAGCTTTCAACTATCATTATCTTCCCTCCATGCTTCGTAACGTGGAACCATGTACATGTATGTATACTCTCCTCCATACAAGAACGTACACAAAAGATCGTGCTGCGCGAGGACAAAATCAGGACCGTTTTATTTTCCAGGAAAGAAGCTTCTCATGAGCCAAAAATTTGGGGAAAAAGAACATGTTGTACAGATCGTTTTAATGTAGGTACATATTTCTGATTGTAAAAAAAATGTAAAATGTATGCCTCTACATATATATTTCGTCGAGATTCCGGGAGAAATCGAACTCAGATTACCTGGGTAACAGCACCCGCGTTTGACCGCGGCCCCATTGGATCTATCAACACGAATGTAGCGATTTTATTCATTATATAATAACTGTATACATTTAATAAAAATAATTACAAGATGACGTGAGATATAAAATTACTTCATTTTGCACATCTACAATACCCAGAGAATCAATATATGCAGAATTTTGGAAAATCGGACGTTTATTTTGGGAGATATGCTGTTAACAAGATTGCCTAATTAAATATTCATATCTTTAATAACTCGGCTAATTGATTAAGAGATTAAAAATCATACGTAGAAAAACTAAGTTACGTACTAAGCTTCGATTTAATAAAGAACTCAAGTCTGTAATTTCTACCGTTTCTGAGATTATCTTGCCACAAAAAAGTCGTGCGTTAAACCTATGGCGTTTTGAAAAAAAACCGTTTCTAAAACGTTTTAAAAATCCCGACACAAAAACAATACCTGTTCCGACGGACGGTCGTAACAGCTAATAAAAATAATAAAAATCTCGACGAAAACAATAGCTGTTCCGACTGGATCGGAACAGCTAATGACATCAGTTTACCTTAATGGAAATAACTGTTATGAAAAATAACTATTGTTGACTGTGGAGTAATATTTTGGTGATGTGCATTCCAACAGCTTCGAAACTGCACTACATGTATCCTTACGGTGCGCGAATGCACGAATACACTCACTACATGCCATACAGTGAAAAACAGACTGTTCATACTATTTAAGTAGGCTTTTTATATATATTTATCAGGTGGTAGTTCAAACCTTGTGTGTAGATTTTCCAGGCTGCACAAAGTCCATCTTATGATGTGAATCTGTCGTCCATTTCCCTTTTTAACATACATGTACAAAGAAAAGAGACTTTGAATGAACATCAAAACAAAGACACATGAATAACTAAATTATATGGTTTAACCTTTTTTAGCCCCACCTGATGAAGTTGTGCCCTGCTAGTAAAATTCAATCAAACTCAACTATTTCTGCAACATGTTTGTTTTCAAAATGTGAACCAGTTTTAGTGTTTCAAAGAATGATATAGGCCTATATAACAAGTTGCAATCGATATCTGTCCAGATTCATTTACTTTTTTTTAATCCTGCTAGAAAAAAAATGAGAAGAATGTAGGATCTTAATATTCTTTTCATTAGTAATTTTTAACCACTTGCATATGTACACCTTTTGTCTTGCCATTTTTGGCATGTGTTGCATTTCCACAGTATCCGGTCTCTCCTTGTTTATAAGTTTCCAATCACCAATCATCACCACTAACCTTTGTCTTTGCTTTGTTGTACTTCCTTTGTTCCGGTTGTCCCCACTGGACTCTCAGGAATCTTAGGGATCTCGGCCATTTTGAACTGGTAAAACAAAATATAAAATAACTAATTGTTGGTTTAAGATGAAGAAGAACCGGCCCAAAATCAACCATCTGATTTAAATGAGTGATTTGAAGTTGTATGCATATATAGGGAAGGAGGCAGAAATACATTTTGGAGCAGTTTAAGGTTATAAGAGTACTTCAAAAAGAAATAACTACTGCCGATTATGACAAGACTGACATATTAACTTGCCATATATTAGCCCCATAAATCGGTCCAATCCACTCCGTACCCTTGGCCCCAGCGCCTCTGATATCAAAATCTTTCGCTTTTTTGAAAAACCATCTGAAACGATCTGCATCATGGAACTTACCGATCTAATGCTTCAGAAGTTGCAGATAGCCCTACACTTGGAATTGTTTAAATATGTATTACAGGTTTTTAGTAAAAATCAAATTTTGAGTGTAAATTTTTTCAACTATACCGCTCTTATAGCGCTACACACTACTAATGCCGATTGTCCCCGACCGTGTGCGTATTTTTTTCACAGGACACAAGTGGATAATTATCTGCACATATTCGTCCTGTAAAGAAAAAATACCCAATCCGTGCTTTGTGTACAAACATATGGACACGCGTCTGGGAACTATTCTTTGTAAGCGTCTAAATTGTTTCCTGGAATCAGAAACCAATGACATTATTTTGCCACCATATTTAAATTGACGTTGGACGCCATTCAGTTCAGCATTTACGTGTACTATCAGTACATGTAAAAGCAACAATCCATACGTTTTGTATTTGTATAAATGTGGAACCGTTGGCAGGGTGGAGGTGGGGGGGGGGGGCGGTCAGCTCGCCAGAGATTCTTCTTCAGTGACAAGTGACATATACATATAAAAATGCATAATTGAAATGTCGAAGTCTATTAAATGATTAAAACATGTATGGTAGGCCTATTGTCTAATTGTCATGATTGTAGTTGTAGGCTGTAAATATCTGACAATTAAATAAATGAAGGCTGGCTTGTCCCCCTTTCTAATTCAAGCTTGGGAAACAGACAATAAACCATTTACAAGCAATTTTTACGGCAGAGTTGGATTTGGTGTTTTAAAGCTTTGTATTTTTCCCCCGACAGATCACCAAGCACCATGGGACCCACGCACCGTAGAATACTGCAACAGTGTCAAGAGGGAGATAACGCTGTCCAGCCTCGTTACTGAAGCAGTAGCGCGAATGGGATGCATACACGTAGACCAATTTAAACTGCACAGTAAGATTAGGTTGTTGCATGGTTGGGAAAAATACAAGCACATAATTTTAAGCTGTTTTATTTTGTATAATCAATAATTAAAACAGTATATCCCTTGCATGGATTATAACACACAACACAATGTCCACAGACTTACATTAAACTTACACAGTTTGAAGATAATGATAATACAAAGCTTCCCTTAAAATATTAGTTGCTGAGGTGCTGTATAGTTTTTGAGAAATAAGTAAAACAATGTCATGAAAATAAGTTTTTAAAAGCTAAAATAATTTTTGTCTCATGATCAGTGAGACGAAAATTATTTTCATGACATTGTTTTACTCGTTTCTCAAAAACTACAGCTCCTCAGCAACGAATAGTGTCAGGGAAGCTTTATATGATCATTATCTTCAAACTGTGTAAGTTTAGTGTAAATCTTTATACATTGTGTTTTTCGTTCTACATAGACCCTTTAAGAAGGGGAAAAACAAGCTCAAAGTGTAACAACTGAACTACACTTCCAGAGAGAGTAGCAATAATAATATTGAATTGCCAAAATAAAGTTAAATAACTAATTAAATAAATTAAACATGCACCCATGTTCCATAATTAAATATAAAGCGTTTTATTTATTTAAGTACAAATGTGGCTTAAAAACATATACCACCAAATGTGATTTGAGGTTTGAGACTAGAAGTATTTATAAAAGTAAATGGACATTACAAAATATTGCGTTATCCTCTGTGCTGTACAGTCACTCTGATTATTTGTATGAATGTGAGGGCCTCCATCAGCGCAAGTATTTTTTTTCGATGACAGGGAGGGGTCCCAACGACCATGTTTTGCGCTTGCATGCTGGGAAGTTATTTCATCTCTAACATTGTCCAGGCTTAGGCTTATTCATAACGACATATCAACTCTTAATAAAAAAGGGGAAACTGTTTTTAAAGAACACAACAAGTCTTTGGGGTTTTCACAGTACACATATTTCAGAAAGAGCTCATCTTTACTGACATAATCAAACTATTTATTAATGTTTTTACTAAAAATATAGATGAATAATTGCAGATATTTTTTGGGAAGAAGGGGACAGTTTTTAACATTATAAGGGGCCTTTGAATGGTGCATGGAGGCAATTTTCCTCTTTGTTCTCTCTTCTGTAAATACCATACCTGTGATCACTATTGTTGCATGTCTAATTATTGTGATAAAAAAAACCACGTTTTTAATACAATTAGTGAGCGTTTTATTCATTTTCTTTTTAAAGGTCATGCAAATGTGTAATCGGTTTTCTTGTGACCCAGATGGCTGAAATATCTCAGATGGCCGATAGAAAAAAAAAACAATACTGTAATAGTCCCTTAATAAAGGTGCAGACATTTTGTACAAGTGTAATATATTGCAAAATATTAACAAGTGTTGTTAACCAGTTGAACTGCATGTTATTTTGTTTAATTTTAATCTCAATTGTTGAATAATTTCTTGATTAATGTTATTTTTCTGTCTAAAGTATACCATCACACTGTTCACATTGTTGTCTAGCGCTGAGCACTGAGGAAGATGATGAAAAAGCAAATAATGGAACTATATTATGCATCTTCGTTTGTCTGTAACTTGCAGTCTCAAACTTCAACACTACAAGTTAACTGATATCAGTCTGCCTTTACAAACTGCCTTAGGCCTACGTGATTACATGGGAATATATTATTAGTTGAAAAAGGCATACCTGATCGATTGAAAAGAATGCAAATGTCCCATACTGATTTTTTTTGTTAAGAAACTGGACACTTTTGGTAATTGTCAAAGACCTGTCTTGTCACTTGGTGCTTCTCAACATATGCACAAAGTAAAAATCATGTGAAATTTTGAACTCAATTAGTCGTCGAAGTTGCAAAATAATCATGAAAGAAAAAAAATACCATTGTCACACGTATTGTGCGCTTTCTGCTTGATTTCAGAACCTCCCAAAATCAAAGTCGTGTATTTTTAAAAGTGGAAAATTACTTACCAACTAAGTTTTTATGCTATAAAGTATTTTGAGTAATTACCAATAGTGTCCAGTACCTTTAATTAAGGTTACCATATAAATAAGATTAAAAAACAATAATGAAGATTAAAAAAGAATAATCATGCTAACCCCCCAAAAGGTAAACAAATATTCCAATGGTAAAGAATTTAAAACACTCTTGCTGAAATTGACCGAGAAAACCTATACTAGAGTCACATTTGGAGTTATTAGGGTTTGGGTACTTTTTTTTTTGACACTGTCACAAACTTACAAAGTTTGAAGACGGTAAGTGATTGCGTTTTTCAAATTATTCCCGTACATCGTTTTGATTGCCCGCTTAGGAATTGCAGGCAATTTGGCTACTTGCGCGTTGCTTCAAAATTGCCGCGTGTGACATCAAAGTTGCGTCAACAAAAGTTGCATCAACGTTGCCAGAAAAAAATTGCAAGCAACCTGGTTGCCAGTAAATTGCCCCGTGTGACAAGGGCTTTATGGCTTAACTTCTTCAAACTTTGTCTAAGCTAACTCAGCTCGGGTAATAACACCCCCAACAATTTAGAAATATAAAAGAGAGGGATATTAAAGTGGGGAGAGCATAATGTAAGTTTTAGCAATACAAACACGTTATAATTGCCTCTGGTGATTTCAGAGAGGTCGGGGAGTAGCCTACCCTCCGCTACTCCAAGTAGGCCTACCTAATGTTAATTAAAGTCGATCAGTTGATCGCTGATCAGTTTCCCACCGTCGGAATCCTGACTAGAATGTTGCTTCTACATTACACGGCAATGGTTTGGCACAGGGTAACATTCGGAGTAGTTCCCATCACCCTAAAAGGACTTGTTTTTTTTAAATACAAAAAAGGAACGGAGTGGCACTCTTTTCACCCTTTTGATTAGAAGGGGTACCTGTCAGCTAGAGTCGGACACCTTCACGATCTCCCTTGGCACAGCTCGACTTCACGCCGTGCGCAGCGCAAAATACACGGCGCGTGAGCTCGCTCAAACCCAAGTATACTAGTTTACGTATAGTCTATTCTAACCATACTCTCAAAAGAAACCTCTTTTGTAGTAGAATACTGGTAATATCAAACAGCGAATGTGACTTAAATCAATTTTACAACATGCAACTTTATAAAAAAGGGCTTCGTTTCTAGTTAAAATTGTTATTTATCGAAAATACAGCCGATTATGGTCCAACGGTATACGAGTCTTCCCATGTCTTTACTGTGTAGCTGTGTTTTTCTATACCCATCTCTGGGGCCCAACTTCAGCTGCTTAACGGTCGATTTTGTGCTTAAAGGAACACGTTGCCTTGGATCGGTCGAGTTGGTCTTTGAAAAGCGTTTGTAACAGTTTGTTATAAAATACATATGGTTAGAAAGATGTTTAAAAAGTAGAATACAATGATCCACACACATTGGCCTCGAAATTGCGTAGTTTTCCTTTTACTTTGCGAACCAACACAGTCGGCCATTTATGGGAGTCAAAATTTTGACTCCCATAAATGGCCGACCGTGTTTGTCGACGAGATAAAAGGAAAACCACGCAATTTCGAGTGATACTTGTGTGGATCATTATATTCTACTTTTAAAATATCTCTCTAATCATATGCATTCTATAAAAATTGGTTACATACGCTTTTCAAAGACCAACTCGACCGATTCAAGGCAACGTGTTCCTTTAACGGGCGCACCGTTTTCATTTCATACACTTGCTTAAAGCCATTGGACACATTCGGTAAACAGTATTGTCCAAGGCCCACACTTCGTGTATCACAGCTTATATAGAAAATAAAAAACATGTGAAAATTTAGGCTCAATCAGTCATCGGAGTCGGGGGGAAAAACGGGAAAACCCACCCTTGATTCCGCACGTTTCGCCGTGTCATGACATGTGTTTAAAATAAATCCGTAAATCTCGTTTCTACGGCCACAGATCTACAGTCAAGACCCAAAAGCTGCATACACCTGTAGGACATCACTTCAATCTTCCTAATCACTCAAATTCTGACATAATTTTACAGAGCACAGAGGCACTAGGCAACCACAGAGAGACTGTTCGTTTGAGTAGGGAGAAACTCTGGATTAGACGCCTCCAGACCATTCAACCCCTTGTAGTCCAGGCATTATTTGATCGGACAAATTGCAACAGAAAGTCTGTCAACTGTTTCATACTCAGAATTTTGTCCTCTATAACATATCAAAACTCTTAAGCAATCCGACTAGGGGGGGAAGTGTCGTGGCGGCCATTTTTTTCAAAATGGCCGCCCAAAAACAGATTTTTTCCCAATATCTCCGCTTCTAAATGACTTAGGGCTTTAGTTTTAAGTGCTAAACATACATTTTCACTGACTAGGAATCAAATGAAACGCATTTCGTAAAGCTAAACCTGGCCACAAAAGAAAAATGGCCGCCATAAAACAGATATTTTCAATAATCTTCGCTTCTAAACGACTTAAGGCTTTAATTTGAAGTGCTTGACATACATTTTCTGGGGCCAGGAATCCAATCATACCTGTTTTAATAAGCTAAACCTGACCAAAAAGCATTATTCTGAGGATGTGTCAATTATTTTAATACACCAAACATATTGGCCAAAACTACCTAAATTAGGGTTCCTGTTAAAACAAACTGCATGCATTGTGAACGACGTATAAGTCACATTATTTTAGTCCTGCATGTAGTTACCATAGCCTCAGACTACCTAAGTCGATAGTTCAACAGAAACATTGGTCAATATTCCTCAAAAAATCTTTTCGTCATCACTTTCACATGCATCTTGGGTTGAGTTAGTACAAGCCGATCCTCTACAGTTGCCACATGCATTTTGAATACAAAAAAGGAACGGAGTGGCACTCTGAACCATAGGTTGGGTAATCAAAGTGGCAAGAGAACTATGAAAGAAAAAAACCCTTGTTGCATTACTTTGTGTGCTTTCAGATGCATAATAAAATGCTTCACCTGAAGTATTTTATTATTTTAAACACACACAGACAATATTACCAGTTACAAAATATTTAGATACAAAAGTAACAAATTAAACTAAGTTTTCTTCGATTCAAAGACACAAATAAATGCGTCTGTCGCACCCCTTGTCACGTGTGCGTTGTAAATAATTGACTTTACCATAAAAAAATCAGGATCGATACAATAGACCGATTGCCCTACACAACGTCACGTGGCCTGTAATTTGTATTAAACATCAACAAACACGGCCTACTGCATAATATCAACGGCGTTAAAAAGACATGATTAGTGTTGCAATTTTTTTTTTCTTCAAAATCACTGAATAATATTCAGGAGTTTGTAACATGAGACCAATGCCAGTATTGGTTAAACACAGTTCGACCAACTAGGAAATTCCACGAGAATGTTCACACGATGTCATGTGTTGTGCACGGAATGTGTGGTTTTACATTGCCCTCATTGTAATGACTTTGCTGCCAATATTTTCAATAAAAATCTCCTGAAGAATTAGCTGCAAATCGCCTTATTTTCACCTTCAAATTATTTGATTAGAAGGGGTACCTGTCAGCTAGAGTCGGACACCTTCACGATCTCCCTTGGCACAGCTCGACTTCACGCCGTGCGCAGCGCAAAATACACGGCGCGTGAGCTCGCTCAAACCCAAGTACACTAGTTTACGGATAGTCTATACTAACCATACTCTCAAAAGAAACCTCTTTTGTAGTAGAATACTGGATATCAAACAGCGAATGTGATTTAAATCCATTTTACAACATGCAACTTTATAAAAAAGGGCTTCGTTTCTAGTTAAAAATTTTATTTATCGAAAATACAGCCGATTATGGTCCAACGGTAAACGAGTCTTCCCATGTCTTTACTGTTAAGCTGTGTTTTTCTATACCCATCTCTGGGGCCCAACTTCAGCTGCTTAACGGGCGCACCTAGCAAATTTTTCATTTCATACACTCGCTTAAAGCCATTGGACACATTCGGTAAACAGTATTGTCCAAAGCCCACACTTCGTGTATCACAGCTTATAGAAAATAAAAAACATGTGAAAATTTAGGCTCAATCAGTCATCGGAGTCGGGGGAAAAAACGGCAAAACCCACCCTTGATTCCGCACGTTTCGCCGTGTCATGACATGTGTTTAAAATAAATCCGTAAATCTCGTTTCTACGGCCACAGATCTACAGTCAAGACCCAAAAGCTGCATACACCTGTAGGACATCACTTCAATCTTCCTTATCACTCAAATTCTGACATAATTTTACAGGGCACAGAGGCACTAGGCAACCACAGAGAGACTGTTCGTTTGAGTAGGGAGAAACTCTGGATTAGACGCCTCCAGACCATTCAACCCCTTGTAGTCCAGGCATTATTTGATCGGACAAATTGCAACAGAAAGTCTGTCAACTGTTTCATACTCAGAATTTTGTCCTCTATAGCATATCAAAACTCTTAAGCAATCCGAGTTGGGGGAAGTGTCATGGCGGCCATTTTTCAAAATGGCCGCCCAAAAACGGATTTTTTTCCCAATATCTCCGCTTCTAAATGACTTAGGGCTTTAATTTTAAGTGCTAAACATACATTTTCACTGACTAGGAATCAAATGAAACGCATTTCGTAAAGCTAAACCTGGCCACAAAAGAAAAATGGCCGCCATAAAACAGATATTTTCAATAATGTTTTAATAAGCTAAACCTGACCAAAAAGCATTATTCTGAGGATGTGTCAATTATTTTAATACACCAAACATATTGGCCAAAACTATCTAAATTAGGGTACCTGTTAAAACAAACTGCATGCATTGTGAACGACGTATAAGTCACATTTTTTTAGTACTGCATGTAGTTACCATAGCCTCAGACTACCTAAGTCGATAGTTCAACAGAAGCATTGGTCAATATTCCTCAAAAAATCTTTTCGTCATCACTTTCACATGCATCTTGGGTTGAGTTAGTACAGGCCGATCCTCTACAGTTGCCACATGCAGCCGAGCATTCTATTTCACGCTTCTTGCATGTGCACTTTAGTCTGTTTGGCAGCTGCAGCGGATCATCTTAAGGAGCTCTTTCAGAGCTGGTGGCAAATCCGTCTGCACGGGCACAATTCCTCCATCGCGCCAACCCCAGTCACCTGGCAGGAGCTCATCAGCTGCAATGCCCTTCCACTGTTGGACCTGGTAGTAGACACGAAGGCCGTGGTGTTTTGCTGCTGCCGATGTTGGCGGTAGATTTTGGGGTTGCACATGAGAAGTGTTGGAGGCGACCTTCTGGCAGAACCGCTTGTGTAGCACTACGTTGTATGTAAATGTATGTTTAGCACTTAAAATTAAAGCCCTAAGTCATTTAGAAGTGGGGATATTAGGAAATATCGTTTTTTTGGCGGCCACCATTTTGAAAAATGGCCGCCATGACACTTTTTTTCCACTCGGATTGCTTAAAGGAACACGTTGCCTTGGATCGGTCGAGTTGGTCTTTGAAAATCGTTCTGTAACCGGCTGTTGTAAAATGTATATGGTTAGAAAGATATTGTAAAAGTAGAATACAATGATCTACACAATTTCTTTTTACCCTGTCGACTAACACGGTCGGCCATTTATGGGAGTCATAAATGGCCGACCGTGATGGTTCGCGACGTAAAAAGAAAACCGTGCAGTTTCGAGTGATACTTGTGTGGATCATTATATTCTACTTTTAAAACATCTTTCTAACCATATGCATTTCATAACAAACGGTTTCAAACGCTTTTAATAGACCAACTAGTCCGATCCAAGGCAACGTGTTCCTTTAAGAGTTTTGATAATGTTATAGAGGACAACATTCTGGGTATGCATTAGTTTACAGACTTTCTGTTGCAATTTGTCCGAGGTTTACCCGTTTTTGCATGAAATGCCTGGACATAAACCTTTTGTTTTGCCGTCTCCTTTTTCCCCACAGCCTTTTAGTCTGAGCCTCGTTCACTAATTAGTTACTTTTTCCCCACCTCCCCACCCTTGATATTGTCCTTTGTGTTTCCAGCCAGTCCCTACCCTTCAACCCCCCTTTTGTCCCCCTATTCATTGTTTAGCCCTTGCTTTTTTCTGTATGCTTCCTAACCCCATTCATGTATTTCCACTTCACTGCTTATGTTTCACTTAGTTACCTGTTCATGTTTGTTGTGTTGTCATTTAGCCTTCGAGAGAGACTCTGCTAGGGTCGAAACGTCAGGCCATTAACTATTTTTTGCGTTTTCTCAAAAAGTAAAGCATTTCATGGAGTAATATTTCAAGAGAAGTCTTTCACCATTACCTTCTGTAAACGATGTAAGTTATTTGTATATCTGTGAACTTTCTGTTCCGAAAGTGTCCCATGGCTTTAAGTTTAAGCAAGGTTTTTTGCTTAAAGCGGTAAGCAAGCAAAAAGGGTACTTCTAATTAAAGTCTCTATATTTTGTTTAGGGCCCGTAGGTGCAGCGAATTTGCGAAGTAAACGAGTGTCTAAAATGTCTCAGAAATGTTATACAAAGTATTTTCTTCTTGTTCACTCTCAAGGGGCGCTTTGAACCATTACAACTATTACATATCAGACAGAGAAGGTGATTATTTTTTTTTAATCGCCACTCTGCATTTATGTCGCCCGCCATTTTGTCAGCACCTTCTTCTTTTTTACTTAAGCAAACGATCTAAAATATTGCGTGCGCAGTTTGTTTACGTGCTTCAGCTAGCAACCGCTCGTGAAACAGGTTTTTGCTTAAGCAATTTTGCTTGCTACGTTATTGCAAAAATAAGTTGCTTACCGTTAAGCAGCTCTAAAACATTGGGCCCAGGTCACGCCATTGGTAGCGTAAGCCTATTTAATTCCACAACAGAGCAGCAAATAGCAAACTGCCGAAGCGTATCTGGTTTTATAAGCTAAAAGGAAACTATGCGGTTTCAGTTCTCAGGTCATTTTCTGTTGCTGAAAATCAAAATATCGAGGTAATAAAAAACACATTAAAGGTTTAAGACGACACAGAGCTCAAAGAAATCAGCTAGAACAATTTTGTTCAATAAGTTGCATCTGAAAACAAGGAAAAAATAACTAGATAGTGTAAAAAACAAACACTGTCTTCTCTTCTTATACATTATATTTATATACACAACAAACCTGCTTATCAAATTGGGCCGTGCATGATTGTCGTTCGTTTATCAAAGGCAGAAATTTGGAAGGATAACTTTCCGTATCCCGCCACCACTTTTTCACTCATTTTTACAAAAAGGAATATCTCATTGAGGTAAGATACAATATTATTTCATATCGAATGAAAAAGTGGTGGCGTGGTACGGACACTTTTATATAAGGCAGATAATGATTTAGGTTTCCATATTAAAAAACCAAACGACAATAATTGCACGGCCCAATTTGATTACGCCATGTAAGCAGATTTGTTGTGTTTACAGTGCGACCTTTAAAACAATTTATATTATGTCCTAGACACTGCTAGTGCTGACCTTATTTTATTGTGTAGTCGTACAACATTGATGCTTGTGACCTACTCGATGAATGAGATCCACTACCCGCTCGCCTGGTCCTTCCTCTATACTGTACCAAGTTATGAACTAATGTAAACAATCCATCCGATGGTGGTTCTGATGAGGTCATGTAGTACAACGTAACGTCAATGAATGCGCAGTATCTGGCGGACTAGGAAACTGCAAGGTAAGTATGAACCTACCTTGCTCTAATTATATCTAATAATGGTCAGATATTGGTAGAGACTGTATGAGATTGTACTCTGGTGGATATAGCATGGTGCAGTCGCATTCGGTTTAAGGGTGGCAATGTTTATCAGTATTTCACGTCATCAATTTTATTCAACATTCAACAGCGCAGGCGCCAAGTACAAGGGCATGTCACACCATGGCGTAGGCTACTGTGCATATATGATGACAATTTTTTTTGTTAAATCTCTCTGATAGGAAACTTTTTCACTATTTTATTTGAAGTGTTATACTTATCTCCTTGATTGTCTGGTACAAAATCTGCATGAATGCATTGTTCAAACCAGACATGTTATTCTTCCTGTACTTGAGTCTGGTTTCTTGTTTGTTTGATTAAAGCCAACACCATGTGTAATTATAGATGGTCAGCACTTGAACATTGTACTTGGACTTTGCCCGGTACAAATGTGTTCAGCTCCGACTGTAGTGAAGCTAACCTTACAGAAAAAGATATCCATATCCACTCACTGGACACCCTACTGTTTTGCAAAGATAAGCAAAAGCCATTTTCCAAAATAACATACATAGTCAGTCTTGCAGTTGGGAACTTTATGGCTGGTGCATATAAAACCGTCTGACAAAAAAAATGAACGTTATTATTTTTAGGTCCTGTGAAAACATTCTAGTATCAAGTTGATGCCATTGGTAATCATTCAGTCTGATAAATATTTTCATCAGAAACTTTTAAATAAAAGTAAATGCATAATTTGAAGTTCTCTTATCGGTGATGTGATCAATACAATCGAAAACAAAACAATTTTATTGTGAGCTTGAATGAAAATCCCAACTTAAAAATACCACGCCTGGAATTTCATCTTTGTGAGGACAAGGCTGTTCCAAATTTTTTGTGCAAAAGGCACATCCATATTGGAAAATCTATGGTAACATGTTGAAGGGACACCAACCAAAGCCACAGAGGTCACGTCCATCGTGTGTTTATTTATTTATTTATTTATTTATTTATTTATTTATTTATTTTAAATCTTTAGACATACACAATAGTTACAAGTTGTACAGGGCTGTTAAGGTTAACACAAAAGTATAAAAACTGTCATCAAAAGATGTGTAAAACCAGACCCCTGCCAACGATAAAAATATAATTATACAATATAAAAAGGTGATTGCACTGAAACATTTAAAAATCACACAAAAGAAAACATTAAAACACAAGCAAAACCAGACTATTGAAAACAAAAAACTGCACCCACAACAAAACACCGCAGTGATCAGAGGAAGGGACAATTTAAAATAAAAACCATAGAATGGACTAAAAACCCTCAAAAACCAAAATAAAATTGGCACAGAGAGCAACTTCACAGTGGATGAAGTTGCTTTGTGTTAGGAAAAAGTATACAAAGACCCCTTAGACAAATATTTGCGAAATACATTTAAAAAGAACTGTTCACAAGTAGATTCTTTATTTGATTCCAATATCAGTTTAACCGAAATTGTCATTGCTCGTTTAAACTTTTTTTTTTTTTTTTTTCAAGATTGAAGTTTTGTTTTCACGATGGGAGCAAGGTGGATACATGGATGAAAAGATCTGATCAAGATGTCCTCTCCTAGAAGATCGACTAATTATGACAATCACCCCATGGGATGGGTGATAATAGGAGCTTCATTTATCACAAATGTTATTTTAATGGGTAACGTGAAAGCATTGGGAGTTCTCCTCATTGCTATAGAGACTGACTTCAGTAGTCATCTGTGGCTGATTGGATGGATTGCAACGTTGCACAGTATGCTCAAAAACGTTTTAGGTGAGTTAATTAAAACGCTCCATGTTGTTCCTAAAGGTCCCCTATGGCAATAAGTGTAAGTTGTTGTTGGGGTTATCCTTGGATAATTTTGTCCTGTATTTCTTTCCTGGTTCTATTTGGGTTTAACTTATTTCATTTTGTTTTCCCCTGTTGTTGTGTGTGTATTTTTGGCCTGTTCTTGCTCTTTACTTTATCCGAATAAATTCAATCAATCAACCATTTGATATCGTTGAGATTTTGTCATTGTTTGGGACTTCAAACTCTAATTAAGAGGTCTCGAAATCAAATTCAAATATTTTAGAGGAAAATTACTCCTTTCTCGAGAACTACGTTACTTTAGAGGGAGACGTTTCTCACAACGTTTTACTCTGTCAACAGCTCTCCATTGCTTGTTACCAAGTAAGTTTTTATGGTAACAAATATTTTGAGTAATTGCCAATAGTGTCCAGTGCCTTTAATATTTTCCGTATTACGTCAGTGAATGTTTCCCAAAATGCCTGCGGCAGGAGTTTACCAAAATGAATACTACATTTCTGGAAACGAATCATTATTATGGATTTGCTACTCCATGGAGAGTTACAAACGAATAAGTGCTGATGACATTCAAAGATGGCTCTAAAAACAATGTATGTAATTTCGTCAAATGTATGCTGGTTGCTGCTGAGGTTAACTACTGCAATCTTTATATAATAGATGTTAAATTTGCACCGGGGAAAACAAATATTAATTTTGGATTTTACCCATACACCAATGTTAGTGTAAGCACATACTCGGTACTTTCCCCCGAGTCCTGTGAAAAAAATATCACAGGCATATTACTCGGGTTGAATTTGAACCCACGACCTTTGCAATTCTAGAGCAGTGTCATACCAACTATAGAGCAGTCTTTGTTTGCCATAGTGGACTGCTAGTATGCATTGTGATTGTCTGTTGATACATAACACGTTCAGCTGTTTTGATTCAGTTGTAGGCCTAGATACTTTCAACGATTGCAGAATGTGGATGACAATGGTACTAAAGCATACCAATACAGGAAACAAAGGGTTGATTACATACCAGGGATCCGAGAAGAAAGAACAAAATGGACGACTGGAAGCTGACCAAAGCTGGATGATTTTCAGACCGGACTACTGATGGATTTGTTGCTTGGTATACTCATGTAGCTGTAGATTTTCGGGACCCGTAGGGTTGGGAAAAACGCTGTGTTGTGATCAAATGTTGGAGATTTGGAGGTTTTCCTCAAAATCGGACTCTCCACAATTTGTGACACTCAATAAAATAAGGGTCGTTACCTTTCTGAGGATGGATTCGGCTTCTGCTATTGTTTTACTATCTGTAAGAATGAAGACAACCGAAGTACATGTTATAGAGCTGTCTTCATAAGAATTATGGCATAAATTAAACACTTTACAGTAAATCATAGTCCTATCAAAGTTACTTAAAATAAATGACTAATGAATAATCAGAACACTTCATTGAAAACGACTTAAATCAGTAAATACATTTGCAATTCCCGCAATGTCTTTGTGGGCCGCGCCATCTTGGAATACTATTTACATCGGCAATGTTTACAAAACGGTAACCAAACTAAGAGCATATAAATGGCAAACTCTAAAGACAATAATTTCCCAAACTCGTGTCTAACAAACAACAAGCTAAAACATAAACTCAAACAACTTTAGAAATGTAAATGTATGATACAAAAAGGGGAAATTTACCTGTAAGAATGAAGACAATCGAAGTACATGTTTACAGCTGTCTTCACACAAAATATGGGAGCACCCGAAAACCTGACGTTGAGGGCGCAGGAAGAAACTAAATTTGATTAAACCGAAATAAATGAGGGGATTGGGTATATTTGTTATAACTGTAACGTTTGGAATACCCGTGCATTGCATTTGAGCTTGATTGATATATAGACTGGATCATCATACCTTGCAGTAGAGAACACTAAAATAATCAAAGCACCAGTCTACCTAAAGCCATGCGCAGCAGTATCCCGTTAATTTTACAGTTGAAACAGTTGGTTAAGTGTATACGCTGACCTTTTGCGTTTTTTTTTTTCTTTTTCTCCTCATCCCCTTGGATTGGGGCCAATTACAGGACACATGATTTGGTCTTACACCGTGCAGCACTTGAGCTTCAAAGACAACGGAGGTCAACAACATCATGGAGGGACAAGAATATTTGTGTCCCCCACCCTTGACAAGTTGGGGGACATACCCCTTACCCCCCCAAAAAAAAAAAAAAAATAATAATAATAAAAATAAAATAAATAAATAAAATAAATAAATAAATAAATAACCCCCATGACATTGCGGTCACGGTGGAGCAACATTACTTTTTAAATTGCCCAGATGTTCAAGTTTGACAAACACGTTCAAATCAAGACTCTTGAAACACATAAAGATTTGGTGTCAAGTGCCGGCCGATAAAATAAGAAGAAGAGTACTCTCGGACTGATGTTCCAAAAGAAGCAGTCCCTAAAAGAGAACTTAGTAAAATAAAACTAGATCCGGCCACACTTCACAAATACTGGGCTAGCCAGAGAGTCTTTATAGTACAGAACAGCGACACTAAATAATCGAACAGTTGTTATGTGGAACGCGAAAGAGGCAAATATTCCGATCAACACATCGATCAGTTTTTTCCATCAATCGATCGATCGAAAACTTCTTTCCAGGACTAACACGGTCGGCCATTTAGGCCTCTGGGAGTCAAATGTTTGACTCACATAAATGGCAGTCCGTGTTAGTTCGCAAAGTAAACGGAAAACCATGCAATTTCGAGGCAAATTTGTGTGGATCATTGTATTATACTTTTAAAACATCTTTCTAACCATTCGCATTTTATAACAAACGGTTACGACGCTTTTCAAAGACCAACTCGACCGATCCAAGGCAACGTGTTCCTTTAAAGACACTGGATACGTTTGGTAATTGTCATCAAAGACCAAAGTTGCAAGGTATTAATGAAAGAAGAAAAATAAAACAAACAATAAATTGTTGCACTAAACTTGTGTGCTTTCAGATGGGTTATAAACAGCTTCAAGCCTGATGTAAAGAATTTTAATGTTTTAGTGAAAAATTACCTCTTTCTCAAAAACTACGTTACTTCAGGGGAAACCGTTTTTCGCAATGTTTTTTAATATTAACAGCTCTCCACTGCTCGTTACCAATTATTTTGAGTAGTTACCAATTAAGTGCCTTTAAAAGCTTGTTATAACTTGATACAAATAGCTTAACATGGCAATAGCGTTACACATGATTCTAATTTTGCCATTAGTGCTGTGCAAATCTTGCGCTTGATAAATGAACAACAACAATACTCACCACAGTTTTTATGAAATGAGTTTGAGCTTTTAAAACAAAATTTAAAATAATTTGTTCAAATAAGATTGAAACAAAACTACAACTCGTGGACAAGGATGATGTTTTAGCTTAACTTTTTGTTTTCACTTTTGCAAATCAAAACACTGTGGTTGAAACCAAATGACATAGCCATGGCAGTTTGAATACGCGCAACAAGACTTGCAGTCTATAGTATGGACATATTGACTGCTATGAGGGGCATAGTTAAAACTATAGGCCCAAGGTGATGTCAAAACTATGACTATCCCGAAGCGAAGCTGAGGGCATAGTCATGGTTTTGACAGTCAATATTTGTTTTATATACCGAATACAGATTCTTCTCATCAACAACACTCTGACTAAACGGTGGAAGGTCGTCTGTGAAGAAAGGTTGCGCCGTGACACGGAACGCTAGTCGTACACATACATCTGTGCATTCTACATATCATATTTGCGTTATTTTCAGAGCGGGCATAGTCACTACGACGTCATCTCGATAGAACAGGGGGGGGGGGGGGCATAGCTATTTCCATGACTCCATTTTAACCAATCAGATTAGAGGATTCGGTACATGAGGTGTATAACTTTTAATATCGAGTATCATAACGTACTGCGACAAACAATATCACTTCAAGCGCATTCTTAAAGTCACTAAAATATGTGTTTTGGTAAATGGAATGTTATTAAACAAATAACTAAGGTTCTAAAAAATTAGTTTCCATTTTACTTTCAAATTTAAAAGTAGGCCTGACCAGAGAGGGCGCTGTTCGTGACGTCAGTCGAGGCACGATATTTGAATAGAAAATGTGTAGTCTGGCCCCGTAAACTACGTCTGGATAACTGATCGGTATGATGCCTACGTACAGAACTACGGTCACGGAGCAGACTGCACGCTCTGTATGGCTGCTGTGCGGACGGTCCACTCGGATTACCCGGCACGATGAATCGCATGCAGTGCCAACACAAGATAGTGACGCTTTGGTGCAAAATAAAAACATGACCTCATAAGTGAAACAATACCCGATTTTTTTTCACGTGAGGCAAATACTCCTTTAAGTTCGTCACGTCTTTCAGGTACTTTCTTCGACTTCCCACTAGCTGGAAAATTGTTGGGATGGCGTCATGTTTTAGAAACGAACTTTTTTCTTCATTTCAAAATGTGTGGTGTATTCCGGTTTCTGGAAGCACGACGGCTCGACGTGTTTGCTGCACAGCGCTGGAAAAGACGTCGGACCGGACCACTTTGCAAACTGACCCCATCTTTAGTTGTTTTGCTGCATCCAGCATCAATACACCTTGTCGACATTGCCGGAATAATGCAAGAAAAAACCTTTTTTCGAAACATACAAACTCACGACTAGGACTTGCATGTATACTTGCACGTACGTGTGTTCGATGTTCGATCGAGGCAAAGTCTGCCTCGATTGACGTCACAAAAGGGGTAGGCGGAGTCACCCCCTTTAACAACTGTATCTATTTTTTAAACATATAAATTGTTACAAACAATTAATCAAAAGATTATTTTATTGTTCATAAACTTATACTCTAATGTTTGACGGGAAAAAAAAAATTCTTCCAGGTGACTTTAAAGAAACACAATGCCTTGGATCGGTCGAGTTGGTCTTTGAAAAGCGATAATATGCATATGGGTAGAAAGATGTTTTAAAAGTAGAATACAATGATTCACACAAACATGCCTTGAAATTGCACGGTTTCCCAGTTACCTCGTCGACTAACACGGTCGGCCATTTTTGTTGACTCCCATATAATGGCAGACCGTGTTAGTTCGCAAAGTAAAAGGAAAACCACGCAATTTCGAGGCAAATTTGCGTGGGTCATTGTATTCTACAGACCTATAGACCAACTCGGCCAATCCAAGGTAACGTGTTCCTTTAAACAGCATATTTATATCACTCTATAAAAAGAGGACGTTGTAAACTTTCTATGGTATTTATGAATTCCCCACAAAAACTGATTAAGTTTACTTCGAGCTTGACTCAATGGTATATGTATTCAAATAAACAAACAGTAGGTAGGGAGAATACAATAAAATCTGATGCTATTTTTCAAAATGTCCATAGATTTACATTAAACCTAAAGGGTTTAAAGATAATGATAGTGGAAAGCTTCCCTTCAAATCTTACTTACTGAGGTGCTGTAGTTTTTGAGAAATGAGTAAAACAATGCCATGAAAATCCGTTTGTAAATGATTAAAATAATTTTCGTCTCATGAGACGAAAATTATTTTCATGACATTGTTTCACTCATTTCCCAAAAACTACAGCACCTCAGCACGTAGTATTTTCAGGGAAGCTTTCTACTATCATTATCTTCAAACTGTGTAAGTTTAGTGTAAATCCGTGGACATTGTGTATTTTGTCCTACAAAAGTTACATAGACCCTTTAAAACAATACACTTTATAATGTTTATAATGTTTGTAAGGGTTACTAAAGTATTGAAGCCCTATCGAACTTTTTGTGTATCATTCTTAAAAGAAGGCAAACAAAATATAACATCAAACAACTTTTTAACTATATTTCTAGATAGGATTATAGGATACAAACAATTGTATTATAAAATAGAAATTCCGTTTATACTTTGCTCTGTCAGTGGACCGCCACACATCAGTCCAGCAGAAATATTCATCCAATTTATTATACACATTGAAAGAGGCTGATGAAGGTTGTTGTTATGTTAGCAAGGATCGATTTATTTTTATGCAAAACATTTTAATTGTTACATCCCATAAGGGTCTCATGATTATTATTAATGACACTGAACACCTTTGGTAGTTATCAAAGACCAGTCTTCTTACTTGGTGTATCGACACGTTTATGCATATTATGCATAAAATAACAAGCCTGTGAAAATTTGAACTTAATCGGTCGTCGAAGTTGCGAGAGAGTAATAAAAGACAAAACACCCTTGTCACACGAGGTTGTGTGCCTTCACTTCAGATGCTTGAGTTCGGTACCACAAAATCTAATTCTGAGGTCTCGAAATCAAATTCAAATATTTTAAGTGGAAACTTACTTTCTCAAAAACTACATTACTTCAGAGGAGCCGTTTCTCACAATGTTGTATACTACCACAGCTCCCCATTGCTCGTGACGAAGTCAGTTTTTATGCTAACAATATTATTTTGAGTAATTACCAATAGTGTCCAGTGTCTATAACTCTAACAATTAATCAAATTTTGCATTTTATAGCTTTCAATCTACAACTGTATGCCAAGGCTGCAAATGTGTTAATGTTTAAACCAACATATACAACTATAATTCGTAACAAGAAGTAACTCACACATTATATTGCTAGAAGAGCTACCAATAACCATTACGAGTATTGTATTTTGCTATCTAGCAGGAATTTAAGATACAAACACTAATCATAAACACAACAAATTCATAGCAATTTAATATTTATTTGTTCGCTCTAGTTCCATTGGACCACGATACACAGTCCAATATGTTATTGTTTATAGAATTTGAAAGAAAACTACAACACCTCGCAGTATTCACCATTGTCAACGGTTTGGATTGAGTTAATTAGTGTGATGTCACAGAGAGATTTGCCGCCGATTTCACGAAACGCTAGGATTAATCCTATCTCGAGTTTGGACGAGTGACATGTATAATACTTAGAATGGGTTCAATGCGTCCCTACGTCTATGGATACGGAACTTAAAGACAGTGGACACTATTGGTAATTGTCAAAGACTAGTCTTCACAGTTGGTGTATCTCAACATATGCATAAAATAACAAACCTGTGAAAATTTGAGCTCAATCGGTCATCGAATTTGCGAGATAATAATGAAAGAAAAAAAACCTTGTGTCACGAAGTTGTGTGCTTTCTGATGCTTGATTTCAAGACCTCAAATTCTAAACTTGAGGTCTCGAAATCGAATTCGTGAAAAATTACTTCTTTCTTGAAAACTACGTCACTTCAGAGGGAGCTGTTTCTCACGTTTTATACCATCCACCTCTCCCCGTTACTCGTCACAAAGTGAGGTTTTATGATGATAATTATTTTGAGTAATTACCAATAGTGTCCACCGTCTTTAACTCGTCCTAATAAGATTAATCCTAAGTTAGGAAGAGTTTGGTGAAATCGATGGCAGATTCCTATGTGGTAACAACTCTTCTGCGTTTTTGGGCAGTGGGACACTGATCAAAACTTTATTTTATTTGTTTCGGATTTTCATTCTTGTATTCGAATACATAGTAATCTCAATGCACTCGTCTTTCTTTCTGTACAAAAAGCATCAGATGTTAATATCAGTCTCGTTGATAAATGAATTATACCGGGTTTAGCTCTATATATATGCTTGATTAAATTGTATGCTTTTGAAGTTACCACATCTCACAAGGCTAAACAAAAATTATGATTATTATCAAGACTAAAAATTCTTCTAATTTTGTTTTCCAAAGCTTTCAAAAAACAATCTACAATAGGCTTATGTTTAAATCTATACATACAATTATAAAGATTAAAAATGTATACTTCACACACAGTTTTGCTAACAGACTAGTTACCAATAACCATGAATAAAATTGTTTGCATTACGTTTATAAAAGGCAAAATGTTTTGAAATGCATGTTGTCCGAGGAAAACTATCAAGTTGGAATGTTTAAGTTTATTATCATGCATTGTTTGATAAGAACAGTAAAATGTACATTTGAGCTGATTATAAACCAATAAGAAACTCCTCCTCTAAACCACCCTTAAAGGGTAAACAAAAATATCTCTTAATGTGTGTGTACCGAGTGGACATAAATTATTTGAATGTACATAATGTGCTGAAGTTGGTCATATAGAGCAAAGACACAGTCCAAAAGAGGACTGACTAACATCCAATATAACATAGCACTACTCTGAGGAATAAGACATACATGTTTCTGATGTCTACTTGCAACAATCAGGCAACAATTACAAAATCTAATCCATCTTTATTATATTACAACATCATTGATTATTTGCTATGATGCTGTAAAGATCTATTTAGCTATCACAACAGGTGTAGGCCTTTACAGTTATAAATACATGTCTTTATAAACAATTTGACAGCTTGGTGCTGTTTTATAACCATTACATCTCAAACAGGAATGCATCATAATGTACCAAACGTTTTCTTTGTTCATTTTTTCATGAACTAAAAAAGTTGCTTACTTATATGGTTTATAACAATGTAATAAGAATAGTGTAAAAGGTGCACCATGTCTTCTATCCCACTCTTCCATTACAGAGTAATAAATCTTAAAATGATTAAAACATTCAGAAACATTTCTTAAAACGAGAGGAGTACTATTGCTGATTGTGTGAGTTTAAGCACATACAATATCTCGCTGGAATCAATAAGAGAGCTTTTGAGCTTAAATTTCAGTTATCAACAATTTTGATATCACACCTTGGCTGGTGGCTGGCAGCTGTCCTCACCATTCGGCTAACAACAACAGCCACCAGCCACCAGCCCGCTCACTAACCTGCTGTTAATACCAGCTCCTCACACTTGTGTTCCCTTAAGTATAACGCCATGAAAGGGATAAAGGGTTATGTAATCTGTATGGCTACCACCATTTTTTTCCTTTTTCCTTTTGGTATATATTTTATTTATGGTATATATACAACGAAATGACCAGAAGCAGAAGCTGAACTTAAGGGGTCAAAGTACATCTTAAAAACAGCAGCAATCACATTTAAAAGGAACACGTTGCCTTGGATCGGTCGAGTTGGTCTTTGAAAAGCGTTTGTAACCGTTTTTTATAAAATGCATATGGGTAGAAAGTTGTTGTAAAAGTAGAATACAATGATCCACACAAACATGCCTCGAAATTGCGTGGTTTTCCTTTACCTCGTCGACTAACACGTCGGCCATTTATGGGGGTCAAAATTTTGACTCCCATAAATGGCCGACCATGTTAGTTCGCACAGTAGAAGGAAAACCACGCAATTTCGAGGAAAACTTGTGTGGATCATTGTATTCTACTTTTAAAACATCTTTCCAACCATATGCATTTTATAAAAAACGGTTACAAACGCTTTTGTTTTGACCAACTCGTCCGATCCAAGGCAACGTGTTCCTTTAAAAGGCAATTAAGTGTTAAAAGTACAAAATTTACAAAACGCTACATAAAAACATTACATTTTAGCAGTTATGGAATTAAAAATTACAAAACTCACTGGGTCTTTTGGTAAGATAAGCATAGTGACCAGGTTTATCCAGTCCCTCTAGCATTTCTGACAATGTTTCAATTTTCAAGTCTGAAATAAAACAGTAAAACTGAAAAGGAACAATAAGAGTAATGTTTTTACAGCCTTAAATTAGTAACTACACATCTTTTATTTGATCTTTTTTTTCTAAAAGAATTGGTAAGTGCATTTTTTGTTTGCATTACTCCACATGCATTAGCAGTGACACAGACACTGACCGAATACTCAAGAGCTGGAACCTTTGTTTACCTTCATTAACAATTGTCTGTTGTTTTGTTTGTTAAAGAACAATATGCTTGTTACCTTTCCCTTTAACAACTCAACCAGATCATTCCTTTCTACCCTCTGCAAGTTTAATGACAAAGTGTTGAATGCATCACTTCCAAATGAGCCAAGTCTCTGCATCCACTTGACTAGCATGCGGAATATCTGGCTGTTGACTCTCCCAGCACCCTCGCTTCTCACTGCAGTAAGTTCACTATTTATGATGCCTAAATAGGTTGCCAAATCTTCCCACTCTGGACCTAGCTTTTTAGCTAAATCTCTGAGACATATCTCAGCATCTCCTTTCGTCTGAAAGTAAATACATACAAGTAAAATTCCATAAACAATAACACATGTTAAACTTCTTTGTTTGATGACCCTCTCATCCCATTAATTGGTTGTTTTAAAACATGTTGACTGACTGTTCAATATATTATTTATACTGAGGTCCAAAGTGCCTTTATGTGAAGTTGATATTGAGTTCTCAATGGGTATTAGTTTCTCAAAAGCAATGCAACCATAGGTAGTTTTCAACGAGAGAAAACTGACGGGCATACACAAAATCATGGAATGGAATCTCAGTCCCCTCGTATTTGTCTCCATTGTGCTCAAATACAATGAATACAACCGTGGAGGCATTAACAAAACAACATTAGAAATGACGAGCTGTCCTCGTTGTTTAGGTGAATCGAAGCTTTGCACATTAAGAATGCATGTTCAGAATGACTTTTCTTATCAGTCATCAAAGATACATGAAAAACATGTTTCCAAAGGAATTAATTTGCAAAACACAAAACCCGGCATCAACTGATTTAACTCAGATTTTTTTTTGTTTTTAGTTATAATTCCTTTTACCCACGGCAATTTCAAAAATAATTGATTTTTCTTTTAACCATGGTCGACTTCAATATGCTGTACAAGAAAGACAACTCCAATGTGTCTTTGCCTGCTATATTTTTCACAGATATCCACTTGTTTAATCTGCCTCAATCCACCTATTGTGGTCAAACCGGCCCCTTATCAGTTTTATTTGTCTACCCCTTACTTTTTCTGTGCACTTCTTGCCTCCCCTCCCCCCTCCCATTTCTTGATTTATTCATCTCCACTTTAGCCTTTAAGAAAGACTTTACTAGGGTCGACACATCACGGCATTAACCTTTTTTGCTAAACTTGGAAAACAAACCAATGTCAAATAACCCTTAGTATTGTATATTTCTTATACAAAGAAGTTTTTTGCTGAACTTTTAAAAATGATTTCACCCTTAAAAATTCAATTAAACATAGTCTTACAATATGAGACATTTGAAATTTAGTCAATCCTCCAGACCATTGCCAACATCCAACTTTCTAAATCTGGACGTTTTAGCTGTAAATGTTTGTTTGATTAATGAGTAATTGAATCATACGTTACCAGTGACTCATTGTCAAGAAACTGCGGGATTGATTCAGCATCTGCTTTTTCACCACCTGATATTAAACGGAGATTGAATCATGAGTTTAAGAAAGACAATATAGAAGTTCACTTTTTTATTAAATACCATTTATTTTCTAAACTTTAATTAATTGAGACTTGCTGACCACTTTGTGAAGGGGAGCTCCAGCACTAAAGTTTTAAGTTTTCAAGAGTTCCCTTTTTTCTATTGTTATTGCCCAATACTATGTTTAACAAACATAATATGCCTTGGTTATGGGGGTTTTCCTTTGAAAACAAAAAATGTTATCTCCAGACTCCCCACCCCAATGTTAATTTTGAATTCAGAATGTCTTTTTGTCCGGGAAAAACTGGTGTCCGTTACCTCGCATAATAAAATTAAGACACCTGAACCTTTTTTTCGGCAGTGTGATTTGGCATGAAAGAAGAATCAAAGATACAACATTTTGTGAAAAGTATACAATGTTTCCCCATGATTAAGATAATATAAATAACTTTTACATGACCAATGTTAATAGGTAGACATCCTTGAGCTCACTTATATTAACGATTTGTGTTAAAAGTGTAATTGTAAGAATGTCAGTGATATGCTTCTATTTGAGTAATTTTTAAAAACGGTCAACCTTCATGGTAACTATTGTAGTGCTTTGGAACACACGTTAAAATAGAAAGGTTGGCTAGAGCAAAGATCTCATAAAACAAGATAGGCACTGGCCCGGGTATTGCGTTGTGTGGCAGTATATAACGCCACCTTGGAATTAGGGTCCTGTCTCACGCTCTCACGCACTGCAATCATTTTCACACGCATTGGGGGCAGACCAGGAAAAAAATTAAAATAATGCACAATCTTCAGATTGCACGCAGTTTTTCAGAATTAACTTGAGCTGGCATGCAAACAGAGTGCAAATTCGAAGATTGCGCACGCTTTTTTTTTTTGCTCTATCAGAGGATTCAGACGACAATTCAGCAATTCGGCAAAGCGCAAAATGTGAATTGCGCACAACTTTGTCACGATTTCTTAGCAAATTCGTTGGATGTACTCTACGAGCAGAGAAGTAGGGTGAGCGGAGGATTTTGAACATCATTTTATCTTTTGGGGGGAAAATAATCTGATACAATCATACCTCCACATTAACCAGCAACATCTCCTTTGTACCTCATGTGAGTTATAAGTATACTAAAGAGGTTTTTGAAAAACATTTTTCTCCACAAATAGTTTTATGAAAAAAGAAAAAAAAAGATACTTCTTAAATAATATTTTTTTTTGCCCCGGGCGGTGATTCGGTGATTCTGTAAAAACCTTTTTTTTTTTTTCTTTTTTTTTTTTTTTTTGGGGGGGGGGGGGTGAAAAATCTCACGCATAGCTGGCGTCTGAACTTGGTATCTCTGAAAGTGTATGGGGCAAACTCGTTTGAAAGACAAGGATGTGAAAACTTAAATGGTGGTTGAAACAATATTGTTCTATCCATCTTAAAATTTTATAGATTTGAGAAAGTGTTTCTAATTCTATTTCTATAGGAGCGTTTTTGCAAAGGCTGTTTTATGCATAAGAACGTACCTGGTTCTATTATCTCTGCTGCTCTTGTGCAATTGAGTTCATGGAAGACCAGTTTCAGATATTGCACAGCGTCCTGGTCAGGAATGTTGTACTTTGAACACAGGCTAAAGTACGTTGTTAGAACTTCCCTTTTAGGTGTATTGGGAAGTATGTATCCATTACCAGAGAGATAATCCAGAAGAGGCAAACCATGGTAACCAGCAGCTTGATTGTCAAGAAACTCACAAAGATCATTCACTTTCTGGTCTGATAAGCCACCAAACATCCTCACCTCCTCGCACGGTCTTCTTCTGATTACACTTGAAATGGCATTCTTAATAGCAGACAAACAATAAATGAATGAATAAAAATATTATATATGTTTGATTTTTATTTTGAGGTAGAGGGATGAATAGCAACACACTTGAGAAAAGGCTGTATCTTAAATTCCTGAAAACATCTGCACTTCATCGGCTCCTCTAATTTGCCCTTACAACCAAGAAACTTTAATAAATGGTTTTTGTAGGTCGTAAATATACAAAAACTCATCAACAACAAACAATTAACAATCAACAATATTTATTTCCATACAAACATCAAAATATCAAGTTGATTTTACAGAAACTGAAAGTGTATGAAGGCAATGGCCCATTACGTTCAAGCAAACGATTGTAGGTTTGGATGCATAGCATATCGGTTTATTTTAAACCCTTCAAACGACCATGTTCCCCTTTGAACAACACAAAGAGTAAAATAATCGCAACAATGGGTATTTTTTCTTAGAGTGCACATAAACTCATATTGGTTGATTTTAGAGGAGTAAGGCAGTAGGGATCCTACATTAACTACTATTGGTTGATTTTAGAGGAGTAACGCAGTAGGGATCCTACATTAACTCATATCAGTTGATTTTGAAGGATTGGGTCAGTAGGGATCCTACATTAACTCGTAGGGATCCTACAGTAACTCATATTGGTTGAGTTTGAAGGATTGGGTCAGAGGGATCCTACATAAACTCATATTGGTTGATTTTGAAGGATTGGTGCAGTAGAGATCATGCATAAACAAATAGCTGTTCTGTTTTGATAACACATGGCACTTAATCAAAACTTACATTTAAAATTTAAAGACAGTGATGGACACCTTTGGTAATTGTCAAAGACCAGTCTTCTTACTTAATGCACAAAATAACAAACCTGTGAAAATTTGAACTCATTGGTAGTCGAAGTTGCGAGATAATAATGGGAAAAAACACCATTGTCAGTTGTCACTCGAAGTTGTGTGCTTTCAGATGCTTGATTTTGGCACCTCAAATCTAATTCTGAGGTCTCAAAATCAAATTCAAGTACCGGAGTGGAAAATTACCTCTTTCTCAAAAACTACATTACTTCAGAGGGAACCGTTTCTCACAATAATTTATACTATCAACAGCTCTCCATTGCTTGTTACCAAAGTTTTTAAAGTAACAATTATTTTGAGTAATTACCAATAGTGTCCAGTGGCTTTAAACAAACTGTTTTAAGATAAACGTTTATGAGAAAGTTAGGAAAATCTGCTTTACACCTTAACATTTTAACAATATCAAGAGGTTTGGGCTGTTGTATGAATACAAAACACCTTTGATATACCTATCAAACTGATGGTAAAACTGTTATACTCACAGTGACTTCAGTCATTGGTTTACTATGCAGAGTATTATCTCCACTCCCATCAGTTTGGCATGTAGACGGCTGTCAAGTGCAAAAAAAAAGAATGTTCCAAACATATCAATTTAATTCTTTCAACACATCTTAACATACTACGGAAAAAAATAATCACACTGTGAAATCTGGACTGTTACATTTCAGGACGAGAAGACGTACCAAACAAACAGCATTTTTAATCCCTGATGCAACTTTTAAGATCTTATTAAAAATGTATCTCTCTATTAAATAATGTTCACAAAATGCTGCCAATGGTCATGTAGCGGTCGTATAGTGGTAATTTAATTACTATTTTATGAATACTTCATCTCCCAAATGCCTCAGCCAATTTGCAGCCTTACCTGGTTCAATGCTTTATTTGCACTAGCAAAGATTTGGGCGAGTGGTCACCGTTTGGTGGTTATTTCATTAAAAAATGTAGGCGTTTGTTTTTGCGTTTTAAATGTGTTTAATTTATTTTAGGACGGTCATAAAATTAAGTGGTCAGTAAGGGCCATTCAAAACAAGTCTCCATGTGGTGCCTAAATTTGTCAAATAACACACTTAAATTTCCGTCAAAGTCTTTTTTTATATAGGCCTTAATTTATTAGACAATTGGTACAGATGAAATGTTTCCATTGTAATCCCTGCAATTCCTATCCTTGAGTAGTTATTGCTGTGCCAATACTGCATTCAAGCGAGAGCATGTGTGGAAACCACAAATAAACATCAATTGTTTTCCCCGACTCACAGTTTCATATTTTCTTGAATTTTAATTCATTAGTTGTTTTAATATAATATTGCTATAACTGATACATTTAGTTGCCTGTAGCTCTTACAATTGAATGAGCAGCATCGCACATACGCCTCTGCTGAGCATTACAGGTGTGGATCAAGTTGTTATTCCTCATTTGAGCCTGTAGTGTAAAAACAAATGCAATCAATCATTGCGGTGCACCAATGATGACTGTGTATTACGGAGCAAAGTCAAGCGGTTTAGCGTTATAAAGCCACCCTCGCCGACCGATTTTACTGAACACGACCTTAACTTTTTCGTTGAAGTTTTAATAACGTTCAGACACACAAAATTTGCATTTATTATATTATTTGTATTCATATAATTTTCTGTATTACAGTAAGTAGAGCATTTACTTGTACAAGTATCTATTTTACTTGGTTGCCTATAAAATAAACTCGTAATTAAAAAATACACAAGAGTGAAAAATGACCATTCTTAATACAACCAGGTTGGGTTTGCGGTGACACCATTTGATTATCTTTTTTTGGCTAGTGTTGGTTCTGAAAAGAACCGGTGGTTGAAAACTCAACCTTTGGATCAGTATGCTCTGATCGTCTTCAGGAGGATGCTTGACTCTGTTGTTGAACGCTGCTTTAAGTACTGCCTTGGAAATTGTAGCTGGGCATTGCTCTATGGTGTAAAAATGTGGGAACAGAAACGAGAAAAGCTGGGCTGAGCTCGGTGAAGCATGTTGGCTGGAGTTGGAACTGAAAACTCAAAAACCCACCATTGGGTTTGGGTAGGGAGTGTGTGCTCACTGAACTGAAGTTCATCCCCAAGGCAGTACTTGGGTCTCAGAATTCATCACTGCAATAACCTATCTTTCTGATAATTTGTATATACTCGGTGCCTTCAGTACCTTGTTTGGTAGAAACTGCGCTATATTATTATTATTATATTATTACTTAAATAGCATCCAGCAAAAGAGTCCAGCATCCTCCTGAAGACAACCATAGCTTACTGATCAAAACATCCCTTCAGTTATATTTGTATCTTCCTGGTTATATCTAATCATGTTTCAATAACTGTCTGAAAATACTCACTGGCTTTGGCCCAACATCGAGTAGAAGCTTCCTTCCTTGCCCATCATCTCCTTCTTGTTGCTGGTAGCAATTTACAGCCATGTAAGGAATTTCATCTTTGTTGCCTCCCCTAATTCTCATATTGAATGAGACTGAATTCTGAGAGAACGCCCATACATCCTCTTCTCGGATCTCCTGAACAAAAAAATCAATTTGCTGGGAACTTTACTGCTAGAGGAAAAACTCTCATTTTACTATGATATCACCGGCTCTCATAAACGATACAAATTATTGTTTTCTGTTGTCTGGATTGTTTGACTTGTTTTATTACACCGAAGTAAGACAATTAGTAGCATTTTTGCTCTGCAGGGATGTAGTAATTACGGTAATGTCTTTGTATTAGATTTCTTTACCTGGATTGTTTGTGGTCTCACTTCCCATCCCTCAACGGTTTCTGTCATCTCCACATGCATGTGTCCTCTATCTTTGACAAAAATCATATTCTTATAGGTATCCAACATTTCTGATCTTTGTTTCTTCTCAAGTTCCTCAACTCTCTGCGAGACAAACAAAAATGCGGAATAACAAGAAAGAGTTTTTACTTTTCAGAACAGCATGGTATTTTAATATAAAAATTCACAAAAAACAACAACCAACTATGGCATCTTGTCCAACTTTGTAACAAGTGAGTTTTAATTTAAAGACCTGGTTGAACGAAAATGTCAAGTCGTGAACTTTGCTGAATTTTATTTAAAATGTTTTCAAAGAAAAAGGAAATCGAGTCATACGATTATAAATAGATTTTAATTGTGTAAAAAAAACAATCATTTTGAATACCCTTATCCAGCGCTTTTCTGATAAATTTGCGAAAAGCTCTGTAGCAAACTCCCGCAAACGACGTCAGCGGGCATTGTCCATTGACACGCGCCGTCAACGGCAGAAGTGTTTTTAGTTTTTTTAAACCTTTAGGTTGGGGCCTGATTTTTTAATCGATAATTATGAAAGTTTCAGAAGTGTTCACATATCAAAATTACATTAAAATGGTGAACAACTGCATTATAAACAAGTTAAAAAAGCATTTTCGTTAAAAACATTCCGCTCAGGTAGCTGTTTAAAATTCTGCATTTTATTTCCTATAACGACTTTTACATGTGCATTGTGCATCCTTTCAAATAAAACAAGCACTATTCCTACATTAGATCTGTAATCACTGATTTCAACATAAATACTTGAAATACAACTCAAACATACAAGTTTTCCGATTTATAAAAGAATTACTTGCATACCCCCATGTAACTATATGAGACAGGTTCTACATAAATGAGTCGCTTGTCGTATCTTGACATTTTTTATGTGGTTTTCTGCTTCTTTGGGGTCTATATTTTGCCATTTTCCGAAAAAATCCATTTGTTTTTGATCGATAAGGGTGAATAAAACATGTATTTTTTGTTCATCCCCTAGACATCAATAGTTGATGTTTTTATGAAACGGGCTGTTTCCCCAGTATGGGTCATATTTTCAGATTGTGACATAATTTTCCAAAAGGTCATTACTTTTGAACCAAACATCATACAAATGTGTAAGATATGTCAAACTGAAGCTTGTTTGCTCTTTTCAGCTATGTATAAAACCCAATAAGTCATTTGTCCCCCTTGTGACTTGATTTTGCAGAGCCCATCAAATTTTCATTATGAAGAATTCCTTAAACGTTCTTTCATAAACAAATTTGGAAAATCGTATTACCTCCTCAGACACCCTGTCATCCTTCCACATATAAACTCGAAAAGCATAACTCCTCAAATCAAAGATATTTCCAAAGGCTCCAACTCTCACACAAATTCCATTAACACCCGATGATGTGCCAAACAATGCAAACCCTGTGAAATGATTGACCAGAAAAATTGCTCTGCCTCCCTTAGCAGACACCAGCTGACCATCAGTGCTGCTATCAAGGGCTTGCCAGGATTTTGAAGAAGCTGGACACATCTTAGCAGTAAACTCCCAGCCAGATGAGTCTGCATGATGAGGAAAAGACAACACCACACTGTCTTCAAATGTGAGACCTGGAGGACCACATTGAACCTCTGGTGACAACTGTTTCTCTTCACTATTGACTTTCTCAGCATCTACTTCATCAGGGTTGACATAGATATACACCAGCTTGGGAGGGCCTTCAGGTATTGCACCATGCGGAATGTAAAGGTGCACATCATATTTCGCCAGAGCCAAAATGCCACCTTTTTCATTGAAGAAGCCAACTGCCATGTATGGTAACTGCAGCAAGATGACAGTCTTCTTATTAGCACTGATGTCCAAAGTCTGCTTGTTAAACTCATTCAGTACCTCTTCAAGATGAGAAGGCGATTCTGGAAAATAAAAAAGTTATCACATTCACAACATTTTTTTTATCAGAGAAAAGAGTTAAATAAGTTTCAATGGGATTTCAAACTGTACATAGTTGAAAAACAATCAAGTGTGGTGGTTTGCAGAGACATCATGTAAATAAACTTTCTCTATATGCTGCAGTGGTTCCGAGAAAAATGGGTTGTTAACAATCAGTTATTCTCATAAGTGCCAGAGGGAGAGAGATAGAGCTTCTTTTTATTTGCATGGTGTCTCTGCAAACCTCACTTGATCATATAGGTTTAGGTTGCACAAGATAAGCACACAATAATGAAATTTTTTTAAAAGCCAATTTCCAAAAGGCAAGTGAGTTAAGAATTACCGCAGTTCAAAAATAACACACAAGGTGTAAGTTTCTAGATGATTATCATGACAAACAAGCAAAGTATACTCATCCTCTACTACAGTGCTTCTCCTCAAGCATTATTTAGTTCAAACCTTAATTTCTAGGGGTCAGCCTTTGACTGTTTGCTCACCATTTCTTGGTGCCATCTGTGTATCTGCTTGAGAAGTCTGTGTGATTGAAGTACATCCTGCAGCATCCAGATTGCTGTCTTCATCAATGGGCTTGTCAGTGACATCCTGATCACCCAAAAATTAAAAATAAAATTTGGTTGTACATTCACTCTCATGTAGTCCAGTAAAAATTAGTCCACTTTGTGGTAAAAGCAAGACACTCTGCACTTTTACTGTATACCCAAACAAGACATTTTAGATAATGTGCTATCTCAAGTTCCATGTACGTTCTTGAAACTGATTGGCAGACAATTTGAAAAGATTTCGGATAGGACACAATTACTCAAGACTGATGGATGCTTCCAGACTTCTGTATTTGTTTACAACTCATCGGAGGAACATTTTGGGAGAGTTTACCTTTAACCGAGTGCAGCGAAGAGCTGAATGTAATTCTGATGGAAGTGATATTTTCAAACTAATGGCATTCTGAGATCTTCTTCATACTTTAAGACCAGTCTTAGTTACATACAATGGCAAATGACGGAGGTTTTGCCCCCACAGTAGCCAGGTTAGGTGCTAGTCAGCATTTTCTCCCTTCTGACACTTCAGACGTTGCTTTTGAGATATTATTAGTTGGTACAAGATAAATAGTGTACCTTTGTTTATTAAACATATTCATTGACCATTTGTTAAAACCCAATCAATAATTAATTGCACCTTGTTTCAGTGCATCTCAGACTATATAGGATTTTTTTGTTTGCGATTTTTATTCAGCGATAATTTAGAGATTTTTGTATCCACAAATTCAAAATACTAAGAATAGTAAATACTTACAGATACTATGGTAGCCTCAGGAGACCCTCCAGATTCAACTGAAGCTTGTTCTAAAGCAAATTACAAGTTTAAATATCATCAAGGAGTGATGTTTATAGATAGGATTTGAAGCATTGCATGGTGAGATATCAATATATATTTGGTTTGCCAGGTAGGGTTAGATCTATCCGAGTGTTCGGGAGACTTCTCAGTTCGGAGAAGAACTGTCCTGTTTTTAACTACTATCTGGGAAGAAGGTATAAAAAGTTGGCTGGGACTACTACTTAAGGATCGTAATCTGCACTACTGTGGAGTCAGCTTGCTCTAATCATTGACAAGAGCAAGGTAGTCGAAACGTTGAGACCAATTCAAGAACTGACTCCACATTGCTTGATGCACATAGGTGTAGGCCCTAAATGTAAAACATTTAAGTTATTTTTGCGCTTAGTGTAAGTTTATTAATTGTTGAATTGAATTGTTACATGTAAACTGCTCACAAAAAATTAGGAAACTTTTTTTAACCAAGTATATCTTTATTATTTATAACTCCCTTTGTATATATGTTATATTATCAATGCAAAGCTGAAGTGTTCCTCTTTTAAATGATACCACATTTGCAATGTTGACATGTTGCTGAATTTGGCTACATGAATGACAATGAGGCAAAGTCACAATTTAAATGTGCCAAAATTACCATTATTTGTGCTTTTTTTATATTTATATTTTATTTTTATGCAAGTCGCCAGACACACAAGGCCTGAAGGCCACTTCAATTGTATTTTTGTCCAGAGGCCGTTGCCACCTACTCCTAGGGCTGAAACAGGGTTACCCCTTTTACAGTCCATACGGATGTAGGCTTGGGTATCATCAGTCCGAAGCCTGGCCGGTAGAGCAGCAAGCACTACCTCCCCAATTTTATGTAGCAATTGTCACGACCGGGATTCGAACCCACACTCTGCTGATCAAACAGCAGAGCTTGAGTCCGGTTCTCTTTGATCAATAATCAAACCGGTCAAGCTTCCGAACCATGAATGGTTTACAAAAAGATTTGCACCAGTGAGCACATTAGCCCTAATTTCTTGAAACACAACTTGTTTGGGTATTTACTGAAGTTCTTGTCTGCTAAATTGCATTGAGATCAGTAAGTTGTCTTGCTTGTTTGAATTACAGTGTCAACTCATTTGTTCACACATTAACACTTAACTGCTAATTTTGGCACAATTTGATTTGCGACTTTGCCTCATTCTCATTAAGGTGGCAAAGTCCAGCAACATGTCATCATTGTGGTATTATCTTAAAGAGGAACACTTCAGCTTTGCATTGATAGTATCACATATACAAAGCGAGTTATAAATAATAAAGTTACACTTGATTGAAAAATGTTTCCTGAATTTGTGTGGGCAGTTTATATGATCTGATCCAATTCCCTGTAAGAAATAAGTTTGTTCTTACCTTGTCTTTTAGTCCTTGTCACTTCAGCTCTATGCAAGAATCTTATTTGACTGAGCATGATCTCCTTTACATTGTTAACAAATTTTTCATTTTCGCCATAAATCGCCATGTCAATAAAATCTGTGACGCTCTCCATGACGTATTTCCAGAAGTCAATACCATGGGACAACCTACCATGAATGCGATGCACAGTATATACCGAACATACCGCCATAAAGATGGAATGACTAATGTGCTGGTCTTGCCAGTTTCTATGACATTGCACCCAGTGGAGACAATCTTTCACCAAATCAGTCTGTTCTGTGATCAGTTCAAGCTCATTTTGCTGTTTACCAACCTCCCCTGCAGGTAGATCATCTTGCTTAGAGGGCTTCTTCATCAGACCAGTCTGTTCTGTGATCAGTTCCAGTTCGTTTTGCTGTTTACCAACCTCTCCTGCAGGCAGATCCTCTTGCTTAAAGGACGCTTTCTCCAGCTTGCTGCCTTTTTTCTGCTTTTGCAGATCTGTGAGGTTTTGAACCAATTGCTGCTGTGTGTTAATGAGCACATTGAGATTCTTCATGTACTGCTCTTGATAGGCAGGCTTCTTTACCAGTAGGGTCTGTGGAACCAACTCTTGGAAATCATCAACTAGCATTTGTTGACAGTAAGATACACTCTCTGTCATGTACAATTTTCTATCATACTTTTGGACACGTGAAGAACCATAACTTCTTCTCAGCTCTACTCCAAGATTGTTCAATGTTTCCTGTAACGTAAATTGGGCTTCCTTCATTTTGTCTTGATGTTGTGTCTCTGATACTTTGGTGTCTGTTTTCATTTGAGCTTCATCAACAGATTTCATCCTATGTAGGTTCAGCTTTAATGACACCAAGTGGATCTTACTCAAAAGAACATCTAATTCTGACAAGTCCTTTGATGTCTGTTGATCCAGTTGACTGTCAGTTGCTCTTTGGTTTACACTTGTAGCCATTTCTTGTTGGAAGTTTACCAGCTGTTCCTGCTCTTTGATCAATTTCTCCACCAATGAATGTAACTGAGGAGTATCTGTTGCTACCAGGTTTGAGAGCTCATAAATTTCCTTTGAGATATGCCTCATATGCTTCAGAGGAAACAAACAAATAAATCAGAACATTTTTGAAGTAAATGAAAAGATTAAGGTTAAAACGATATGAAGAGGTACTTTAAAGGGAAACATGCAAAGGGAACGCAAGGATGGGGGAAACTATCTCAGATAAAATAGGGCATTCAACTGTAAGAAGTCTTGGTCCATAAAGATATTTACAGAACTGAGGGATCAAGGCCAACTTACTAGAGTATTTCTTATAGATTGATTTTTGAAGTAAATGAAAAGATTAAGGTTAAAACGATATGAAGAGTACTTTAAAGGGAAACATGCAAAGGGAACGCAAGGATGGGGGAAACTATCTCAGATAAAATAGGGCATTCAACTGTAAGAAGTCTTGGTCCATAAAGATATTTAAAGAACTGAGGGATCAAGGCCAACTTACTAGAGTATTTCTTATAGATTGATTAAAGATTGACCAATAACGATACCTTTTACTAGTTTCAACCAAAGGAAGCTGCATCCAAAGTAGTGGATTCTTTAGTAACAAGTAACCAATTATCTAGTCAAGCTTAAGACCTATCCAACAACGTAGCTTATTAACTTAGCCATGTAAAATACATCACGTCTTTAGTCATCAGGGAAAAAAGTACATCACTTCACTGTTTCCTGAACTACCATGACAATTATTAAATCCTGACAGCATTTTCCCCGCTACCATTATAAAGTGGCATCCGCTTTTGACTAAAGTAATTATTGAATCAGAGAAAGTGTCTCACCTCAGTTTTGTCTTCCTGCCGTTTCTTTAAAGCTTTATAAAACAAAATTAAAAAACATAAATCAGGCCTTTCATAGTTGCAGTTAAAATCCTAAACCAAGCACATTTGGAAACTTTGAAAGACCAGCTTTCAAAAACAATATCAACGTTCCAGTTCTTCAAACAGTTTCAAAAACACAAATTTTAACTTAAAGTTGAGTCAAAACATTATACATCTCTTTGGATTATTAAATGAGCACTGAGAGTGACGCATGGTGTGTCAAGGTGGAGTGAGGGAAGATGAAGAGAGTGAAGCATAGTGAGCCAAGGTGGAGTGAGGGAAGATGAAGAGAGTGAATCATGGTGTGCCAAGGTGGAGTGAGGGAAGATGAAGAGAGTGAAGCATGGTGTGCCAAGGTGGAGTGAGGCAAGATGAAGAGAGTGAGGCATGGTGTGCCAAGGTGGAGTGAGGCAAGATGAAGAGAGTGAGGCATGGTGTGCCAAGGTGGAGTGAGGGAAGATGAAGAGAGTGAGGCATGGTGTGCCAAGGTGGAGTGAGGGAAGATGAAGAGAGTGAGGCATGGTGCGCCAAGGTGGAGTGAGGGAAGATGAAGAGAGTGAAGCATGGTGTGCCAAGGTGGAGTGAGGGAAGATGAGGAGAGTGAAGCATGGTGTGCCAAGGTGGAGTGAGGGAAGATGAAGAGAATGAGGCATGGTGTGCCAAGGTGGAGTGAGGCAAGATGAAGAGAGTGAAGCATGGTGTGCCAAGGTGGAGTGAGGGAAGATGAAGAGAGTGAGGCATGGTGTGCCAAGGTGGAGTGAGGGAAGATGAAGAGAGTGAGGCATGGTGTGCCAAGGTGGAGTGAGGGAAGATGAAGAGAGTGAGGCATGGTGTGCCAAGGTGGAGTGAGGGAAGATGAAGAGAGTGAGGCATGGTGTGCCAAGGTGGAGTGAGGGAAGATGAAGAGGGGAGGCCTTGTGTGCCAAGGTGGAGTGAGGGATGATGAAGAGAGTGAAGCATGGTGTGCCAAGGTGGAGTGAGGGAAGATGAAGAGAGTAAAGCATGGTGTGCCAAGGTGGAGTGAGGGAAGATGAAGAGAATGAGGCATGGTGTGCCAAGGTGGAGTGAGGCAAGATGAAGAGAGTGAAGCATGGTGTGCCAAGGTGGAGTGAGGGAAGATGAAGAGAGTGAGGCATGGTGTGCCAAGGTGGAGTGAGGGAAGATGAAGAGAGTGAGGCATGGTGTGCCAAGGTGGAGTGAGGGAAGATGAAGAGAGTGAGGCATGGTGTGCCAAGGTGGAGTGAGGGAAGATGAAGAGGGGAGGCCTTGTGTGCCAAGGTGGAGTGAGGGATGATGAAGAGAGTGAAGCATGGTGTGCCAAGGTGGAGTGAGGGAAGATGAAGAGAGTAAAGCATGGTGTGCCAAGGTGGAGTGAGGGAAGATGAAGAGAGTGAAGCATGGTGTGCCAAGGTGGAGTGAGGGAAGATGAAGAGAGTGAAGCATGGTGTGCCAAGGTGGAGTGAGGAAAGTTGAAGAGAGTGCAGCGTGTGGTGTGCCAAGGTGGAGTGAGGGAAGATGAAGAGTAAAGCATAACGAGCCAAGGTGGAGTGAGGGAAGATGAAGAGAGTGAGGCATGGTGTGCCAAGGTAGAGTGAGTGAAGATGAAGAGAGTGATGCATGGTGTTCAAAGTTGGAGTGAGGGAAGATGAAGAGAGTGAGGGAGGGTGAGCCAAGGTGGAGTGAGGAAAGATGAAGAGGGGAGGCCTTGTGTGCCAAGGTGGAGTGAGGGAAGATGAAGAGAGTGAGGCATGGTGAGCCAAGGTGGAGTGAGGGAAGATGAAGAGAGTGAAGCATGGTGTGCCAAGGCGGAGTAAGGGAAGATGAAAGAGTGAGGCATGGTGTGTCAAGGTGGAGTGAGGGAAGATGAACAGGGGGAGGCCTTGTGAGCCAAGGTGGAGTGAGGGAAGATGAAAAGAGTGAGGCATGGTGTGCCAAGGTAGAGTGAGGGAAGATGAAGAGAGTGAGGGAGGGTGAGCCAAGGTGGAGTGAGGGAAGATGAAGAGAGTGAAGCATGGTGTTCCAAGTTGGAGTGAGGGAAGATGAAAAGAGTGAGGCATGGTGTGCCAAGGTGGAGTGAGGGAAGATGAAGAGAGTGAAGCATGGTGTGCCAAGGTGGAGTGAGTGAAGATGAAGAGAGTGAAGCATGGTGAGCCAAGGTGGAGTGAGGGAAGATGAAGAGAGTGAAGCATGGTGTGCCAAGGTGGAGTGAGGGAAGATGAAGAGAGTGAAGCATGGTGAGCCAAGGTGGAGTGAGGGAAGATGAAGAGAGTGAGGCATGGTGTGCCAAGGTGGAGTAAGGGATGATGAAGAGAGTGAAGCATGGTGTGCCAAGGTGGAGTGAGGGAAGATGAAGAGAGTGAAGCATGGTGTTCCAAGTTGGAGTGAGGGAAGATGAAGATAGTGAGGGAGGGTGAGCCAAGGTGGAGTGAGGGAAGATGAAAAGAGTGAGGCATGGTGTGCCAAGGTAGAGTGAGGAAAGATGAAAAGAGTGAAGCATGGTGTGCCAAGGTGGAGTGAGTGAAGATGAAGAGAGTGAAGCATGGTGAGCCAAGGTGGAGTGAGGGAAGATGAAGAGAGTGAAGCATGGTGTGCCAAGGTGGAGTGAGGGAAGATGAAGAGAGTGAAGCATGGTGAGCCAAGGTGGAGTGAGGGAAGATGAAGAGAGTGAGGCATGGTGTGCCAAGGTGGAGTAAGGGATGATGAAGAGAGTGAAGCATGGTGTGCCAAGGTGGAGTGAGGGAAGATGAAGAGAGTGAAGCATGGTGTTCCAAGTTGGAGTGAGGGAAGATGAAGATAGTGAGGGAGGGTGAGCCAAGGTGGAGTGAGGGAAGATGAAAAGAGTGAGGCATGGTGTGCCAAGGTAGAGTGAGGAAAGATGAAGAGAGTGAGGGAGGGTGAGCCAAGGTGGAGTGAGGGAAGATGAAAAGAGTGAGGCATGGTGTGCCAAGTTGGAGTGAGGGAAGATGAAGATAGTGAGGGAGGGTGAGCCAAGGTGGAGTGAGGGAAGATGAAAAGAGTGAGGCATGGTGTGCCAAGGTAGAGTGAGGGAAGATGAAGAGAGTGAAGCATGGTGTGCCAAGGTGGAGTGAGGGAAGATGAAGAGAGTGAAGCATGGTGTTCCAAGTTGGAGTGAGGGAAGATGAAGATAGTGAGGGAGGGTGAGCCAAGGTGGAGTGAGGGAAGATGAAGAGAGTGAACCATGGTGTGCCAAGGTGGAGTGACGGAAGATGAAGAGAGTGAGGCATGGTGTTCCAAGTTGGAGTGAGGGAAGATGAAGATAGTGAGGGAGGGTGAGCCAAGGTGGAGTGAGGGAAGATGAAGAGAGTGAACCATGGTGTGCCAAGGTGGAGTGAGGGAAGATGAAGAGAGTGAACCATGGTGTGCCAAGGTAGAGTGAGGGAAGATGAAGAGAGTTAAGCATGGTGAGCCAAGGTTGAGTGAGGAAAGATGAAGAGAGTGAAGCATGGTGAGCCAAGGTGGAGTGAGGGAAGATGAAGAGAGTGAGGCATGGTGTGCCAAGGTGGAGTGAGGGAAGATGAAGAGAGTGAGGCATGGTAATCCAAGGTGGAGTGAGGGAAGATGAAGAGAGTGAAGCATGGTGAGCCAAGGTGGAGTGAGGGAAGATGAAGTGAGTGAAGCATGGTGTGCCAAGGTGGAGTGAGGGAAGATGAAGAGAGTGAAGCATGGTGTGCCAAGGTGGAGTGAGGGAAGATGAAGAGGGGGCATAGTGAGCTGAGAAGGAGTGAGGGAAGATGAATAGAGTGAAGCATGGTGTTCCAAGGTAGAGTGAGGGAAGATGAAGAGAGTGAGGCATGGTGTTCCAAGGTTGAGTGAGGGAAGATGAAGAGAGTGAAGCATGGTGTGCCAAGGTGGAGTGAGGGAAGATGAAGAGGGGGCATAGTGAGCTGAGAAGGAGTGAGGGAAGATGAATAGAGTGAAGCATGGTGTTCCAAGGTAGAGTGAGGGAAGATGAAGAGAGTGAGGCATGGTGTTCCAAGGTTGAGTGAGGGAAGATGAAGAGAGTGAAGCATGGTGTGCCAAGGTGGAGTGAGGGAAGATGAAGAGGGGGCATAGTGAGCTGAGAAGGAGTGAGGGAAGATGAAGAGAGTGAGGCATGGTGTTCCAAGGTTGAGTGAGGGAAGATGAAGAGAGTGAAGCATGGTGTGCCAAGGTGGAGTGAGGGAAGATGAAGAGGGGGCATAGTGAGCTGAGAAGGAGTGAGGGAAGATGAATAGAGTGAAGCATGGTGTGCCAAGGTGGAGTGAGGGAAGATGAAGAGGGGGCATAGTGAGCTGAGAAGGAGTGAGGGAAGATGAATAGAGTGAGGCATGGTGTTCCAAGGTAGAGTGAGGGAAGATGAAGAGAGTGAAGCATGGTGAGCCAAGGTGGAGTGAGGGAAGATGAAGAGAGTGAGGCATGTGTGCCAAGGTGGAGTGAGGGAAGATGAAGAAAGTGAGGAAAATGAAATCGTTACTTTCATATAAGATGTATGTTGGTATACCTTCATCTTTATCTGACAACGAAGTTTTTTCCATACTGATCTTGAGCCCTTCCAGGTCAGATTCCTGAACCAGGAAAACAAGAATGTGAATGTTTCTATCAATCATAGGTGTGACTCCAAGCTTGTTCATATTGAAAACAAAAATAAAGTTAACAAACCACAAGTACAAATCTAACATATATATACTACAGGGGGAAACAATGCTCTGGAAACTTGAGACTTAATAGCTACATTAAACGAAAATGCATTAAATTAAGTGCTTTTCATTTTAAGAAACAAGGTACATCGTACATACAGTATGGACGGTCATTTGTTAATCAGTTATCTTTTTTCTTTCAACCTTGATTGTTATCGTGACACTTGTGTCCTTGAGCAAGATACTTTACTATAATTGCTTCTCTTCACCCAGGGGTATAAATGGGTACCTGCTAGGGTAGAGGTTGATATTGTGAATGAAAGCTTTTGGAGCGCCACGGCAGCTCGGGGCTGTATACTCCCTATAATGGGAGCTGAGAAAAATTAAAGGGATGTTTATTGGCCCAATGACCAGGGAACTAATGTAAAGCGCATTGTTACGGTTTATTGTGAAATGCGCTATATAAGAATGTGTTATTATTATTATCAGCAGTATCTATTTGATATTTAACAGGTAGACTGAAACTTAGAAACTACCAAAATTTAAAGTGGCATCAGCTTTTGACTAAGATAATTATGTCTTACATCAGTTTGGTCATCTTGCTTCGACTGTTTCAAATCAGTTGGGTCACCCTGCAGTGAGTACCTTACTACATTTGAGTCATCTTGCATCTCTTTCTCTGAATGTAAACAAAATGTAAACCAGTTCGTTCGTGAATAGTCTGTTCCTCTTAAACAGGTACATTTACAAAATTTGAAAGACCAGATTTGAAAAAAAGAAAGAAAAAAACCCACATCATCAACCCATTCTTTTCTGTTGTACCCATACATCGATGAGCACTTCATCCTCATCCATTTCCCAAAGTCATGTCATTATTCCAATGTATAGTGCTTAAAAGCACTGTATACTCATATAACACTTTCCCATGTTCCTGAAAAAAAAGGAAAATCCATGGGCAAATTACTCAAGTGGGATTTGAACCCAGTGCCCTTGTAATCAAAGAGCAGGTGTTTTAGGAACAATTTTGTTGGTCTTTAGTGGCAGAACATTTGCTCTAAAAAAGGTCAAGGTCCAGGTTTTTTCGAATGATTGCAGGATTGTATAATTTGATACACTGCTTAACTATAAACTATTCTTTATCCCTTTTGTACAATTTAGTATTTATTTAATTGAATTGCATGTTTATGATGTGATCCTTCACTAAGATAACAAACCATAAGTAATAAGTTTGTTCTTCTTACCTTGTCTTTTTTTCCACATTTCAGCTTTATCCAAGAATCTTTCTTGACTGTGAATGATCCACTCTTCATATAAAGCCAATTCGTTCAGTTCGTCGTGCATCGCCCTGTGATGATAACCAAAGGTTTCCAGGAAAAACATCCCAATTAAATCACGGGACATCCTACCATGAGTACGATGCACAGTAAGTACAGAACAAAACACATTTAACATGAAATGACCAGGTTGCTGCCCTTGCCATCCTCTATGACATTCCACCCAGCGGTGCCAATCTTCCACCAAACCAGTCTGTTCATTGATTAGTTCCAGTTCATTGAGTTGTTGTTTGCCAATCTCCCCTGCAGGTAGATCATCTTGCTTAGAGGGCTCCTTCATCAAATCAGTCTGTTCTGTGATTAGTTTCAGTTCATTTTGCTGCTTGCCAACCTCCCCTGCAGGTAGATCATCTTGCTTAGAGGACTCCTTCTCCAGCTTGCTGCCTTTTTTCTGCTTTTGGAGATCTGTGAGGTTCTGAACCAATTGCTGCTGTGTGGTAATGAGCACATTCAGATTCTTCATGTACTGCTCTTGACAGGCAGGCTCCTTATCCAGTAGGGTTTGTTGAGCCAAGCCTTGCAAATCATCAACTAGCATTTGTTGGCAGTAGTATACACTTTCTATGTACTGTTTTGCATCATACTTTCTGATATGTTGTAGTGTATAATTAGGACTTATCAGGACATGACCAAGATGCTGCAGTGTCAACTCTAGTTCAAAATGAGCCTCTTCCATTTCGTAATGATCTTGTTTCTCTGATACTTTGGTGTCTGTTTTCATTTGAGCTTCATCAACAGATTTCATCCTATGTAGATTCAGCTTTAATGACACCAAGTGGATCTTACTCAAAAGAACATCTAATTCTGAAAAGTCTCTTGATGTCTGTTGATCCAGTTGACTGTTAGATGCTCTTTGGTGGACACTTGTAACCATTTCTTGTTGGAAGTTTACAAGCTGTTTCTGTTCGTTGATCAATTTCCCCATCAATGAATGTAACTGACCTGGTAGCATCTCGGTTGTTACCATTTTTGAGAGCTCATCGATTTCCTTTGAGATGTGCCTCAAATGCTTAAGAAAAATCAGAACAGTTTTGAAATGAGTGAAAAGTTAAGGATAAAGTGTGATAAAGAGATGGTATGAAGGGACAAATGCAAACGGAATACAATGTTGGGGAAACTACCCGAGTAATCAGGGCAGTCACCTGTTAGAAGTTTTGTTTTGTGAAGCTATTTATACACATAGCTGAGGGATCAACCGTAAGTGTTCCTTATAGAATGGTAAAAGGTTGAACAGTAATAACTTATTTTATAAGTTTCAACCAAAGGGAGCTGCTTTCGAAGTAGTGGATTGTTTAGTGAAAGACAAGTAAACCATCATGTTATCAAGCTATAAGGCCTATCAAGCTATAAGGCCTATCCAATAATGTAAGCTCAAAACTTATTAATAATGTAAGCTCAAAACTATTTAAAATGGCTTAGTTGACTAAGCCATTTTAAATAGGAAGACGTCTTTCAAGTCATCGGGTAAAATAATACATCATCATATTTTTCTGAGTGATTTCCATCATCATACAATTGGCAGGATTGAAGTTACTTCGATGGTAAATACACCATTTAAGTACTACATTATTATTGCAAGTTTAATAATTGAGTGTTGATTAGACTACCAGAAGTTAAGTATCATATTAATTCAACATATTATTTAAAAGTGTGCATTCGATCAGACGGTTTTATATCATTGATGACTGCCAAGAAACCGAAGGGTCTCAATCTTAACCCCCTAATAGGACTCCAGCATTGGGCGATATCCAACCAGAAAGAGCTGAACTATTGCAAACACATTGATAATTTAACAATTAACTCATTGAGGTTAAACTCACAGAGGTTGGGTTGGGATAAGCTTGAGCTTGGTTGATATGTGTGTAGGGCAGGAACTGAAACTTAAGTTTGATAAGTAGAAACAAACCAGTGACAGTTGTGGATTTAACTGTGCAACATTTCGTTTTGAAAGTGTCATCCTTAAATTTCGTAACTCACTCTGGATTGGATTCCATTATCCGATTGGTACTTAATTGTGGATAAGGCTTAATCTGGAGTAATCTGTGGATTAATCTGTTGTACCCATTAACAAACTATTTGTAAGCAAACCTTAATATTATTCCTTGTCATTCTTACACTCAGTGGTTCTAAGAAACCGAACATGAATTCTGTGTACAAAAAATACAAACACAAATTAATAAAGTACACTTATGTATAACTGATAGCAAGAATAATGAGGTATTCCGAGGATGTCGCTGCCTGTGGAATATGGAGATAACTCCATGTATTTTCTTAACAAAACCATTTATTTTACAAAATAAAAACACTTCTAACAAACAGCAACAATCAGCAACACACCCAAGGATTGATTCACTTATTTATTAAATAAATGTGATTTAGGTTTATCAATACACTGTGGTATGATATGCATTGGGGTTTATTGGCTTATGATGTGCCTTAATTGGAGTGAAGAATTGCTTTTGGTATTAAACATAATATCTTCAGTCTCCTAAACAAATCCTACAACCTGGTTTGTTGTGTGCCAATTAACCCAATTTTCACTTAATGGCAGATTGTGAGTTTATTCTTTTATTATTGCTCAGTTTGCTTCAAGATCAGTTATCTCTCTTAAAGGCAGTGGACACTTATGGATATTACTCAAAATATTTATTAGCATAGAACCTTACTTGGTAACGAGTAACAAATAAAACATTGTGAGAAACGGCTCCCTCTTAAGTAACGTAGTTTTCGACAAAGAAGTAATTTTCCCTGAATTTGATTTCGAGACCTCAGAATTAGATGAGGTCTCGAAATCAACTTGCATCTGAAAGCACACAACTTCATGTGACAAGGTTGTTTTTTCTTTCATTATTATCTCGCCACTTCGACGACCAATTGAGCTCAAATTTTCACAGGTTTGTTATTTTATGTATATGTTGAGATACACCAAGTGAGAAGACTGGTCTTTGACATTACCAATAGTGTACATGGTCTTTAATGTAGATCAAAATCATGTTGCAGGTCATTGCCACCCAATAATTTAGGATCCTGGGTTTTTTCTCAACGCCTCCTTATCACTTGGCCGGTTAGCATCTCTCGAGGTCATGACACATTAATACACAAGTTTTTGTCTATGCACTCCTTCAATCAACTGTCTATTTGTTCTATTGTTTATACTCCCGCCATAATCAGACACTGCAAAATGTTGGATGCAACTTTCAAAAGCATTACAAAAAGGTAATAAATCATTCCTCATCAGCCAACATAATGATCTGTTACGTGCAGAAAGTTTTCCAGGTGGTAGGGGGTCTATGGTGTTGTACCCAAACATACATGAGTCTTTAGTACTGCTGCTGGAAAGCCCTCTACCTTGCTGCTGAATTTTGTAAAAAAAACGCATACTTAGTGCAATATCAAAATAATGGTTGTCTATATTGCAAATATTATCTCTGCCCAACTGCATGTTAATTTTAATGTTTTGCTTTTTACACACCAATCTGTTTCAGATGAACAATTTTCTAACACATAATCAGTCAATCAACCAGCCAAGTATGACATTTTTGTAAGGCATTAGTCCAAGCGAAGTATATAGCACTGCACCTTAAACTATTGGGAAAGGGTGGGATTGAAGATAGTTTTTGAAATGGCTTCTGCTATTGCTCTGAGGAAGGCTATTCTTCATCTTTGAGAGGCAGCAACAGAAAAGATACAGTGATTAAAAAATGTATTTTTTATTTTAAATGTGAAGGGCTAAAACTTTGGAGCAGGATTGCCAATTTCAGACGAGATCTGTACATTGTTTTACATTGTTTTCTTTTTATTTCATTTGCTTATATCTTTGTAAGCAATGTATATTTTCAATACAAAAAATACATCAATTTACTAACCATATTCATCTTCTTCATCTTCTTCATCTTCTTCATCTTCTTCATCTTCTTCATCTTCTTCATCTTCTTCATCTTCTTCATCTTCTTCATCTTCTTCATCTTCTTCATCTTCTTCATCTTTGCTGACACGATAAAAGACTGGTCTGAAACACTGAATCAAGTCAAGTCATGTGTGCATGTTATATCTCTTGATTATAGTAAAGCGTTTGATTGTATTGCTCATAATATTCTTGTTAACAAACTCAGATATTCTTATGGGATCCACGATTCCTTACTTTGCTGGATTAATTCATTCCTCACAGGGAGAAAACAAAGGGTAGTTTTTCACGGATCTGAATCAGGGTGGTCTAATGTCACATCTGGAGTACCACAGGGGTCTGTCTTGGGGCCTTTGCTTTTTAACATTTATACTAATGACTTACATATGCAGCTGTCTAACTCCCCTCGCCACTATGCTGATGACACTTTTTTGTATAGACAAATTCAGGGAGAAAATGATTCTTTGTCCCTCCAGAGAGATCTTGACAAAATAAGTGCCTGGTCAAATAGAAATTTACTCCTCTTGAATCCAGGTAAATGCAAGTTACTTTCCATCTCTAGAATGCGTCGCTGGTCATACCAGGCTTCATATTCCATAAATAATATGCTTATTCAAGAGGTCACTGAGCTTAAACTACTAGGTGTACTTGTTCAAAACAGTCTCTCCTGCGGATGCGCATGTTAATTTTGTCACAGGTAGATCCTATAGAACTTTGGGTTTTATTCGTCATGTTGTGGGAGACTGCAACTCTAAAACACTGCTCACTTTGTACAAGTCTATTGTTTTACCTCTTTTAGATTATTGTTCTCCTGTTTGGCATAATCGTGTAAAACACGAGACTCAACTAGAAAAGGTTCAGAGGTATGCCACAAGGCTAATGCTTCATCAAAGGAGACAGGAACAACCCTACAATAGCAGGCTTATAGAAACAGGGCTTTCCACCCTAAGTAATAGAAGAGAAAATCTGTTCTTTGCTTTTGTATGTAAACAATTAGTTGCTCACAATCATACAGGTGCCTTGTCATCCTTTTTATGCAAAATCTTGGTTAATGCTAGACACAAAGATAAACTTGTTTTTCATCATTTATCAGCCCGTACCGATTTGTTTAAATTTTCCATCCCCTGCCGTTTTGCTCGTGGCTGGAGCAACTTGCCTACTGACCTTGTTAACGATTTCATATGTGCCCCCTTACAGGAATTTTTATCTAAGCTCAAAAACCATTTTGATGTATAGACTGGCTTTTTAAAGTTCATGTTTTGCTCGTTTGCCTTTTTTGTTCCTTGTTTTGTTTCATGTTCTATGCTTTTTAGTTATTTTTTATAATTGTTCAAATTTTTCCACCCCCTGCAGTTTTGCTCTTAGATAGAGTTACTTGCCTGTTTACAATGTAATTTCATTTGTGTCCCCTCATCGGAATTTTGTTGTATTGCTCTTAAAGGAACACGTTGCCTTGGATCGGACGAGTTGGTCTATAAAAAAGCGTTTGAAACCGTTTGTTATGAAATGTATATGGTTGGAAAGATGTTTTAAAAGTAGAATATAATGATCCACACAAGTATCACTCAAAATTGCACGGTTTTCATTTTATGTCGTGAAATAACACGGTCGGCCATTTATGGGAGTCAACTTTTTGACTCCTATAAACGGCCGACCGTGTTAGTCGACGAGGTAAAACGAAAACTACGCAATTTTGAGGCATATTTTTGTAGATCATTGTATTCTACTTTTACAACATCTTTCTAACCATATCAATTTTATAACAAGCGGTTACTAACGCTTTTGAAAGACCAACTCGACCGATCAAAGGCAACGTGTTCCTTTAAACCATTTTGATGTATAGTCTTGCTTTTTTTACGTATATCATTTTTGGTGTGTTTTTCTGTGTATGTCTTTGCTTGTTTGCCTTTTTAAATTGTTTTGTGAATTTGTATTATCTTCTGTGCTTTTTTATATGCAACTATTAGACACTTTAACAATTGAAAATTCAAGGTTTAAAGCATTTTTTCCCCAAAAAACTTTAGTAAAAGCGTAATCTAAGCGCGCGCGCGTAAGCACAACCCACGCGCATCGAACAGATTCTTCACAAATTTGTTGAAAATTACTTCTTTTTCAAAAACTACGTTCTTTCACAGGGAGCCTTTTCTCACAATGTTTAATACTATCAACAGCTATCCGTTACCGAGTACGTTTTTAATGTAACAATTATTTTGAGGAATTACCAATAGCCTCAAAACCTGAATCATCAAAATGGGGGTGGGGTTGGGACAAGCTTGAGCTTGGTTGATATGCGTGTAGGGCAGGAACTGAAACTTAAATTGATAAGTAGAAACCAACCAGTGACAGTTGTACTGTGCAACATTTCGTAACTCACTCTGGATTGGATACCATTATCACATTATATGGTACTTAATTGTGGATAAGGCTTAATCTGGAGTAATTTGTGGATTAATCTGTTGTACCCATTAACGAACTCTATGTAAGCAAACCATGTACTTTTCTTTACCCGTGTCATTGTTGCTCTCACGCTGCTGTTTGCTGTGTACAAAGAAGAAACACACAAATTAATAAAAGTACACCAGTGTATTAACGGTGACTGCTCTATATTCCGACATACCTATGTTCCGACACCCCTATGTTCCGACAACTCAACCTATAATCCGACACCCCTATGTTCCGACACCCCTATATTCCGACACCCCTATGTTCTGACACCCATTTATTCCGACAACCAAAACACCCCTATGTTCCGACATCCCTAGGTTCCGACAACCTGCACTTGGCCGGTTAGCATCTCTCGAGGTCATGACACACTAATACACAAGTTTTTGTCTATGCACTCCTTCAATCAACTGTCTATTTGTTCTATTGTTTATACTCCCACCATAATCAGAAACTGCAAAATGTTGGATGCAACATTCAAAAGCATTAATAAGTCATTCCTCAACTGCCAACATAATGATCTGTTACGTGCAGAAAGTTTTTTAGGTGGTAGGGGGTCTATGGTGTTGTACCTAAACATACATGAGTCTTTAGTACTGCTGCTGGAAAGCCCTACCTTGCTGCTGAATTTTGTAAAACAAATGCTTACTTAGTGCTTATCAAAATAATGGTTCTCTATTGCAATAACATCTCTGCCCAACTGCATGTTAATTTCACTGCTTTGCTTTTTACACACCAATCTGTTTCAGTTGTACAATTTTTTAAAGCACCATCAGTCAATCAACCAGCCAAGTATGACATTTGTAAGGCACTTGTCCCAGTGCCAATGCGTATAGCACTGCAACTTAAACTCTGGGGGAAGGGTTGGATTGAAGATAGTTTTTGAAATGGCTTCTGCAGGAGACTGTCTGGTGCTCTGAGGAAGGTTATTTTACATCCTTGGTGCAGCGACAGAAAAGATACAATGATTATAAATGTATTTGTTTTTTTAAATGTAAAGGGCTGAAGTTTTGGAGCAGGATTGCCAATTTCAGACGAGCTGTGTCTTTGTAAGCAATGAATAATGTCAATACAAAAACTACATCAATTTACTAACCATTATCATCTTCTGCTAGTAAAATTCAATCGAACTATTTCTGCAACATGTTTGTTTTCAAAACGTGAACCAGTTTTAGTCTTTCAAAGAATGATAAAGGCCTAATAGTCCAGTCAATCTATCAGAAATACTGGCTTGACCTGAAAAAATTGCAACAGAATTGGTTTCAACTGTTTTGGGTTCTATAGACACCCAAGTTTAACATATAAAAAGTCCTCCAAAATCATGTTTTTTCCATTTTCAGCTAATGGCGGAAAGTAGTTAACATAATTCTGCAAATTTGAAGGCTTTCCGACACTCGGATTTTGGAGGACTTTTGATATGTTAGACTTGGGTGTCTATAGAACCCAATATTTTGCACGCATCAGAGGTCCTAGATTGTCCACAAATGATATTGCAAAATGTATTTAGGTTTATTTACGCCTAGTTCAGCTATAATCGTATACCATGGTATATCGCTGTAAATTAAACCTAGTTTTAAAATATAGAAAATACTTATCTCTGCAGTGTTGTTGATGATTGATCTCAACAAGCACTGACGGGAGTTAATAGCTGTAGAATGCACTGACGTGAAACGACAAACTAATTGGAACAACAAAACCCAGTTGTGAATGTTCCCGTAGGAACGTTCCGCTGGGAATATGCTTTCGCTGTTCCCACAGGATCGCTGACTCTGGGAACAAGCTACCGGTCCGCGGAGCATACGCGCTGTTCCCACTGAGAACATTGTATAGTTCCCACGGATCGCTCGAGTATTCCCGGCGGAACGTTCCCGCGGGCAAATAGCCGTTCCGACTTTTGACACGCTCCCTTACTCAAAAGAACATGTAATTCTGACCAGTCTCTTGATGTCTGTTGATCAAGTTGACTTTCAGTTGCTCTTTGGTTTACACTTGTAGCCATTTCTTGACGTAAGTTTACAAGCTAGTTTGTCTGCTCTGATGTGGATTGCGCAAAGGTAACAAAGTTCCGAGCATCATTTTGCAACTTACTCCATCAATTTTCTCGGACGTTATGCAAATTGTTTCGCGAACATCAACTAAATGCCCTCAAAACAGACGTTCGAAACTGGGTGTTTATGAATGGGAAACAAATATTATGGAAACTTCAGAAAGTGTTTATTTTTGATAGATTTTAGGTATGATAGGCTGCAACAATCAGGGAAATAACAGTACTGCTGTGCCAGATATAAATTATTGACTGAGAATATTTGCTTTGTTTTTCTGAAACTTTTTTGCTCTCTTCTGTCAGGCTTATATTTTCTGTGTTTGGTGTTTTGTTTAATTTTTTTGAAAGTATATCAGTTGGGCCTCGCCATATAAAATAATGAATGTTCCTTTTGCTTTACTTGTGCGATTTTTGAACTTATATAACCACAGGTTTCAAGTGCTCGAGACTCTACTTGTTTAACATGACCACTGCAAGATGAAAACTAACTGAACTATCCTTACATGAACATTTTACTAAACCTAAATATGTATAAAATAATTTAACATATCTTAAAAGGTCAAAATAGTTTTTTTAAAGATGACATTTGAGGTTGTATAATGGTCCATATTTCAAAGAAGATGCCTTATGTTGTGGGCAGTAACAAACAAAAACTACAAACATGTATCCAGGAGAGAGCGCAATATAAAATCAATCAATTATTATTATTATTATTATTATTATTATTATTATTATTATTATTATTATTATTTACTTACCACGATGTTCTTCACTGAAACGATCTGAAGATCCATAAAAAGATGGACGAAAATGAGGAATGTAACTCATCGGAGGACCCTGGGTAAAACAAATCGAGGGGAGAATACAGTAAAAGGTTTTTCTACGTCTGTGGTCTTTATTTTGTTCTAAAAAACCTGAGATAACGAATAATAAAATGCAACCTGAATAAACATACAAAAGTTTTAACAATACTTAAAGTATAACAACTTAGTATTAGCCAAAAAAGGGTAATAATCCATTTGTGTTTTAAATCAAACCAAATCTAAATAAAGAAATCAGTTGTGTAAGATTTCATTTCCCTTCAATGAATAATAAATATTATTTTGTATAATAACTTTTGACTATGGAGTACTACTTTAAATAAAAAAGTACAGGATTTGTTAACATTTTTATCAGAAAATTTGGTGATGGGCATTCCAAGTGTTTTACAACACGTATAATGGTGCCTAAAATATACACCCAGTTTATGTTTTACGAAAAAACTTTAGCATTATTAAAGATACTGGACACTCTTTAGGTAACTGTCAAAGGCCAGTCTTCTCACTTGGTGTATCTCAACATATGCACAAAATACCAAACCTGTGAAAATTTGAACTCAATTCGTCAAAGTTGCAAGATAATAATGGAAGAAAAAACACCACTGTCACATTAAGTTGTGTGCTTTCAGATGCTTGATTTCGGGACCTCAAAATCAAATTCTGAGGTCTCTTATTTCTCTATATATCAAATTTGTGGAAAATTACTTCTTTCTCGAAAACTACGTTCTTTGAGAGGGAGCCGTTTCTCACAATGTTTTATACTATCAACAGCTATCCGTTGCTCGTTACCGAGTACGTTTTTATTGTAACAATTATTTTGAGGTTCACTGCCTCGAGACCTGAATCATCAAAATGTGCAATAGGGGTGCGTCGGGATAAGCTTGAGCTTGGTTGATATGCGCGTTAGGCTGGAACTGAAACTTAAAATGATAAGTAGAAACCAACCAGTGACAGTTGTAGTGGATTTAACTGTGCAACATTTCATAACTCTCTCTGGATTGGATTCCATTATCACATTATGGTACTTAATTGTGTATTTAAGGCTTAATCTGGAGTAATCTGTGGATTAATCTGTTGTACCCATTAACATGTAAGCAAACCATGTACTTTTCATACCTGTGCCATTGTTGCTCCCATGGCACGGATGTCTGTGTACAAAGAAGAAACACACAAATTAATAAAAGTACACCAGTGTATAACTGATAGCAAGAATAATGAGGTATTCTGAGGAAGTACGCTGCCTGTGGAATATGGAGATAACTCTATGTATATTCTTAACAAAACCATTTATAATTTAATTTTTTTTTATTTTTATTTTTTACTTCTAACAAACAACAAACAACAAACAGCAACAACCAGTAATTATTATACCATGAAAAAGGGTGCTATATATGCGCCAACCTGTATATAGCACTGCACCTTAAACTCTGGGGAAAGGGTGGGATTGAAGAAATGGCTTCTGCAGGAGACTGTCTGGTGCTCTAAGGAAGGTTATTTTACATCCTTGGTGCAGCGACAGAAAAGATACAATGATTATAAATGTATTTGTATTTTAAAATGTGAAGGGCTTAAGTTTTGGAGCAGAATTGCCAATTTCAGTACATTGTTTTACATTTTCTTTATTTATTTATTATTTTTTTTATTTCATTTGCTTTTATCTTTGTAAGCAATGTATAATGTCAATACAAAAACTACATAAATTTACTAATGTCTTCAACCCCAAAACCCAATTTACTAACCAAAATAATCTTCTTCATCTTCATCTGCATAAGTAGGAATCTTAGAAGAGTAGTCGAACTAGATAAAACAAATCGACAGAAGATTACACTTAAAGGGTTCATAAGTTTGTGGTTTTTATTTTTATGTTGTATTAATATTTTTTGGTTAATGAGATTGATCAATCATAACCTGCATAAAAACCAAATGTTTTAATACATTACATGTAACACATAATAGTAGCAACAAACTGTGATAGTGTTTTTTGCTTTCAAACCAAACCAAATAAAAATGAGATCAGTTGAAAATAAGTGTTATGAAAAATAACTATTGTTGACTGTGGAGTAATATTTTAGGGCAAAAAGTAAAATATGTTAAATAGTTTATATCAGGATCTTTGGTGATGTGCATTCCAACAGCTTCCAAACTGCACTACATGCATTCTTACGGTGCATGATACACTCACTGTACATGCCATACAGTGAAAAACCCACTGTTCATATTATTTAAGTAGGCTTTTTATATATATTTATCAGGTGATAATTCAAACCTTGCGTGAAGATTTTCCAGGCTGCATAAAGTGCATCTTATGATGTGAATCTCTCGTCGGTTTCCCTTTTTAACATACATGTACAAAGAAAAGAGACTTTGAATAATGAACATCAAAACAAAGACACATGAATAACTAAAAAGAAAAAAATACAGAATATTATGCTTTAGGCGTGTTAAGCCTTATCTGATGAAGTTGTGCCCTGCTAGTAAAATTCAATCGATTTCAACTATTACTGCAACATGTTTGTTATCAAAATGTGAACCAGCTTTAGTCTTTCAAAGAATGATAAAGGCATAATAGTCCAGTCAATCTAACAGAAATACTGGCTTGACCTGGACAAAATTGCAACAGAATTGATTTTAAATGTTTTGGTTTCTATAGACACCCAAGTTTAACATATCAAAAGTCCTCCAAAATAATGTTTTTCCATTTTCAGCTAATGGCGGAAAGTAATTAACATAATGCAAATTTGAAGGCTTTCTGACACTTGAATTTTGGAGGACTTTTGACATGTTGAACTTGGGTGTCTATAGAACCCATAGCAATTGAAATCAATTCTGTTGCAATTTTTTCCAGGTCCAGCTGCAGTATGACTGGACTATAAGTTGCAATCGATGTCTGTCCAGATTTATTTACTTTCACCAAGTCCCCAAGTAAAGCAAAATATGTTATCACTTTTGTTTCAAATCCGGCTAAAAGAAATGAGAAGAATGTAGGATTGTAATATTCTTTTAATAAGTAATTGTTAACAACTTGCATAACATTTATACATGCATAGGTACACGTTTTGTATTGCCAGTTTTGGCATGTATTGCATTTCCACAGTATCTGGGTCTCTCCTTGTTTATAAGTTTCCAATCACTAATCATCACCACTAACCTTTGTCTTTGCTTTGTTGTACTTCCTTTGTTCCGGTTGTCCTCACTTGACTCTCAGGAATCTTAGGGATCTCGGCCATTTTGAACTGGTAAAACAAAATATAAAACAACATGTTGGTTTAAACACAGTGGACACTATTAGTCTAGGCGATGGGTACAAAATACTGCAAATTGCTCAGAAAGTGATAAAAGCATGAAACTTGGCACAAGTATTCTTCAACCAATACTGATTATTTTTAGGGGTGGAGACATTGAAAAATGCATTTTCCTTAGCAACGGTTGCTAGGTAACTCATTTACCCTAGCAACGGCGCTTTTAAGCCTCCCTAGTGCACCCGGATAGCCTTGTCCCATGATGAAGAACACCAGAATTATCAGTGGACATGTTTCAAAGACAGTCAGTGTCATCAGGAGACAAAACAATACTGTAAGTCTCACCAGAAAACAAAAGAAACAATTGTTTTGTTGCTAGGGAATGGATAAACAGAACAAAGAGTCTATCCACTGTTTGTTAGAATGTTGCTTCTATTTCCAATGCCTCTTGGTCTATAGAAGAGAATAATTATTGGGTAAAATCATTTTCCAGGTTGTCATAATTGTTATACAAAACAATTTTTTTAATGTTTAGTTGCTTAGTAACATATTTACCATAGCAACCATCCGAGTACACATAGAAGACTGCCTGTGAATACAGGTTTCACTTTCACTGAACTCATTTATTCTAATACTGAAAAGAAGTGTTTACCTTATACCAGGAGAGCAATGGTATTTTACACCTTAAGCCTACATGGAGTCCAAACATTGTTGCTACGTACTAAATCAAAGGTATCAAAAAGAAACTAGCAACTGACAATGTTGTCACTGCTTGTGCGTTAAACAATGCATTGATAATAAATAACACTAAACAGTGAAATTGAGTGTATAACAGTGTGTATATATAGCCCTTTGGCCCTTTCACACTGACTGTATATCTTATCCCTGTGTGAAACAGCCCCAGGATGCCCGGGACTTGTTTTACCCTGCGATGACCCCATCTCACTTTCACACTGTGTATTCCATGTGGTTCCGGTTGCATGTTTAAAGAATACCTAGGATTTTACGGCTTATCCCTGCTCCAGAGCAGTTGGAGCAGGGGTGGCTTTTAACCAAGGTTTGCCCATTTGCAGCGGTAGACAGACTAGGGCAGACTGAGGAAAAAGCAACCATAGTGTGAAAAGGCCGGCCGTTAATCCCTGGGGGCAAACCCCGGTAATTAGAGTAGTGTGAAATGGGCTTGGCTCCGAAACGAGTCGGTGTGGTCTCGACCAGCAAAGTAAAGCACAAAGTATCCAAGTATCCAATATGTTGGTTGTTGATCGTTGATGCTTGTGAAGTTGTCTGTTGGCTGGATTCGTTTGCGCTGGTATGTATCAGTATGGTGGTCAGCTGCTGCTGCAAATTTCATTGATGAAGACAATGAAGTGTTTTTGGAACTGTGTTGCAAGCAATGGTTGCTTATTTTGTTCAGGTGTCCCAGTATGATATGTGATTGATGCTCATTTATTCTAGACATGTAGATATGTGACCAGCCTCCCCGGTACATACTTTCCCATATAGGCAGTGAGTGCAGTAAAAACAGTCTTGTCTTGGGTGTTTTGCTTTTCCTTGAGTGTATGGAGTGCTGCATGAATAAAGTTGGGCAATGTGTGGAAAGTCTTGACTTAAGCTTGACTGAAGATCACGTTGGAGCTTGCATGATGGTCATTCTGGTGGGAGGTTTGTCTGATGTGCGAAGATCTTGGTTCTTGATAGTTCGAGCTCTTCCATGAACAAATTCACCAGGGGACCGTGGATAGAGGGATCTCGTAGCCGTCCCATAGGTTTGCTCGCACAACCGGTCCCTCAACTGTAAGCTTGGTGAAAAACGCAGGTGATGAGCATATCGGCGACTTCTTGAAGAGTGAGGCTTGTACGGTCAGTCATTGTGGGATCAGCTTGAAGTGTTGTTTGGCGATTATGTGCTTCTCTGGTATGTTGGTGAAGAGAGAGACTTCCTCAAAACTGACAAGAATGTCGGGTTGACTGAGTTGAGTGTCCTTATGGTGTTGACGATCTGCCAGTTGGTGATATGGTGATGTGTGAGGCCCACTAAGGGTGAGACTTGAGACGTATGTTGTTGGTGAGACGTTGGTGTGCCAACTGGCTGTGTTGTAGGTTGGTGAACCCCCTCCCTGGATGCAACGTTGGGGCAGAGAGAAACATCAGCACTGTGTATCTTGAGTTTACCGAAGAAACGAGGGCAGGAGGATGCAGAGGGCTTGATATGACAGTACTTTGGTGTGTCTTTGGCTTGGGACTAGAAGTGTGCAGGGAGCTGGTTGAGGGATATGCAACATACATGCTTGCTAAGAGAGAATGCACTTTTGGGAAGACTGACCTGTGCCCTGCGTTACAAGACCTTCAATGGAGCTTCGACATCCTCCTGTGTCAATTCAATTTTCGGGCAGCATCAGTATTGGTTCCTGTCAAGGTTACACATATCTCCTATTAGTGGACTGACAATAGGTGCACTGGTTAAGAGTCGTACAACTCAAAGTCAGCATACACAATGAACGTACCAACATAAGTAGTTTCAGTTCAAGACATGTGAGCTTGTTGGGCATGTTGGGTACAGGAGACATAGGATACCTTCAAGATCGATTCCACAATGTCAGGGGCTGCCACTTCTGCCTCCCCGAGAGTTTCCCACCAACCACTATCTTCAAATCAATGACCAAAGACTTTGTTTAAAGTCATCTGTTGACGTCCCCAAGACGTAGGACAAACTACATGTTGTCCTCACCACACAGCCTCTTTATAGACAATGTACTGCTCTCATCTTGACAAACGGGGCTGATAAACAGTTATAACTGGAATCTTGCTTAGGGTTGACATAATGTATGCACGGCTGGGTGAATAACTTCAAAGCAGTGGCCCGTCATTGAGGGGTGTGGTCACCTAAGCAAAAAGGGGCGGCATAGTGTCGATGGATGATGTCTGCTATTAGACTGGCGTGTTGATACCAACATGTACATGTTGCTTTTAGTAAAGTAATGAAGTAATCTATAGTAACAGTTTTTATCATGAGTGAAGTAAGCATCTAAGGATTTTTTTTTTAAATATTTTAAATGCTTATTGCATAATAATCGTTGCCTAGCAACCATGTTAAGCCTTCTGTATTTGCCAATCGCTCAAGATTGATATTAACATGAGAGGTTAGGTTAAATTTAAATAAATATATGAATTATTTAAGTTAAATTTGTCTGTGGGCAGTTTTTGTGCTGGTTGCTATGGAAAAACATAGTCGCTTAGGGTAATATGTTGCCTAGCAACCATGTTAAGCCTATTGTATTTGCCAATTGCTCCAGATTGATGTTAACATGATGGGTAAAGATAAACATGAATACAAATTTGAAATTCGTATTTTCAAATTGCCTGTGGGCATGTTTTGTGTTAGTTGATATGGGAAATATGTAACATAGCAACCGTTGCTATGCTGGATACAATTCTCGGTTTTTTCACCAATCGCCTAGACTATATTGGTAATTGTCAAAGACCAGTTTGTGTATCTCAACATATGCATAAAATAACAAACATGTGAACATTTGAGCTCAATTGATCGTCGAAGTTGCGAGATAATAATGAAAGAAAAAAACAGCCTTGTCACACGAAGTTGTGTGCGTTTAGATGGTTGATTTCGAGACCTCAAATTCTAAATCTGAGGTCTCGAAATCAAATTCGTGGAATATTATTTTTTTTTCTCGAAAACTATGTCACTTCAGAGGGAGCTGTTTCTCACAATGTGTTATACTATCAACCTCTCCCCATTTCTCGTCAACAAGTAAGGCTTTATGCTAACAATAAGAGTTTTTAGTAATTACGTGTCCAACCCAATGACTTTAAGATGAAGAAGAACTGGGCCAAAATCAACTGATTTAAATGAAAAGATTTAGGGAAGGCCTACCTTTGTATGGCTTAACTTCTTCAGACTTGGTCTAAGCTAACTCAGCTTGCCCTCCAGGTTACCTCTAAGCAGTTTATCGATGACCAAACATCAAAAATCCAACGATTAAAAGCAAACAGGAAGTGCAAAACACTCCAATAAAGTGGCGGCCTTCCTAACTACGTAGAAAAAATCAAGAGTGATTGCAAAATAACGGGGTATATCCCCTACAGCGCATATTTTTATTTGTCGACGTCACTTGCCAAAGAAAGAAATACCATTCATCATGCGCGGATCCATGGGGCGTGCAAGGGCGCGGGTAACAACACCCCTAAACATTTAGAAAAATAAAATAGAGGGATAACGTGGGGGAGAGGATAAAGCAAGTTGTAGCAATGCAAACACATTACAATTGTCTCTGGTGATTTCAGAGAGGTCGGGGAGTACGCCTACCTAAAATGTTAATAATAAATCGCTGATATTTCCCACACGCCGGAATCCTGACGTATTTGTTGCTTCTACATTACACGGCAATGGTTTGGCATGGGGAACATTCGGAGCAGTTCTAAAAGGACTTGGTTATTTTGAATACAAAAAAGGACGGATTTGCACTCTGGAACCTAGGTGTGTATGTCAACGTTGCTTTTTTGTTATGTGGCCATTAAACATACACACAAAATAACCAGTTACAAAATATATAGATACAAAAGCGGTTACAAATTAAAATATGTTTTCTTCGATTCAATATAAAGACCCAAATAAATGCGTCTGTAGCACCCCTTGTCACGTGTGCATTGTCAATTGATTTCACCCTACCTTGATCTAGACAAAAAAGAACAGCATATAATAGCAAACTGTCGAAGCGTATCGAAAGGAAACTACGCGATTCCAGTTCTCATGTCAATGTACACTGAGCCCTTATCAAAACCAAAATTGATTGTTGGTTCCAATAAATCATAACAATGTCAACGCCGCAACAGCAACAGAGTTCCAGCTTGTAGTTTCGAATAGCGTTGACGTCATTCAAGGGGGCCTACCCGGGTCCACCCCCAGTGCCCCGCTTGTGGAACGGGTCACTTGGGAATGTATTCTGGTTCCCAGACCCAAAAATCTCCGACATGGGCTCTGTCGAAATAAGGATTTTTAACAAGAGAGTAAGAAACGTCAAGGAATCTTTGGTCAGGGGACCAGACTATTGGGAATGGCCCGAGGTGCATGACGAAACCACGAGAGGGCGAGTGATCGTTCGATTGGGCCACATAAAAAAAAATGTTAATCGTCCCCGCCCGACCGTTCAAACCCCCCGACCCCATTTTTTTTTTAAATCATAAAAAAAACCTTTTCAATGATATTTCTTTTCAAAATGTACAGGTTTCAATAGATGTTTAAAAAAGGTTTCTATTCATGTTGGCAAAGCAAGAACAATTCTTCAAATATTTACTTGGGCTACACTGTGCTTAGGTGCATCTATGAGTTAAATTTGTTTGACAAAACTATTGAAAACATCAAAAACACACAAACCCTCAGTTTTATAGTGATTGCGATGATTTCTTTATTCTTGATTTCATATTTGGCATGTCAACAAAACTTTACAAAAATAAAACCTCACTCCCTCCCCCATCCGCAAAAAAAAGGGACCAACAATTTTGTTTTATGTGGCCTTAGCTATTGTCAGGGCTCACCCGAGTAAGCATTGCGGGGTCGTCACGCAGGGAAGCTATACATCGAACGCACCTACTGTACACAAAAACCTTTATTCTGTCTAATACAAATAACTGCATTTATTTAAGCCATGTAAGCAGATTGTTGTTTATATTTCTTATGCTTGTGCCTCAACCACCGGCTTGCCCTTCTGTACTAGGGAACCCTACCATGTAAATAATGCATCTGATAGTTTTGAACTTAAGTGAAGTACTACTTCGTAACGTCAAAGAGTGCGCAGTATATGGCAGACAAGGAAACTGCAAAGTAAGTATTTTATGATTAATGACCCAACTTTGCTCTACGATATACCTAACGGAAAACTTTCCGTTTGGCGCCACCACCTTTTCATTCGATATGAGATAATAATTATAGTATATAATTTACCTCAATGAGGTATCCATTTTTGTAAAAAGAAATGAGTGTAAAAGTGGTGACGCCATACGGGACGGAAAGTTAGGAGGGTAGAGCATTGTGCAGCCTATAGCCCTAGTGACGTCAGTCAGTGCCACTAAGGGGTCCAACCTGGGGCCAATTTCATAGAGCTGCTTAAGCAAAAAATTTGCTTAAGCACGAAAATAGCTCGCTTATTTTACACATGTTACTGGCCTAAGTTTAATGCCATATGCATTGCTTGTGACTGGTATTAAGCTGTTGTTTACATAGCATAACAATTGTGTGGAGTCTTGGCCGGTAATCTGATTTTACTAAGCAAGGACTTTTTTGCTTTAAGCAAAGGTTTGTGCTTAAGCAGCTCTATGAAATTAGGCCCTGGGCTTGGTGCAGCCGCATTCGGTTTACGGTGTGTGGCAATGTTGGTCAGTATTTCACGTCATCAATTTTATTCATCATCAAACAGTTATAACTGGAATCTTGCTTAGGGTTGACATGTTGTATGCACGGCTGGGTGAATAACTTCAAAGCAGAGGCCCGTCATTGAGGGGTGTGGTCACCTAAGCAAAAAGGGGCGGCATAGTGTCGATGGATGATGTCTGCTACTAGACTGGCGTGTTGATACCAACATGTACATGTTGCTTAGTAAAGTAATGAAGCAATCTATAGTAACAGTTTTTATCATGAGTGAAGTAAGCATCTAAGGATTTTTTTTAAAAACATTTTAAATGCTTATTGCATAATAATCGTTGTGAAAAAAGTATGTATAGACATCCTATGTACTGGTTGCTAAGGAAAATGTGTTGCCTAGCAACCATGTTAAGCCTTCTGTATTTGCCAATCGCTCAAGATTCATATTAACATGAGAGGTTAGGTTGAATTCAAATAAATATATGAAATATTTAAGTTAAATTTGTCTGTGGGCAGTTTTTGCGCTGGTTGCTATGAAAAAACTTAGTTGCTTAGGGTAATATGTTGCCTAGCAACCATGTTAAGCCTATTGTATTTGCCAATTGCTCCAGATTGATGTTAACATGATGGGTAAAGATAAACATGAATACAAATTTGAAATTTGTATTTTCAAATTGCCTGTGGGCATGTTTTGTGTTAGTTGATATGGGAAATATGTAACAAAGCAACCGTTGCTATGCTGGATACAATTCTCGTTTTTTTTCACCAATCGCCTAGACTATATTGGTAATTGTCAAAGACCAGTTTGTGTATCTCAACATATGCATAAAATAACAAACCTGTGAACATTTGAGCTCAATTGATCGTCGAAGTTGCGAGATAATAATGAAAGAAAAAAACAGCCTTGTCACCACGAAGTTGTGTGCGTTTAGATGGTTGATTTCGAGACCTCAAATTCTAAATCTGAGGTCTCGAAATCAAATTCGTGGAATATTATTTTTTTTCTCGAAAACTATGTCACTTCAGAGGGAGCCGTTTCTCACAATGTGTTATACTATCAACCTCTCCCCATTTCTCGTCAACAAGTAAGGCTTTATGCTAACAATAAGAGTTTTTAGTAATTACGTGTCCAACCCAATGACTTTAAGATGAAGAAAAACTGGGCAAAAATCAACTGATTTAAATGAAGTCGTATGCATAAAAAAAAAAATTATAGGGAAGGAGGCAGAAATACATTTTGGGGCAGTTTAAGGTGATATAAGAACACTTCAAAAAGGAATAACTACTGCCGATTATGAAAAGACTGACATATCAAAATACTAACATTTAGAACACAAACAGCCCAACGGGGTGGGCTAAGAAGGATTAACCAGCAGAAAACGAAGAAAAGATTTAGGGAAGGCCTACCTTTGTATGGCTTAACTTCTTCAAACTTTGTCTAAGCTAACTCAGCTTTACTTGCCCTCCAGTATACCTCTAAGCAGTTTATCGATGACCAAACATAAAAAAACCAACGATTAAAAGCAAACAGGAAGTGCAAAACACTCCAATAAAATGGCGGCCTTCCTAACTACGTAGAAAAAATCAAGAGTGATTGCAAAATAACGGGGTATATCCCCTACAGCGCGTATTTTTATTTGTCGACGTCACTTGCCAGAGAAAGAAATACCATTCTTCATGCGCGGATCCATGGGGCGGGCATAGGCGCGGGTAACAACACCCCTAAAAATTTAGAAAAATGGGAGAGGATAAAGCAAGTTGTAGCAATGCAAACACATTACAATTGTCTCTGGTGATTTCAGAGAGGTCGGGGAGTACGCCTACCTATAATGTTAATTTAATAAATCGCACCGCTGATATTTCCCACACGTATTTGTTGCTTCTACATTACACGGCAATGGTTTAGCATGGGGAATATTCGGAGCAGTTCTAAAAAGACTTGGTTATGTTGAATACAAAAAAGGAACGGAGTGGCACTCTGAAACGTAGGTGTGTAAGTCAACGTTGCTTTTTTGTTATGTGGCCATTAAAGGCAGTGTGGACACTTTTGGTAATTACTCAAAATAATTATTGGCATAAAACCTTTATTGGTGACGAGTAATGGGGAGAGGTTGATAGTATAAAACATTGTGAGAAACGGCTCCCTCTGAAGTGCCATAGTTTTCGAGAAAGAAGTAGTTTTCCACGAATTTGATTTCGAGACCTCAGATTTAGAACTTGAGGTCTCGAAATCAACCATCTAAACGCACACGACTTTGTGTGACAAGGGTTATTTTTCTTTCATTATTATCTCGCAACTTCGATGACCGATTGAGCTCAAAATTTTCACATTTTTGTTATTTTATGCATATGTTGAGATACACCAAATCTGAAGGCTAGTCTTTTACAATTACCAATATTGTCCACTGCCTTTAAACATACACACACAATTACCAGTTACAAAATATATAGATACAAAAGGGGTTACAAATTAAAATATGTTTTCTTCGATTCAATATAAAGACCCAAATAAATGCGTCTGTAGCACTCCTTGTCACGTGTGCATTGTCAATTGATTTCACCATACCTTGATCTAGACAAAAAAGAACAGCATAATAGCAAACTGTCGAAGCGTATCGAAAGGAAACTACGCGACTCCAGTTCTCATGTCAATGTACACTGAGCCCTTATCAAAACCAAAATTGATTGTTGGTTCCAATAAATCATAACAATGTCAACGCCGCAACAGCAACAGAGTTCCAGCTTGTAGTTTTAATTAAGAAAATGAGGTAATAAAGACAGCAACGAGCTCAAAGAAATCAACTAGAACAGTTCAATTAGTTTGCATCTAAACAGAGAATGATTTGTGAAGATTAAAATACTTTAAAAAAATACTAGATAGTGGGTGCGTTCGATTAGCTTCCCTGGGTTGACCCCGGTCGCGCACCCCGGTCTAACCCCTAGGTTCAAATAGCTTTGACGTCATTCAAGGGGGCCTACCCGGGTCCACCCCCAGTGCCCCGCTTGTGGAACGGGTCACTTGGGAATGTAGTCTGGTTCCCAGACCCAAAAATCTCCGACATGGGCTCTGTCGAATTAAGGATTTTTAACAAGAGAGTAAGAAACGTCAAGGAATCTTTGGTCAGGGGACCAGACTATTGGGAATGGCCCGAGGTGCATGACGAAACCACGAGAGGGCGAGTGATCGTTCGATTGGGCCACATAAAAAAAAATGTTAATCGTCCCCGCCCTACCGTTCAAACCCCCCGACCCCATTTTTTTTTTAATCATAAAAAAAAAACCTTTTCAATGATATTTCTTTTCAAAATGTACAGGTTTCAATAGATGTTTAAAAAAGGTTTTTATTCATGTTTGCAAAGCAAGAACAATTCTTCAAATTTTTACTTGGGCTACACTGTGCTTAGGTGCATCTAGGAGTTAAATTTGTTTGACAAAACTATTGAAAACATCAAAAACACACAAACCCTCTGTTTTATAGTGATTGGGATGATTTCTTTATTCTTGATTTTGATTTCATATTTGGCATGTCAACAAAACTTTAAAAAAATAAAACCTCACTCCCTCCCCCATCCGCAAAAAAGGGACGTCCAACAATTTTTTTTTATGTGGCCTTAGCTCTTGTCAGGGCTCACCTGAGTAAGCACTGCGGGGTCGACACGCAGGGAAGCTATAAATCGAACGCACCTACTGTAACAAAAACCTGTATATTCTGTCTTATACAAATAACTGCATTTATTTAAGCCATGTAAGCAGATTTGTTGTGGAGTTTATATTTCTTACACTGCTATAGTGCTCACCTTATTGTAGCAAGGGTCCATGCTGTATGGTCAGACAATGCTTGTGCCTCCACCACCGGCTCGCCCGCCTGTACTAGGGTGACCCTACCATGTAAATAATGCATCTGATAGTTTTGAACTTTAGTGAAGTACTACTTCGTAACGTCAAAGAGTGCGCAGTTTATGGCAGACTAGGAAACTGCAAAGTAAGTATTTTATGATTAATGACCCAACTTTGCTTTACGATATACCTAAAGGGTTTAGGCAAAGCCATTTTTCAAAAGAACATACATAGTTTAATAGTTTTCCAGTTTGGAACTTTATGGCTGGTGCATAACTGTCTCAAGAAAAAAAGAACCTTATTATTTATATCAAGGTCCTGTGCAAGTTGATGCCATTAGTAATCATTCAGTCTGATAAATATTTTCATCGGAAACTTTGAAATAAAAGTAAATGCATGATTTCAAGTCCTCTTATTCAACGGTGTCGTGTTCAATGCAATCGAAAACAATCAAAATATTATTGTTAGCTTCATTGAAAATCCCAACTTAAAAAAAAACCTCGCCTGGAATATCATGTTTGTGAGGACAAGGCTATTTCCAATTTTTTTTTGAAAATGTCCCATCAATAAAAAAAAAAATCATTGTAAAATTCTATGGTATCATTCGGTATGGGTTCGGTATGATTGTAGCCTGAAATACATTTTAATAGAACTTTTCACAAGTAGATTATTTATTTGATTCCATTGCTCGTTTAAACTTGTTTTGTTTGCTTTTCAAGATTGAAGTTTTGTTTCACGATGGGAGCAAGGCGGATATATGGATGAAAAGATCTGATCAAGATGTCCTCTCCAAGAAGATCGACTAATTATGACAATCACCCCATGGGATGGGTGATAATAGGAGCTGCATTTATCACAAATGTTATTTTAATGGGTAACGTGAAAGCATTGGGAGTTCTCCTCATTGCTATAGAGACTGACTTTAGTAGTCATCTTTGGCTGATTGGATGGATTGCAACGTTGCACAGTATGCTCAAAAACGTTTTAGGTGAGTTAATTAAAACGCTCCATGTTGTTCATAAAGGTCCCCTATGGCAATAAGTGTAAGTTGTTGTTGGTGTTATCCTTGGATAATTTTGTCCAGTATTTCGTTCCTGGTTCTATTTGGGTTTAACTTATGTCATTTTGTTCCCCCCCCCCCCCGTTGTTGTGTGTGTATTTTTGGCTTGTTCTTGCTCTTTACTTTATCCGAATAAGTTCAATCAATCAACCATTTGATATCGTTGAGATGTTGTTGTACACTAAACAGTTTGACTATGGGTCAGTGATTCACAACGAACCGTGAATTTAGGAGATCAATGCGAGGACACCAGCCAATCCTCAACAAGGACACCTTATCCAAGCATGCATGGCTTGATATGGTGAATGGTGACTTTGTCCTTGTGTTAGGGCCTGACTCAATCACCTTTATTATGCGCATTTCACCATAAAATGTTCAACAGCGCATTAAAATAAACAGCACAAACATTAGACTAGATGACAAGTCGTTGGGCGGTGCCTATTTGTTACTAACACACATTCTGCGCTCCCTGCAACAGTCACAGTGCAATTATACACATGCAATGCAACGGTCGTAGGAAGCGCATGACTCTCACACATATACTGGGATCGAGGATGAGTGTACCGTCCCCGTGACCACACCGCGCTTAACAATTACCGACTTGATTTCAAGATTACACAAACATCATCACACGCGAGAAAAACAGCAAAGAGTAAAAAATATCAAAAATATTACACATAAAGTAACAAATTGGCCGAAAGCTTGTTTCAAAAGAAAAGACTGCCACAGTCTGAAGACTACCGACTTTAATATGGATTTAAAATGCGCACTTATCAAAAACTGATCAAGGCGCCCAGACAAAAAGAAAACATATCATTGAAAATGAAGAATAAACATAATTGTGCCGGATACCGAATTGGTTTTTAAGGCTAAGCTTCTTAGAAACCGTAAAAGACTGTATTAGTTGAATGTCTGATGGTATCATTGCAAGGTGTCGGCACTTGACACAGACTTGACGCAGATAACTCGACTACAAATCTGGATTTAGGGGCTTCTTCGTGAGTAAAATGTACATTGGATACCGTTATACCAAAGCATTTGATAACTTTAAGCTCTGGCATTGGATCAGCTCTATTATTTTTTTAACAATATTATTATTTCAACATTCTTGTAGATTGGTGTTGGCTGGGGTATGACGGCCGTATGAAGGAATTATACCACCTATATACATTACGCAAATGATGTCATATCAGTAGGCCGCCCTCACCTAGAGTTAAACAAAATGCGACCGGTGTCATTGGCCAAACCTGTGGGCCGCGCGTACACATCTTTGCGTTTTGATTGTACGTCTTCGTTTTACCTCTAAGATGGCGGCTTGATGACGTCAATGCATAAAGAACTATTTTGTAGAAAATGTGATTTTATGTTCTCAATTTTATTCCAGTCTGACTTTAAGGAGCAAAGATTTTCCAATGCCACTAAATACAAGTTTAGTGGACAGCGGAATTCACACTCACTGTAAAACAAATCCCGTAATATTTACGGTGCTTTACCTGGCATGCAGCTAGGGTGCCAGGTATAAAGTGCCGTAAATTTCACAGTGGAAGTTTCGCAAACTGCCCTTTCAACGCACAATTTACAAAACGTCCCCAGTAAAGTTTACGGTGATTTAACAGGCACCCTATATAACTGCCAGGTAAAGGACCGTCAATTTTACGGGATTTTTTTTTACAGTAATGAAAGCACTTTTTTGTTTATGAAAGTCGCCTGACACACAAGGCCTGAAGGTCACTTCAAGGTGTGGGCCACAATTATATTTTTCCAGAGGCCGTCGCCACCTACTCCTAGGGCTGAAACAGGGTTAACCCCTTTACAGTCCATACGGATGTAGGCTTGGATATCATCAATTCGAAGTCTGGCCGTTAGAGCAGAAAGCACTACCTCCCCAATTTGATGTAGCAAGTGTCACGACCGGGATCCGAACCCACACCCCGCCGATCAAACACCAGTGCTTGAATCCGGTGCTCTTAACCGCTCGGCCATGACACTGACACGAATGGTACTCTCATGATATTTTCATATTTTTGTTCCCCCACAGGCCCACTCATCACAGTCCTTATTCGGATCCTGGGGAGCCGTTTCGTCTTCATCTCTGGGGGCATTTTTGGAGGTATTGGACTAACCTTAGCATCTCAGTCAACCAGTGTCGTGCAGCTTGCCATTTGCCTTGTTCTGGTGTCAGGTAACAATTTCTTCAACAAAACAAACACAAAATATGGTTATGTATGGTTTCTAATCATCTTACACAAGGTAAATAATCAAACATGAGATCAGAGAAAAATCAAATGGTCCTCATTGTGATTTATACCAAAGACCCCTGACACTCCGGGCTGATGCTCTACCAACTGAGTTTTTAGGCACAGCGGTGTACAGCGGTGTACTCCCTCATGCTTTCCCTATGAACCACATTTTCCTCCTGGTTGCATGGATGCGCAACTGGGCAGAACACAATGGGTTCAAATCCCAATGAGGACCATTTGATTTTTCTATCATCCCATGTTTGGTTATTAAAAAAAAACACAATTTAAAACACATATCTGTTTTGAATTGGTCTTGCACGCCTTGCCCAGCGTCTCAAAATTCTCCTTTTGTCATATTGACCCCTTGCACGCACTTCACACACAGCGACTGTGCCATACTCACCATTTTGGTGGGCAGTAGGTACGTTTACGTGTAAACGCCGCGTCGCCCATCAGTGCGCATTTCACTGAGGGTGCGTTCGTTTAGCTTCCCTGTGTCGACCCGGTCTGCCCCCGGTGCGTTCGAAAAGCTTTGAATTCATTCCAGGGGCTCACCTTGGACAGCCCCCGGTGCCCTGCTTGTGGAGTGGGTCACTTGGGGTGACCCGAGGTACATGACGTTACCACGCACGAGAGGGCGAGTGTGATCGTTCGATTAGCTCTTGTCAGGGGCTCACCCGAGTGAGCACCGCGGGGTCGACCCAGGGAAGCTAATCGAACGCACCCTGAATAACGCACAGTGATATTGCCCACCAGTATTGCGCATCCAAGAGTATTCTGATGATGACGTCAGGTGAATTGGGTCAATACATTCTGTAATTTAAATAGTTTCAAGGAATTGATCAGCAGATCTGTTTTCTTTTCAGGTGTCGGAACAGCATTCAGTGGGTTTTGTGCCTTTGCTTTAATGGCATCATATTTCGAGGAACGGTACTCGGTAGCTAATGCTGTATCAACAGCGGGCTTTCCCATCGGTATGGTAGTGGTCGGTCCTGTTACCCAGATCCTACTAGACACATATGGTTGGCGAGGAGTTGTTCTTTTGTTGGGAGGGCTTTCCTTCAATCTTGTGGCCTTAGGAGCATTGGTGACAACGAATATTGTACCATCAAGTTCTAAAAGATACAAAGAGGTTGCCATTAGTGATAAGGATGAGGCTAGCCGTAAGAAGACTGAAGAGGAAGTGCCTACAGATTCTGGCTCTATTATCGAACTCTCAACTAAAGACGATGAGAGAAAACAGGATACTTCATGCCATCCAGACTTCCTTTCCTGCCAGAAATTTTCTACCATGATGGATTTTTCAGTTTTGGCAAATCCTAGATTTATTTTAGTGACATTGGCACGATGCTGTTCTGAGCTTTGTTATACCTGCTGGGTGGTGTTCATGGTATCTCATGGTCAGTTTCAGGGATTGAGTTACGTGCATTCGTCTTTACTCCCAACAGCATTTGGAGCTGGAAATTTTCTCGGCAAGTTAGTGGTTCCGCTAGTAGAGAAGAATGGCTTCAATCCAGCCTCGCTACGCTTGGCGTTCTTTGTGTGTAGTCTCTTGAGTGTTTCATTTACTCTTACTGCTTTGGTTAACTCATTCGCCGGCCAGATGGTATCTTCAGCTAGCATAGGATTTGGTTTCGGTGTTTTCTTTCAAGCGAATGATTCTTTAACTAAGACACTTGCAGATGACGATCGGATCATTAATATTCTGGGATGGCGAGTATTGTTCAGTGGTTTCGCGGGAATATTCGGCGGATTACTTGGAGGTTAGTCAACTTTAGATTTCAAATAATTTGCTCTCATATTTCATATTGTAAGTTATGTTTGATTGGTGTCCATAATATCCTTTAAAGCCAATGTATATGTTTGTTAATTGTCAAAGACCAGTGGTGTATCCCATCATAACCATAACATAACAAATATGTGAAAATTTGGGCTCAATTGATCATCGAAGTTGCGAGAAAATGATGAAAGAAAAAACACCCTTGTTGGATGAATTATTTGTGTGCTTTCAGATAGGAATAAAAGACTTCTAGCTAGAAGTTTTTTTATTTTATTTTAGGGATAAATTACCTCTTTCTCAAAAACTACGTTACTTCAGAGGGAGTCATTTCTCACAATTTTTTATACTATCTACAGCTCTCCATTGCTTGTAACCAAGTCAGTTCTTAAGTTAATAATTGTTTTGAGTAATTACCAAACGTGTACCTTCCCTTTAATATTGTCTGTTTCTACAATTGTGGCATCAGGAGATTAACTTGATAATAATTTACTTTACTTCTTTTGAAATCCATCAGGGGTGCTCCTTTTTTTCTCTCTCTCCTGTGTGTATACTTAATTTGTTTTCTGTACCGTTTTTATATTTTTTACTTTGCATTTTTACATGTGAAATTATTTTAAGGAATCGGACATTATTGGTTATTACTCAAAACAATTGATAGCATACACAGTTTTTATGTTATAACGAGCAATGGAGAGCTGTTGATTGAATGAAAACACTGTTAGAAACAGCTCCCTCTCAAGTGACGTTTTTTTTTAGAAAGAATCAGTTTCCAACTAAAACATTTGAATTGATTTCGAGACCTCAGGTCTCGAAATCTAGCATCCGAAAGCACACAACTAAGGCCGCAAGGTTGTTTTTCTTCCAATAATTGTTATCTCGCAACTTCGACGGCCAATTGAGCTCAAATTTGTACAGGTTTGTTATTTTATGCATATGTTGAGATATACTAACTGTGAAGTCTTTGACAATTACCAATAGTGTCCAGTGTCTCTAAAGGTGAATAGAATTAATAAGCGAGTCTAAAAACCAGAACATGGTTTGAACATGAAGGACGGTTTTTCTGAGATGTGGTGTTGTTTTATCGAACACACTCGCATGATCTTGGGAGAAGATTTTTTGGGTGAACATGTTTTCGATGAAGGTAATTGGTGTGCTTGTAATATGAAAGTACCTGTTTGAAACTGCTTATGTATTAAGATTACTGGCCCTTGCTTTGTGTACATATTTTAGCAATAACTTTACTAAAATTGAAGTTATCAAGGCCATTTCATTCTGGATCGTTTTCAATTATTGGTGAAGATTTAACTACGGGTTGTTTGAAATTGACAAAATTTTATAAGTTTACAAAAAATCGGGCACTATTGATTGTCCAAGGTCATGCATTTTAATTTAACCATGTCAACCCTTTGACTTACGCCTGATTTGTATAGGCTTCGCCACAAAAGTGAAAGGGTTCAAACAGAATCGAACACCATAGTGAAGGTTGAAAAAAAGTGTTTGCTAGTGCAAGTTATGTCAATTGTTATTAATTGTAAAAATAACGAACCTGTGAAAGTTTGAGCTCAATTGGTCGTGGAAGTTGCGAGATAATAAAAGAAAAAAACACTCTTGTCACACGAAGTTGTGTGCTTTCAAATGCTTGATGGTGCACCTCGAAATCAAATTCGTGGAAAATTACTTCTTTCTAGAAAACTACATTACTTCAAAGGGAGCCGTTTCTCAGAATGTTTTATACTATCAACAGCTCCCCATTACTCGTTACCAAGTAAAGTTTTAACTAACAATTATTTTGAGTAATTACCAATAGTGTTCAGTGCCTGTAATAAATTCACATGTGTCCAGTGCCTGTAATAAATCCACATGTTAAAATGCCTTTAACTTGTAGGTCGCAGTTTTCTGCTAGATAACACGAGGTGCGTGGTGACCTTGCTCGTTCAAGTGACCTACAATACTTTTTTCATCAAGGATAAACCTATTCACTGTTATTTTTCTTTTGTTATATTTAAAGGTTGGCTGTATGAATGGACAGGAAGTTTTCAAGTCACGCTGTTTGCATTTGCTGGTTTGACTCTTCTGCCGATACCACTGTATTGTATTGACTCTGTGTATACAAAGAAGAAAAACTCTTAGGATGGTTGTTTAGATTTCAAACCACCATGGAACGACATATTGTCCCATGGAGCTATGTCCACCGGAGATTCGGCCCAAAATGGGATATTAACCCATTTTGTGTTGTTTATAGATTCATTGCCTATTTGACTTGTTGTTGTTGTGTAGGTTTTATTCCTTTTAACAAAACATATTTGCCTGTTAAATTTTCTAAATTTCTTGTTTAATCTTGTAATGTATTTTTATTCCATTGTACATGTACATTGTAATAACCGTGCAATTCAGCGTCAAGCTGCGAATTGGTCTAATATGAGTACATGATTTATAAGATGGGCTGGAGGAGCACGATTCAAAAGAGGGCGCTCTTTAAGGGCGCTATATAGGAAGGACCACCGAGGAAGAGGTGGTGTGGGGGGGGGGGGGGGGGGGGGGGTGGGGTGGATGCACAGAGTATCCCCTGCCGGTACGAGATAAAGCAACTGTTCTGAACTGTTGAGAATTAATGTCAAATACATCCTTGACTGGCTGTACACTGGCTGAAAAAAATATCACAGGCATATTACTCGGGTTGAATTTGAACCCACGACCTTTGCAATTCTAGAGCAGTGTCATACCAACTATAGAGCAGTGTTTGTTTGCCATAGTGGACTGCTAGTATGCATTGTGATTGTCTGTTGATACATAATACGTTCACCTGTTTTGATTCAGTTGTGGGCCTAGATACTTTCAACAATTGCAGAATGTGAATGACAATGGTACTAAAGCATACCAGTACAGGAAACAAAGGGTTGATTACATACCACGGTTCCGAGAAGAAAGAACAAAATGGACGACTGGAAGCTGACCAAAGCTGGATGATTTTCAGACCGGACTACTAATGGATTTGTTGCTTGGTATACTCATGTAGCTGTAGATTTTCGGGACCCGTAGGGTTGGGAAAAACGCTGTGTTGTGATCAAATGTTGGAGATTTGGAGGTTTTCCTCAAAATCGGACTCTCCACAATTTGTGACACTCAATAAAATAAGGGTCGTTACCTTTCTGAGGATGGATTCGGCTTCTGCTATTGTTTTACTATCTGTAAGAATGAAGACAACCGAAGTACATGTTATAGAGCTGTCTTCTAAATTAAACACTTTACAGTAAATCATAGTCCTATCAAAGTTACTTAAAATAAATGACTAATGAATAATCAGAACACTTCATTGAAAACGACTTAAATCAGCAAATACATTTGCAATCCCCGCCATGTCTTTGTGGGCCGCGCCATCTTGGAATACTATTTACATCGGCAATGTTTACAAAACGGTAACCAAACTAAGAGTATATAAATGGCAAATTCTAAAGACAATAATTTCCCAAACTCGTGTCTAACGAACAACAAGCTAAAACATAAACTCAAACAACTTTAGAAATGTAAATGTATGATACAAAAAGGGGAAATTTACCTGTAAGAATGAAGACAATCGAAGTACATGTTTACAGCTGTCTTCACACGAAATATTGGAGCACCCGAAAACCTGACGTTGAGGGCGCAGGAAGAAACTAAATTTGATTAAACCGAAAAAAATGAGGGGGTGGGTATATTTTGTATAACTGTCACGTTTGGAATACCCGTGCATTGCATTTGAGCTTGATTGATATAAACTGGATCATCATACCTTGCAGTAGAGAACACTTAAATAATCAAAGCACCAGTCTACTTAAAGCCATGCGCAGCAGTATCCCGTTAATTTTACACTTGAAACAGTTGGTTAAGTGTATACGCTGACCTTTTACGGTTTTGTTTTCATTTAAAAACATTTTTTTTCAAATCATCAACAAATAATTGGATATGATTCTCTGATTACGTAAACGGTGAACCATTGTTCTCCTCATCCCCCTTGGATTGGGGCCAATTACAGGACACATGACTTGGTCTTTGAGCTTCAAGACAACGGAGGTCAACAACATGATGGAGGGACAAGAATATTTGTGTCCCCCACCCTTGACAAGTTGGGGGACATACCCCTTACCCCCCCCCCCCAAAAAAAAAAAAAAAAAATAAATTAAAAAAAATAATAAAAAAATAACCCCCATGACATTGCGGTCACGGTGGAGCAACAATACTTTTTAAATTGCCCAGATGTTCAAGTTTGCCAAACACGTTCAAATCAAGACTCTTGAAACACATAAAGATTTGGTGTCAAGTGCTGGCTGATAAAAAGAAGAAGAGTACTCTCGGACTGACGTTCCAAAAGAAGCAGTCCCTAAAAGAGAACTTAGTAAAATAAAACTAGATCCGGCCACACTCCACAAATACTGGGCTAGCCAGAGAGTCTTTATAGTACAGAACAGCGACACTAAATAATCGAACAGTCGTTATGTGGAAAGCGAAAGAGGCAAATATTCCGATCAACACATCGATCAGTCTTTTTCATCAATCAATCGATCGAAAACTTCTTTCCAGGACTAACACGGTCGGCCATTTAGGCCTCTTGGAGTCAAATGTTTGACTCACATAAATGGCAGTCCGTGTTAGTTCGCAAAGTAAAAGGAAAACCATGCAATTTCGAGGCAAATTTGTGTGGATCATTGTATTCTAGTTTTAAAACATTTTATAACAAACGGTTACGACGCTTTTCAAAGACCAACTCGACCGATCCAAGTCAACGTGTTCCTTTAAAGACACTGGATACGTTTGGTAATTGTCATCAAAGACCAAAGTTGCAAGGTATTAATGAAAGAAGAAAAATAAAACAAACAATTAATTGTTGCACTAAACTTGTGTGCTTTCAGATGGGTTATAAACAGCTTCAGGCCTGATGTAAAGTATTTTAATGTTCTAGTGAAAAATTACCTCTTTCTCAAAAACTACGTTACTTCAGGGGAAACCGTTTTTCGCAATGTTTTTTACTATTAACAGCTCTCCACTGCTCGTTACCAATTATTTTGTGTAGTTACCAATAGTGTTAGGTGCCTTTAAAAGCTTGTTATAACTTGATACAAATAGCTTAACATGGCAATAGCGTTACACATGATTCTAATTTTGCCCTTAGTGCTGTGCAAATCTTGCGCTTGATAAATGAACAACAACAATACTCACCACAGTTTTTATGAAATGAGTTTGAGCTTTTAAAACAAAATTTAAAATAATTTGTTCAAATAAGATTGAAACAAAACTACAACTCGTGGACAAGGATGATGTTTAAGCTTAACTTTTTGTTTTCAATTTTGCAAATCAAAACACCGTGGTTGAAACCAAATGACATAGCCATGGCAGTTTGAATACGTGCAACAAGACTTGCAGTCTATGGTATGGACATATTGACTGCTATAAGGGGCATAGTTAAAACTATAGGCCCAAGGTGATGTCAAAACTATAACTATGCCCGAAGCGAAGCTGAGGGCATAGTCATGGTTTTGAGAGTCAATATTTGTTTAATATACCGAATACAGATTCTTCTCATCAACAACACTCTGACTATACGGTGGAAGGTCGTCTGTGAAGAAAGGTCGCGCCGTGACACGGAACGCTAGTCGTACACATACATCTGTACATTCTACATATCATATTTGCGTTATTTTCAGAGCGGGCATAGTCACTATGACGTCATCTTGATAGACAAGATGGGGGGGGGGGGGGGGGTGGGGCATAGCTATTTCCATGACTCCATTTTAACTAATCAGATTAGAGGATTCGGTACATGAGGTGTACAACTTTTAGTATCGAGTACCATAACGTACTGCGACAAACAATATCACTTCAAGCGCATTGTTAAAGTCACCTGGAAGTGGTATTTTGTCAAAATAAAGCTTTTATCACTAAAATATGTGTTTTGGTGAGTGGACTATTATTAAACAAATAACTAAGGTTCTAAATAATTAGTTTCCATTTTACTTACACATTTAAAAGTAGGCCTGACCAGAGAGGGCGCTCTTCGTGACGTCAATCGAGGCACGATATTTGAATAGAAAATGTGTAGTCTGGCCCCGTAAACTACGTCTGGATAACTGATCGGTATGATGCCTACGTACAGAACTACGGTCAAAAAATCAAAAATTTATTTATTGTTCATAAACTTATACTTCCAGGTGACTTTAAAGGAACACAATGCCTTGGATCGGTCGAGTTGGTCTTTGAAAAGCGATAAAATGCATTATGGGTAGAAAGATGTTTTAAAAGTAGAATACAATGATTCACACAAACACGCTCGAAATTGCACGGTTTCCCAGTTACCTCGTCGACTAACACGGTCGGCCATTTTTGTTGACTCACATATAATGGCAGTCCGTGTTAGTTCGCAAAGTAAAAGGAAAACCACGCAATTTCGGGGCCAATTAGTGTGGATCATTGTATTCTACAGACCTATAGACCAACTCGGCCAATCCAAGGTAACGTGTTCCTTTAAACAGCATATTTATATCAATCTATAAAAAGAGGATGTTTTAAACTTCTGTGGTATTTATGAATTCCCCACAAAAACTGATTAAGTTTACTTCGAGCTTGACTAAATGGTATATGTATTCAAATAAACAAACAGTAAGTAGGGAGAATACAATAAAATCTGATGCAATTTTTCAAAATGTCCATAGATTTACATTAAACCTAAAGGGTTTAAAGATAATGATAGTGGAAAGCTTCCCTTCAAATCTTATTTACTGAGGTGCTGTAGTTTTTGAGAAATGAGTAAAACAATGTCATGAAAATCCGTTTGTAAATGATTAAAATAATTTTCGTCTCATGAAACGAAAATTATTTTCATGACATTGTTTTACTCATTTCCCCAAAACTACAGCACCTCAGCACGTAGTATTTTCAGAGAAGCTTTCTACTATCATTATCTTCAAACTGTGTAAGTTTAGTGTAAATCTGTGGACATTGTGTATTTTGTCCTACAAAAGTTACATAGACCCTTTAAAACAATACCCTTTATAATGTTTGTAAGGGTTACTAAAGTATTGAAGCCCTATCGAACTTTTTGTGTATCATTCTTAAAAGAAGGCAAACAAAATATAACATCAAACAACTTTTTTACTATATTTCTAGATAGGATTATAGGATACAAACAATTGTACTATAAAATAGAAAGTCCATTTATACTTTGCTCTGACAGTGGACCGCCACACATCAGTCCAGCAGAAATATTTATCCAATTTATTATACACATTGAAAGAGGCTGATGAAGGTTGTTGTTATCTTAGTAAGGATCGATTTTTTTTTTATGCACATTTCAATTGTTACATCCCATAAGGATCTCATGATTATTTAATTGACACTGAACACCTTTGGCGGTTATCAAAGACCAATCTTCTCACTTGGTGTATCGAAACGTTTATGCATATTATGCATAAAATAACAAGCCTGTGAAAATTTGAACTTAATTGGTGTATCGAAGTTGCGAGATAGTAATAAAAGACAAAACACACTTGTCACACGAGGTTGTGTGCCTTCACTTCAGATGCTTGAGTTCGGTACCACAAAATCTAATTCTGAGGTCTCGAAATCAAATTCAAATATTTTAAGTGGAAACTTACTTTCTCAAAAACTACATTACTTCAGAGGAGCCGTTTCTCACAATGTTGTATACTACCACAGCTCCCCATTGCTCGTGACGAAGTTAGTTTTTATGCTAACAATATTATTTTGAGTAATTACCAATAGTGTCCAGTGTCTATAACTCTAACAATTAATCAAATTTTGCATTTTATAGCTTAATGTTTAAACCAACATATACAACTATAATTCGTAACAAGAAGTAACTCACACATTATATTGCTAGAAGAGCTACCAATAATCATTACGAGTATTGTATTTTGCTATCTAGCAGGAATTTAAGATACAAACACTAATCATAAACACAAAAAATTCATAGCAGTTTAATATTTATTTGTTCGCTCTAGTTCTATTGGACCACGATACACAGTCCAGTATGTTATTGTTTATAGAATTTGAAAGAAAACTACAACAACACCTCTCAGTACAGACTGTAATGATGTTGTTTTATCTTAATGACTGCAGTATTCACCATTGTCAACGGTTTGGATTGAGTTAATTAGTGTGATGTCACAGAGAGATCTGCCGCCGATTTCACGAAACGCTAGGATTAATCCTATCTCGAGTTTGGACGAGTGACATGTATAATACTTAGAATGGGTTCAATGCGTCCCTACGTCTATGGATACGGAACTTAAAGACAGTGGACACTATTGGTAATTGTCAAAGACTAGTCTTCACAGTTGGTGTATCTCAACATATGCATAAAATAACAAACCTGTGAAAATTTGAGCTCAATCGGTCATCGAATTTGCGAGATAATAATGAAAGAAAAAAACCCTTGTGTCACGAAGTTGTGTGCTTTCTGATGCTTGATTTCAAGACCTCAAATTCTAAACTTGAGGTCTCGAAATCGAATTCGTGAAAAATTACTTCTTTTTTGAAAACTACGTCACTTCAGAGGGAGCTGTTTCTCACGTTTTATACCATCCACCTCTCCCCGTTACTCGTCACAAAGTGAGGTTTTATGATGATAATTATTTTGAGTAATTACCAATAGTGTCCACCGTCTTTATCTCGTCCTAATAAGATTAATCCTAAGTTAGAAAGAGTTTGGTGAAATCGACGGCAGATTCCTAAATATGTGGTAACAACTCTTCTGCGTTTTTGCATTGGGACACTGATCAAAACTTTATTTTATTTGTTTAGGATTTTCGTTCTTGTATTCGAATACATAGTAATCTCAATGCACTCGTTTTTCTTTCTGTGCAAAAAGCATCAGATTTTAATTTCAGTCTCGTTGATACTTAATGAATTATACCGGGTTTAGCTCTATATACACATGCTTGATTAAATGGTATGCTGTTGAAGTTACCACATCTCACAAGGCTAAACAAAAATTATGATTATTATCAAGACTAAAAATTCTTCTAATTTTGTTTTCCAAAGCTTTCAAAAAACAATCTACAATAGGCTTATGTTTAAATCTATACATACAATTATAATGATTAAACATGTATACTTCACACACAGTTTTGCTAACAGACTAGTTACCAATAACCATGAATAAAATTGTTTGCATTACGTTTATAAAAGGCAAAATGTTTTGAAATGCATGTTGTCCGAGGAAAACTATCAAGTTGGAATGTTTAAGTTTATTATCATGCATTGTTTGATAAGAACAGTAAAATGTACATTTGAGCTGATTATAAACCAATAAGAAACTCCTCCTCTAAACCACCCTTAAAGGGTAAACAAAAATATCTCTTAATGTGTGTGTACCGAGTGGACATAAATTATTTGAATGTACATAACTTGCTGAAGTTGGTCATATAGAGCAAGGACACAGTCCAAAAGAGGACTGATTAACATCCAATATAACATAGCACTACTCTGAGGAATAAGACATAGATGTTTCTGATGTCTACTTGCAACAATCAGGCAACAATTACAAAATCGAATCCATCTTTATTATATTACAACATCATTGATTAATTGCTACGATGCTGTAAAGATCTATTTAGCTATCACAACAGGTGTAGGCCTTTACAGTTATAAATACATGTCTTTATAAACAATTTGACAGCTGGGTGCTGTTTTATAACCATTACATCTCAAACAGGAATGCATCATAATGTACCAAACGTTTTCTTTGTTCATTTTTTCATGAACTAAAAAAGTTGCTTACTTATATGGTTTATAACAATGTAATAAGAATAGTGTAAAAGGTGCACCATGTCTTCTATCCCACTCTTCCACTACAGAGTAATAAATCTTAAAATGATTAAAACATTCAGAAACATTTCTTAAAACGAGAGGAGTACTATTGCTGATTGTGTGAGTTTAAGCACATACAATATCTCGCTGGAATCAATAAGAGAGCTTTTGAGCTTAAATTTCAGTTATCAACAATTTTGATATCACACCTTGGCTGGTGGCTGGCAGCTGTCCTCACCTTTCGGCTAACAACAACAGCCACCAGCCACCAGCCACCAACCCGCTCACTAACCTGCTGTTAATACCAGCTTCTCACACTTGTATTCCCTTAAGTATAACGCCATGAAAGGGATAAAGGGTTATGTAATCTGTATGGCTACCACCATTTTTTTCCTTTTTCCTTTTGGTATATATTTTATTTATGGTATATATACAACGAAATGACCAGAAGCAGAAGCTGAACTTAAGGGGTCAAAGTACATCTTAAAAACAGCAGCAATCACATATTAAAAGGCAATTACGTGTTAAAAGTACAAAATTTACAAAACGCTACATAAAAACATTACATTTTAGCAATTATGGAATTAAAAATTACAAAACTCACTGGGTCTTTTGGTAAGATAAGCATAGTAACCAGGTTTATCCAGTCCCTCTAGCATTTCTGAAATAAAACAATAAAACTGAAAAGGAACAATAAGAGTAATGTTTTTACAGCCTTAAATTAGTAACTACACATCTTTTATTTGATCTTTTTGTTCTAAAAGAATTGGTAAGTGCATTTTTTGTTTGCATTACTCCACATGCATTAGCAGTGACACATACACTGACCTAATACTCAAGAGCTGGAACCTTTGTTTACCTTCATTAACAATTGTCTGTTGTTTTGTTTGTTAAAGAACAATATGCTTGTTACCTTTCCCTTCAACAACTCAACCAGATCATTCCTTTCAACCCTCTGCAAGTTTAATGACAAAGTGTTGAAAGCCGCCTCTCCAAATGAGTCAAATCCCTCCATCCACCTGACTAGCATGCAGAATATCTGGCTGTTGACTCTCCCAGAACCCTTGCTTCTCACTGCAGTAAGTTCACGATTTATGATGCCTAAATAGGTTGCCAAATCTTCCCACTCTGGACCTAGCTTTTTAGCTAAATCTCGAAGACATATCTCAGCATCTCCTTCCGTCTGAAAGTAAATACATACAAGTAAAATTCCATAAACAATAACACATGTTAAACTTCTTTGTTTGATGACCCTCTCATCCCATTAATTGGTTGTTTTAAAACATGTTGACTGACTGTTCAATATATTATTTATTCTGAGGTCCAAAGTGCCTTTATGTGAAGTTGATATTGAGTTCTCAATGGGCATTAGTTTCTCAAAAGGAATGCAACCATAGGTAGTTTTCAACAAGAGAAAACTGCGCGCATACACACAATCATGTAATGGAATCTCAGTCCCCTCGTATTTGTCTCCATTGTGCTCAAATACAATGAATAAAACCGTGGAGGCATTAACAAAACAACATTAGAAATGACGAGCTGTCCTCGTTGTTTAGGTGAATCGAAGCTTTGCACATTAAGAATGCATGTTAAGAATGACCTTTCTTATCAGTCATCAAAGGTACATGAAAAACATGTTTCCAAAGGAATTAATTTGCAAAACACAAAACCCGGCATCAACTGATTTAACTCAGATTTGTTTTATTTTTAGTTATAATTCCTTTTACCCTCGGCAATTTCAAAAATAATTGATTTTTCTTTTAATCATGGTCGACTTCAATATGCTGTACAAGAAGGACAAAAAGTGTCTTTGCCTGCTATATTTTTGACAGATATCCACTTGTTTAATCTGCCTCAATCCACCCCTTGTGGTCAAACCAGCCCCACCCCTTATCAGTTTTATTTGTCTACCCTTACTTTTTCTGTGCACTTCTTGCCTCCCCTTCCCCCTCCCATTTCTTGATTTATTCATCTCCACTTTAGCCTTTAAGAAATACTTTACTAGGGTCGACACATCACGGCATTAACATTTTTTTTGCTAAACTTGGAAAACAAACCAATGTCAAATAACCCGTAGTATTGTATATTTCTTATACAAAGAAGTTTTTTGCTGAACTTTTAAAAATGATTTCACCTTTAAAAATTCAATTTAACATAGTCTTACAATATGAGACATTTGAAATTTAGTCAATCCTCCAGACCATTGCCAACATCCAACTTTCTAAATCTGGACGTTTTAGCTGTAAATGTTTGTTTGATTAATGAGTAATTGAATCATACATTACCAGTGACTCATTGTCAAGAAACTGCAAGATTGATTCAGCATCTGTTCGTTCACCACCTGATTAAACAGAGATTGAATCATGAGTTTAAGAAAGACAATAAAGAAGTTCACTTTTTTATTAAATACCATTTATTTTCTAAACTTTAATTAATTGAGACTTGCTGACCACTTTGTGAAGGGGAGCTCCAGCACTAAAGTTTTAAGTTTTCAAGAGTTCCCTTTTTTCTAGTGTTATTGCCCAATACTATGTTTAACAAACATGTTATGCCTTGGTTATGGGGGTTTTCCTTTGAAAACAAAAAAGGTTATCTCCAGACTCCCCACCCCAATGTTAATTTTGAATTTAGAATGTCTTTTTGTCCGGGAAAAACTGGTGTCCGTTACCTTGCATAATAAAATTAAGACACCTGAACCCTTTTTTCGGCAGTGTGATTTGGCATGAAAGAAGAATCAAAGGTACAACATTTTGAAAAATATACAATGTTTCCCCATGATTAAGATGATATAAATAACTTTTACATGACCAATGTTAATGTTAAAGTAGACATCTTTGAGCTCACTTATATTAACGATTTGTGTTAAAAGTGTAATTGTAGGAATGTCAGTGATATGCTTCTATTTGAGTAATTTAAAAAAACGGTCAACCCTTGTGGTAACTATTGTAGTGCTTTGGAACATACTTTGAAATAGAAAGGTTGGCTAGAGCAAAGATCTCATAAAACAAGATAGGCACTGGCCCGGGTATTGCGTTGTGTGGCAGTATATAACGCCACCTTGGAATTAGGGTCCTGTCTCACGCTCTCACGCACTGCAACCATTTTCACACGCATTGGGGGCAGACCGGGAAAAAAATAAAAATAATGCACAATCTTCAGATTGCAAGCAGTTTTTCAGAATTAACTTGAGCTGGCATGCAAACAGAGTGCAAATTTGAAGATTGCGCATGCTTTTTGCTCTATCAGAGGATTCAGACGACAATTCAGCAATTCGGCCAAGCGCAAAATGTGAATTGCGCACAACTTTGTCACGATTTCTTAGCAAGTTCGTTGGATGTACTCTACGAGCAGAGAAGTGGGGTGAGCGGAGGATTTTGAACATCATTTTAGCCAGAAATTTATCTTTTGGGGAAAAATAATCTGACACAATCGTACCTCCACATTAACCAGCAACATCTCCTGTGTACCTCATGTGAGTTCTAAGTATACTAAAGAGGTTTTTGAAGAACATTTTTCTCCACAAATAGTTTTATGCAAAAAAAAGAAGAAGATATTTCTTAAATAATTTTTTATTTTTTTGTCCCGGGCGGTGATTCGGTGATTCTGTAAAAACCCTTTTTTTTTTTTTTTTTTTTTTTTTTTTTGGGGGGGGGGGGGGTTGAAAAGTCGCACGCATAGCTGGCCTCTGAACTTGGCATCTCTGAAAATGTATGGGGCAAACTCGTATGAAAGACAAGGATGTGAAACTTAAATGGTGGTTGAAACAATATTGTTCTATCCATCTTAAAATTTTGTAGATTTGAGAAAGTATTTCTAATTCTATAGGGGCATTTTTGCAAACGATTAACATGCCTAGTAGGCATTTTTATGCATGAGAACGTACCTGGTTCTATTATCTCTGCTGCTCTTGTGCAATTGAGTTCATGGAAGACTAGTTTCAGATAATGAACAGCGTCCTGGTCAGCAATGTTGTGCTTTGAACACAGGCTAAAGTACGTTGATAGGACTTCCTTTTTATGTGTCTCGGGAGGTATGTATCCATTACCAGAGAGATAATCCAGAAGAGGCAAACCATGGTAACCAGCAGCTTGATTATCAAGAAACTCACAAAGATCATTCACTTTCTGGTCTGATAAGCCACCAAACATCCTCACCTTCTGGCATGGTCTTCTTCGGATTGTACTTGCAATGGTATTCTTAATTGCAGAAAAACAATAAATGAATATAAATGTTATACATGTTTCATTTTTTGTAGGTAGAGGGATAAACAGCAACACACTTGAGGAAAGGTTGTATCTTAAATTCTTGAAAACACAGAATTTATTTGGTACTTCATCATCTCCTCTGGTTTGCCCATACAGCCAAGAGATTTTAATCAATGGTTTTTGAAACATCTACAAGGTAAAATAATAAAAGCAAAAATAATAATGTTGAACATTTCTAGTGCACCATGTCTGTCAATGATGACACTCCTGGCGCAAAAAACAAGAACTCTGCTAATACACAATGACATAAGACAACCAAAAGTTTGAAGGCTATTGTTTCCGAAATAGATATGTTTTGAGATGAGTTTTGAATTTGGAACAAGGATCTGCTTTTCTGAGGATGTGAATTAACGAAATTGATGAATCCAAAATAAATGTATAGCCTATCGGTTGACTTTGAAGGATAGAGGCAGTAGGGATCCTACACAAACTTCTGTCAGATGATTTTGAAGGATTGAGGCAGTAGCGTTCCTACATAAACCTGTATTGATTGATTTGATTTAAAAGGCAGTGGACACTATTGGAGATTAATCAAAATAATTATTAGCATAAAACCTTACTTCGTAACAAGCAATGGAGAGCTGTTGATAATATAAAACATTGTGAGAGACGGCTCCCTCTGAAGTAGCGTAGTTTTCGAGTAAGAAGTAATTTTCAACAAACTTGATTCGAAATCAAGCACCTGGAAGCACACAACTTTGTGTGACAAAGACTTTTTCCTTCATTTATATCTCGCAACATCGAGGACCAATTGAGCTAAAAATTTCACAGGTTTGTTATTTTATGCATATGTTGAGATGCACCAAGTGAAAAGACTAGTCTTTGACAATTACCAATAGTGTCCAGTGTCTTTAAAGGATTGAAGCAGTAAGGATCCTATTCATAAACTCATACCACCCGAGTAATATGCCTGTGATATTTGTTCACAGGACAGGAGAAAGTATAGTATATGAGTGCTAACACACATCGGTGTATGGGTAAAAAAAATAATAACAACAATATTCCCCATCCCCGATGCAAATTTAACATCTATTATAAACTCACATCAGTTGATTTTGAAGGAATGATGCAGTAGTGATCATGCATACATTGCTGTTCTGTTTTGATAACACATTGTACTAAATTAAAACTTACGTTTAAACTTTAAACAAACTATTTTAAGATCAACCTTTATGAGAAAGTTAGGAAATAACAATAAAACATTTAACATTATCAACAGGTGTTTCGGTTCTTGTATGTTTACAGAGCACCCTATTGCAGACACAGATAACATGAGTGCAATAAAAACTTTGTACGATTTATATCAATTATACCAATATACTGAATAATGATAAATTTATTATACTCACAGTGACTTCAGTCATTGATTTATGAAGAGTATTATCTCCACTCCCATCAGTATGGCATGTAGCAGGCTGTCAAGTAAAAAAAGAAATAATTTTAATTTCCGCACTCTGATTAAATTTGTATTCTTGAAATAAAAATTGTATTGTGCCACTAACCACAAAAAAGAAGATATTCTACTAAGATTTTGTGGAGTGGTTTAAGAAATGTTTTCCTTAAATAAGATGTTTTCTTTTTTAGGCCTAATTGTTAGAAACTGTGCATCATTTAATACATGTTACAGAAAAAAATACAATTTGTAATTTCGTAAAAACAAGTGGTCGCACCGTAGAACGGTCATTATTTGTTGCTCAACGAAAATTTACAGAATGGTTCTTATTGTTTGCTTCAACAGGTTAAAGCAATTGTATATCTTTTTTTTTAACTGTTTAACAGCTTCATTCCTATACAATTGTAGTTGTATAAAAAAAGTACAATTAAAGGATTTGGGTACGTTTTCAAAATGTCCACAGATTTACATTAAGCCCACACGGTTTGAAGATAATGATAGTAGAAAGCTAGTTTTTGAGAAATTAAAAAAACAAGTCACAAAATCATTTTCATCTCAGTGAGACGAAAACTATTTTAGCATGTAAAAACGCATTAACCAGTTATGGTATTATACCATAACATACCACTGGTTACTACGTTTTCACATGCTAGAACTGAGGTGAAAATTATATTTGTGACATTGTTTTACTCATTTCTCAAAAACTACAGCACCTCTCATCAGTAAGTAATATCTTAAGGGAAGCTTTGTACTACCATTATCTTCGAACTGTTTAAGTTTAATGTCACTGTGGACATTGTGTTTTGTGTTGGAAAACAGTAGCCCTACATAGACCCTTTAAGCTGTGAAAAATTAATTTCCAAAAGTGGTAGGAACACACTCCGGAGTGAATAATGTCCATGCGGGAAGAATAATCCACAATCTAAAAGCTTAACTATATGGTAACGCTTCTTGTATTCAAACTTTCGGGAATAAATCGTGATTTCTTTTTCCCATAACCAGACTGTACACGTTTGGCTCTGTGGGCCTATTATTATTGGTAATGACAGGATATAATGCAGTTCAAGAAAACTTTGAAGCACTGCAGTTATGGAAAAAAACACATAATCCCCAAACAGTTCTTACATATACTTGTTGAACATCTTCAGGCCCCCGAGCAACACAGTTCTGGTTCAAGTTGTTATTTCTCATACATGTCATAAGTGTCTGTATGGAAGAGGATAACAATCAACTTTAGTAAGAGACTCTACATGACAGTGTACTACAGAACACAAACAAGAAATGATACATTGATCATGAACAAATCATTCAAAATACACCCACATTCAACATTCTCAAGTACACACTCAAAATAGATAACCATTAAGAATACACAATTTAACGCGTCAATAATCAGTTGCATAAATAGGAAGCCGACTGGAGTTACTCATACAGCTCCTAGTTCAGAATCTCAATTTATTAGATAACTTTTCCAAAAAGGATAATAGAAACAAATAACATCAAAAAACCCCTTTAAGCCTTAATAGACTGTGCAAGTCTCGTGCACACCGGAGCTAGAAAACACGACAGCCGAAAAAAAAAAATTGTTGTCAAATCAAATCTTTGCTTTAAATTATTCTAAATACCGAATTTAAACAACAAAAACACTCATTACAGCTTGTTTCATTTAGTTTTAGCTTTTTAAATTATTTATGCAATTAATCGGTTATAGTTTATGTATAGACAAAAGGAAAATTCTGGGACAAGGATGTTTATTTGATCTTAATTCTTTTTGAAATCCCTGTTGCAAATCTACGCCCGACTGTGAAATTATCAAAAGCTGGGTTTTACGCGGACGCACAATATTCGCGAGGGCGTTAGATTAATGAGTGACGCAGTTTAAAGAGGAAGCTGACCATAGAGTTATATATAAGTTCTTATATATAACTCTATGAAGCTGACGCTTAAATGACCAATGAAAAGGCTGTTCACCTCGCGCGAACAAAACAAGCGTCTGCGTAAGTTTCGTGATCGGAGATGGGCTAAAATTCTTAATTTTTTTCAAGTAACCTGACCTGAGGTCAAGTTTTCATGTCGGTTTTTCTTCGTTATTTTGTTGAATTTATTTGTACTTTTATATATTTTGTTATTAAGTGTTACATTTTCAACAACATATGTAATTTTTATGGTCATCGGTTACGTTAAACTAAAATAATGGACAAAACAAAATCTCCCCAACGTAAAACCCCTTAAGGTTGGGACCACAATGGTCCCGGAGGTTCAAATCTGTTATAGTCTCTAACAATTGTTATAGACTGAATATACTCACCTGACTTGGTACAACATTCAGCCGAATCTTCTTCCCTTGCCTGTTACTTCCTTCTTGTTGCTGGAAGCAATTGACATGTAGAATATCATCTGCGCTGCTTGATTCTTCAATCCTCACAACAAATGTGACTGAATTCTGAGAATACGACCATACATCCTTTTCATTGATCTGTATAGAAACATTACATGAAAACTGTTTTACTCTCATATTAGCTCTAATACAATAACATGCCTTTTAAGTCCGTTTTATACACCAAAGAAAAGATCATTAATAGCATTCTGCACCGTTTTAACTGTCAAATACTCATTATGTACTGCATTTGTACTGATAAATGGGTACATAAGTAAGTGTTTGTCATACTAGATAATTGAATTGATGATCAGTTAGAAACATAAAAGAACTGTTTATTGGAGGCTCGAGTCCTTTGGAAGTTGCTCCAATCCCTTGGAAGTAGCTAGTGTTTCACAAAATGTTAACTTCATGGGTAAACAGAAGCAGCAGTAAAATAAAATTATCTTCAACACAATGTAGTAAATTGGTTTTGTATTTGTATTGCATCCCTTACTCGATTTGTTTGCGGTTTCACGTTCCATCCAATTGTTTCTGCCATCTCCACCTGCATGTGCCCTTTACCTTTGAGAAATTTCAGATCTCTAAAGGCATCCAAGATTTCTGATCGTTTTCTGTCCTCAAATCCAACAACTCTCTGTCAGGCAAACAGTTCAGAATACCATTAGAAGAGATTAAACAAGTATGGTAATTGAAACAAATCATTCACATTTATCTGGAAAACACCCATCAAAGCAGAATGTACGTTATTTCAACTTTGCGAAGTGAGTTTAAGATCTAAATTCTGCAATTTTGTTTATCTAAAACCACAAATTAGTTTAGTTGTCTGTAAGATTCTAGATTTAAATAAGACAAACCTACAATTCCTTCAATGGGTCTGTAAAAACATAAATGTATGTGTTTATGTGACGGTCACGAAACTATCTTTCTTTTTTGCCGGCTTCCATTAATAATATCCTCAGACAAAGACTTGAGAACATTAAGTTTACTCCATCAACAGTTTTTTTTGTGTTATATCTTTTATTACCCACTTTTGCAAAAGGTTATTAAGTACCTGCTCTGAAACCTTGTCATCCTTCCAAACGTAAACCCGCAAAGAATAACATTCTGGACCAAGGCTATCTCCAAAGGCACCAACTCTAACTCGTTTTCGACGTTTACCCGAGGATCTGCCAAACAATGCGAACCAAGAGAAATGGTTGACCAGAAAAATTGCCTTGTCTCCCTTAGAAGACACCAACTGACCATCAGTGCTGCTACCAAGGGCTTGCCAGGATTCTGAAGAATCTGAAGACATCTTAGCAGTAAACTCCCAATCAGACGACTCTGCATGATGAGGAAAAGACAACACCACACTGTCTTCAAATGTGAGACCTGGAGGACCACATTGAACCTTTGGTGACAATTGTTCCTCTTCACTATTGACTGTATCAGCAACTACTTCATCAGGGTTGACATATATATACACCAGCTGGGGAGGGCCTTCAGGTATTGCACCATGCGGAATGTAAAGGTGCACATCATATTTCTCCAGAGCCAAAATGCCACCTCTATCATTGAAGAAGCCAACTTCCATGTATGGTAACTGCAGCAAGATGTCAGTCTTCTCATTAGGACTGATGTCCAATGTCTGTTTGTTAAACTCATTCAATACCTCTTCAAGATGAGAAGGCGTTTCTGGAAAATAACAAAAGTTATCCCATTCACAAAATGTTTTTTTTTAAATTATGGAAAAAGGCATATGTGTTTCAATGGGATTTCAAATTGTACATAGTTGGAAAATAATCAAGTGTGGTTTGCAGAGACACCATGTAAATAAACCTTCTCTATAAGCTGCAGTGGTTCTGAAAAGAACCGGGTTAACAATCAGTTATTCTCATAATACCACAAGTCAGAGAGTTTCTTTTTATTTGCATGGTGTCTCTACAAACCTTACTTGATCATGAAGGATTAGGTTGCACGAATTTAGCACATGTTTTTTTTTAAAGCCAATTTTCAAAAGGCAATTTGGTTAAGAAATACCCCAGTTGAAGTAACTAGAGGTTTGTTTTCCTTTAAAAAATTTTAATACACATAAAAGGTGCAAGTTTCTAGATGATTATCATGACAAAAAGCAATGTATACTCATCCTCTACTACTACAGTGCTTCTCCTCATGGTAATAGCCAGGCATTATTTAGTTCAAATTTGTATGGACCAGCCTTTGACTGTTTGCTCACCATTTCTTATTGCCATCTGTGTATCTGCTTGAGTAGTCTGTGTGATTGAAGTAAATCCTGCAGCATCCAGATTGCTGTCTTCATCAATGGGCTTGTCAGTGACATCCTGATCACAAAAAAACATATTTTTGGTTGTACATTCACTCTCATGTTGTCCAGTAAAAGTTAGTCCACTTTGTGGTAAAAGCAAGACACTCTGCACTTTTACTTTATACCCAAACAAGACATTTTAGATAATGTGCCATCTCAAGTTCCATGTACACTTTTTGTTCTTGAAACTGATTGGCAGACAATTTGAAAAGATTTCGGATAGGACACAATTACTCAAGACTGATAGATGCTTCCAGACTTCTGTATTTGTTTACAACTCATCGGAGGAACATTTTGGGAGAGTTTACCTTTAACCGAGTGCAGCGAAGAGCTGAATGTAATTCTGGAAGGGATATTTTCAAACTAATGGCATTCTGAGATCTCCTCCATACTTTAAGACCAGTCTTAGTTACAATGGCAAATGACGGAGGTTTTGCCCCCACAGTAGCCAGGTTAGGTGCTGGCCTGCATTTTCTCCCTTCTGACACTTCTGACGTTGCTTTTGAGATATTATTAGTTGGTACAAGATAAATAGTGTACCTTTGTTTATTAAACATATTCATTGACCATTTGTTAAAACCCAATCAATAATTAATTGCACCTCGTTTGCGTTGCATCTTAGACTATATAGGATTTTTTTGCGATTTTTATTCAGCGATAATTTAGAGATTTTTGTATCCACAAATTCAAAATACTAAGAATAGTCAATACTTACAGATACTATGGTAGCCTCAGGAGACCCTCCAGATTCAACTGAAGCTTGTTCTAAAGCAAATTACAAGTTTAAATATCATCAATGAGTGATGTTTATAGATAGGATTTGAAGCATTGCATGGTGAGATATCAATATATATTTGGTTTGTGGTAACACCATGTGTGTATCTACTTGCCAGGTAGAGTTAGATCTATCAGAGTGTTCGGGAGACTTCTCAGTTCGGAGAAGAACTGTCCTGTTTTTAACTACTATCTGGGAAGAAGGTATAAAAAGTTGGCTCGGACTACTACTTAATGATCGTAATTAATTGCACTACTGTGGAGTCAGCTTGCTCTAATCATTGACAAGAGCAAGGTAGTCGAAACGTTGAGACCAATTCAAGAACTAAATCCGCATTGCTTGATTCACATAGGTGTAGGCCCTAAATGTAAAACATTTAAGTTATTTTTGCGCTTAGTGTAAGTTTATTAATTATTGAATTGAATTGTTACATGTAAACTGCTCAAAAAAAATTAGGAAACTTTTTTTAACCAAGTATATCTTTATTATTTATAACTCCCTTTGTATATATGTTATATTATCAATGCAAAGCTGAAGTGTTCCTCTTTTAAATGATACCACATTTGCAATGATGACATGTTGCTGAATTTGGCTACATGAATGACAATGAGGCAAAGTCACAATTTAAATGTGCCAAAATTACCATTATCTGTGCTTTTTTATATTTATTTTTTATTTTTATGCAAGTCGCCAGACACACAAGGCCTGAAGGCCACTTCAAGGTGTGGGCTACAATTATTTTTGTCCAGAGGCCGTTGCCACCTACTCCTAGCTTTGCATTGATAATATCACATATACAAAGCGAGTTATAAATAATAAAGTTACACTTGATTGAAAAAAGTTTCCTTAATTTGTGTGGGCAGTTTATATGATCTGATCCAATTCCCTGTAAGAAATAAGTTTGTTCTTACCTTGTCTTTTAGTCCTTGTCACTTCAGCTTTATGCAAGAATCTTATTTGACCATACATGATCTCCCTTTCATTGTTAACAGATTTTTCATTTTCGCCATAAATCGTCATGTCAATAAAATCTGTGACGCTGTCCATGACGTATTTCCAGTAGTCAATACCATGGGACATCCTACCATGAATGCGATGCACAGAATATACCGAACATACCGCCATAAAGATGGAATGACCAATGTGCTGGTCTTGCCATCCTCTATGACATTGCACCCACTGGAGACAATCTTTCACCAAATCAGTCTGTTCTGTGATCAGTTCCAGTTCGTTTTGATGTTTACCAACCTCTCCTGCTGGCAGATCCTCTTGCTTAACGGACGCTTTCTCCAGCTTGCTGCCTTTTTTCTGCTTTTGCAGATCTGTGAGGTTTTGAACCAATTGCTGTTGTGTGTTAATGAGCACATTCAGATTCTTCATGTACTGCTCTTGATAGGCAGGCTTCTTTACTAGCAGGGTCTGTGGAACCAACTCTTGGAAATCATCAACTAGCATTTGTTGACAGTAAGATACACTCTCTGTCATGTACAATTTTGTATCATACTTTTGGACACGTGATGAAGAACCATAACTTCTGCTCAGCTCTATTCCAAGATTGTTCAATGTTTCCTGTAACGTAAATTGGGCTTTCTTCATTTTGTCTTGATGTTGTGTCTCTGATACTTTGGTGTCTGTTTTCATTTGAGCTTCATCAACAGATTTCATCCTATGTGGATTCAGCTTTAATGACACCAAGTGGATCTTACTCAAAAGAACATCTAATTCTGACAAGTCTCTTGATGTCTGTTGATCCAGTTGACTGTCAGTTGCTCTTTGGTTTACACTTGTAGCCATTTCTTGTTGGAAGTTTACAAGCTGTTCCTGCTCTTTGATCAATTTCTCCACCAATGAATGTAACTGAGGAGGAGTATCTGTTGTAACCAGGTTTGAGAGCTCATTAATTTCCTTTGAGATATGCCTCATATGCTTCAGAGGAAACAAACAAATAAATCAGAAAATTTTTGAAATAAATGAAAAAATAAGGTTAAAACGATATGAAGAGGTACTTTAAAGGGAAACATGCAAAGGGAACGCAAGGATGGGGGAAACTATCTCAGATAAAATAGGGCATTCAACTGTAAGAAGTCTTGGTCCATAAAGATATTTAAAGAACTGAGGGATCAAGGCCAACTTACTAGAGTATTTCTTATAGATTGATTAAAGATTGACCAATAACGATACCTTTTACTAGTTTCAACCAAAGGAAGCTGCATCCAAAGTAGTGGATTCTTTAGTAACAAGTAACCAATTATCTAGTCAAGCTTAAGACCTATCCAACAACGTAGCTTATTAACTTAGCCATGTAAAATACATCACGTCTTTAGTCATCAGGGAAAAAAGTACATCACTTCACTGTTTCCTGAACTACCATGACAATTATGAAATCCTGACAGCATTTTGTAGATCATAGCTGATACCAAACAAAGCACTTGTTCGTTTCAGGTAATTATGCTAACAATTTCCAGGATTAACTAAATCTCGATATCATTACTCTATTCAACTACATTATTAAGTGCAAGTTATTTGCTGATTATAATGTATATTTCTGTACAAGTAATCCTCAATGTCTGCACAAACTTCTTCAGATCAACTGCAGGTAACATATAGGTCACTAATGGTTACAAATAAAAAGGTCAACATTGGCCGAGAAATATAAGAACCTATTCGCATTAAATTTCATTGATTTCAAGTAAATTTAAGGCCACTTTTACCTCCATATGCTACGCATTAGTCTCTGAACCACAATTCCCCGCTACAATTATAAAGTGGCATCCGCTTTTGACTAAAGTAATTATTGATCAGAGAAAGTGTCTCACCTCAGTTTTGTCTTCTTGCCGTTTCTTTAAAGCTTTATAAAAAAAATAAAAAAACATAAATCAGGCCTTTCATAGTAGCAGTTAAAATCCTAAACCAAGCACATTTGGAAACTTTGAAAGACCAGCTTTCAAAAACAATACCAACCTTAAACAGTTTCAAAAACACAAATTTTAACTTAAAATTGAGTAAAATTTTTTTTACATCTCTTTTGATTATTAAATGAGCACTGAGAGTGACGCATGGTGTGTCAAGGTGGAGTGAGGGTAGATGAAGAGAGTGAGGCATGGTGTGCCAAGGTGGAGTAAGGAAAGTTGAAGAGAGTGAAGCATGTGCTGTGCCAAGGTGGAGTGAGGGAAGATGAAGAGTAAAGCATAAAGAGCCAAGGTGGAGTGAGGCAAGATGAAGATAGCGAGGCATGGTGTGTCAAGGTGGAGTGAGGGAAGATGAAAGAGTGAGGCATGGTGTGTCAAGGTGGAGTGAGGGAAGATGAAGAGGGGGGAGGCCTTGTGAGCCAAGGTGGATTAAGGCAAGATGAAGAGAGTGAAGCATGGTGAGCCAAGGTGGAGTGAGGGAGATGGAGAGAGTGAAGCATGGTGTGCCAAGGTGGAGTGAGGCAAGATGAAGATAGCGAGGCATGGTGTGTCAAGGTGGAGTGAGGGAAGATGAAAGAGTGAGGCATGGTGTGTCAAGGTGGAGTGAGGGAAGATGAAGAGGGGGGAGGCCTTGTGAGCCAAGGTGGATTAAGGCAAGATGAAGAGAGTGAAGCATGGTGAGCCAAGGTGGAGTGAGGGAGATGGAGAGAGTGAAGCATGGTGTGCCAAGGTGGAGTAAGGGAAGATGAAAGAGTGAGGCATGGTGTGTCCAGGTGGAGTGAGGGAAGATGAAGAGGGGGGAGGCCTTGTGAGCCAAGGTGGATTAAGGCAAGATGAAGAGAGTGAAGCATGGTGAGCCAAGGTGGAGTAAGGGAAGATGAAAGAGTGAGGCATGGTGTGCCAAGGTGGAGTGAGGGAAGATGAAGAGAGTGAGGCATAGTGTGCCAAGATGGAGTAAGGGAAGATGAAGAGAGTGAGTAAGGGTGAGCCAAGGTGGAGTGACGAATGATGAAGAGACTGAAGCATGGTGTAGGTGGAGTGAGGGAAGATGAAGAGAGTGAGGCATGGTGAGCCAAGGTGGAGCGAGGAAAGATGAAGAGAGTGAAGCATGGTGTGCCAAGGTGAAGTGAGGGAAGATGAAGAGAGTGAAGCATGGTGTGCCAAGGTGGATTAAGGCAAGATGAAGAGAGTGAAGCATGGTGTGCCAAGGTGGAGTGAGGGAGATGAAGAGAGTGAAGCATGGTGAGCCAAGGTGGAGTGAGGGAAGATGAAGAGAGTCAGTCATGGTGAGCCAAGGTGGAGTGAGGAAAGATGAAGAGAGTGAAGCATGGTGTGCCAAGGTGGATTAAGGCAAGATGAAGAGAGTGAAGCATGGTGTGCCAAGGTGGAGTGAGGGAAGATGAAGAGAGTGAAGCATGGTGTGCCAAGGTGGATTAAGGCAAGATGAAGAGAGTGAAGCATGGTGTGCCAAGGTGGAGTAAGGGAAGATGAAGAGAGTGAAGCATGGTGAGCCAAGGTGGAGTGAGGGAAGATGAAGAGAGTGAGGCATGGTGTGCCAAGCTGGAGTGAGGCAAGATGAAGAGAGTGAGGCATGGTGTGCCAAGGTGGATTAAGGCAAGATGAAGAGAGTGAAGCATGGTGAGCCAAGGTGGCGTGAAGGAGATGAAGAGAGTGAAGCATGGTGTGCCAAGCTGGAGTGAGGCAAGATGAAGAGAGTGAGGCATGGTGTGCCAAGGTGGATTAAGGCAAGATGAAGAGAGTGAAGCATGGTGAGCCAAGGTGGAGTGAGGAAAGATGAAGAGAGTGAAGCATGGTGTGCCAAGGTGGAGTGAGGAAAGATGAAGAGAGTGAAGCATGGTGTGCAAAGGTGGATTAAGGCAAGATGAAGAGGGTGAGGCATGGTGAGCCAAGGTGGAGTGAGGGAAGATGAAGAGAGTGAAGCATGGTGAGCCAAGGTGGAGTGAGGCAAGATGAAGAGAGTGAAGCATGGTGTGCCAAGGTGGTGTGAGGGAAGATGAAGAGAGTGAAGCATGGTGTGCCAAGGTGGATTAAGGCAAGATGAAGAGAGTGAGGCATGGTGTGCCAAGGTGGAGTGAGGGAAGATGAAGAGAGTGAAGCATGCTGAGCCAAGGTGGAGTGAGGAAAGATGAAGAGAGTGAAGCATGGTGTGCCAAGGTGGAGTGAGGCAAGATGAAGAGAGTGAGGCATGGTGTGCCAAGGTGGAGTGAGGGAAGATGAAGAGAGTGAAGCATGGTGTGCCAAGCTGGAGTGAGGCAAGATGAAGAGAGTGAAGCATGGTGTGCCAAGGTGGTGTGAGGGAAGATGACGAGAGTGAAGCATGGTGTGCCAAGGTGGATTAAGGCAAGATGAAGAGAGTGAGGCATGGTGTGCCAAGGTGGAGTGAGGGAAGATGAAGAGAGTGAAGCATGGTGTGCCAAGCTGGAGTGAAGCAAGATGAAGAGAGTGAAGCATGGTGAGCCAAGGTGGAGTGAGGCAAGATGAAGAGAGTGAAGCATGGTGTGCCAAGGTGGTGTGAGGGAAGATGACGAGAGTGAAGCATGGTGTGCTAAGGTGGATTAAGGCAAGATGAAGAGAGTGAGGCATGGTGTGCCAAGGTGGAGTGAGGGAAGATGAAGAGAGTGAAGCATGGTGAGCCAAGGTGGAGTGAGGGAAGATGAAGAGAGTAAAGCATGGTGAGCCAAGGTGGAGTGAGGGAAGATGAAGAGAGTGAGGCATGGTGTGCCAAGGTGGTGTGAGGGAAGATGAAGAGAGTGAAGCATGGTGTGCCAAGTTGGATTAAGGCAAGATGAAGAGAGTGAGGCATGGTGTGCCAAGCTGGAGTGAGGCAAGATGAAGTGAGTGAGGCATGGTGTGCCAAGCTGGAGTGAGGCAAGATGAAGAGAGTGAGGCATGGTGAGCCAAGGTGGAGTGAGGGAAGATGAAGAGAGTGAAGCATGGTGTGCCAAGCTGGAGTGAGGCAAGATGAAGAGAGTGAAGCATGGTGTGCCAAGGTGGTGTGAGGGAAGATGAAGAGAGTGAAGCATGGTGTGCCAAGGTGGATTAAGGCAAGATGAAGAGAGTGAGGCATGGTGTGCCAAGGTGGAGTGAGGGAAGATGAAGAGAGTGAAGCATGGTGAGCCAAGGTGGAGTGAGGGAAGATGAAGAGAGTAAAGCATGGTGAGCCAAGGTGGAGTGAGGGAAGATGAAGAGAGTAAAGCATGGTGAGCCAAGGTGGAGTGAGGGAAGATGAAGAGAGTGAAGCATGGTGAGCCAAGGTGGAGTGAGGGAAGATGAAGAGGGGGAGGCATGATGTGCCAAGGTGGAGTGAGGGAAGATGAAGAAGGGGGGCATAGTGAGCTGAGAAGGATGGAGGGAAGATGAATAGAGTGAAGCATGGTGTGCCAAGGTGGAGTGAGGCAAGATGAAGAGAGTGAGGCATGGTGTGCCAAGGTGGAGTGAGGCAAGATGAAGAGAGTGAGGCATGGTGTGCCAAGGTGGAGTGAGGGAAGATGAAGAGAGTGAGGCATGGTGTGCCAAGGTGGAGTGAGGGAAGATGAAGAGAGTGAAGCATGGTGTGCCAAGCTGGAGTGAGGCAAGATGAAGAGAGTGAAGCATGGTGTGCCAAGGTGGTGTGAGGGAAGATGAAGAGAGTGAAGCATGGTGTGCCAAGGTGGATTAAGGCAAGATGAAGAGAGTGAGGCATGGTGTGCCAAGGTGGAGTGAGGGAAGATGAAGAGAGTGAAGCATGGTGAGCCAAGGTGGAGTGAGGGAAGATGAAGAGAGTAAAGCATGGTGAGCCAAGGTGGAGTGAGGGAAGATGAAGAGAGTAAAGCATGGTGAGCCAAGGTGGAGTGAGGGAAGATGAAGAGAGTGAAGCATGGTGAGCCAAGGTGGAGTGAGGGAAGATGAAGAGGGGGAGGCATGATGTGCCAAGGTGGAGTGAGGGAAGATGAAGAAGGGGGGCATAGTGAGCTGAGAAGGATGGAGGGAAGATGAATAGAGTGAAGCATGGTGTTCCAAGGTCAACCTTGGGGTGAGGGAAGATGAAGAGAGTGAGGGAGGGTAAGACAAGGTGGAGTGAGGAAAGATGAAGAAGGGGGGCATAGTGAGCTGAGAAGGAGTGAGGGAAGATGAAAAGACTGAAGCATGGTGTCCCAAGGTGGAGTGAGGGAAGATGAAGAGAGTGAAGCATGGTGTGCCAAGGTGGAGTGAGGGAAGATGAAGAGGGGGGGCATAGTGAGCTGAGAAGGAGTGAGGGAAGATGAAAAGAGTAAAGCATGGTGTTCCAAGGTCAACCTTGGAGTGAGGGAAGATGAAGAGAGTGAGGGAGGAAGAGCCAAGGTGGAGTGAGGAAAGATGAAGAGGGGAGGTATGGTGTCCCAAGGTGGAGTGAGGGAAGATGAAGAGAGTGAAGCATGGTGTGCCAAGGTGGAGTGAGGGAAAATGAAGAAGGGGGGCATAGTGAGCTGAGAAGGAGTGAGGGAAGATGAATAGAGTGAAGCATGGTGTTCCAAGGTTGAGTGAGGGAAGATGAAGAGAGTGGGGGAGGGTGAGCCAAGGTGGAGTGAGGGAGGATGAAGAAAGTGAGGCATGGTGTTCCAAGGTGGAAAGAGGGAAGATGAAGAAAGTGGGTAAATGAAATCATTACTTTCATATAAGATGTATGTTGGTTCACCTTCATCTTTATCTGACAACAAAGTTTTTTCCATACTGATCTTGAGCCCTTCCAGGTCAGATTCCTGTACCAGGAGAAAAAGAATGTGAATGTTTCTATCAATCAATGGTGTGACTCCAAGCTTGTTCATAGTGAAAACAAAAATGACACATATATAACATATAATTTTATATACTACAGGGGGAAACAATGCTCTGGAAACTTGAGACTTCATAGCTACATTAAACGAAAATGCATTAAATTAAGTGCTTTTTATTTTAAGAAACAAGGTACATCGTACATACAGTATGGACGGTCATTTGTTAATCAGTAATCTTTTTTCTTCCAACCTTGATTGTTATCGTGACACTTGTGTCGTTGAGCAAGATACTTTACTATAATTGCTTCTCTTCACCCAGGGGTATAAATGGGTACCTGCCAGGGTAGAGGTTGATATTGTGAATAAAAGCTTTCGGAGCGCCACCGCAGCTCGGGGCTGTATACTCCCTATAATGGGAGCTGAGAAAGATTAAAGGGATGTTTATTTGCCCAATGACCAGGTGACTAATGTAAAGCGCATTTATACGGTTTATTGTGAAATGCGCTACATAAGAATTTGTTATTATTATTATCAGCAGTATCTATTTGATATTTAACAGGTAGACTGAAACTTAGAAACTACCAAAGTTTAAAGTGGCATCAGCTTTTGACTAAGATAATTATGTCTTACATCAGTTTGGTCATCTTGCTTCGACTGTTTCAAATCAGTTGGGTCACCCTGCAGTGAGAATCTTACTACATTTGAGTCATCTTGCATCTCTTTCTCTGAATGTAAACAAAATGTAAACCAATTCGTTCGTGAATAGTCTGTTCCTCTAAATCAGGTACATTTACAAAATTTGAAGACCAGATTTGAAAAAAAACACAAAAAAAACCCACATCATCAAACCATTCTTTTCTGTTGTACCCATACATCGATGAGCACTTCATCCTCATCCATTTCCCAAAGTCATGTGATTTGACTTGAACTTTGTTAATATACTGAAATCTGTTTTAACATTATTTCAGTGTATAGTGCTTAAAAGCACTGTATACTCATATAACACTTTCCCATGTTCCTGAAAAAAAAGGAAAATCCATGGGCAAATTACTCAAGTGGGATTTGAACCCAGTGCCCTTGTAATCAAAGAGCAGGTGTTTTAGGAACAATTTTGTTGGTCTTTAGTGGCAGAACAATTGCTCTAAAAAGGTCAAGGTCCAGGTTTTTTCGAATGACTGCAGGATTGTATAATTTGATACACTGCTTAACTATAAACTATTCTTTATCCCTTTTGTAAAATTTAGTATTTATTTAATTGAATTGCATGTTTATGATGTGATCCTTCACTAAGATAACAAACCATAAGTAATAAGTTTGTTCTTCTTACCTTGTCTTTTTTTCCACATTTCAGCTTCATCCAAGAATCTTTCTTGACTGTGAAAGATCCTCTCTTCATAGAGAGCGAATTCGTTCAGTTCGTAGTGCATCGCCATGTGATGATAACCAAAGGTTTCCAGGAAAAACATCCTATGAAAACCACGGGACATCCTACCATGAATACGATGCACAGTAAGTACAGAACAAATCACATTTAATATGAAATGACTAGGTGGCTGCTCTTGCCATCCTCTATGACATTCCATCCAGCGGTGCAAATCTTTCACCAAATCAGTCTGTTCATTGATCAGTTCCAGTTCATTGAGTTGTTGTTTGCCAATCTCCCCTGCAGGTAGATCATCTTGCTTAGAGGGCTCCTTCATCAAATCAGTCTGTTCTGTGATTAGTTCCAGTTCATTTTGCTGCTTGCCAACCTCCCCTGCAGGTAGATCATCTTGCTTAGAGGACTCCTTCTCCAGCTTGCTGCCTTTTTTCTGCTTTTGGAGATCTGTGAGGTTCTGAACCAATTGCTGCTGTGTGTTAATGAGCACATTCAGATTCTTCATGTACTGCTCTTGATAGGCAGGCTCCTTATCCAGTAGGGTTTGTTGAGCCAAGCCTTGCAAATCATCAACTAGCATTTGTTGGCAGTAGTATACACTTTCTGTCATGTACCGTTTTGTTTCACACTTTTGGACATGTGGTGGTGTGTAATTAAGACTTAGTCTGTGACCAAGATGCCTCAGTGTACACTCCAGATCAGAAAGACCCTTTTTCATTTTGTCTTGATGTTGTTTCTCTGATACTTTGGTGTCTGTTTTCATTTGAGCTTCATCAACAGATTTCATCCTATGTTGATTCAGCTTTAATGACACCAAGTGGATCTTACTCAAAAGAACATATAATTCTGACAAGTCTCTTGATGTCTGTTGATCCAGTTGACTGTCAGTTGCTCTTTGGTTTACACTTGTAGCCATTTCTTGTTGGAAGTTTACAAGCCGTTCCTGCTCTTTGATAAATTTCACCATCAATGAATGTAACTGACCTGGTAGCATCTCGGTTGTTACCATAGTTGAGAGCTCATCGATTTCAATTGAGATGTGCCTCAAATTCTTAAGAAAAATCAGAACAGTTTTGAAATGAGTGAAAAGTTAAGGATAAAGTGTAATAAAGAGATGGTATGAAGGGACAAATGCAAACGGAATACATAGTTGGGGAAACTACCCGAGTAATCAGGGCAGTCACCTGTAAGAAGTTTTGGTTTGTGAATCTATTTATACACTTAGCTGAGGGATCAACCGTAAGTGTTCCTTATAGACTGGTAAAAGGTTGACCAGTAACAACTTATTTTATAAGTTTCAACCAAAGGGAGCTGCTTTTGAAGTGGTGGATTGTTTAGTGAAAGACAAGTAAACCATCATGTTATCAAGCTATAAGGCCTATTCAACAATGTAGCTCAAAACTACATGACACAAGTTGATAATCCTTAACACATTTTGTAGATCATAGTTGATTCCCAGCGATAACACAATTGTTTGTTCCCGGTAGGAGTCTTATATGTATAAGTAATTTCGCTCATCATGTATTAATTTGCCAGGATTTAGTTAAATTTGTATGCCAATACACCAGATAATTTGTTACAAGTTGAATATATAAATTTGACATTTTAAATTTGTGCTTTTTGATCAGACAGTTTTACTTTCAAAGATCATTGCCATGAAACTGAAGGGTAACAATCTTAACCCCTAGTAGGTTTACCGCATCAAAGAGGTTTATGCGCAGAGGTGGGGACATGATAAGTCAGAGCTTGCTTGATAATGTTTGTAAGGCAGAAACTTAAACTTAAAATTGATAAGTAAAAACCAACCAGTTACAGTTGTAATGGATTTCGTTGTGCAACATTTCGTTTTGAAAGTGTCGTCCTTAAGTTCAACATCCTCTTGATCGGATTCCATTATCACATTATTGTATTTAATTGTAGATAATGCATCTTTTGTACGCAATAGCAAACTATTTATTAGCAAACCTTTTCTTTTTCCTGCACTTCTCTTGCACTCAGTGGTTCTACTTCTGTGTATTAAAAAAGGCACGCACAAATTAATTGAGTACACCTGTGTATAACTGATAGCAAGAACAATGACAAAACAAACACACTTCTGAGTGTTAACTCTAGTTTAAATGAGCCTCTTTCATTTTGTCATGATGTTGTTTCTCTGATACTTTGGTGTCTGTTTTCATTTGAGCTTCATCTACAGATTTAATCCTATGTAGATTCAGCTTCAATGACACCAAGTGAATCTTACTTGAAAGAACATGTAATTCTGACAAGTCTCTTGATGTCTGTTAATCCAGTTGACTTTCAGTTGCTCTTTGGTTTACACTTGTAGCCATTTCTTGTCGGAAGTTTACAAGCTAGTTTTTGGAAACTAAATCAATTTCTGCTCTGATGTGGATTGCGCAAAGGTAATAAAGTTCTGAGCATCATTTTGCAACTTACTCCATCAATTTTCTCGGGCGTAATGCAAATTCCGTAATTGTTTCGCAAACATCAATTAAATTCCCTCAAAAATGACGTTCGAAACTGGGTGTTTATGACCGGAAAAAAAATATTATGGAAGCTTGACAAAGTGTTTATTTTTGATAGATTTTAGGTATGAGAGGCTGCAATTATCAGGGAAATAACAAATATAAATTATTGACAGAGAATATTTGCTTTGTTTTTCTGAAACTTTTTTGCTCTCTTCTGTCAGGCTTATATTTTCTGTGTTTGGTGTTTTGTTTAATTTTTTTGAAAGTATATCAGTTGGGCCTCACCATAGAAAATAATGAATGTTTCTTTTGCTTTACTTGTGCTATTTTTAAACTTATATAACCACAGGTTTCAAGTGCTCGAGACTCTACTTGTTTAACATGACCACTGCAAGATGAAAACTAACTGAACTATCCTTACATGAACATTTTACTAAACCTAAATATGTATAAAATAATTTAATATATCTTAAAAGGTCAAAATAGTTTTTTGAAAGATGACATTTGAGGTTGTATAATGGTCCATATTTCAAAGAAGTTGCCTTATGTTGTTGGCAGTAACAAACAAAAACTACAAACATGTATCCAGGAGAGAGCGCAATATAAAATCAATAAATTATTATTATTATTATTTACTTACCACGATGTTCTACACTGAAACTACGTGGAGATGAAGATGATCCATAAAAAGATGGAGGTCGAAGTGGAGGAAAATGAGAATAGTAACTCATCGGAGGATCCTGGGTAAAACAAATCGAGGGGAGAATACAGTAAAAGGTTTTCTACGTCTGTGGTCTTTATTTTGTTGTAAAAAACTGAGATAACGAATAATAAAATGCAACCTGAATAAACATACAAAAGTTTTAACAATACTTAAAGTATAACAACTTAATATTAGCCAAAAAAGAGTAATAATCCATTTGTGTTTTAAATCAAACCAAACCAAAATAAAGAAACCAGTTGTGTAAGATTTAATTTCCCTAAACGAATAATAAACATTATTTTGAATAATAATTTTTGCATATATGGAGTACAATTCTAAATAAAAAAGTACAGGATTTTTTTTACATTTTTATCAGAAAATTTGGTGATGGGCATTCCACGTGTTTTAAAGTGCACAACACGTATAATGGTGCCTGAATTATACTTCCAGTATTATGCTTTACTGAAAAACTTTAGCATTATTAAAGACACTGGACACTCTTTGGTAATTGTCAAAGACCAGTCTTTACACTCCGTGTATCTCAACATATGCATAAAATAACAACCCTGTGTAAATTTGAACTCATTTCGTCGTCAAAGTTGAGAGATAATAATGGAAGAAAAAACACCCCTGTCACATTAAGTTGTGTGCTTTCAGATGCTTGATTTCGGGACCTCAAAATCTAATTCTGAGGTATCCAGATCAAATTCGTGGAAAATTACTTCTTTCTCGAAAACTACGTTCTTTCAGAGGGAGCCGTTTCTCACAATGTTTTAAACTATCAACAGCTCTCCGTGGCTTGTTACCAAGTACGTTTTTATTGTAACAATTATTTTGAGTAATTACCAATAGTGTTCACTGCCTCGAAACCTGAATCATCAAATGTGCAATAGAGGTGGGGTCGGGATAAGCTTGAGCTTGGTTGATATGTGTAGGGCAGAAACTGAAACTTAAATTGATAAGTAGAAACCAACCAGTGACAGTTGTAGTGGATTTAACTGTGCAACATTTCGTTTTGAAAGTGTCATCCTTAAATTTCGTAACTCACTCTGGATTGGATTCCATTATCACATTGGTACTTAATTGTGGATAAGGCTTAATCTGGAGTAATCTGTGGATTAATCTGTTGTATCCATTAACAAACTGTGTGTAAGCAAACCATGTACTTTTCTTTACCTTTATTTCGAAATCAATGGATTCTGTGTACAAAAAAGACACACAAAAAATTAATGAAATCCACCTGTGTATAACTGATAGCAAGAATAATGAGGTATTCCGAGGATGTCGCTGCCTGTGGAATATGGAGATAACTCTATGTATAATCTTAACAAAACCATTTATAATTTTTTTTTTTTTTTTTTTATTTTTTACTTCTAACAAACAACAAACAGCAACAACCAGTAATTATTATACCCTGAAAAAGGGTGCTATATATGCGCCAACGTGTATATAGCACTGCACCTTAAACTCTGGGGAAAGGGTGGGATTGAAGAAATGGCTTCTGCAGGAGACTGTCTGGTGCTCTAAGGAAGGTTATTTTACATCCCGGGTGCAGCGACAGAAAAGATACAATGATTATAAATGTATTTGTATTTTAAAATGTGAAGGGCTCAAGGTTTGGAGCAGAATTGTCAATTTCTGCTCTGATGTGGATTGCGCAAAGGTAATAAAGTTCCGAGCATCATTTTGCAACTTACTCCATCAATTTTCTCGGGCGTAATGCAAATTCCGTAATTGTTTCGCAAACATCAATTAAATTCCCTCAAAAATGACGTTCGAAACTGGGTGTTTATGACCGGAAAAAAAATATTATGGAAGCTTGACAAAGTGTTTATTTTTGATAGATTTTAGGTATGAGAGGCTGCAATTATCAGGGAAATAACAAATATTAATTAGTGACAGAGAATATTTGCTTTGTTTTTCTGAAACTTTTTTGCTCTCTTCTGTCAGGCTTATATTTTCTGTGTTTGGTGTTTTGTTTAATTTTTTTGAAAGTATTTCAGTTGGGCCTTGCCATAGAAAATAATGAATGTTCCTTTTGCTTTACTTGTGCTATTTTTGAACTAATATAACCACAGGTTTCAAGTGCTCGAGACTCTACTTGTTTAACATGACCACTGCAAGATGAAAACTAACTGAACTATCCTTACATGAACATTTTACTAAACCTAAATATGTATAAAATAATTTAATATATCTTAAAATGACAAAATAGTTTTTTGAAAGATGACATTTGAGGTTGTATAATGGTCCATATTTCAAAGAAGTTGCCTTATGTTGTTGGGAGTAACAAACAAAAACTACAAACATGTATCCAGGAGAGAGCACAATATAAAATCAATAAATTATTATTATTATTATTATTATTTACTTACCACGATGTTCTACACTGAAACTACGTGGAGATGAAGATGATCCATAAAAAGATTGAGCTTGAAGTGGAGGAAAATGAGGAATGTAACTCATCGGAGGACCCTGGGTAAAACAAATCGAGGGGAGAATACAGTAAAAGGTTTTCTACGTCTGTGGTCTTTATTTTGTTGTAAAAAACTGAGATAACGAATAATAAATGGCAACCTGAATAAACATACAAAAGTTTTAACAATACTTAAAGTATAACAACTTAATATTAGCCAAAAAAGGGTAATAATCCATTTGTGTTTTAAATCAAACCAAATCTAAATAAAGAAACCAGTTGTGTAAGATTTCATTTCCCTTCAATGAATAATAAATATTATTTTGAATAATAACTTTTGACTATGGAGTACTACTTTAAATAAAAAAGTACAGGATTTGTTAACATTTTTATCAGAAAATTTGGTGATGGGCATTCCAAGTGTTTTAAAGTGCACATCACGTGTAATGGTGCCTGAAATAAACACCCAGTTTATGTTTTACGAAAAAAAGCATTATTAAAGGCACTGGACACTCTTTGGTAACTGTCAAAGACCAGTCTTCTCACTTGGTGTATCTCAACATATGCACAAAATACAAAACCTGTGACAATTTGAACTCAATTCGTCAAAGTTGCAAGATAATAATGGAAGAAAAAACACCACTGTCACATTAAGTTGTGTGCTTTCAGATGCTTGATTTCGGGACCTCAAAATCAAATTCTGAGGTCTCTTATTTCTCTATACATCAAACTTGTGGAAAAATTACTTCTTTCTCGAAAACTACGTTCTTTGAGAGGGAGCCGTTTCTCAAAATGTTTTATACTATCAACAGCTATCTGTTGCTCGTTACCGAGTATGTTTTTATTGTAACAATTATTTTGAGGAATTAACAATAGGTTCACTGCCTCGGGACCTGAATCATCAAAATGTGCAATAGGGGTGCGTCGGGATAAGCTTGGGCTTGGTTGATATGCGTGTAGGGCAGGAACTGAAACTTGAATTGATAAGTAAACACCAATCAGTGACAGTTGTAGTGGATTTAACTGTGCAACATTTCGTTTTGAAAGTGTCATCCTTAAATTTCGTAACTCACTCTGGATTGGATTCCATTATCACATTGGTACTTAATTGTGGATAAGGCTTAATCTGGAGTAATCTGTGGATTAATCTGTTGTATCCATTAACAAACTGTGTGTAAGCAAACCATGTACTTTTCTTTACCTGTGGTTCTTCTAAATCGATGGATTCTGTGTACAAAAAAGACACACAACAAATTAATAAAATCCACCTGTGTATAACTGAGAGCAAGAACAATGAGGTATCCTGAGGAAAGATGAAGAGAGTGAGGCATGGTGTGCCAAGGTGGAGTGACGGAAGATGAAGAGAGTGAAGCATGGTGAGCCAAGGTGGAGTGAGGGAAGATGAAGAGAGTGAGGGAGGGTGAGCCAAGGTGGAGTGAGGGAAGATGAAGAGAGTGAAGCATGGTGTGCCAAGGTGGAGTGACGGAAGATGAAGAGAGTGAGGCATGTGAGCCAAGGTGGAGTGAGGGAAGATGAAGAGAGTGAAGCATGGTGTGCCAAGGTGGAGTGACGGAAGATGAAGAGAGTGAGGCATGTGAGCCAAGGTGGAGTGAGGGAAGATGAAGAGAGTGAGGCATGTGAGCCAAGGTGGAGTGAGGGAAGATGAAGAGAGTGAAGCATGGTGTGTCAAGGTGGAGTGAGGGAAGATGAAGAGAGTGAGGCATGGTGTGTCAAGGTGGAGTGAGGGAAGATGAAGAGAGTGAGGCATGGTGTGCCAATGTGGAGTGAGGGAGATGAAGAGAGTGAAGCATGGTTTGCCAAGGTGGAGTGAGGGAAGATGAAGAGAGTGAGCCCGGGTGTGCCAAGGGGGAGTGAGGGAAGATGAAGAGAGTGAAGCATGGTTTGCCAAGGTGGAGTGAGGCAAGATGAAGAGAGTGAGGCATGGTGTGACAAGGTGGAGTGAGGGAAGATGAAGAGAGTGAGGCAAGGTGTGCCATAGTGGAGTGAGGGAAGATGAAGAGAGTGAGGCAAGGTGTGCCAAGGTGGAGTGAGGGAAGATGAAGAGAGTGAGGCATGGTGTGACAAGGTGGAGTGAGGGAAGATGAAGAGAGTGAAGCATGGTGTGCCATAGTGGAGTGAGGGAAGATGAAGAGAGTGAGGCAAGGTGTGCCAAGGTGGAGTGAGGGAAGATGAAGAGAGTGAAGCATGGTAAGCCAAGGTGGAGTGAGGGAAGATGAAGAGAGTGTGGCATGGTGTGCCAAGGTGGAGTGAGGGAAGATGAAGAGAGTGAAGCATGGTAAGCCAAGGTGGAGTGAGGGAGATGAAGAGAGTGAGGCAGGGTGTGACAAGGTGGAGTGAGGGAAGATGAAGAGAGTGCAGCATGGTGAGCCAAGGTGAGTGTGGGTAGATGAAGAGAGTGAGGCAGGGTGTGCCAAGGGGGAGTGGGGAAAGATGAGGAGAGCGAAGCATGGTGTGCCAAGGTGGATTAAGGCAAGATGAAGAGAGTGAAGCATGGTGTGCCAATGTGGAGTGAGGCAAGATGAAGAGAGTGAGGCATGGTGTGCCAATGTGGAGTGAGGCAAGATGAAGAGAGTGAGGGAGGGTGAGCCAAGGTGGAGTGAGGAAAGAGAGTGGGGGAGGGTGAGCCAAGGTGGAGTGAGGAAAGATGAAGAGAGTGAAGCATGGTGTGACAAGGTGGAGTGAGGGAAGATGAAGAGAGTGAAGCATGGTGAGCCAAGGTGGAGTGAGGGAAGATGAAGAGAGTGAAGCATGGTGAGCCAAGGTGGAGTGAGGGTAGATGAAGAGAGTGAGGCAGGGTGTGTTAAGGGGGAGTGGGGGAAGATGAAGAGAGCGAAGCATGGTGTGCCAAGGTGGATTAAGGCAAGATGAAGAGAGTGAAGCATGGTGTGCCAATGTGGAGTGAGGCAAGATGAAGAGAGTGAGGGAGGGTGAGCCAAGGTGGAGTGAGGAAAGAGAGTGGGGGAGGGTGAGCCAAGGTGGAGTGAGGAAAGATGAAGAGAGTGAAGCATGGTGTGCCAAGGTGGATTAAGGCAAGATGAAGAGGGTGAGGCATGGTGTGCCAAGGTGGAGTGAGGGAAGATGAAGAGAGTGAAGCATGGTGAGCCAAGGTGGAGTGAGGGAAGATGAAGAGAGTGAAGCATGGTGTGCCAAGGTGGAGTGAGGGAAGATGAAGAGAGTGAAGCATGGTGAGCCAAGGTGGAGTGAGGGAAGATGAAGAGAGTGAAGCATGGTGAGCCAAGGGGAGTGACGGAAGATGAAGAGAGTGAAGCATGGTGTGTCAAGGTGGAGTGGGGGAAGATGAAGAAAGTGAGGCATGGTGTGCCAAGGTGGAGTGAGGGAAGATGAAGAGAGTGAGGCATGGTGTGTCAAGGTGGAGTGGGGGAAGATGAAGAGAGTGAGGCATGGTGTGCCAAGGTGGAGTGAGGCAAGATGAAGAGAGTGAAGCATGGTGTGCCAAGGTGGAGTGAGGGAAGATGAAGAGAGTGAAGCATGGTGAGCCAAGGTGGAGTGAGGGAAGATGAAGAGAGTGAAGCATGGTGAGCCAAGGGGAGTGACGGAAGATGAAGAGAGTGAAGCATGGTGTGTCAAGGTGGAGTGGGGGAAGATGAAGAAAGTGAGGCATGGTGTGCCAAGGTGGAGTGAGGGAAGATGAAGAGAGTGAGGCATGGTGTGTCAAGGTGGAGTGGGGGAAGATGAAGAGAGTGAGGCATGGTGTGCCAAGGTGGAGTGAGGCAAGATGAAGAGAGTGAAGCATGGTGTGCCAAGGTGGAGTGAGGGAAGATGAAGAGAGTGAAGCATGGTGAGCCAAGGTGGAGTGAGGCAAGATGAAGAGAGTGAAGCATGGTGAGCCAAAGTGGAGTGAGGGAAGATGAAGAGAGTGTGGCATGGTGTGCCAAGGTGGAGTGAGGGAAGATGAAGAGAGTGAAGCAAGGTAAGCCAAGGTGGAGTGAGGGAAGATGAAGAGAGTGTGCCAAGGTGTGCCAAAGTGGAGTGAGGGAAGATGAAGAGAGTGTGGCATGGTGTGCCAAGGTGGAGTGAGGGAAGATGAAGAGAGTGAAGCATGGTGAGCCAAAGTGGAGTGAGGGAAGATGAAGAGAGTGTGGCATGGTGTGACAAGGTGGAGTGAGGGAAGATGAAGAGAGTGAAGCATGGTAAGCCAAGGTGGAGTGAGGGAAGATGAAGAGAGTGTGCCAAGGTGTGCCAAGGTGGAGTGAGGGAAGATGAAGAGAGTGAGGCATGGTGTGTCAAGGTGGAGTGGGGGAAGATGAAGAGAGTGAGGCATGGTGTGCCAAGGTGGAGTGAGGCAAGATGAAGAGAGTGAAGCATTGTGTGCCAAGGTGGAGTGAGGGTAGATGAAGAGAGTGAGGCATGGTGTGCCAAGGTGGAGTGAAGGAAGAAGAAGAGAGTGAAGCATGGTGTGCCAAGGTGGAGTGAGGGAAGATGAAGAGAGTGAAGCATGGTGTGCCAAGGTGGAGTGAGGGAAGATGAAGAGAGTGAAGCATGGTGTGCCAAGGTGGAGTGGGGGAAGATGAAGAGAGTGAGGCATGGTGTGCCAAGGTGGAGTGAGGGAAGATGAAGAGAGTGAGGCATGGTGTGCCAAGGTGGAGTGGGGGAAGATGAAGAGAGTGTGCCAAGGTGTGCCAAGGTGGAGTGAGGGAAGATGAAGAGAGTGAGGCATGGTGTGTCAAGGTGGAGTGGGGGAAGATGAAGAGAGTGAGGCATGGTGTGCCAAGGTGGAGTGAGGCAAGATGAAGAGAGTGAAGCATTGTGTGCCAAGGTGGAGTGAGGGTAGATGAAGAGAGTGAGGCATGGTGTGCCAAGGTGGAGTGAAGGAAGAAGAAGAGAGTGAAGCATGGTGTGCCAAGGTGGAGTGAGGGAAGATGAAGAGAGTGAAGCATGGTGTGCCAAGGTGGAGTGAGGGAAGATGAAGAGAGTGAAGCATGGTGTGCCAAGGTGGAGTGGGGGAAGATGAAGAGAGTGAGGCATGGTGTGCCAAGGTGGAGTGAGGGAAGATGAAGAGAGTGAGGCATGGTGTGCCAAGGTGGAGTGGGGGAAGATGAAGAGAGTGAGGCATGGTGTGCCAAGGTGGAGTGAAGGAAGAAGAAGAGAGTGAAGCATGGTGTGCCAAGGTGGAGTGAGGGAAGATGAAGAGAGTGAGGCATGGTGTGCCAAGGTGGAGTGTGGAAAAGGAGAGAGTGAGGGAAATGAAATCATTACTTTCATATAAGATGTATGTTGGTATACCTTCATCTTTATCTGACAACAAAGTTTTTTCCATACTGATCTTGAGCCCTTCCAGGTTAGATTCCTGAACCAGGAGAAAAAGAATGTGAATGTTTCTATCAATCAATGGTGTGACTCCAAGCTTGTTCATATTGAAAACAAAAATAAAGTAAACAAACCACAAGTACAAATCTAACATATATACTACAGGGGGAAACAATGCTCTGGAAACTTGAGACTTCATAGCTACATTAAACGAAAATGCATTAAATTAAGTGCTTTTCATTTTAAGAAACAAGGTTCATCGTACATACAGTATGGACGGTCATTTGTTAATCAGTAATCTTTTTTCTTTCGACCTTGATTGTTATCGTGACACTTGTGTCCTTGAGCAAGATACTTTACTATAATTGCTTCTCTTCACCCAGGGGTATAAATGGGTACCTGCGATGGTAGAGGTTGATATTGTGAATAAAAGCTTTTGGAGCGCCACGGCAGCTCGGGGCTGTATACTCCCTATAATGGGAGCTGAGAAAGATTTAAGGGATGTTTATTGGCCCAATGAACAGGTTTATTGTGAAATGCGCTATATAAGAATTTGTTATTATTATTATCAGCAGTATCTATTTGATATTTAACAGGTAGACTGAAACTTAGAAACTACCAAAGTTTAAAGTGGCATCAGCTTTTGACTAAGATAATTATGTCTTACATCAGTTTGGTCATCTTGCTTCGACTGTTTCAAATCAGTTGGGTCACCCTGCAGTGAGTATCTTACTACATTTGAGTAATCTTGCATCTTTTTCTCTGAATGTAAACAAAATGTAAACCAGTTCGTTCGTGAATAGTCTGTTCCTCTTAAACAGGTACATTTACAAAATTTGAAAGACCAGATTTGAAAAAAAGAAAGAAAAAACTACATCATCAACCCATTCTTTTCTGTTGTACCCAAACATCGATGAGCACTTCATCCTCATCCATTTCCCAAAGTCATGTGATTTGATTTAAACTTTGTTAATATACTGAAATCTGTTTTAACATTATTTCAATGTATAGTGCTTAAAAGCACTGTATACTCATATAACACTTTCCCATGTTACTGAAAAAAAGGAAAATCCATGGGGAAATTACTCAAGTGGGATTTGAACCCAGTGCCCTTGTAATCAAAGAGCAGGTGTTTCAGGAACAATTTTGTTGGTCTTTAGTGGCAGAACATTTGCTCTAAAAAAGGTCAAGGTCCAGGTTTTTTCGAATGACTGCAGGATTGTATAATTTGATACACTGCCTAACTATAAACTATTCTTTATCCCTTTTGTAAAATTTAGTATTTAGCTGTTCCGACCTACCGTCGGAACAGGTTTTGTTTCTGTCGAGATTTTTTTTGTTTTCCTTTTTCTTTGTTTCCGCCTAAAACCCATAGCAATTGCGCACGTTTTTTCTTTAAACCTAATATTCTAAAGTTTAAGGACAACAGAGTTAAATCACATACCAAACTGAAGCTTAGAACATAAGCTTTACTCTAAATGTAAAAAATGTTGAAATTCTTAATTAATTAACAACGTTACCCTCATTTGCATATTTAATTAGGAAATCTTTGCAGCACCATATCTCATGAAGTGCGAGGCCGATTTTCGAACTGTTTGTAGGTATAGGGTCCTTGGGGATTGGAGAATATTTTTGAAAAACCGCGACCCCAAGTTGATCTCTTCTTCCGGGTCAACCGAAAGTGGGACCATATCTCAAGAAGTACAGGGCCGATTTATATACAGTTTGTATTTATAAACTCCTTGGGGATTGGAGATCAATTTTGAAAAACCGTGACCTCAAGTTGACTTCTACTTCCGGGTTAACCGGAAGTGGGACCATATCTCACGTACTATACAACCGATTTTCAAACTTTCTTCAGTTTTAGACCTCTTAGGCATTAGAAAATTACTTTGAAAAAACGTGACCCCAAGTTGACCTTTACTTCTGGGTCAACCGGCAGTGGGACCATATCTCAAGAACTACACAACTGATTTTCAAACTTTTTTTTAGTTATAGACTCCTTAGACATAAGTATTTATTTTGAAAACCCGTGACTCCATGTTGACCTTTACTACCGGGCTAATCGGAAGTGGGACCATATCTCAAGTACTGTACAACCGATTTTCAATCTTTTTTCAGTTTTGGACTCCTAAGGAATTACAAATAAACTTTGAAAACCATGACCTCGTGTTGACCTTTACTTCGAGGTCAACCGGAAGTAGGACCATATCTCATGAAAAACACGGCCGATTTTGTTAACTGTATGTAGTAATATTTGAGATTGGAGATTAATTTTGAAAAACCGTGAACTCAAGTTGACCTCTTCTTCCGGGTCAACCAGAAGTGGGACCATATCTCAAGAACTATATGACCCAACTTTTAATTCAGTTATAGACTCCTTGGTCATTGAAGCACATAATCCAAGCAAAACAACACGGAACAGCTTTGTGTTTGTTCACAAACACCTAATGTCTAGTAATTGAATTGCATGTTTATGATGTGATCCTTCACTAAGATAACAAACCATAAGTAATAAGTTTGTTCTACTTACCTTGTCTTTTTTTCCACATTTCAGCTTCAGCCAAGAATCTTTTTTGACTGTGAAAGATCCTCAGTTCATACAAAGCGAATTTGTTCACTATGTTGTGCATTGTCCTGTGATGATAAAGGGTTTTCAGGAAAGACATCCCAATAAAATTACCGGACATCCTACCATGAATATGATGCACAGTAAATACAGAACAAATCAAAATTATTATGAATAAACCAGGTTGCTGCTCTTGCCATCCTCTATGACATTCCATCCAGCGGTGCCAATCTTTCATCAAATCAGTCTGTTCATTGATCAGTTCCAGTTCATTGAGTTGTTGTTTGCCAATCTCCCCTGCAGGTAGATCATCTTGCTTAGAGGACTCATTCTCCAGCTTGCTGCCTTTTTTCTGCTTTTGGAGATCTGTGAGGTTCTGAACCAATTGCTGCTGTGTGTTAATGAGCACATTCAGATTCTTCATGTACTGCTCTTGATAGGCAGGCTCCTTATCCAGTAGGGTTTGTTGAGCCAAGCCTTGCAAATCATCAACTAGCATTTGTTGGCAGTAGTATACACTTTCTATGTACTGTTTTGTTTCATACTCTCCGACATGTGGTGGTGTATAATCAGGACTCATCAGGTCGGGAAAAAGATGCATCAGTGTCAACTCTAGTTTAAAATGAGCCTGTTTCATTTTGTAATGATCTTGTTTCTCTGATACTTTGGTGTCTGTTATCAATTGAGCTTCATCAACAGATTTCATCCTATGTAGATTCAGCTTTAATGACACCAAGTGGATCTTACTCAAAAGAACATCTAATTCTGAAAAGTCTCTTGATGTCTGTTGATCCAGTTGACTGTCAGATGCTCTTTGTTGGACACTTGTAGCCATTTCTTGTTGGAAGTTTACAAGCTGTTTCTGTTCATTGATCAATTTCCCCATCAATGAATGTAACTGACCTGGTAGCATCTCGGTTGTTACCATAGTTGAGAGCTCAATGATTTCATCTGAGATGTACCTCAAATGCTTAAGAAAAATCAGAAAAGTTTTGAAATGAGTGAAAAGTTAAAGATAAAGTGTAATAAAGAGATGGTATGAAGGGACAAATGCAACCGGAATACAAGGTTGGGGAAACTACCCGAGTAATCAGGGCAGTCACCTGTAAGAAGTTTTGGTTTGTGAAGCTATTTATACACATATAGCTGAGGGATCAACCGTAAGTGTTCCTTATAGACTGGTAAAAGGTTGACCAGTAATAACTTATTCTATAAGTTTCAACCAAAGGGAGCTGCTTTCGAAGTGGTTAATTGTTTAGTGAAAGACAAGTAAACCATCATGTTATCAAGCTATAAGGCCTATCCAACAAAGTAAGCTCAAAACTCAACTGAGCCATTTTAAATAGGAAGACGTCTTTCAAGTCATCGGGTAAAATAATACATCATCATTATTTTTCTGAGTGACTTCCATCATCATACAATTGGCAGGATTAAAGTTACTTCGATGGTAAATACACCATTTAAGTACTACATTATTCTTTGCAAGTTTAATAATTGAGTGTTGATTAGACTGCCAGAAGTTAAGTATCATATTAATTCAACATATTATTTAAAAGTGTGCATTCGATCAGACGGTTTTATATCATTGATGACTGCCAAGAAACCGAAGTGTCTCAATCTTAACCCCCTAATAGGACTCCAGCATTGGGCGATATCCAACCAGAAAGAGCTGAACTATTGCAAACACATTGATAATTTAACATTTAACTCATTGATTTGATCAGGATACTCTGGTCATCTTCAGGAGAATGCTGGATTCTTTTGTTGTATAGGCCTAATTCTTAACTCCTATCAAAGCAATTAAACTCACAGAGGTGGGGTTGGGATAAACATTGAGCTTGGTTGATATGTGTGTAGGGCAAGAACTGAAACTTAAATTTGATAAGTAGAAACAAACCAGTGACAGTTGTAGATTTAACTGCGCAACATTTCGTTTTGAAAGTGTCATCCTTAAATTTCGTAACTCACTCTGGATTGGATTCCATTATCCGATTGGTACTTAATTGTGGATAAGGCTTAATCTGGATTAGTCTGTGGATTAATCTGTTGTATCCATTAACGAACTATTTGTAAGCAAACCATGTACTTTTCTTTACCTGTGCCATTTCTGCTTCCATGATATGGACGTGTTCTGTGTACAAAGAAGAAACACACAAATTAATAAAAGTACACCTGTGTATAACTGATAGCAAGAATAATGAGATATTCTGAGGATGTAAGCTGATTGTGGCGTATGAAGATAATTCCATGTATTTTCTTAACTAAACCATTTATTTCACAAAATAAAAACACTTCTAACTAACAGCAACAATCAGTAATCATTACACCCTGAAAAATGCAACACAGCTAAGGATTGATTCACTTTATTTATTAAATAATTGTGATTTAGGTTTATCAATACACTGTGGTATGATAGCATTTTATATCCAAGCCTACATCCGTATGGACTGTGAAAGGGGTAACCCTGTTTCAGCCCTAGGGGTAGGTGGCAACGGCCTCTGGAAAAAAATTGTAGCCCAAACCTTGAGTGGCCTTCAGGCCTTGTGTGGCTGGCGACTTGCATAAATAAATACAAAATAAAAAATTAAAAAAGGGGTGTATTGGGTTATGATGTGCCTTAATTGGAGTGAAGAATTGCTTTTTGTATTAAAAATAATATCTTCAGTCTCCTAAACAAATCCTACCACCTGGTTTGTTGTGTGCAAATAAACCCAATTTTCACTTAAAGGCAGATTGTGAGTTTATTCTTTTATTATTGCTCAGTTTGCTTCAAGATCAGTTATCTCTCTTAAAGGCAGTGGACACTTATGGATATTACTCAAAATATTTATTAGCATAGAACCTTACTTGGTAACAAGTAACAAATAAAACATTGTGAGAAATGGCTCCCTCTTAAGTAACATAGTTTTCGACAAAGAAGTAATTTTCCGTGAATTTGATTTCGAGACCTCAGAATTAGATGAGGTCTCGAAATCAACTTGCATCGGAAAGCACACAACTTCATGTGACAAGGTTGTTTTTTCTTTCATTATTATCTCGCCACTTCGACGACCAATTGAGCTCAAATTTGTACAGGTTTGTTATTTTATGTATATGTTGAGATACACCAAGTGAGAAGACTGGTCTTTGACAATTACCAATAGTGTACATGGTCTTTAATGTAGATTAAAATCATGTTGCAGGTCATTGCCACCCAATAATTTAGGATCCTGTGTGTTTTCTCAATGCCTCCTTATCACTTGGCCGCTTATAGCATCTCTCGAGGTCATGACACATTAATACACAAGTTTTTGTCTATGCACTCCTTCAATCAACTGTCTATTTGTTCTATTGTTATACTCCCACCATAATCAGAAACTGCAAAATGTTGGATGCAACATTCAAAAGCATTAATAAATCATTTCTCATCTGCCAACATAATGATCTGTTACGTGCAGAAAGTTTTTTAGGTGGTAGGGGGTCTATGGTGTTGTACCTAAACATACATGAGTCTTTAGTACTGCTGCTGGAAAGCCCTACCTTGCTGCTGATATTTGATTAAAAAAAATGTATACTTAGTGCAATATCAAATAATGGTTCTCTAATGCAATAATAACACAAAGTAACATCTCTGCCCATTTGCATGTTAATTTAATTGTTTTGCTTTTTACACACCAATCTGTTTCAGTTGAACATTTTTCTAACGCACCATCAGTCAATCAACCAGCCAAGCATGACATTTGTAAGGCACTAGTCCCAGTGCCAATGCGTATAGCACTGCAACTTAAACTCTGGGATTGAAGATAGTTTTTGAAATGGCTTCTGCAGGAGACTGTCTGGTGCTCTGAGGAAGGTTATTTTACATCCTTGGTGCAGCAACAGAAAAGATACAATGATTATAAATGTATTTGTTTTTTTTAAATGTGAAGGGCTGAAGTTTTGGAGCAGGATTGCAAATTTCAGACGAGCTGTGTCTTTGTAAGCAATGAATAATGTCAATACAAAAACTACATCAATTTACTAACCATAGTCATCTTCTTCATCTTGATAAGTCGTCATCTTAGAAGAGTAGTCCAGCTAGATAAAACAAATCGACAGAAGATTACACTTAAATGGTTCCTAATTTTGTGGTGTTTTTTGTGTGTTATTATTTTTTGTTAAGATAACCATCGATCAATCATAAAACCTGCATTAAAATCAAATGTTTTAATACAATACGTGTGACAATTACAAATTAGCAACAAACTGTGATAGTATTATTTGCTTTTAAACCAAACCAAATAAAAATGACATCAGTTTACCTTAATGGAAATAACTGTTATGAAAAATAACTATTGTTGACTGTGGAGTAATATTTTCAAGCAAAAAGTAAAATAATTGTTTATGTTAATTAATTTATAACAGGAACTTTGGTGATGTGCATTCCAACAGCTTCCAAACTGCACTACATGCATTCTTACGGTGCATGATACACTCACTGTACATGCTATACAGTGAAAAACAGACTGTTCATATTATTTAAGTAGGCTATTTATATACATTTATCAGGTGATAATTCAGACCTTGTGTGTAGATTTTCCAGGCTTCACATTGTCCTTCTTATGATGTGAATCTGTCGTCGGTTTCCCTTTTTAACATACATGTACAAAGAAATAAGACTTTGAATAATGAACATCAAAACAAAGACACATGACTAACTAAAAAGAAAAAAAATACAGAATATTATGCTTTAGCCATGTTAAGCCTTATCTGATGAAGTTGTGCCCTGCTAGTAAAATTCAATCGATTTCAAGTATTACTGTGACAACATGTTTGTTATCAAAATGTGAACCAGCTTTAGTCTTTCAAAGAATGATAAAGGCCTAATAGTCCAGTCAATCTATCAGAAATACTGGCTTGACCTGGACAAAATTGCAACAGAATTGATTTCAACTGTTTTGGGTTCTATAGCCACCCAAGTTTAACATATCAAAAGTCCTCCAAAATCATGTTTTTCCATTTTCAGCTAATGGCGGAAAGTAATTAACATAATGCAAATTTGAAGGCTTTCTGACACTTGAATTTTGAAGGACTTTTGACATGTTAAACTTGGGTGTCTATAGAACCCATAGCAGTTGAAATCAATTCTGTTGCAACTTTTTCCAGGTCCAGCTGCAGTATGACAGGACTATAAGTTGCAATCGATGTCTGTCCAGATTTATTTACTTTCACCAAGTCCCCAAGTAAAGCAAAATATGTTATAACTTTTGTTTCAAATCCGGCAAAAAGAAATGAGAAGAATGTAGGATCTTAATATTCTTTTCATAAGTAATTTCTAACCACTTGCATATGTACACTTTTTGTCTTGCCATTTTTGGCATGTGTTGCATTTCCACAGTATCTGGTCTCTCCTTGTTTATAAGTTTCCAATCACTAATCATCACCACTAACCTTTGCGTTTGGTTTGTTCTACTTCCTTTGTTCTGGTTGTCCTCACTGGACTCTCAGGAATCTTAGGGATCTCCGCCATTTTGAACTGGTAAAACAAAATATAAAATAACTAATTGTTGGTTTAAGATGAAGAAGAACCGGCCCAAAATCAACCATCTGATTGAAATGAGTGATTTGAAGTTGTATGCATATATAGGGAAGGAGGCAGAAATACATTTTGGAGCAGTTTAAGGTTATAGAATACTTCAAAAAGAAATAACTACTGCCGATTATGACAAGACTGACATATTAACTTGCCCTATATTAGCCCCATAAATCGGTCCAATCCACTCCATATCCTTGGCCCCAGCGCCTCTGATATCAAAATCTTTCGCTTTTTTGAAAAACCATCTGAAACGATCTGCATCATGGAACTTACCGATCTAATGCTTCAGAAGTTGCAGATAGCCCTACACTTGGAATTGTTCAAATATGTATTACAGGTTTTGAGTAAAAATCCAATTTTGAGTGTAAATTTTTTCAACTATACCGCTCTTATAGCGCTACACACTACTAATGCCGATTGTCCCCGACCGTGTGCGTATTTTTTTCACAGGACACGCGTGGATAATTATCTTCACACATTCAAAAAATACCCAATCCGTGCTTTGTGTACAAACATATGGACACGCGTCTGGGAACTATTCTTTGTAAGCGTATAAATTGTTTCCTGGAATCAGAAACCAATGACATTATTTCGCGATCATATTTACATTGACGTTGGACGCCATTCAGTTCAGCATTTACATGTACTATCAGTACATGTAAAAGCAACAATCCATACGTTTTGTATTTGTATAAATGTGGAACCGTTGGCAGGGTGGAGGTGGGGGGGGGGGGGGGGCGGTCAGCTCGCCAGAGATTCTTCTTCAGTGACAAGTGACATATACATATAAAAATGCATAATTGAAATGTCGAAGTCTATTAAATGATTAAAACATGTATGGTAGGCCTATTGTCTAATTGTCATGATTGTACTTGTAGGCTGTAAATACCAGAGATTCTTCTTCAGTGACAAGTGACATACACATATAAAAATGCATAATTGAAATGTCGAAGTCTATTAAATGATTAAAACATGTATGGTAGGCCTATTGTCTAATTGTCATGATTGTACTTGTAGGCTGTAAATATCTGACAATTAAATAAAAAAAGGCTGGCTTGTCCCCCCCTTTCTAATTCAAGCTTGGGAAACAGACAATAAACCATTTACAAGCAATTTGTACGGCAGAGTTGGATTTGGTGTTTTAAAGCTTTGTATTTTTTCCCCGACAGATCACCAAGCACCATGGGACCCACGCAGGGAGATAACGCTGTCCAGCCTCGTTACTGAAGCAGTAGCGCTAATGGGGTGCATACACGTAGACCAATTTAAACTGAACAGTAAGATTAGGTTGTTGCATGGTTGGGAAAAATACAAGCACATAATTTTAAGCTGTTTTATTTTGTAATAATCAATAATTGAAACAGTATATCCCTTGCATGGATTATAACACACAACACAATGTCCACAGACGTACATTAAACTTACACTGTTTGAAGATAATGATAATACAAAGCTTCCCTTAAAGTATTAGTTGCTGAGGTGCTGTATAGTTTTTGAGAAATAAGTAAAACAATGTCATGAAAATAAGTTTTTAAAAGCTAAAATAATTTTTGTCTCATGATCAGTGAGACGAAAATTATTTTCATGACATTGTTTTACTCGTTTCTCAAAAACTACAGCTCCTCAGCAACGAATAGTGTCAGGGAAGCTTTATATGATCATTATCTTCAAACTGTGTAAGTTTAGTGTAAATCTTTATACATTGTGTTTTTCGTTCTACAAAATGTACATTAGACCCTTTAAGAAGGGAAAAAACAAGCCCAAAGTGTAAAAACTGAACTACACTTCCAGAGAGAGTAGCAATAATAATACTAAATTTCCAAAATAAAGTTAAATAACTAAATAAATAAATTAAACATGCAACCATGTTCCATAATTAAATGTAAAGAGTGTTATTTATTTAATTACAAATGTGGCTTAACAACATATACCACCAAATGTGATTTGAGGTTTGAGACTGGAAGTATTTATAAAAGTAAATGGACATTACAAAATATTGCGTTATCCTCTGTGTTGTACAGTCACTCTGACTATTTGTATGAATGTGAAGGCCTCCATCAGCGCAAGTATTTTTTTCCGATGACAGGGAGGGGTCCCAACGACCATGTTTTGCGCTTGCATGCTGGGAAGTTATTTCATCTCTAACATTGTCCAGGCTTAGGCTTATTCATAACGACATATAAACTCTTAATAAAAAGGGGAAACTGTTTTTAAAGAACACAACAAGTCTTTCTTTGGGGTTTTCACAGTACACATATTTCAGAATAAGATCATCTTTACTGACATAATCAAACTATTTATTAATGTTCTTACTAAAAATATAGATGAATGATTGCAGATACTTTTTTGGAAGAAGGGGACAGTTTTTAACATTATAAGAACCTTTAAATGGTGCATGAAGGCAATTTCCCTCTTTGTTCTCTCTTCTGTAAGTACCATACTTTTTTAACATACTAAGTTTTTAACACAATTAGTGAGCGTTTTATTCATTTTCTTTTTAAATGTCATGCAAATGTGTAATCGGTTTTACTGTAATAGTCCCTTAATATATAGGTGCAGACATTTTGTACAAATATTTTGTATAATATTGTGTTGTTAACCAGTTAACCAGTTGAACTGCATGTTATTTTGTTTAATTTTATTCTCTTGTTGAACAATTTCTTGATTAATGTTATTTTCTGTCTAAAGTATACCATCACACTGTTCACGTTGTTGTCTAGCGCTGAGCACTGAGGAAGATGATGAAAAAATAAATAATGGAACTATATTATGCATCTTTGTTTGTCTGTAACTTGCAGTCTCAAACGTCAACACTACAAATTAACTGACTCAGTCTGCCTTTACAAACTGCCTTAGGCCTACGTGATTACATGGGAATATATTATTAGTTGAAAAAGGCATACCTGATCGATTGAAAAGAATGCAAATGTCCCATACTGATTATTTTTTTGTTAAGAAACTGGACACTTTTGGTAATTGTCAAAGACCTGTCTTGTCACTTGGTGCATCTCAACATTACACAAAGTAAAAATCATGTGAAATTTTGAACTCAATTAGTCGTCGAAGTTGCAAAATAATCATGAAAGAAAAAATACCATTGTCACACGTATTGTGTGCTTTCTGCTTGATTTCAGAACCTCAAAGTCGTGTATCTTTAAAAGTGGAAGATTACTTACCAACTAAGTTTTTATGCTATAAAATATTTTGAGTAACTACCAATAGTGTCCAGTACCTTTAATTAAGGTTAACATATAAATAAGATTAAAAGACAATAATGAAGATTAAAAAAGAATAATCATGCTAACCCCCCCAAAAGGTAAACAAACATTCCAATGGTAAACAATTTAAAACACTCTCGCTGAAATTGACCAAGAAAACCTATACTAGAGTCACAATTTGGAGTTATTAGGGTTTGGGTACCTTTTTTTTTGACACTTCCACAAACTTAGAAAGTTTGAAGACGGTAAGTGATTGCGTTTTTCAAATTATTCCCGTACATCGTTTTGATTGCCCGCTTAGAAATTGCAGGCAATTTGGCTGCTTGCGCGTTGCTTCAAAATTGCCGCGTGTGACATCAAAGTTGCGTCAACAAAAGTTGCCTCAACGTTGCCAGAAAAAGAATTGCAAGCAACCTGGTTGCCAGTAAATTGCCCCGTGTGACAAGGGCTTTATGGCTTAACTTCTTCAAATTTTGTCTAAGCTAACTCAGCTCGGGTAATAACACCCCCAACAATTTAGAAATATAAAAGAGAGGGATATTAAAGTGGGGAGAGCATAACGTAAGTTTTAGCAATACAAACACGTTACAATTGCCTCTGGTGATTTCAGAGAGGTCGGGGAGTAGCCTACTCCCCGCTACTCCAAGTAGGCCTACCTAATTTTAATTAAAATCGATCAGTTGATCGCTGATCAGTTTCCCACACGCCGGAATCCTGACTAGAATGTTGCTTCTACATTACACGGCAATGGTTTGGCACAGGGTAACAATCGGAGTAGTTCCCATCACCCTAAAAGGACTTGGGTTTTTTTAATACAAAAAAGGAACGGAGTGGCACTCTGAACCATAGGTTGGGTAATCAAAGTTGCAAGAGAACTATGAAAGAAAAACACCCTTGTTGCATTACTTTGTGTGCTTTCAGATGCATAATAAAAGGCTTCAGCTGAAGTATTTTATTATTTTAAACACACACAGACCAGTTACCAGTTACAAATTATTTAGATACAAAAGTTACAAATTAAATTAAGTTTTCTTCGATTCAAAGACACAAATAAATGCGTCTGTCGCACCCCTTGTCACGTGTGCGTTGTAAATAATTGACTTTACCATATCAGGATCGAGACAATAGACCGATTGCCCTACACAACGTCACGTGACCTGTAATTGGTATTAAACATCAACAAACACGGCCTACTGCATAATATCAACGGCGTTAAAAGACATGATTAGTGTTGCACACGATGTCATGTGTTGTGCACGGAAAGTGTGGTTTTACATTGCCCTCATTGTAATGATTTTTCTGCCAATATTTTTAATAAAAATCTCATGAAGAATGAGCTGCAAATCGCTTTATTTTCACCCTCAAATTATTTGATTAGAAGGGGTAGCTGTCAGCTAGAGTCGGACACCTTCACGATCTCCCTTGGCACAGCTCGACTTCACGCCGTGCGCAGCGCAAAATACACGGCGCGAGAGCTTGCTCTCAAACCCAAGTATACTAGTTTACGTATAGTCTATACTAACCATACTCTCAAAATAAACTTCTTTTGTAGTAGAATACTGGTAATATCAAACAGCGAATGTGATTTAAATCAATTTTACAACATGCAACTTTATAAAAAAAGGCTTCGTTTCTAGTTAAAATTGTTATTTATCGAAAATAAAGCCAATTAAGGTCCAACGGTATACGAGTCTTCCCATGCCTTTACTGTGTTGCTGTGTTTTTCTATACCCATCTCTGGGGCCCAACTTCAGCTGCTTATAGGTCGATTTTGTGCTTAACGGGCGCACCTAGCAAATGTTTCATTTCATAAACTTGCTTAAAGTCATTGGACACATTCGGTAAACAGTATTGTCCAAAGCCCACACTTCGTGTATCACAGCTTATATAGAAAATAAAAAACCTGTGAAAATTTAGGCTCAATCAGTCATCGGAGTCGGGGGGAAAAACGGGAAAACCCACCCTTGAATCCGCACGTTTCGCCGTGTCATGACATGTGTTTAAAATAAATCCGTAAATCTCGTTTCTACGGCCACAGATCTACAGTCAAGACCCAAAAGCTGCATACACCTGTAGGACATCACTTCAATCTTCCTAATCACTCAAATTCTGACATAATTTTACAGGGCACAGAGGCACTAGGCAACCACAGAGAGACTGTTCGTTTGAGTAGGGAGAAACTCTGGATTAGACGCCTCCAGACCATTCAACCCCTTGTAGTCCAGGCATTATTTGATCGGACAAATTGCAACAGAAAGTATGTCAACTGTTTCATACTCAGAATTTTGTCCTCTATAACATATCAAAACTCTTAAGCAATCCGACTAGGGGGGGGGGGGGGGGGAAGTGTCGTGGCGGCCATTTTTTTCAAAATGGCCGCCCAAAAACAGAACAAGCTAAACCTGGCCACAAAAGAAAAATGGCCGCCATAAAACAGATATTTTCAATAATCTTCGCTTCTAAACGACTTAAGGCTTTAATTTGAAGTGCTTGACATACATTTTCTGGGGCCAGGAATCCAATCGTACCTGTTTTAATAAGCTAAACCTGACCAAAAAGCATTATTCTGAGGATGTGTCAATTATTTTAATACACCAAACATATTGGCCAAAACCACCTAAATTAGGGTTCCTGTTAAAACAAACTGCATGCATTGTGAACGACGTATAAGTCACATTATTTTAGTCCTGCATGTAGTTACCATAGCCTCAGACTACCTAAGTCGATAGTTCAACAGAAACATTGGTCAATATTCCTCAAAAAATCTTTTCGTCATCACTTTCACATGCATCTTGGGTTGAGTTAGTACAAGCCGATCCTCTACAGTTGCCACATGCATTTTGAATACAAAAAAGGAACGGAGTGGCACTCTGAACCATAGGTTGGGTAATCAAAGTGGCTAGAGAACTATGAAAGAAAAAAACCCTTGTTGCATTACTTTGTGTGCTTTCAGATGCATAATAAAAGGCTTCACCTGAAGTATTTTATTATTTTAAACACACACAGACAATATTACCAGTTACAAAATATTTAGATACAAAAGTAACAAATTAAATTAAGTTTTCTTCGATTCAAAGACACAAATAAATGCGTCTGTCGCACCCCTTGTCACGTGTGCGTTGTAAATAATTGACTTTACCATAAAAAAATCAGGATCGATACAATAGACCGATTGCCCTACACAACGTCACGTGGCCTGTAATTTGTATTAAACATCAACAAACACGGCCTACTGCATAATAACAACGGCGTTAAAAAGACATGATTAGTGTTGCAATTTTTTTTCTTCTTCAAAATCACTGAATAATATTCAGGAGTTTGTAACATGAGACCAATGCCAGTATTGGTTAAACACAGTTCGACCAACTAGGAAATTCCACGAGAATGTTCACACGATGTCATGTGTTGTGCACGGAATGTGTGGTTTTACATTGCCCTCATTGTAATGACTTTGCTGCCAATATTTTCGATAAAAATCTCCTGAAGAATTAGCTGCAAATCGCCTTATTTTCACCTTCAAATTATTTGATTAGAAGGGGTACCTGTCAGCTATAGTCGGACACCTTCACGATCTCCCTTGGCACAGCTCGACTTCACGCCGTGCGCAGCGCAAAATACACGGCGCGTGAGCTCGCTCAAACCCAAGTATACTAGTTTACGTATAGTCTATTCTTACTAACCATACTCTCAAAAGAAACCTCTTTTGTAGTAGAATACTGGTAATATCAAACAGCGAATGTGATTTAAATCAATTTTACAACATGCAACTTTATAAAAAAGGGCTTCGTTTCTAGTTAAAAATTTTATTTATCGAAAATACAGCCGATTATGGTCCAACGGTAAACGAGTCTTCCCATGTCTTTACTGTTAAGCAGTGTTTTTCTATACCCATCTCTGGGGCCCAACTTCAGCTGCTTAACGGGCGCACCTAGCAAATTTTTCATTTCATACACTCGCTTAAAGCCATTGGACACATTCGGTAAACAGTATTGTCCAAAGCCCTAACTTCGTGTATCACAGCTTATAGAAAATAAAAAACCTGTGAAAATTTAGGCTCAATCAGTCATCGGAGTCGGGGGAAAAAAACGGCAAAACCCACCCTTGATTCCGCACGTTTCGCCGTGTCATGACATGTGTTTAAAATAAATCCGTAAATCTCGTTTCTACGGCCACAGATCTACAGTCAAGACCCAAAAGCTGCATACACCTGTAGGACATCACTTCAATCTTCCTTATCACTCAAATTCTGACATAATTTTACAGGGCACAGAGGCACTAGGCAACCACAGAGAGACTGTTCGTTTGAGTAGGGAGAAACTCTGGATTAGACGCCTCCAGACCATTCAACCCCTTGTAGTCCAGGCATTATTTGATCGGACAAATTGCAACAGAAAGTCTGTCAACTGTTTCATACTCAGAATTTTGTCCTCTATAGCATATCAAAACTCTTAAGCAATCCGAGTTGGGGGAAGTGTCATGGCGGCCATTTTTAAAAATGGCCGCCCAAAAACGGATTTTTTTTCCCAATATCTCCGCTTCTAAATGACTTGGGGCTTTAATTTTAAGTGCTAAACATACATTTTCACTGACTAGGAATCAAATGAAACGTATTTCGTAAAGCTAAACCTGGCCACAAAAGAAAAATGGCCGCCATAAAACAGATATTTTCAATAATGTTTTAATAAGCTAAACCTGACCAAAAAGCATTATTCTGAGGATGTGTCAATTATTTTAATACACCAAACATATTGGCCAAAACTATCTAAATTAGGGTACCTGTTAAAACAAACTGCATGCATTGTGAACGACGTATAAGTCACATTTTTTTAGTACTGCATGTAGTTACCATAGCCTCAGACTACCTAAGTCGATAGTTCAACAGAAGCATTGGTCAATATTCCTCAAAAAATCTTTTCGTCATCACTTTCACATGCATCTTGGGTTGAGTTAGTACAGGCCGATCCTCTACAGTTGCCACATGCAGCCGAGCATTCTATTTCACGCTTCTTGCATGTGCACTTTAGTCTGTTTGGCAGCTGCAGCGGATCATCTTGAGGAGCTCTTTCAGAGCTGGTGGCAAATCCGTCTGCACGGGCACAATTCCTCCATCGCGCCAACCCCAGTCACCTGGCAGGAGCTCATCAGCTGCAATGCCCTTCCACTGTTGGACCTGGTAGTAGACACGAAGGCCGTGGTGTTTTGCTGCTGCCGATGTTGGCGGTAGATTTTGGGGTTGCACATGAGAAGTGTTGGAGGCGACCTTCTGGCAGAACCGCTTGTGTAGCACTACGTTGTATGTAAATGTATGTTTAGCACTTAAAATTAAAGCCCTAAGTCATTTAGAAGTGGGGATATTAGGAAATATCGTTTTTTTTGGCGGCCACCATTTTGAAAAATGGCCGCCATGACACTTTTTTTCCACTCGGATTGCTTAAAGGAACACGTTGCCTTGGATCGGTCGAGTTGGTCTTTGAAAATCGTTCTGTAACCGACTGTTGTAAAATGTATATGGTTAGAAAGATATTGTAAAAGTAGAATACAATGATCTACACAATTTCTTTTTACCCTGTCGACTAACACGGTCGGCCATTTATGGGAGTCATAAATGGCCGACCGTGATGGTTCGCGACGTAAAAAGAAAACCGTGCAGTTTCGAGTGATACTTGTGTGGATCATTATATTCTACTTTTAAAACATCTTTCTAACCATATGCATTTCATAACAAACGGTTTCAAACGCTTTTAATAGACCAACTAGTCCGATCCAAGGCAACGGGTTCCTTTAAGAGTTTTGATAATGTTATAGAGGACAACATTCTGGGTATGCATTAGTTTACAGACTTTCTGTTGCAATTTGTCCGAGGTTTACCCGTTTTTGCATGAAATGCCTGGACATAAACCTTTTGTTTTGCCGTATCCTTTTTCCCCACAGCCTTTTAGTCTGAGCCTCGTTCACTAATTAGTTACTTTTTCCCCACCTCCCCACCCTTGATATTGTCCTTTGTGTTTCCAGCCAGTCCCTACCCTTCAACCCCCCTTTTGTCCCCCTATTCATTGTTTAGCCCTTGCTTTTTTCTGTATGCTTCCTAACCCCATTCATGTATTTCCACTTCACTGCTTATGTTTCACTTAGTTACCTGTTCATGTTTGTTGTGTTGTCATTTAGCCTTCGAGAAAGACTCTGCTAGGGTCGAAACGTCAGGCCATTAACTATTTTTTGCGTTTTCTCAAAAAGTAAAGCATTTCGTAAAAATAATATTTCAAGAGAAGTCTTTCACCATTACCTTCTGTAAACGATGTAAGTTATTTGTATATCTGTGAACTTAAAAAAAAAATTCTGTTCCGAAAGTGTCCCATGGCTTTAAGTTTAAGCAAGGTTTTTTGCTTAAAGCGGTAAGCAAGCAAAAAGGGTACTTCTAATTAAAGTCTCTATATTTTGTTTAGGGCCCGTAGGTGCAGCGAATTTGCGAAGTAAACGAGTGTCTAAAATGTCTCAGAAATGTTATATAAAGTATTTTCTTCTTGTTCACTCTCAAGGGGCGCTTTGAACCATTACAACTATTACATGTCAGACAGAGAAGGTGATTATTTTTTTTTAATCGCCACTCTGCATTTATGTCGCCCGCCATTTTGTCAGCACCTTCTTCTTTTTTACTTAAGCAAACGATCTAAAATATTGCGTGCGCAGTTTGTTTACGTGCTTCAGCTAGCAACCGCTCGTGAAACAGGTTTTTGCTTAAGCAATTTTGCTTGCTACGTTATTGCAAAAATAAGTTGCTTACCGTTAAGCAGCTCTAAAACATTGGGCCCAGGTCACGCCATTGGTAGCGTAAGCCTATTTAATTCAACAACAGAGCAGCAAATAGCAAACTGCCGAAGCGTATCTGGTTTTATAAGCTAAAAGGAAACTATGCGGTTTCAGTTCTCAGGTCATTTTCTGTTGCTGAAAATCAAAATATCGAGGTAATAAAAAACACATTAAAGGTTTAAGACGACACAGAGCTCAAAGAAATCAGCTAGAACAATTTTGTTCAATAAGTTACATCTAAAAACAAGGAAAAAATAACTAGATAGTGTAAAAAACAAACACTGTCTTCTCTTCTTATACATTATATTTATATACACAACAAACCTGCTTATCAAATTGGGCCGTGCATGATTGTCGTTCGTTTATCAAAGGCAGAAATTTGGAAGGATAACTTTCCGTATCCCGCCACCACTTTTTCACTCATTTTTACAAAAAGGGATATCTCATTGAGGTAAGATACAATATTATTTCATATCGAATGAAAAAGTGGTGGCGTGGTACGGACACTTTTATATGGAACTTGAATTATCAAAGGCAGATAATGATTCAGGTTTCCATATTTAAAAACAAAACGACAATAATTGCACGGCCCAGTTTGATTACGCCATGTAAGCAGATTTGTTGTGTTTACAGTGCGACCTTTAAAACAATTTATATTATGTCCTAGACACTGCTAGTGCTGACCTTATTTTATTGTGTAGTCGTACAATATTGATGCTTGTGACCTACTCGATCAATGAGCTCCACTGCCCGCTCGCCTGGTCCTTCCTCTATACTGTACCAAGTTATGAACTAATGTAAACAATCCATCCGATGGTGGTTCTGATGAGGTCATGTAGTACAACGTAACGTCAATGAATGCGCAGTATCTGGCGGACTAGGAAACTGCAAGGTAAGTATGAACCTACCTTGCTCTAATTATATCTAATAATGGTCAGATATTGGTAGAGACTGTATGAGATTGTACTCTGGTGGATATAGCATGGTGCAGTCGCATTCGGTTTAAGGGTGGCAATGTTTATCAGTATTTCACGTCATCAATTTTATTCAACATCCAACAGCGCAGGCGCCAAGTACAAGGGCCTGTCACACCATGGCGTAGGCTACTGTGCATATATGATGACAATTTTTTTTGTTAAATCTCTCTGATAGGAAACTTTTTCACTATTTTATTTGAAGTGTTATACTTATCTCCTTGATTGTCTGGTACAAAATCTGCATGAATGCATTGTTCAAACCAGACACGTTATTCTTCCTATACTTGAGTCTGGTTTCTTGTTTGTTTGATTAGATCGTCTGAACTGTTTATTAAAGCCAAAACCATGTGTAATTATAGATGGTCAGCACTTGAACATTGTACTTGGACTTTGCCCGGTACAAATGTGTTCAGCTCTGACTGTAGTGAAGCTAACCTTACAGAAAAAGATATCCATATCCACTCACTGGACACCGTACAGTTTTGCAAAGATAAGCGAAAGCCATTTTCCAGAAGAACATACATAGTCAGTCTTGCAGTTGGGAACTTAAAAATACCACGCCTGGAATTTCATCTTTGTGAGGACAAGGCTGTTCCAAATTTTTTTGTGCAAAGGGCACATCTATATTGGAAAATCTATGGTAACATGTTGAAGGGGCACCAACCAAGGCCACAGAGGTCACGTCCACCGTGTGTTTATTTACTTATTTATTTATTTATTTTAAATCTTTAGACATACACAATAGTTACAAGTTGTACAGGGGCTGTCAAGGTTAACACAAAAGTATAAAAACTGTTATCAAAAGATGTGTAAAACCAGACCCCTGCCAACGATAAAAATATAATTATACAATATAAAAAGCTGATTGTACTGAAACAATTAAAAATCACACAAAAGAAAACATTAAAACACAAGCAAAACCAGACTATTGAAAACAAAAACTGCACCCACAACAAAACACCGCACAGTGATAAGAGGAAGGGACAACAATTTAAAATAAAAACCATAGAATGGACTAAAAACCCTCAAAAACCAAAATAATATTGGCACAGAGAGCAACTTCACAGTGGATGAAGTTGCTTTGTGTTAGGAAAAAGTATACAAAGACCACTTAGACAAATATTTGCGATGGTATCCTGAAATACATTTTAAAAGAACTGTTCACAAGTAGATTCTTTATTTGATTCCAGTATCAGTTTAACCGAAATTTTCATTGCTCGTTTAAAACTTTTTTTTTTTTTCAAGATTGAAGTTTTGTTTTCACGATGGGAGCAAGGTGGATACATGGATGAACAGATCTGATCAAGATGTCCTCTCCAAGAAGATCGAGTAATTATGACAATCACCCAATGGGATGGGTGATAATAGGAGCTGCATTTATCACAAATGTTATTTTAATGGGTAACGTGAAAGCATTGGGAGTTCTACTCATTGATAGAGACTGACTTCAGTAGTCATCTGTGGCTGATTGGATGGATTGCAACGTTGCACAGTATGCTCAAAAACGTTTTAGGTGAGTTAATTAAAATGCTCCATGCTGTTCCTAAAGGTCCCCTATGGCAATAAGTGTAAGTTGTTGTTGGTGTTATCATTGGATAATTTTGTCCTGTATTTCTTTCCTGGTTCTATTTGGGTTTAACTTATGTCATTTTGTTTTCCCCCTGTTGTTGTGTGTGTATTTTTTGCCTGTTCTTGCTCTTTACTTTATCCGAATAAATTCAATCAATCAACCATTTGATATCGTTGAGATTTTGTTATCGTTCGGGACCTCAAACTCTAATTAAGAGGTCTCGAAATCAAATTCAAATATTTTAGAGGAAAATGTATTCCTTTCTCGAGAACTACGTTACTTTAGAGGGAGACGTTTCTCACAACATTTTACTCTGTCAACAGCTCTGCATTGCTTGTTACCAAGTAAGTTTTTACGGTAACAAATATTTTGAGTAATTGCCAATAGTGTCCAGTGCCTTTAATATTTTCCGTATTACGTCAGTGAATGTTTCCCAAAATGCCTGCGGCAGGAGTTTACCCAAATGAATACAACATTTCTGGAAACAAATCATTATTATTATTGATTTGCTAATCCATGGAGAGTTACACATGAATAAGTGCCGATGACATTCAAAGATGGCTCTAAAAACAATGTATGTAATTCGTCAAATGTATGCTGGTTTTAACGACTGCAATTTTTATATAATGGATGTTAAATTTGCACCGGGGATAATAAATATCAACTTTTGATTTTACCCATACACCGATGTGCTTTCCCGAGACTGAGTCCTGTGAAAAAAAATAATATCACAGGCATATTACTCGGGTGGAATTTGAACCCACGACCCTTGCAATTCTAGAGCAGTGTTACCAAATAAAGCAGTATTTGTTTGCCAAGGTGGACTAGTATAATATGCATTGTGATTGTCTATTGATACATAACACGTTCAGCTGTTTTGATTCAGTTGTAGGCCTAGATACTTTCAACGATTGCAGAATGTGGATGACAATGGTACTAAAGCATACCAATACAGGAAACAAAGGGTTGATTACATACCACGGTTCCGAGAAGAAAAAACAAAATGGACGACTGGAAGCTGACCAAAGCTTGATGATTTTCAGACCGGACTACTGATGGATTTGTAGATTCGTATACTCGCTGTAGATTTTCGGGACCCGTAGGGTTGGGAAAAACGCCGTGTTGTGATCAGATGTTGGAGATTTGGAGGTTTTCCTCAAAATCGGACTCTCCACAATTTGTGACACTCAATTAAATAAGGGTCGTTACCTTTATGAGGATGGATTCGGCTTCTGCTATTGTTTTACTATCTGTAAGAATGACGACAACCGAAGTACATGTTATAGAGCTGTCTTCTAAATTAAACACTTTACAGTAAATCATAGTCCTATCAAAGTTACTTAAAATAAATGACTAATGAATAATCAGAACACTTCATTGAAAACGACTTAAATCAGTAAATACATTTGCAATCCCCGCCATGTCTTTGTGGGCCGCGCCATCTTGGAATACTATTTACGTCGGCAATCGGTAACCAAAACTAAGAGCATAACTGGCAAATTCTAAAGACAATAATTTCCTAAACTCGTGTCTAACGAACAACAAGCTAAAACATAAACTCAAACAACTTTAGAAATGTAAATGTATGATACAAAAAGGGGAAATTTACCTGTAAGAATGAAGACAATCGAAGTACATGTTTACAGCTGTCTTCACACGAAATATGGGAGCACCCGAAAACCTGACGTTGAGGGCGCAGGAAGAAACTAAATTTGATTAAACCGAAAAAAAATGAGGGGGTGGGTATATTTTTTATAACTGTCACGTTTGGAATACCCGTGCATTGCATTTGAGCTTGATTGATGTATAGACTGGATCATCATACCTTGCAGTAGAGAACACTTAAATAATCAAAGCACCAGTCTACAAGCCATGCGCAGCAGTATCCCGTTAATTTTACACTTGAAACAGTTGGTTAAGTGTATACGCTGACCTTTTGCGTTTTTGTTTTCATTTAATTTTTATTTTATTTTTTTAAATCATCAACAAATAATTGGCTACGATTCTCTGATTACGTAAACGGTGAACCATTGTTCTCCTCATCCCCCTTGGATTGGGGCCAAATACAGGACACATGATTTGGTCTTACACCGTGCAGTACTTGAGCTTCAAGACAACGGAAATTAAATAACCCCCATGACATTGCGGTCACGGTGGAGCAACATTACTTTTAAATTGCCCAGATGTTCAAGTTTGCCAAACACGTTCAAATCAAGACTCTTGAAACACATAAAGATTTGGTGTCAAGTGCTGGCCGATAAAAAGAAGAAGAGTACTCTCGGACTGACGTTCCAAAAGAAGCAGTCCCTAAAAGAGAACTTAGTAAAATAAAACTACAACTCGTGAACAAGGATGATGTTTAAGCTTAACTTTTTGTTTTCACTTTTGTAAATCAAAACACCGTGGTTGAAACCAAATGACATAGCCATGGCAGTTTGAATACGCGCAACAAGACTTGCAGTCTATAGTATGGACATATTGACTGCTATAAGGGGCATAGTTAAAACTATAGGCCCAAGGTGATGTCAAAACTATGACTATGCCCGAAGCGAAGCTGAGGGCATAGTCATGGTTTTGACAGTCAATATTTGTTTTATATACCAAATACAGATTCTTCTCATCAACAACACTCTGAATATACGGTGGAAGGTCGTCTGTGAAGAAAGGTCGCGCCGTGACACGGAACGCTAGTCGTACACATACATCTGTACATTCTACATATCATATTTGCGTTATTTTCAGAGCGGGCATAGTCACTATGACGTCATCTTGATAGAAAAGGGGGGGGGGCATAGCTATTTCCATGACTCCATTTTAACCAATCAGATTAGAGGATTCGGTACATGAGGTGTATAACTTTTAATATCGAGTACCATAACGTACTGCGACAAACAATATCACTTCAAGCGCATTCTTAAAGTCACCTGGAAGTGGTATTTTGTCAAAGTAAAGCTTTTATCACTAAAATATGTGTTTTAGTGAGTGGAATATTATTAAACAAATAACTAAGGTTCTAAAAAATTAGTTTCCATTTTACTTACAAATTTAAAAGTAGGCCTGACCAGAGAGGGCGCTGTTCATGACGTCAATCGAGGCACGATATTTGAATAGAAAATGTGTAGTCTGGCCCCGTAAACTACGTCTGGATAACTGATGGGTATGATGCCTACGTACAGAACTACGGTTACGGAGCAGACTGCACGCTCTGTATGGCTGCTGTGCGGACGGTCCACTCGGATTACCCGGCACGGTGAATCGCATGCAGTGCCAACACAGTGACGCTTTGGTGCAAAATAAAAACATGACCTCATAGTTGAAACAATACCCGAATTTTTTTCACGTGAGGCAAATACTCCTTTAAGTTCGTCACGTCTTTCAGGTACTTTCTTCGACTTCCCACTAGCTGGAAAATTGTTGGGATGGCGTCATGTTTTAAAAACGAACTTTTTTCTTCATGTCAAAATGTTTGGTGTATTCCGGTTTCTGGAAGCACGACGGCTCGACGTGTTTGCTGCACAGCGCTGGAAAAGACGTCGGACCGGACCACTTTGCAAACTGACCCCATCTTTAGTTGTTTTGCTGCATCCAGCATCAATACACCTTGTCGACATTGCCGGAATAATGCAAGAAAAAACCTTTTTTTCGAAACGTACAAACTCACGACTAGGACTTGCATATACTTGCACGTACGTGTGTTCGATGTTCGATCAAGGCAAAGTCTGCCTCGATTGACGTCACAAAAGGGGTAGAAGAAGTCACCCCCTTTAACAACTTTATCTATTTTTTGAACATATAAATTGTTACAAACAATTAATCAAAAAATTATTTTATTGTTCATAAACTTATACTCTAATGTTTGACGGAAAATAAATTTCTTCCAGGTGACTTTAAAGGAACACAATGCCTTGGATCGGCCGAGTTGGTCTTTGAAAAGCGATAAAATGCATATGGGTAGAAAGATGTTTTAAAAGTAGAATACAATGGTTCACACAAACACGCTCGAAATTGCACGGTTTCCCAGTTACCTCGTCGACTAACACGGTCGGCCATTTTTCTTGACTCCCATATAATGGCAGACCGTGTTAGTTCGCAAAGTAAAAGGAAAACCACGCAATTTCGGGGCCAATTTGTGTGGATCATTGTATTCTACAGACAGATCATTGTATCCTATAGACCAACTCGGCCAATCCAAGGTAACGTGTTCCTTTAAACAGCATATTTATATCAATCTATAAAAAGAGGACGTTGAAAACTTTCTATGGTATTTATGAATTCCCAACGAAAACTGATTAAGTTTACTTCGAGCTTGACTCAATGGTATATGTATTAAAATAAACAAACGGTAGGTAGGGAGAATACAATAAAAACTGATGATATTTTTCAAAATTTCCATAGATTTACAGTAAACTTAAAGGGTTTAAAGATAATGATAGTGGAAAGCTTCCCTTCAAATCTTACTTACTGAGGTGCTGTAGTTTTTGAGAAATGAGTAAAACAATGCCATGAAAATCCGTTTGTAAATGATTAAAATAATTTTCGTCTCATGAGACGAAAATTATTTTCATGACATTGTTTTACTCATTTCCCAAAAACTACAGCACCTCAGCACGTAGTATTTTCAGTGAAGCTTTCTACTATCATTATCTGTGTAACTGTGTAAGTTTAGTGTAAATCTGTGGACATTGTGTTTTATGTCCTATAAAAGTTACATAGCCCCTTTAAAACAATACACTTTATAATGTTTGTAAGGGTTACTAAAGTATTGAAGCCCTATCGAATTTTTGTGTATCATTCTTAAAAGAAGGCAAACAAAATATAACATCAAACAACTTTTTAACTATATTTCCAGATAGGATTATAGGATACAAACAATTGTATTATAAAATAGAAATTCCATTTATACTTTGCTCTGTCAGTGGACCGCCACACATCAGTCCAGCAGAAATATTCATCCAATTTATTATACACATTGAAAGAGGCTGATGAAGGTTGTTGTTATGTTAGCAAGGCTCGATTTATTTTTATGCAAAACATTTTAATTGTTACATCCCATAAGGGTCTCATGATTATTATTAATGACACTGAACACCTTTGGTAGTTATCAAAGACCAGTCTTCTTACTTGGTGTATCGACACGTTTATGCATATTATGCATAAAATAACAAGCCTGTGAAAATTTGAACTTAATCGGTCGTCGAAGTTGCGAGAGAGTAATAAAAGACAAAACACCCTTGTCACAAGAGGTTGTGTGCCTTCACTTCAGATGCTTGAGTTCGGTACCACAAAATCTAATTCTGAGGTCTCGAAATCAAATTCAAATATTTTAAGTGGAAACTTACTTTCTCAAAAACTACATTACTTCAGAGGAGCCGTTTCTCACAGTGTTGTATACTACCACAGCTCCCCATTGCTCGTGACGAAGTCAGTTTTTATGCTAACAATATTATTTTGAGAAATTACCAATAGTGTCCAGTGTCTATAACTCTAACAATTAATCAAATTTTGCATTTTATAGCTTTCAATCTACAACTGTATGCCAAGGCTGCAAATGTGTTAATGTTTAAACCAACATATACAACTATAATTCGTAACAAGAAGTAACTCACACATTATATTGCTAGAAGAGCTACCAATAACCATTACGAGTATTGTATTTTGCTATCTAGCAGTAATTTAAGATACAAACACTAATCATAAACACAACAATTTCATAGCAATTTAATATTTATTTGTTCGCTCTAGTTCCATTGGACCACGATACACAGTCCAGTATGTTATTGTTTATAGAATTTGAAAGAAAACTACAACAACACCTCACAGTATAGACTGTAATGATGTTGTTTTATCTTAATTAATCTGCCGCCGATTTCACGAAACGCTAGGATTAATTCTATTTTCGTTCTTGTATTCGTATACATAGTAATCTCAATGCACTCGTTTTTCTTTCTGTACAAAAAACATCAGATGTTAATTTAAGTTTCGTTGATACTTAATGAATTATACCGGGTTTAGCTCTATATACACATGCTTGATTAAATTGTATGCTTTTGAAGTTACCACATCTCACAAGGCTAAACAAAAATTATGATTATTATCAAGACTAAAAATTCTTCTAATTTTGTTTTCCAAAGCTTTCAAAAAACAATCTACAATAGGCTTATGTTTAAATCTATACATACAATTATAAAGATTAAAAATGTATACTTCACACACAGTTTTGCTAACAGACTAGTTACCAATACCCATGAATAAAATTGTTTGCATTACATTTATAAAAGGCAAAATTTTATGAAATGCATGTTGTCCGAGGAAAACTATCAAGTTGGAATGTTTAAGTTTATTATCATGCATTGTTTGATAAGAACAGTAAAATGTACATTTGAGCTGATTATAAACCAATAAGAAACTCCTCCTCTAAACCACCCTTAAAGGGTAAACAAAAATATCTCTTAATGTGTGTGTACCAAGTGGACATAAATTATTCGAATGTACATAATGTGCTGAAGTTGGTCATATAGAGCAAAGACACAGTCCAAAAGAGTACTGACTAACATCCAATATAACATAGCACTACTCTGAGGAATAAGACATAGATGTTTCTGATGTCTACTTGCAACAATCAGGCAACAATTACAAAATCTAATCCATCTTTATTATATTACAACATCATTGATTATTTGCTATGATGCTGTAAAGATCTATTTAGCTATCACAACAGGTGTAGGCCTTTACAGTTATAAATACATGTCTTTATAAACAATTTGACAGCTTGGTGCTGTTTTATAACCATTACATCTCAAACAGGAATGCATCATAATGTACCAAACGTTTTCTTTGTTCATTTTTTCATGAACTAAACAAGTTGCTTACTTATATGGTTTATAACAATGTAATAAGAATAGTGTAAAAGGTGCACCATGTCTTCTATCCCACTCTTCCACTACAGAGTAATAAATCTTAAAATGATTAAAACATTCAGAAACATTTCTTAAAACGAGAGGAGTACTATTGCTGATTGTGTGAGTTTAAGCACATAAAATATCTCGCTGGAATCAATAAGAGAGCTTTTGAGCTTAAATTTCAGTTATCAACAATTTTGATATCACACCTTGGCTGGTGGCTGGCAGCTGTCCTCACCTTTCGGCTAACAACAACAGCCACCAGCCACCAGCCACCAACCCGCTCACTAACCTGCTGTTAATACCAGCTTCTCACACTTGTATTCCCTTAAGTATAACGCCATGAAAGGGATAAAGGGTTATGTAATCTGTATGGCTACCACCATTTTTTTTCCTTTTTCCTTTTGGTATATATTTTATTTATGGTATATATACAACGAAATGACCAGAAGCAGAAGCTGAACTTAAGGGGTCAAAGTACATCTTAAAAACAGCAGCAATCACATATTAAAAGGCAATTAAGTGTTAAAAGTACAAAATTTACAAAACGCTACATAAAAACATTACATTTTAGCAGTTATGGAATTAAAAATTACAAAACTCACTGGGTCTTTTGGTAAGATAAGCATAGTGACCAGGTTTATCCAGTCCCTCTAGCATTTCTGAAATAAAACAATAACACTGAAAAGGAACAATAAGAGTAATGTTTTTACAGCCTTAAATTAGTAACTACACATCTTTTATTTGATCTTTTTTTTCTAAAAGAATTGGTAAGTGCATTTTTTGTTTGCATTACTCCACATGCATTAGCAGTGACACAGACACTGACCGAATACTCAAGAGCTGGAACCTTTGTTTACCTTCATTAACAATTGTCTGTTGTTTTGTTTGTTAAAGAACAATATGCTTGTTACCTTTCCCTTTAACAACTCAACCAGATCATTCCTTTCAACCCTCTGCAAGTTTAATGACAAAGTGTTGAAAGCCGCCTCTCCAAATGAGTCAAATCCCTCCATCCACCTGACTAGCATGCAGAATATCTGGCTGTTGACTCTCCCAGAACCCTTGCTTCTCACTGCAGTAAGTTCACGATTTATGATGCCTAAATAGGTTGCCAAATCTTCCCACTCTGGACCTAGCTTTTTAGCTAAATCTCTAAGACATATCTCAGCATCTCCTTCCGTCTGAAAGTAAATACATACAAGTAAAATTCCATAAACAATAACACATGTTAAACTTCTTTGTTTGATGACCCTCTCATCCCATTAATTGGTTGTTTTAAAACATGTTGACTGACTGTTCAATATATTATTTATACTGAGGTCCAAAGTGCCTTTATGTGAAGTTGATATTGAGTTCTCAATGGGTAATTAGTTTCTCAAAAGGAATGCAACCATAGGTAGTTTTCAACAAGAGAAAACTGCGCGCATACACACAATCATGTAATGGAATCTCAGTCCCCTAGTATTTGTCTCCATTGTGCTCAAATACAATGAATAAAACCGTGGAGGCATTAACAAAACAACATTAGAAATGACAAGCTGTCCTCGTTGTTTAGGTGAATCGAAGCTTTGCACATTAAGAATGCATGTTAAGAATGACCTTTCTTATCAGTCATCAAAGGTACATGAAAAACATGTTTCCAAAGGAATTAATTTGCAAAACACAAAACCCGGCATCAACTGATTTAACTCAGATTTGTTTTATTTTTAGTTATAATTCCTTTTACCCTCGGCAATTTCAAAAATAATTGATTTTTCTTTTAATCATGGTCGACTTCAATATGCTGTACAAGAAGGACAAAAAGTGTCTTTGCCTGCTATATTTTTGACAGATATCCACTTGTTTAATCTGCCTCAATCCACCCCTTGTGGTCAAACCAGCCCCACCCCTTATCAGTTTTATTTGTCTACCCTTATTTTTTCTGTGCACTTCTTGCCTCCCCTTCCCCCTCCCATTTATTGATTTATTCATCTCCACTTTAGCCTTTAAGAAATACTTTATTAGGGTCGACACATCACGGCATTAACCTTTTTTTGCTAAACTTGGAAAACAAACCAATGTCAAATAACCCGTAGTATTGTATATTTCTTATACAAAGAAGTTTTTTGCTGAACTTTTAAAAATGATTTCACCTTTAAAAATTCAATTAAACATAGTCTTACAATATGAGACATTTGAAATTTAGTCAATCCTCCAGACCATTGCCAACATCCAACTTTCTAAATCTGGACGTTTTAGCTGTAAATGTTTGTTTGATTAATGAGTAATTGAATCATACATTACCAGTGACTCATTGTCAAGAAACTGCAAGATTGATTCAGCATCTGTTCGTTCACCACCTGATTAAACAGAGATTGAATCATGAGTTTAAGAAAGACAATAAAGAAGTTCACTTTTTTATTAAATACCATTTATTTCCTAAACTTTAATTAATTGAGACTTGCTGACCACTTTGTGAAGGGGAGCTCCAGCACTAAAGTTTTAAGTTTTCAAGAGTTCCCTTTTTTTCTAGTGTTATTGCCCAATACTATGTTTAACAAACATGTTATGCCTTGGTTATGGGGGTTTTCTTTTGAAAACAAAAAAGGTTATCTCCAGACTCCCCACCCCAATGTTAATTTTGAATTTAGAATGTCTTTTTGTCCGGGAAAAACTGGTGTCCGTTACCTTGCATAATAAAATTAAGACACCTGAACCCTTTTTTCGGCAGTGTGATTTGGCATGAAAGAAGAATCAAAGGTACAACATTTTGAAAAATATACAATGTTTCCCCATGATTAAGATGATATAAATAACTTTTACATGACCAATGTTAATGTTAAAGTAGACATCTTTGAGCTCACTTATATTAACGATTTGTGTTAAAAGTGTAATTGTAGGAATGTCAGTGATATGCTTCTATTTGAGTAATTTTAAAAAACGGTCAACCCTTGTGGTAACTATTGTAGTGCTTTGGAACATACTTTGAAATAGAAAGGTTGACTAGAGCAAAGATCTCATAAAACAAGATAGGCACTGGCCCGGGTATTGCGTTGTGTGGCAGTATATAACGCCACCTTGGAATTAGGGTCCTGTCTCACGCTCTCACGCACTGCAACCATTTTCACACGCATTGGGGGCAGACCGGGAAAAAAATAAAAATAATGCACAATCTTCAGATTGCAAGCAGTTTTTCAGAATTAACTTGAGCTGGCATGCAAACAGAGTGCAAATTTGAAGATTGCGCACGCTTTTTGCTCTATCAGAGGATTCAGACGACAATTCAGCAATTCGGCCAAGCGTGAATGTGAATTGCGCACAACTTTGTCACGATTTCTTAGCAAATTCGTTGGATGTACTCTACGAGCAGAGAAGTGGGGTGAGCGGAGGATTTTGAACATCATTTTAGCCAGAAATTTATCTTTTTGGGGAAAATAATCTGACACAATCGTACCTCCACATTAACCAGCAACATCTCCTGTGTACCTCATGTGAGTTCTAAGTATACTAAAGAGGTTTTTGAAGAACATTTTTCTCCACAAATAGTTTTATGCAAAAAAAAGAAGAAGATATTTCTTATATAATTTTTTATTTTTTTGTCCCGGGCGGTGATTCGGTGATTCTGTAAAAACCTTTTTTTTTTTTTTTTGGGGGGGGGGTTGAAAAGTTGCACGCATAGCTGGCCTCTGAACTTGGCATCTCTGAAAATGTATGGGGCAAACTCGTATGAAAGACAAGGATGTGAAACTTAAATGGTGGTTGGAACAATATTGTTCTATCCATCTTAAAATTTTGTAGATTTGAGAAAGTATTTCTAATTCTATAGGGGCATTTTTGCAAACGATTAACATGCCTAGTAGGCATTTTTATGCATGAGAACGTACCTGGTTCTATTATCTCTGCTGCTCTTGTGCAATTGAGTTCATGGAAGACTAGTTTCAGATAATGAACAGCGTCCTGGTCAGCAATGTTGTGCTTTGAACACAGGCTAAAGTACGTTGATAGGACTTCCTTTTTATGTGTCTCGGGAGGTATGTATCCATTACCAGAGAGATAATCCAGAAGAGGCAAACCATGGTAACCAGCAGCTTGATTGTCAAGAAACTCACAAAGATCATTCACTTTCTGGTCTGATAAGCCACCAAACATCCTCACCTTCTGGCGTGGTCTTCTTCGGATTGTACTTGCAATGGTATTCTTAATTGCAGAAAAACAATAAATGAATATAAATGTTATACATGTTTCATTTTTTTTAGGTAGAGGGATAAACAGCAACACACTAGAGAAAAGGTTGTATCTTAAATTCTTGAAAACACAGAATTTATTTGGTACTTCATCATCTCCTCTGGTTTGCCCATACAGCCAAGAGATTTTAATCAATGGTTTTTGAAACATCTACAAGGTTAAATAATAATAGCAAAAATAATAATGTTGAACATTTCTAGTGCGCCATGTCTGTCAATGATGACACTCCTGGCGCAAGTAAACAAGAACTCTGCTAATACACAATGACATAAGACAACCAAAAGTTTGAAGGCTATTGTTTCCGAAATAGATATGTTTTGAGATGAGTTTTGAATTTGGAACAAGGATCTGCTTTTCTGAGGTTGTGAATTAACGAAATTCAGGAATCCAAAATAAATGTATAGCCTATCGGTTGACTTTGAAGGATTGAGGCAGTAGGGATCCTACACAAACTTCTGTCAGATGATTTTGAAGGATTGAGGCAGCAGCGTTCCTACATAAACTCGTATTGATTGATTTGATTTAAAATGCAGTGGACACTATTGGAAATTAATCAAAATAACTATTAGCATAAAACCTTACTTCGTAACAAGCAATGGAGAGCTGTTGATAGTATAAAACATTGTGAGAGACGGCTCCCTCTGAAGTAACGTAGTTTTTGAGTAAGAAGTAATTTTACACACACTTGACTCGAAATCAAGCACCTAAAGCACACAACTTTGTGTGCCAAGGTTTTTTTCTTTCATTATTATCTCGCAACATCGAGGACCAATTGAGCTCAAATTTTCACAGTGAGAAGACTGGTCTTTGACAATTCCCAATAGTGTCCAGTGTCTTTAAAGGATCCTACATAAACTCATACCAGCAGAGTAATATGCCTGTGATATTTGTTCAAAGGACAGAGGAAAGTATAGTATACAGTGCTAAAACACATCGGTGCATGGGTAAAAAAAAAAAATAATAATAATAATATTCTCGATCCCCGATGCAAATTTAACATCTATTATAAACTCACATCAGTTGATTTTGAAGGAATGATGCAGTAGTGATCATGCATACATTGCTGTTCTGTTTTGATAACACATTGTACTAAATTAAAACTTACGTTTAAACTTTAAACAAACTATTTTAAGATCAACCTTTATGAGAAAGTTTGGAAACTTGCTTTAATAAAACATTTAACATTATCAACAGGTGTTTCGGTTCTTGTATGTTTACAGAGCACCTTATTGCAGACACAGATAACATGAGTGCAATAAAAACTTTGTACGTTTTATATCTATTATACCAATATACTGAATGATAAATTTATTATACTCACAGTGACTTCAGTCATTGGTTTATGTAGAGTATTATCTCCACTCCCATCAGTATGGCATGTAGCAGGCTGTCAAGTAAAAAAAGAAATAATATTAATTTCCACACTCTGATTAAATTTGTATTCTTGAAATAAAAAATGTATTGTGCCACTAACCAAAAAAAAAAGAAGATATTCTACTAAGATTTTGAGGAGTGGTTTAAGAAATGTTTTCCTTAAATAAGATGTTTTCTTTTTTAGGCCTAATTGTTAGAAACTGTGCATCATTACATGTTACAGAAAAAAATACAATTTGTTATTTCGTAAAAACAAGTGGTCGCACCATAGAACGGTCATTATTTGTTGCTCAACGAAAATTTACAGAATGGTTCTTATTGTTTGCTTAAACAGGTTAAAGCAATTGTATATTTTTTTTTTTTTTTTAACTGTTTAATAGCTTCATTCCTATACAATTGTAGTTGTATAAAAAAATTCAATTAAAGGATTTTGGTACGTTTTCAAAATGTCCACAGATTTACATTAAGCCCAAGATAATGATAATAGAAAGCTAGTTTTTGAGAAATTAAAAAAACAAGTCACAAAATCATTTTCATCTCAGTGAGACGAAAACTATTTTAGCATGTAAAAAGTATTAACCAGTTATGGTATTATACCATAACATACCACTGGTTACTACGTTTTCACATGCTAGAACTGAGGTGAAAATTATATTTGTGACATTGTTTTACTCATTTTTCAAAAACTACAGCACCTCTCATCAGTAAGTAAAATTTTAAGGGAAGCTTTGTACTATCATTATCTTCGAACTGTTGAAGTTTAATGTCACTGTGGACATTGTGTTTTGTGTTGGAAAACAGTAGCCCTACATAGACCCTTTAAGCTGTGAAAAATTCATTTCAAAAAGTGGTAGGAACGCACTCCGGAGTGAATAATGTCCATGCAGGAAGAATAATCCACAATCTAAAAGCTTTACTATGGTAACGCTTCTTGTATTCAAACTTTCGGGAATAAATTGTGATTTCTTTTTCCCATAACCGTACTCTACACATTTGGCTCTGTGGGCCTGTTATTATTGGTAATGACAGAAAATAATGCATTTCAAGAAAACTTTGAAGCACCGCAGTTATGGAAAAATCACATATTCCCCAAACAGTTCTTACATATACTTGTTGAACATCTTCAGGCCCCCGAGCAACACAGTTCTGGTTCAAGTTATTTCTCATACATGTCACAAGTGTCTGTATGGAAGAGGATAACAATCAACTTTAGTAAGAGACTCTACATGACAGTGTACTACAGAACACAAACAAGAAATGATACATTGATCATGAACAAATCATTCAAAATACACCCACATTTAACATTCTCAAGTACACACTCAAAATAGATAACCATTAAGAATACACAATTTAACGCGTCAATAATCAGTTGCATAAATAGGAAGCCGCTTCATTGACTGGAGTTACTCATACAGCTCCTAGTTCAGAAATTCAATTTTTTAGATAACATTTCCAAAAAGGATAATAGAAACAAATAACATCTAAAAAAAACCTTTAAGCCTTAATAGACTGTGCAAGTCTAGCGCACACCGGAGCTAGAAAACACGACAGACGAAGAAAAAAAATTGTTGTCAAATCAAATCTTTGCTTTAAATTATTCTAAATACCGAATTTAAACAACAAAAACACTCATTACAGCTTGTTTCATTTAGTTTTAGCTTTTTAAATTATTTATGCAATTAATCGGTTATAGTTTATGTATAGACAAAAGGAAAATTCTGGGACAAGGATGTTTATTTGATCTTAATTCTTTTTGAAACCCCTGTTGCAAATCTACGCCCGACTGTGAAATTATCAAAAGCTGGGTTTTACGCGGACGCACAATATTCGCGAGGGCGTTAGATTAATGAGTGACGCAGTTTAAAGAGGAAGCTGACCATAGAGTTATATATAAGTTCTTATATATAACTCTATGAAGCTGACGCTTAAATGACCAATGAAAAGGCTGTTCACCTCGCGCGAACAAAACAAGCGTCTGCGTAAGTTTCGTGATCGGAGATGGGCTAAAATTCTTAATTTTTTTCAAGTAACCTGACCTGAGGTCAAGTTTTCATGTCGGTTTTTCTTCGTTATTTTGTTGAATTTATTTGTACTTTTATATATGTTGTTATGAAGTGTTACATTTTCAACAACATATGTACTTTTTATGGTCATCGGTTACGTTAAACTAAAATAATGGACAAAACAAAATCTCCCCAACGTAAAACCCCTTAAGGTTGGGACCACAATGGTCCCGGAAGTTCAAATCTGTTATAGTCTCTAACAATTGTTATAGACTGAATATACTCACCTGACTTGGTACAACATTCAGCCGAATCTTCTTCCCTTGCCTGTCACTTCCTTCTTGTTGCTGGAAGCAATTGACATGTAGAATATCATCTGCGCTGCTTGATTCTTCAATCCTTACAACAAATGTGACTGAATTCTGAGAATACGACCATACATCCTTTTCATTGATCTGTATAGAAACATTACATGAAAACTGTTTTACTCTCATATTAGCTCTAATACAATAACATGCCTTTTAAGTCCGTTTTATACACCAAAGAAAAGATCATTAATAGCATTCTGCACCGTTTTAACTGTCAAATACTCATTATGTACTGCATTTGTACTGATAAATGGGTACATAAGTAAGTGTTTGTCATACTAGATAATTGAATTGATGATCAGTTAGAAACATAAAAGAACTGTTTATTGGAGGCTCGAGTCCTTTGGAAGTTGCTCCAATCCCTTGGAAGTAGCTAGTGTTTCACAAAATGTTAACTTCATGGGTAAACAGAAGCAGCAGTAAAATAAAATTATCTTCAACACAATGTAGTAAATTGGTTATGTATTTGTATTGCATCCCTTACTCGATTTGTTTGCGGTTTCACGTTCCATCCAATTGTTTCTGCCATCTCCACCTGCATGTGCCCTTTACCTTTGAGAAATTTCAGATCTCTAAAGGCATCCAAGATTTCTGATCGTTTTCTGTCCTCAAATCCAACAACTCTCTGTCAGGCAAACAGTTCAGAATACCATTAGAAGAGATTAAACAAGTATGGTAACTGAAACAAATCATTCACATTTATCTGGAAAACACCCATCAAAGCAGAATGTACGTTATTTCAACTTTGCGAAGTGAGTTTAAGATCTAAATTCTGCAATTTTGTTTATCTAAAACCACAAATTAGTTTAGTTGTCTGTAAGATTCTAGATTTAAATAAGACAAACCTACAATTCCTTCAATGGGTCTGTAAAAACATAAATGTATGTGTTTATGTGACGGTCACGAAACTATCTTTCTTTTTTGCCGGCTTCCATTAATAATATCCTCAGACAAAGACTTGAGAACATTAAGTTTACTTCATCAACAGTTTTTTTTTGTGTTATATCTTTTATTACCCACTTTTGCAAAAAGTTATTAAGTACCTGCTCTGAAACCTTGTCATCCTTCCAAACGTAAACCCGCAAAGAATAACATTCTGGACCAAGGCTATCTCCAAAGGCACCAACTCTAACTCGTTTTCGACGTTTACCCGAGGATCTGCCAAACAATGCGAACCAAGAGAAATGGTTGACCAGAAAAATGGCCTTGTCTCCTTTAGAAGACACCAACTGACCATCAGTGCTGCTATCAAGGGCTTGCCAGGATTCTGAAGAAGCTGAAGACATCTTAGCAGTAAACTCCCAATCAGATGACTCTGCATGATGAGGAAAAGACAACACCACACTGTCTTCAAATGTGAGACCTGGAGGACCACATTGAACCTTTGGTGACAATTGTTCCTCTTCACTATTGACTGTATCAGCAACTACTTCATCAGGGTTGACATAGATATACACCAGCTGGGGCGGGCCTTCAGGTATTGCACCATGCGGAATGTAAAGGTGCACATCATATTTCTCCAGAGCCAAAATGCCACCTCTATTATTGAAGAAGCCAACTTCCATGTAAGGTAACTGCAGCAAGATGTCAGTCTTCTCGTTAGCACTGATGTCCAAAGTCTGCTTTTTAAACTCATTCAATACCTCTTCAAGATGAGAAGGCGTTTCTGGAAAATAACAAAGTTATCACATTCACAACATGTTTTTTTAAATCATGAAAATAGGCATATAAGTTTCAATGGGATTTCAAATTGCACATAGTTGGAAAATAATCAAGTGTGGTTTGCAGAGACACCTTGTAAATAAACTTTCTCTATATTAAAAAAAAGCTGTACAAGTCAGAGAGATTCTTTTTATTTGCATGGTGTCTCTACAAACCTTACTTGATCATGAAGGATTAGGTTGCACGAATTTAGCACATATGTTTTTTTAAAAGCCAATTTTCAAAAAGCAACTTGGTTAAGAAATACCCCAGTTGAAGAAACTAGAGATTTGTTTTCCTTTAAAAAAATTAATACACATAAAAAGTGCAAGTTTCTAGATGATTATCATGACAAAAAAGCAAGGTATACTCATCCTCTACTACTACAGTGCTTCTCCTCATGGTAATAGCCAGGCATTATTTAGTTCAAATTTTTATGGACCAGCCTTTGACAGTTTGCTCACCATTTCTTAGTGCCATCTGTGTATCTGCTTGAGTAGTCTGTGTGATTGAAGTAAAACCTGCAGCATCCAGATTGCTGTCTTCATCAATGGGCTTGTCAGTGACATCCTGATCACAAAAAAAACATATTTTTGGTTGTACATTCACTCTCATGTTGTCCAGTAAAAATTAGTCCACTTTGTGGTAAAAGCAAGACACTCTGCACTTTTACTTTATACCCAAACAAGACATTTTAGATAATGTGCTATCTCAAGTTCCATGTACGTTCTTGAAACTGATTGGCAGACAATTTGAAAAGATTTCGGATAGGACACAATTACTCAAGACTGATGGATGCTTCCAGACCTCTGTATTTGTTTACAACTCATCAGAGGAACATTTTGGGAGAGTTTACCTTTAACCGAGTGCAGCGAAGAGCTGAATGTAATTCTGGCAGGGATATTTTCAAACTAATGGCATTCTGAGATCTTCTCCATACTTTAAGACCAGTCTTAGTTACAATGGCAACTGACGGAGGTTTTGCCCCCAGAGTAGCCAGGTTAGGTGCTGGCCTGCATTTTCTCCCTTCGGACACTTCAGACATTGCTTTTGAGATATTGTTAGTTGGTACAAGATAAATAGTGTACCTTTGTTTATTGAACATATTCATTGACCATTTGTTAAAACCTAATCAATAATTAATTGCACCTTGTTTGCATTGCATCTCAGACTATATAGGATTTTTTGTGATTTTTATTCAGCGATAATTTAGAGATTTTTGTATCCACAAATTCAAAATACTAAGAATAGTCAATACTTACAGACACTATGGTAGCCTCAGGAGACCCTCCAGATTCAACTGAAGCTTGTTCTAAAGCAAATTACAAGTTTAAATATCATCAGTGAGTGATGTTTATAGATAGGATTTGAAGCATTGCATGGTGAGATATCAATATATATTTGGTTTGTGGTAACACCATGTGTGTATCTACTTGCCAGGTAGAGTTAGATCTATCCTAGTGTTCGGGAAACTTCTCAGTTCGGAGAAGAACTGTCCTGTTTTTAACTACTATCTGGGAAGAAGGTATAAAAAGTTGGCTGGGACTACTACTTCAGGATCGTAATTAACTGCACTACTGTGGAGTCAGCTTGCTCTAATCATTGACAAGAGCAAGGTAGTCGAAACGTTGAGACCAATTCAAGAACTGACTCCACATTGCTTGATGCACATAGGCCCTAAATGTAAAACATTTAAGTTATTTTTTGCGCTTAGTATAAGTTTATTAATTATTGAATTGAATTGTTACATGTAAACTGCTCACAAAGAATTAGGAAACTTTTTTTAACCAAGTATATCTTTATTATTTATAGCTCCCTTTGCATATATGTTATATTATCAATGCAAAGCTGAAGTGTTCCTCTTTTAAATGATACCACATTTGCAATGATGACATGTTGCTGAATTTGGCTACATGAATGACAATGAGGCAAAGTCACAATTTAAATGTGCCAAAATTACCATTATCTGTGCTTTTTTACATTTATTTTTTATTTTTATGCAAGTCGCCAGACAGACGAGGCCTGAAGGCCACTTCAAGGTGTGGGCTACAACTATTTTTTGTCCAGAGGCCGTTGCCACCTACCCATAGGGCTGAAACAGGGTTACCCCTTTTACAGTCCATACGGATGTAGGCTTGGGTATCATCAGTCCGAAGCCTGGCCTCCCCAATTTTATGTAGCAAGTGTCACGACCGGGATTCGAACCCACACTCTGCTGATCAAACAGCAGAGCTTGAGTCCGGTTCTCTTTGATCAATAATCAAACCGGTCAAGCTTCCGAACCATGAATGGTTTACAAAAAGATTTGCACCAGTGAGCACATTAGCCCTAATTTCTTGAAACACAACTTGTTTGGGTATTTACTGAAGTTCTTGTCTGCTAAAGTGCATTGAAATCAGTAAGTTGTCTTGCTTGTTTGAATTACAGTGTCAACTCGTTTGTTCACACATTAACACTTAACTGCTAATTTTGGCACAATTTGATTTGCGACTTTGCCTCATTCTCATTAAGGTGGCAAAGTCCAGCAACATGTCATCATTGTGGTATTATCTTAAAGAGGAACACTTCAGCTTTGCATTGATAATATCACATATACAAAGCGAGCTATAAATAATAAAGTTACACTTGATTGAAAAAAGTTTCCTTAATATGTGTGGGCAGTTTATATGATCTGATCCAATTCCCTGTAAGAAATAAGTTTGTTCTTACCTTGTCTTTTAGTCCTTGTCACTTCAGCTCTATGCAAAAATCTTATGTGACTGAGCATGATCTCCTTTTCATTGTTAACAAATTTTTCATTTTCGTCATAATTTGCCATGTCAATAAAATCTGTGGCGCTCTCCATGACGTATTTCCAGTAGTCAATACCATGGGACAACCTACCATGAATACGATGCACAGTATATACCGAACATATCGCCACAAAGATGGAATGACCAATGTGCTGGTCTTGCCATCCTCTATGACATTGCAACCAGTGGAGACAATCTTTCATCAAATCAGTTTGTTCTGTGATCAGTTCCAGTTCGTTTTGCTGTTTACCAACCTCTCCTGCAGGCAGATCCTCTTGCTTAGAGGACTCCTTCTCCAGCTTGCTGCCTTTTTTCTGCTTTTGGAGATCTGTGAGGTTCTGAACCAACTGCTGCTGTGTGTTAATGAGCACATTGAGATTCTTCATGTACTGCTCTTGATAGGCAGGCTCCTTATCCAGTAGGGTTTGTTGAGCCAAGCCTTGCAAATCATCAACTAGCATTTGTTGGCAGTAGTATACACTTTCTATCATGTGCCATGTTATAGCATGCTCTCTGACATATGGACGTGTATAATTATGACTTATCAGGACATGACCAAGATGCTGCAGTGTCCACTCCAGTTTAGAAAGAGCCTCTTTCATTTTGTCTTGATATTGTTTCTCTGATACTTTGGTGTCTGTTTTCATTTGAGCTTCATCAACAGATTTCATCCTATGTAAATTCAGCTTTAATGACACCAAGTGAATCTTACTCAAAAGAACATCTAATTCTGACAAGTCTCTTGATGTCTGTTGATACAGTTGAACGTCAGTTGCTCTTTGGTTTACACCTGTAGCCATTTCTTGTTGGAAGTTTACAAGCCGTTCCTGCTCTTTGATCATTTTCTCCATCAATGAATGTAACTGACCAGGTAGCATCTCTGTTGTTACCATAGTTGAGAGCTCATTGATTTCCGTTGAGATGTGCTTCAAATGCGACTAATAATAAATCAGTTTAATTAAAAACAGTTTTGAAATGAGTGACAAGATTGAGGATAAAGTGTAATAAAGAGATGGTATGAAGGGACAAATGCAAACGGAATACAAGGTTGGGGAAACTACCCGAGTAATCAGGGCAGTCACCTGTAAGAAGTTTTGGTTTGTGAAGCTATTCATAGACATAGCTGAGGGATCAAACCTAAGTGTTCCTTATAAACTGGTAAAAGGTTGACCAGTAACAACTTATTTTATAAGTTTCATCCAAAGGGAGCTGCTTTCGAAGTGGTGGATTGTTTAGTGAAAGACAAGTAAACCATCGTGTCATCAAGCTATAAGGCCTATCCAACAATGTAGCTCAAAACTCAACTAAGCCATTTTAAATAGGAAGACGTCTTTCAAGTCATCGGGTAAAATAATACATCATCATTATTTTTCTAAGCTTTATGGCACACAATTTATAATCCGTAAGTGATTTCCATCATCATACAAGTGGCAGGATTGAAGTTACTTCGATGGTAAATACACCATTTAAGTACTACATTATTCTTTGCAAGTTTAATAATTGAGTGTTGATTAGACTGCCAGAAGTTAAGTATCATATTAATTTAACATATTTAAAAGTGTGAATTTGATCAGACGGTTTTATATCATTGATGACTGCCAAGAAACCGAAGGGTCTCAATCTTAACCCCCTAATAGGACTCCAGCATTGGGCGATATCCAACCAGAAAGAGCTGAACTATTGCAAACACATTGATTTCTTTGACAACTCATTGATTTGATCAGGATACTCCGATTCTTTTATTGTATAGGCCTAATTCTTAACTCCTATCAAAGCAATTAAACTCACAGAGGTGGGGTTGGGATAAACATTGAGCTTGGTTGATATGTGTGTAGGGCAGGAACTGAAACTTAAATTTGATAAGTAGAAACAAACCAGTGACAGTTGTAGATTTAACTGCGCAACGTTTCGTTTTGAAAGTGTCATCCTTAAATTTCGTAACTCACTCTGGATTGGATTCTATTATCACATTGGTACTTAATTGTGGATAAGGCTTAATCTGGAGTAATCTATGGATTAATCTGCTGTACCCATTAACAAACTATTTGTAAGCAAACCTTAATATTATTCCTTGTCATTCTTGCACTCAGTGGTTTTACGAAACCGATGAGTTCTGTGTACAAAAAATACAAACACAAATTAATAAAGTACACCTGTGTATAACTGATAGCAAGAATAATGAGGTATCCTTAGGATGTACGCTGACTGTGGCATATGGAGATAACTCCATGTATTTTCTTAACACCACCATTTATTTCACAAACAGCAACATTTATTTCACAAACAGCAACAGTCAGCAACACACCTAAGGATTGATTCACTTATTTATTAAATAAATGTGATTTAGGTTTATCAATACACTGTGGTATATGCATTGGGGTTTATTGGGTTATGATGTGCCTTAATTAAAGTGAAGAATTGCTTTTTGTATTAAAAATAATATCTTCAGTCTCCTAAACAAATCCTACCACCTGGTTTGTTGTGTGCCAATTAACCCAATTTTCACTTAATGGCAGATTGTGAGTTTATTATTTTATTATTGCTCAATTTGCTTCAAGATCAGTTATCTCTCTTAAAGGCAGTGGACACTTATGGATATTACTCAAAATATTTATTAGCATAGAACCTTACTTGGTAACGAGTAACAAATAAAACATTGTGAGAAACGGCTCCCTCTTAAGTAACATAGTTTTCGAAAAAGAAGTAATTTTCCCTGAATTTGATTTCGAGACCTCAGAAATAGATGAGGTCTCGAAATCAACTTGCATCTGAAAGCACACAACTTTATGTGACAAGGTTGTTTTTTCTTTCATTATTATCTCGCCACTTCGACGACCAATTGAGCTCAAATTTTCACAGGTTTGTTATTTTATGTATGTGTTGAGATACACCAAGTGAAAAGACTGGTCTTTGACAATTACCAATAGTGTACAGGGTATTTAATGTAGATCAAAATCATGTTGCAGGTCATTGCCACCCAATAGTTTAGGATCCTGTGTTTTTTCCCATTGCCTCCTTATCACTTGGCCGCTTAGCATCTCTCGAGGACATGACACATTAATACACAAGTTTTTGTCTATGCACTCCTTCAATCAACTGTCTATTTGTTCTATTGTTTATACTCCCACCATAATCAGAAACTGCAAAATGTTGGATGCAACATTCAAAAGCATTAATAAATCATTTCTCATCTGCCAACATAATGATCTGTTACGTGCAGAAAGTTTTTTAGGTGGTAGGGGGTCTATGGTGTTGTACCTAAACATACATGAGTCTTTAGTACTGCTGCTGGAAAGACCTACCTTGCTGCTGATATTTGATTAAAAAAAATGTATACTTAGTGCAATATCAAAATATTGGTTCTCTAATGCAATAATAACACAAAGTAATATCTCTGCCCAACTGCATGTTAATTTAATTGTTTTGCTTTTTACACACCAATCTGTTTCAGATGAACAATTTTCTAACGCACCATCAGTCAATCAACCAGCCAAGTATGACATTTGTAAGGCACTAGTCCCAGTGCCAATGCGTATAGCACTGCAACTTAAACTCTGGTGGAAGGGTGGGATTGAAATAGCTTCTGCAGGAGACTGTCTAGTGCTCCGAGGAAGGTTATTTACATCCTTGGTGCAGCGACAGAAAAGATACAATGATTATAAATGTATTTGTTTTTTTTAAATGTGAAGGGCTGAAGTTTTGGAGCAGGATTGCAAATTTCAGACGAGCTGTGTCTTTGTAAGCAATGAATAATGTCAATACAAAAACTACATCAATTTACTAACCATAGTCATCTTCTTCATCTTGATAAGTCGTCATCTTAGAAGAGTAGTCCAGCTAGATAAAACAAATCGACAGAAGATTACACTTAAATGGTTCCTAATTTTGTGGTGTTTTTTGTGTGTTATTATTTTTTGTTAAGATAACCATTGATCAATCATAAAACCTGCATTAAAATCAAATGTTTTAATACAATACGTGTGACAATTACAAATTAGCAACAAACTGTGATAGTATTATTTGCTTTTAAACCAAACCAAATAAAAATGACATCAGTTTACCTTAATGGAAATAACTGTTATGAAAATTAACTATTGTTGACTGTGGAGTAATATTTTCAAGCAAAAAGTAAAATAATTGTTTATGTTAATTAATTTATAACAGGAACTTTGGTGATGTGCATTCCAACAGCTTCCAAACTGCACTACATGCATTCTTACGGTGCATGATACACTCACTGTACATGCTATACAGTGAAAAACAGACTGCTCATATTATTTAAGTAGGCTATTTATATACATTTATCAGGTGATAATTCAGACCTTGTGTGTAGATTTTCCAGGCTTCACATTGTCCTTCTTATGATGTGAATCTGTCGTCGGTTTCCCTTTTTAACATACATGTACAAAGAAATAAGACTTTGAATAATGAACATCAAAACAAAGACACATGAATAACTAAAAAGAAAAAAAATACAGAATATTATGCTTTAGCCATGTTAAGCCTTATCTGATGAAGTTGTGCCCTGCTAGTAAAATTCAATCGATTTCAAGTATTACTGTGACAACATGTTTGTTATCAAAATGTGAACCAGCTTTAGTCTTTCAAAGAATGATAAAGGCCTAATAGTCCAGTCAATCTATCAGAAATACTGGCTTGACCTGGACAAAATTGCAACAGAATTGATTTCAACTGTTTTGGGTTCTATAGCCACCCAAGTTTAACATATCAAAAGTCCTCCAAAGTCATGTTTTTCCATTTTCAGCTAATGGCGGAAAGTAATTAACATAATACAAATTTGATGGCTTTCTGACACTTGGATTTTGGAGGACTTTTGATATGTTAAACTTGGGTGTCTATAGAACCCATAGCAGTTGAAATCAATTCTGTTGCAATTTTTTCCAGGTCCAGCTGCAGTATGACCGGACTATAAGTTGCAATCGATGTCTGTCCAGATTTATTTACTTTCACCAAGTTCCCAAGTAAAGCAAAATATGTTATCACTTTTGTTTCAAGTCCGGCTAAAAAAATGAGAAGAATGTAGGATCGTAATATTCTTTTAATAAGTAATTTTTAACCACTTGCATATGTACACTTTTTGTCTTGCCAGTTTTGGCATGTATTGCATTTCCACAGTATCTGGGTCTCTCCTTGTTTATAAGTTTCCAATCACAAATCATCACCACTAACCTTTGCGTTTGGTTTGTTGTACTTCCTTTGTTCCGGTTGTCCTCACTGGACTCTCAGGAATCTTAGGGATCTCGGCCATTTTGAACTGGTAAAACAAAATATAAAATAAAATGTTGGTTTAAACACAGTGGACACTATTGGTAATTGTCAAAGACCAGTCTTCTCACTTGATGTATCTCAACATATGCATAAAATAACAAACCTGTGAACATTCGAAGTTGCGAGATACTAATGAAAGAAAAAAAAGCCTTGTCACACGAAGTTGTGTGCGTTTAGATGGTTGATTTCGAGAACTCAAATTCTAAATCTGAGGTCTCGAAATCAAATTCGTGGAATATTACTTTTTTTTCTCGAATTCTATGTCACTTCAGAGGGAGCCGTTTCTCACAATGTGTTATACTATCAACCTCTCCCCATTTCTCGTCACCAAGTAAGGTTTATGCTAACAATAAGAGTTTTTAGTAATTACGTGTCCAACCCAATGACTTTAATATGAACAAGAACTGGGTCAAAATCAACTGATTTAAATGAAGTCGTATGCATAAAAAAAATTATAGGGAAGGAGGCAGAAATACATTTTGGGGCAGTTTAAGGTGATATAAGAACACTTCAAAAAGGAATAACTACTGCCGATAATGAAAAGACTGACATCAAAATACTAACATTTAGAACACAAACAGCCCAACGGGGTGGGCTAAGAAGGATTAACCAGCAAAAAACGAAGAAAAGATTTAGGGAATGCCTACCTTTGTATGGCTTAACTTCTTCAAACTTGGTCTAAGCTAACTTGTCCGCCAGGTTACCTTTAAACAGTTTATCGATGACCAACCATCAAAAATCCAACGATTAAAAGCAAACAGGAAGTGCAAAACACTCCAGTAAAATGGCGGCCTTCCAACTACGTAGAAAAAATCAAGAGTGATTGCAAAATAACGGGGAATCCCCTACAGCGCGTATTTTTACTTGTCGACGTCACTTGCCAGAGAAAGAAATACCATTCATCGTGCGCGGATCCATAGGGCGGGCAAGGGCGCGGGTAACAACACCCCTAAAAATTTAGAAAAATAAAATAGAGGGATAAAGCGGGGGAGAGGATAAAGCAAGTTGTAGCAATACAAACACATTACAATTGTCTCTGGTTATTTCAGAGAGGTCGGGGAGTACGCCTACCTATAATCTATACTATTAAAAGCGTAACCTGCGCCATCTTGGATTGAAAATTAGAAGGTCCAGTGGTATGGCATCCTTGTGTAATCCAACACGGTTGTTTGTGTGGAATTCAATACGTTTGTGTGGTTTCAGACGTCGGGTTGCAAGTCTGCAAAACCCGGATCCAAACTCGCACTTACAAGTCATGTGATTGGAGGAAGTTTGGGCGGCGACCGTGCGTCAACCACTGGTCATTGTTGTTACCACACTTCCTAGAAATCTTTCTGACAGGTGACTCATTGGACAGTGTTTCGCAGATGGTGCTCCGGATTGGTCATTCATTGCCCCTTGCCCGCCCACCCGCCATTCGATCCGCCCTTTTTGGTCAGGTTACTTTCGTGTTGTACTAAGCATGGTTCTCCGGATTGGTTCATTCATTGTCGCGCAGGGTCGAAAGGGTCGAAGAGGCTGGGTGCCAGGACAAACCCGAAACAATCTAACGAATTTGACCGAATTTGCATTGAATGGATGAAGTATCGTAGATTGATGTTTCGCAGGCGACCATGTGTCAACCACTGGTCGCGTTGTTATCAGACTTCCTAGAAATCCTTCTGCGGGTGACTCATTTGTTGAAAAGATTAAATGGATAATATTTATAAAAAAGCATTCACTTCCAAACGAGGTGAGAATTATCATGATGAACAAGGTTGGGATCAAACGGAAGCTTAGTAATTTGGAAACATGGGGTAGGGCCGGCTATAGGTTGGAAGGTGTCTAAGGGAACTTTACAATTAATAACATTTTGGGGTTGGAGGGGGGGGGGGCCTTACACATAGAGGTCGTTCACACGCCGTACTAAAGTTGGTCTAAGTCCACTTAGACCGGTTCGGGTTCAACTTTTGTGCGTGTGAACGCAAATAAAGTTAGACCGGATCGGGTTTAAACCCCAAAACTTAAACCGTCCAGCGAGGCGGTCTAAGTCTAAACCGGTTCGGGTTTATCTTTTAACACTGCGTGTGGACAGAATGACATCCGGTTTTAACTCACAACGGACGACCCATTGTGTGGTTCAATGCACACGCCCGGGACCCGGAGTGCTTGTATACGGTTTCTGTTGCCTCTGATGCTGAAAAGCACCGAGTATTTATATTACTTTCTTGCCGCTTACCGAGTTGGCGAAACCCTCTCGATCGGTGTATGCAGTTTAACACAGGCCCACGCCCGAGATTTATTAAATTCTGAAACAAAATTATATTTTCCAAGCTTTTTTTGTTGAGTGTCCTACAATAAACTGAAACTGTTTTCCATGCGTATACTACGAGCGCAGCGAAGAAGCATATTTTGTAATGCTTCTCACATGTACAGCGCTGCCATCCCATAGTGATCACTCTCTGATATCCCATAGTTACCATCACCGATCCCGTGGATGTGCCTTTCTATTGCCGTCACCGTTACTAGCGTGCTGTACTTTCAATCTAGGAGAATGAACTGCAGTGGGCGCGAGGCTGTGTGTAGGGGAAATTCCCTACGCAAGCAATATCACCACGTTGTTGGGAAGTTGGGAAAATACTGCAAAGTACATGTATTTACGTAACTTGCACGTGTGTAGTTGTGTTTATTAACGAATCGGAATAAAAATCGCGGCACCAGCTTTTGAGAGATCGCAACTTCCAATCGATTGAAGTACAAACTAAAAGTATTTATTAAATTGGAAACAGTGGTATAAAACAAAACACAAAAATGAAACGTGTTCTGTTTCATGGAATATGGACAATATTTTGGTGAGTTTTCTCGGCGGTTTGTATCAGTATTTTGTTTGTTTAAAAAAATAATTTCGAGTCGTGTTCATGTTTGTTTTAAGTGCCCATATCCTCCCAACGGTAAAACTGTTACCGCGTTCGATTGAGCCATTTGTATCCAATAATTATGCCCTGTCTGATCATCCAGGGCATGGGGATCTCGGCATACTCGGTGCGTGAATCTGATGAATAAAACCGGATGTTAGAGCAACGGGGTCGCGTCTACTTTGACCTCTTAAAACCGAAGATAAACCGGATCGGGTTTAACTCTGTGCTGTCTGAACGCAATGGGTTTTTATTTTTACGACCACCCCCCGCTGCTCGTAAAAGTTAGACCGGTTCGGGTCTAAGTTAGTACGCTGTCTGAACATACCCAAAGAGCCATTCTGGTCAGTGTGTGAGTGGTGTGTTGTCTGGTTTGAGACAGGCCACCTGTTGCTTGGTGAAGAAGGTCGCCGTGGGACCACTTTAGGTTGACAGTGGGTGGCGACCTTGGACCTTTTGCCAGTAAACTCAAATGGGTACATGAATACCGTTTTAGAATACGGTCTGTTCATGGAGGTATAATGTTGCAGTTTCAGAGTTTAACCATGGAGGTAGAATTGTGAAACCATTCCTTACTCTATGGTGAAACTTATACACGTACGTCAAAGGCATGTTTTGAAGCTGTAAAAAAAGAACTTTGCTTTGCATTTGGTCAAAGTTGTTAAGCAAAACGACATTAAGTTTCCTTTTGAATAAGTCCATTCATAAAATTGGTTAGAGCAGTGTGTCGGTCAGGTCTCAGAATGTACATTTTGCCAAATCCATTTTGAAGCCTAATTTAGCCATCGGCCCGTCGGGTTGGTTACTCATGGAGATAATATTAACAAAAGAGACCTCGTGCGGCTGAATGGGGTACATTTTTAGGAGTTTGTCTATTGACCCAAACTGGACGTAACAAACCTTAAACATGACTTGACATGCTTTCTGAAAGTGAAATAAGTTAGAGAAAATGGAGTCGGGACGAGTTTGTCGTTTTTATTTAGTTTGTACGATATAGGGTTCCAGAGATATGGGATGTATGGAGGTTTGTTCCTAGAGCAGCGTGAACATGAACGCGGTCAGAAATTGTGTCGTTTGTCGTTCAAATTTCGCGAGATGCAATAAGCCCAAAGTGACAATAAAAAAATAAAAAAACCAGACCTCCCAAGTCTCACGCATTAGGAGTGAGACTCACGCATTTGGGCTCTGTCTCACGCTCACACGCACATCAACCATTATTGGGGCGAGATCGGGGAAAAAAAATTAACGACATTTTTTGTACAAAATTTGTACAAACAGAGCGCAAATTTGCAGATTGCGCACGCTTTTGCTCATCCAGTAGGTTCAGCTCCAATTCGGCAGAGCGCAAAACGCTTATTGCGCACAAGTTTGTTCCGATTCTTTTAGCAAATTCGTTGAAATGCGCTCCACTAGCGAAGACACAACATGCAGAAGAAGTGAGCGATTGATTTTGGACATCATTTTTAGTCTATTTTTTTCAAGTTTGGAAGGATATAATCTGACACAATCGAACCTCCACATTAACCATCAACATCTCCTGTGTACCTCAAGTGAGTTTTAATTATTCTGAGGAGGTTTTTGATGCATTTTGAAACACTTTTTGTCCACATTCACATTGTTTTATTTATTGATAATAAAAAAAAGTTGGGCGGCGATTTAAAAAGGCCTTCTTAAACTGGCAATTTTTTTTTCCGGGGGGATGGGGGGGGGGGGGGGGGTTGAGCTTTGAAAAATCTCACACATAGCTGGCCTCTGGACTTGGCATCTCTGCCTGCAAAACACTTTTTTGACGTTCACGTTAAGTGCTCCCGTTATAAATGCAGCCTATTGACCAGAAAGTTTACAAGACCAATTCAGATGAGAATAAACTAAAAAGAGGCCTACGCTCTTACCGCCCCCGCCCCCCCCCGAAAAAAAAAAAGAGAAAAAAAAAAAAACAGTCGATAAATTAGATTTGTGGCACACAGCATGTTCCAAAAACTCGCTTTACTTATAGTGTTGTAGCAACGCTATTAGCCTTGCTCAAGGCAGTCGAATTATTCACTTCGAAAAAAGACCGCCGCTGTATAAAAACCCACCCGTATTCACTGTGCGTAAAACCCACCCGTATTCACTGTGCGTAACATCGCACGACACGATGCCCCCGTACACTATCAGCTCATTACCATAATGCCCGCGAAAGACGAGACATGTTTACCTCACACACCACCACCACGGACGCATGATAGGGTCCAAAGGTCGTGGTAAGGGAAGTGCGTGATTGGACGTGAAAATGAATAATTCATTTGCTTCCCATCCTGTGTCGTCTGCAATTGGTCAGACGAAAGATTATTAATGTTCATGAGCTGCATACAAGCATATCCTAGAGCCCCCCAATTTCGTCCACTATTGGAATTTTTTCAATACAACACATTAAAACGGGAAGATACAGATCCGACAAGGCTGTCGGCCTGACGGCCTCCGCATGCGGTTAGTGGTGTACGGGTGCGATGACTTGTGTGAACAGTATTCGTGCGATGTGACAGTGTGTATACGGGTGGGTCATTTGGTGTGATCGCACACACCATGCACAGGGTATACGGCGGGTGGGTTTACAGCTGCGTCTTTTCGGAGCGAATAATGCGACTGCCTTGAGCAAGGCTACAACGCTATGTATCGTGGACGTAAAAATGTCATTTTTGACGAAGTTTTTTAAAAAGGAAATCAAGCATTATGAATGTATATTGAGTGTGTGGAGAAAGTTTTGGTGGTGTAGTACAAAAGAAACTTTAGTTATTGGTGGCTAACGGTCAGTTTCACCTATCAACGCTGATTTGAAAAACGTGTAACGTTAGGGAGGCCCAACTTATTAGACCCCTATAAGGCTCACGGGGGAGCCTTATAGTTTCTAGATGCATAAGGTACGTCGTCTAACCCAAAACGAGGTGGGCGCAGCCACTGCAAGTAGTGGTGGACGTGCGAAATAGCTTCATTTTGGGTTAGAATTATGACGCCATGCATAAATATTGAGAGAGGCGTATAACACCCTCATCCACATTTCGAAATATTTGTGTAAAGGATTTTTATATCCTAGCGGGGTGCCGCGCGAAGCGCGGCATCCCGCTAGTGTTAATAATAAATCGCTGATATTTCCCACACGCCGGAATCCTGACGTATTTGTTGCTTCTACATTACACGGCAATGGTTTGGCATGGGGAACATTCGGAGCAGTTCTAAAAGGACTTGGTTATTTTGAATACAAAAAAGGACGGATTTGCACTCTGGAACCTAGGTGTGTATGTCAACGTTGCTTTTTTGTTATGTGGCCATTAAACATACACACAAAATTACCAGTTACAAAATAATTTTTATATAGATACAAAAGGGGTTACAAATTAAAATATGTTTTCTTCGATTCAATATAAAGACCCAAATAAATGCGTCTGTAGCACCCCTTGTCACGTGTGCATTGTCAATTGATTTCACCCTACCTTGATCTATAGACAAAAAAGAACAGCATAATAGCAAACTGTCGAAGCGTATCGAAAGGAAACTACGCGATTCCAGTTCTCATGTCAATGTACACTGAGCCCTTATCAAAACCAAAATTGATTGTTGGTTCCAATAAATCATAACAATGTCAACGCCGCAACAGCAACAGTAGTTGTAGTTTCAATTAAGAAAATGAGGTAACACAACTTAAAATCATACATAGCTATAAAGACAGCAACGAGCTCAAAGAAATCAACTAGAACAGTTCAATTAGTTTGCATCTAAACAGAGAATGATTTGTGAAGATTAAAATACTTTAAAAAAATACTAGATAGTGGGTGCGTTCGATTAGCTTCCCTGGGTTGACCCCGGTCGCGCACCCCGGTCTAACCCCTTGGTTCGAATAGCTTTGACGTCATTCAAGGGGGCCTACCCGGGTCCACCCCCAGTGCCCCGCTTGTGGAACGGGTCACTTGGGAATGTAGTCTGGTTCCCAGACCCAAAAATCTCCGACATGGGCTCTGTCGAATTAAGGATTTTTAACAAGAGAGTAAGAAACGTCAAGGAATCTTTGGTCAGGGGACCAGACTATTGGGAATGGCCCGAGGTGCATGACGAAACCACGAGAGGGCGAGTGATCGTTCGATTGGGCCACATAAAAAAAAATGTTAATCGTCCCCGCCCGACCGTTCAAACCCCCCGACCCCATTTTTTTTTAAATCATAAAAAAAACCTTTTCAATTATATTTCCTTTCAAAATGTACAGGTGTCAATAGATGTTTAAAAAAGGTTTTTATTCATGTTGGCAAAGCAAGAACAATTCTTCAAATATTTACTTGGGCTACACTGTGCTTAGGTGCATCTATGAGTTAAATTTGTTTGACAAAACTGTTGAAAACATCAAAAACACACAAACCCTCTGTTTTATAGTGATTGCGATGATTTCTATATTCTTGATTTCATATTTGGCATGTCAACAAAACTTTAAAAAAATAAAACCTCACTCCCTCCCCATCCGCAAAAAAAAGGGACCAACAATTTTGTTTTATGTGGCCTTAGCTATTGTCAGGGCTCACCCGAGTAAGCATTGCGGGGTCGTCACGCAGGGAAGCTATACATCAAACGCACCTACTGTACACAAAAACCTTTATTCTGTCTAATACAAATAACTGCATTTATTTAAGCCACGTAAGCAGATTGTTGTTTATATTTCTTATGCTTGTGCCTCAACCACCGGCTTGCCCTTCTGTACTAGGGAACCCTACCATGTAAATAATGCATCTGATAGTTTTGAACTTAAGTGAAGTACTACTTCGTAACGTCAAAGAGTGCGCAGTATATGGCAGACAAGGAAACTGCAAAGTAAGTATTTTATGATTAATGACCCAACTTTGCTCTACGATATACCTAACGGAAAACTTTCCGTTTGGCGCCACCACCTTTTCATTCGATATGAGATAATAATTATAGTATATAATTTACCTCAGTGAGGTATCCATTTTTGTAAAAAGAAATGAGTGTAAAAGTGGTGACGCCATACGGGACGGAAAGTTAGGAGGGTAGAGCATTGTGCAGCCTATAGCCCTAGTGACGTCAGTCAGTGCCACTAAGGGGTCCAACCTGGGGCCAATTTCATAGAGCTGCTTAAGCAAAAAATTTGCTTAAGCACGAAAATAGCTCGCTTATTTTACACATGTTACTGGCCCAAGTTTAATGCCATATGCATTGCTTGTGACTGGTATTAAGCTGTTGTTTACATAGCATAACAATTGTGTGGAGTCTTGGCCGGTAATCTGATTTTACTAAGCAAGGACTTTTTTGCTTTAAGCAAAGGTTTGTGCTTAAGCAGCTCTATGAAATTAGGCCCTGGGCTTGGTGCAGCCGCATTCGGTTTACGGTGTGTGGCAATGTTGGTCAGTATTTCACGTCATCAATTTTATTCATCATCAAACAGTTATAACTGGAATCTTGCTTAGGGTTGACATGTTGTATGCACGGCTGGGTGAATAACTTCAAAGCAGTGGCCCGTCATTGAGGGGTGTGGTCACCTAAGCAAAAAGGGGCGGCATAGTGTCGATGGATGATGTCTGCTACTAGACTGGCGTGTTGATACCAACATGTACATGTTGCTTAGTAAAGTAATGAAGCAATCTATAGTAACAGTTTTTATCATGAGTGAAGTAAGCATCTAAGGATTTTTTTTTAAAACATTTTAAATGCTTATTGCATAATAATCGTTGTGAAAAAAAGTATGTATAGACATCCTATGTACTGGTTGCTAAGGAAAATGTGTTGCCTAGCAACCATGTTAAGCCTTCTGTATTTGCCAATCGCTCAAGATTGATATTAACATGAGAGGTTAGGTTGAATTTAAATAAATATATGAAATATTTAAGTTAAATTTGTCTGTGGGCAGTTTTTGTGCTGGTTGCTATGGAAAAACTTAGTCGTTTAGGGTAATATGTTGCCTAGCAACCATGTTAAGCCTATTGTATTTGCCAATTGCTCCAGATTGATGTTAACATGATGGGTAAAGATAAACATGATTACAAATTTGAAATTTGTATTCTCAAATTGCCTGTGGGCATGTTTTGTGCTAGTTGATATGGGAAATATGTAACATAGCAACCGTTGCTATGCTGGATACAATTCTCGGTTTTTTCACCAATCGCCTAGACTATATTGGTAATTGTCAAAGACCAGTTTGTGTATCTCAACATATGCATAAAATAACAAACCTGTGAACATTTGAGCTCAATTGGTCGTCGAAGTTGCGAGATAATAATGAAAGAAAAAAACAGCCTTGTCACACGAAGTTGTGTGCGTTTAGATGGTTGATTTCGAGACCTCAAATTCTAAATCTGAGGTCTCGAAATCAAATTCGTGGAATATTATTTTTTTTTCTCGAAAACTATGTCACTTCAGAGGGAGCCGTTTCTCACAATGTGTTATACTATCAACCTCTCCCCATTTCTCGTCACCAAGTAAGGTTTTATGCTAACAATAAGAGTTTTTAGTAATTACGTGTCCAACCCAATGACTTTAAGATGAAGAAAAACTGGGCAAAAATCAACTGATTTAAATGAAGTCGTATGCATAAAAAAAAAAATTATAGGGAAGGAGGCAGAAATACATTTTGGGGCAGTTTAAGGTGATATAAGAACACTTCAAAAAGGAATAACTACTGCCGATTATGAAAAGACTGACATATCAAAATACTAACATTTAGAACACAAACAGCCCAAAGGGGTGGGCTAAGAAGGATTAACCAGCAGAAAACGAAGAAAAGATTTAGGGAAGGCCTACCTTTGTATGGCTTAACTTCTTCAAACTTTGTCTAAGCTAACTCAGCTTTACTTGCCCTCCAGTATACCTCTAAGCAGTTTATCGATGACCAAACATAAAAAAACCAACGATTAAAAGCAAACAGGAAGTGCAAAACACTCCAATAAAATGGCGGCCTTCCTAACTACGTAGAAAAAATCAAGAGTGATTGCAAAATAACGGGGTATATCCCCTACAGCGCGTATTTTTATTTGTCGACGTCACTTGCCAGAGAAAGAAATACCATTCTTCATGCGCGGATCCATGGGGCGGGCATAGGCGCGGGTAACAACACCCCTAAAAATTTAGAAAAATGGGAGAGGATAAAGCAAGTTGTAGCAATGCAAACACATTACAATTGTCTCTGGTGATTTCAGAGAGGTCGGGGAGTACGCCTACCTATAATGTTAATTTAATAAATCGCACCGCTGATATTTCCCACACGTATTTGTTGCTTCTACATTACACGGCAATGGTTTAGCATGGGGAATATTCGGAGCAGTTCTAAAAAGACTTGGTTATGTTGAATACAAAAAAGGAACGGAGTGGCACTCTGAAACGTAGGTGTGTAAGTCAACGTTGCTTTTTTGTTATGTGGCCATTAAAGGCAGTGTGGACACTTTTGGTAATTACTCAAAATAATTATTGGCATAAAACCTTTATTGGTGACGAGTAATGGGGAGAGGTTGATAGTATAAAACATTGTGAGAAACGGCTCCCTCTGAAGTGCCATAGTTTTCGAGAAAGAAGTAGTTTTCCACGAATTTGATTTCGAGACCTCAGATTTAGAACTTGAGGTCTCGAAATCAACCATCTAAACGCACACGACTTTGTGTGACAAGGGTTATTTTTCTTTCATTATTATCTCGCAACTTCGATGACCGATTGAGCTCAAAATTTTCACATTTTGTTATTTTATGCATATGTTGAGATACACCAAATCTGAAGGCTAGTCTTTTACAATTACCAATATTGTCCACTGCCTTTAAACATACACACACAATTACCAGTTACAAAATATATAGATACAAAAGGGGTTACAAATTAAAATATGTTTTCTTCGATTCAATATAAAGACCCAAATAAATGCGTCTGTAGCACTCCTTGTCACGTGTGCATTGTCAATTGATTTCACCATACCTTGATCTAGACAAAAAAGAACAGCATAATAGCAAACTGTCGAAGCGTATCGAAAGGAAACTACGCGACTCCAGTTCTCATGTCAATGTACACTGAGCCCTTATCAAAACCAAAATTGATTGTTGGTTCCAATAAATCATAACAATGTCAACGCCGCAACAGCAACAGAGTTCCAGCTTGTAGTTTTAATTAAGAAAATGAGGTAACACAACTTAAAATCATACAAAGCTATAAAGACAGCAACGAGCTCAAAGAAATCAACTAGAACAGTTCAATTAGTTTGCATCTAAACAGAGAATGATTTGTGAAGATTAAAATACTTTAAAAAAATACTAGATAGAGGGTGCGTTCGATTAGCTTCCCTGGGTTGACCCCGGTCGCGCACCCCGGTCTAACCCCTAGGTTCGAATAGCTTTGACGTCATTCAAGGGGGCCTACCCGGGTCCACCCCCAGTGCCCCGCTTGTGGAACGGGTCACTTGGGAATGTAGTCTGGTTCCCAGACCCAAAAATCTCCGACATGGGCTCTGTCGAATTAAGGATTTTTAACAAGAGAGTAAGAAACGTCAAGGAATCTTTGGTCAGGGGACCAGACTATTGGGAATGGCCCGAGGTGCATGACGAAACCACGAGAGGGCGAGTGATCGTTCGATTGGGCCACATAAAAAAAAATGTTAATCGTCCCCGCCCGACCGTTCAAACCCCCCGACCCCATTTTTTTTTAAATCATAAAAAAAAAACCTTTTCAATGATATTTCTTTTCAAAATGTACAGGTTTCAATAGATGTTTAAAAAAGGTTTTTATTCATGTTTGCAAAGCAAAAACAATTCTTCAAATTTTTACTTGGGCTACACTGTGCTTAGGTGCATCTAGGAGTTAAATTTGTTTGACAAAACTATTGAAAACATCAAAAACACACAAACCCTCTGTTTTATAGTGATTGCGATGATTTCTTTATTCTTGATTTTGATTTCATATTTGGCATGTCAACAAAACTTAAAAAAAATAAAACCTCACTCCCTCCCCCATCCGCAAAAAAGGGACGTCCAACAATTTTTTTTTATGTGGCCTTAGCTCTTGTCAGGGCTCACCTGAGTAAGCACTGCGGGGTCGACACGCAGGGAAGCTATAAATCGAACGCACCTACTGTAACAAAAACCTGTATATTCTGTCTTATACAAATAACTGCATTTATTTAAGCCATGTAAGCAGATTTGTTGTGGAGTTTATATTTCTTACACTGCTATAGTGCTCACCTTATTGTAGCAAGGGTCCATGCTGTATGGTCAGACAATGCTTGTGCCTCCACCACCGGCTCGCCCGCCTGTACTAGGGTGACCCTACCATGTAAATAATGCATCTGATAGTTTTGAACTTTAGTGAAGTACTACTTCGTAACGTCAAAGAGTGCGCAGTTTATGGCAGACTAGGAAACTGCAAAGTAAGTATTTTATGATTAATGACCCAACTTTGCTTTACGATATACCTAAAGGGTTTAGGCAAAGCCATTTTTCAAAAGAACATACATAGTTTAATAGTTTTCCAGTTTGGAACTTTATGGCTGGTGCATAACTGTCTCAAGAAAAAAAGAACCTTATTATTTATATCAAGGTCCTGTGCAAGTTGATGCCATTAGTAATCATTCAGTCTGATAAATATTTTCATCGGAAACTTTGAAATAAAAGTAAATGCATGATTTCAAGTCCTCTTATTCAACGGTGTCGTGTTCAATGCAATCGAAAACAATCAAAATATTATTGTTAGCTTCATTGAAAATCCCAACTTAAAAAAAAACCTCGCCTGGAATATCATGTTTGTGAGGACAAGGCTATTTCCAATTTTTTTTTGAAAATGTCCCATCAATAAAAAAAAAATCATTGGAAAATTCTATGGTATCATTCGGTATGGGTTCGGTATGATTGTAGCCTGAAATACATTTTAATAGAACTTTTCACAAGTAGATTATTTATTTGATTCCATTGCTCGTTTAAACTTGTTTTGTTTGCTTTTCAAGATTGAAGTTTTGTTTCACGATGGGAGCAAGGCGGATATATGGATGAAAAGATCTGATCAAGATGTCCTCTCCAAGAAGATCGACTAATTATGACAATCACCCCATGGGATGGGTGATAATAGGAGCTGCATTTATCACAAATGTTATTTTAATGGGTAACGTGAAAGCATTGGGAGTTCTCCTCATTGCTATAGAGACTGACTTTAGTAGTCATCTTTGGCTGATTGGATGGATTGCAACGTTGCACAGTATGCTCAAAAACGTTTTAGGTGAGTTAATTAAAACGCTCCATGTTGTTCATGTTGTCCCCTATGGCAATAAGTGTAAGTTGTTGTTGGTGTTATCCTTGGATAATTTTGTCCAGTATTTCGTTCCTGGTTCTATTTGGGTTTAACTTATGTCATTTTGTTCCCCCCCCCCGTTGTTGTGTGTGTATTTTTGGCTTGTTCTTGCTCTTTACTTTATCCGAATAAGTTCAATCAATCAACCATTTGATATCGTTGAGATGTTGTTGTACACTAAACAGTTTGACTATGGGTCAGTGATTCACAACGAACCGTGAATTTAGGAGATCAATGCGAGGACACCAGCCAATCCTCAACAAGGACACCTTATCCAAGCATGCATGGCTTGATATGGTGAATGGTGACTTTGTCCTTGTGTTAGGGCCTGACTCAATCACCTTTATTATGCGCATTTCACCATAAAATGTTCAACAGCGCATTAAAATAAACAGCACAAACATTAGACTAGATGACAAGTCGTTGGGCGGTGCCTATTTGTTACTAACACACATTCTGCGCTCCCTGCAACAGTCACAGTGCAATTATACACATGCAATGCAACGGTCGTAGGAAGCGCATGACTCTCACACATATACTGGGATCGAGGATGAGTGTACCGTCCCCGTGACCACACCGCGCTTAACAATTACCGACTTGATTTCAAGATTACACAAACATCATCACACGCGAGAAAAACAGCAAAGAGTAAAAAATATCAAAAATATTACACATAAAGTAACAAATTGGCCGAAAGCTTGTTTAAAAAGAAAACACTGCCACAGTCTGAAGACTACCGACTTTAATATGGATTTAAAATGCGCATTTATCAAAAACTGATCAAGGCGCCTAGACAAAAAGAAAACATACCATTGAAAATGAAGAATAAACATAATTGTGCCGGATACCGAATTGGTTTTTAAGGCTAAGCTTCTTAGAAACCGTAAAAGACTGTATTAATTGAATTTCTTAAGGTATCATTGCAAGGTGTCGGCACTTGACACAGACTTGACGCAGATAACTCGACTACAAATCTGGATTTAGGGGCTTCTAATACTTCGTTGAGTACATGTACATTGGATACCGTTATACCAAAGCATTTGATAACTTTAAGCTCTGGCATTGGATATTATTTCTTTAACAATATTATGATTTTAACATTCTTGTAGATTGGTGTTATCTGGGGTCTGACGACCGTAGGAAGGAATTAAACCACATTATGTCATATCAGTAGGCCGCCCTCACCTAGAGTTAAACAAAATGCGACCGGTGTCATTGGCCAAACCTGTGGGCCGCGCGTACAAATCTTTGCGTTTTGATTGTACGTCTTCGTTTTACCTCTAAGATGGCGGCTTGATGACGTCAATGCATAAAGATCTATTTTGTAGAAAATGTGATTTTATGTTCTCAATTTTATTCCAGTCTGACTTTAAGGAGCAAAGATTTTCCAATGCCACTAAATACAAGTTTAGTGGACAGCGGAATTCACACTCACTGTAAAACAAATCCCGTAATATTTACGGTGCTTTACCTGGCATGCAGCTAGGGTGCCAGGTATAAAGTGCCGTAAATTTCACAGTGGAAGTTTCGCAAACTGCCCTTTCAACGCACAATTTACAAAACGTCTCCAGTAAAGTTTACGGTGATTTAACAGGCACCCTATAGCTGCCAGGTAAAGGACCGTCAATTTTACGGGATTTTTTTTTTACAGTAATGAAAGCACTTTTTTGTTTATGAAAGTCGCCTGACACACAAGGCCTGAAGGTCACTTCAAGGTGTGGGCCACAATTATATTTTTCCAGAGGCCGTCGCCACCTACTCCTAGGGCTGAAACAGGGTTAACCCCTTTACAGTCCATACGGATGTAGGCTTGGATATCATCAATTCGAAGTCTGGCCGTTAGAGCAGAAAGCACTACCTCCCCAATTTGATGTAGCAAGTGTCACGACCGGGATCCGAACCCACACCCCGCCGATCAAACACCAGTGCTTGAATCCGGTGCTCTTAACCGCTCGGCCATGACACTGACACGAATGGTACTCTCATGATATTTTCATATTTTTGTTCCCCCACAGGCCCACTCATCACAGTCCTTATTCGGATCCTGGGGAGCCGTTTCGTCTTCATCTCTGGGGGCATTTTTGGAGGTATTGGACTAACCTTAGCATCTCAGTCAACCAGTGTCGTGCAGCTTGCCATTTGCCTTGTTCTGGTGTCAGGTAACAATTTCTTCAACAAAACAAACACAAAATATGGTTATGTATGGTTTCTAATCATCTTACAAAAGGTAAATAATCAAACATGAGATCAGAGAAAAATCAAATGGTCCTCATTGTGATTTATACCAAAGACCCCTGACACTCCGGGCAGATGCTCTACCAACTGAGCTTGGCATAGCGGTGTACAGCGGTGTACTCCCTCATGCTTTCCCTATGAACCACATTTTCCTCCCGGTTGCATGGATGCGCAACTGGGCAAAACACAATGGGTTCAAATCCCAATGAGGACCATTTGATTTTTCTATCACCCCATGTTTGGTTATTTAAAAAAAAGCAATTTTAAAGACGTATCTGTTTTGAATTGGTCTTGCACGCCTTGCCCAGCGTCTCAAAATTCTCCTTTTGTCCCATTGACCCCTTGCACGCATGTCACACACAGCGACTGTCCCATACTCACCATTTTGGTGGGCAGTAGGTTTACGTGTAAACGCCGCGTCGCCTATCAGTGAGGGTGCGTTCGTTTAGCCCTGTGTCGACCCGGTCTGCGCCGGTGCGTTCAAATAGCTTTGAATTCATTCCAGGAGCTCACCTTGGACAGCCCCCGGTGCCCTGCTTGTGGAGTGGGTCACATGGGGTGACCATGGTACATGACGTTACCACGCACGAGAGGGCGAGTGTGATCGTTCGATTAGCTCTTGTCAGGGGCTCACCCGAGTGAGCACCGCGGGGTCGACCCAGGGAAGCTAATCGAACGCACCCTGAATAACGCACAGTGATATTGCCCACCAGTATTGCGCATCCAAGAGTATTCTGATGATGACGTCAGGTGAATTGGGTCAATACATTCTGTAATTTAAATAGTTTCAAGGAATTGATCAGCAGATCTGTTTTCTTTTCAGGTGTCGGAACAGCATTCAGTGGGTTTTGTGCCTTTGCTTTAATGGCATCATATTTCGAGGAACGGTACTCGGTAGCCAATGCTGTATCAACAGCGGGCTTTCCCATCGGTATGGTAGTGGTCGGTCCTGTTACCCAGATCCTACTAGACACATATGGTTGGCGAGGAGTTGTTCTTTTGTTGGGAGGGCTTTCCTTCAATCTTGTAGCCTTAGGAGCATTGGTGACAACGAATATTGTACCATCAAGTTCTAAAAGATACAAAGAGGTTGCCATTAGTGATAAGGATGAGGCTAGCCGTAAGAAGACTGAAGAGGAAGTGCCTACAGATTCTGGCTCTATTATCGAACTCTCAACTAAAGACGATGAGAGAAAACAGGATACTTCATGCCATCCAGACTTCCTTTCCTGCCAGAAATTTTCTACCATGATGGATTTTTCAGTTTTGGCAAATCCTAGATTTATTTTAGTGACATTGGCACGATGCTGTTCTGAGCTTTGTTATACCTGCTGGGTGGTGTTCATAGTATCTCATGGTCAGTTTCAAGGATTGAGTTACTTGCATTCGTCTTTACTCCCAACAGCATTTGGAGCTGGAAATTTTCTCGGCAAGTTAGTGGTTCCGCTAGTAGAGAAGAATGGCTTCAATCCAGCCTCGCTACGCTTGGCGTTCTTTGTGTGTAGTCTCTTGAGTGTTTCATTTACTCTTACTGCTTTGGTTAACTCATTCGCCGGCCAGATGGTATCTTCAGCTAGCATAGGATTTGGTTTCGGTGTTTTCTTTCAAGCGAATGATTCTTTAACTAAGACACTTGCAGATGACGATCGGATCATTAATATTCTGGGATGGCGAGTATTGTTCAGTGGTTTCGCGGGAATATTCGGCGGATTACTTGGAGGTTAGTCAACTTTAGATTTCAAATAATTTGCCCTCATATTTCATATTGTAAGTTATGTTTGATTGGTGTCCATAATATCCTTTAAAGCCAATGTATATGTTTGTTAATTGTCAAAGACCAGTGGTGTATCCCATCATAACCATAACATAACAAATATGTGAAAATTTGGGCTCAATTGATCATCGAAGTTGCGAGAAAATGATGAAAGAAAAGACACCCTTGTTGGATGAATTATTTGTGTGCTTTCAGATAGGAATAAAAGACTTCTAGCTAGAAGTTTTTTTATTTTATTTTAGGGAGAAATTACCTCTTTCTCAAAAACTACGTTACTTCAGAGGGAGTCATTTCTCACAATTTTTTATACTATCTACAGCTCTCCATTGCTTGTAACCAAGTCAGTTCTTAAGTTAATAATTGTTTTGAGTAATTACCAAACGTGTACCTTCCCTTTAATATTGTCTGTTTCTACAATTGTGGCATCAGGAGATTAACTTGATAATAATTTACTTAACTTCTTTTGAAATCCATCAGGGGTGCTCCTTTTTTTCTCTCTCTCCTGTGTGTATACTTAATTTGTTTTCTGTATCGTTTTTATAGTTTTTACTTTGCATTTTTACATGTGAAATTATTTTAAGGAATCGGACACTATTGGTTATTACTCAAAACAATTGATAGCATACACAGTTTTTTTTGTTGATTGAATGAAAACACTGTTAGAAACAGCTCCCTCTCAAGTGACGTTTTTTTTTAGAAAGAATCAGTTTCCAACTAAAACATATGAATTGATTTCGAGACCTCAGGTCTCGAAATCTAGCATCCGAAAGCACACAACTAAGGCCGCAAGGTTTTTTTTCTTCCAATAATTGTTATCTCGCAACTTCGACGGCCAATTGAGCTCAAATTTGTACAGGTTTGTTATTTTATGCATATGTTGAGATATACTAACTGTGAAGTCTTTGACAATTACCAATAGTGTCCAGTGTCTCTAAAAGTGAATATATTAATAAGCGAGTCTAAAAACCAGAACATGGTTTGAACATGAAGGACGGTTTTTCTGAGATGTGGTGTTGTTTTATCGAACACACTCGCATGATCTTGGGAGAAGATTTTTGGGGTGAACATGTTTTCGATGAAGGTAATTGATGTGCTTGTAATATGAAAGTACCTGTTTGAAACTGCTTATGTATTAAGATTACTGGCCCTTGCTTTGTGTACATATTTTAGCAATAACTTTGCTAAAATTGAAGTTATCAAGGCCATTTCATTCTGGATCGTTTTCAATTATTGGTGAAGATTTAACTACGGGTTGTTTGAAATTGACAAAAAGTTTATAAGTTTACAAAAAATCGGGCACTATTGATTGTCCAAGGTCATGCATTTTAATTTAACCATGTCAACCCTTTGACTTACGCCTGATTTGTATAGGCTTCGCCACAAAAGTGAAAGGGTTCAAACAGAATCGAACACCATAGTGAAGGTTGAAAAAAAGTGTTTGCTAGTGCAAGTTATGTCAATTGTTATTAATTGTAAAAATAACGAACCTGTGAAAGTTTGAGCTCAATTGGTCGTGGAAGTTGCGAGATAATAAAAGAAAAAAACACTCTTGTCACACGAAGTTGTGTGCTTTCAAATGCTTGATGGTGCACCTCGAAATCAAATTCGTGGAAAATTACTTCTTTCTAGAAAACTACATTACTTCAAAGGGAGCCGTTTCTCAGAATGTTTTATACTATCAACAGCTCCCCATTACTCGTTACCAAGTAAAGTTTTAACTAACAATTATTTTGAGTAATTACCAATAGTGTTCAGTGCCTGTAATAAATTCACATGTGTCCAGTGCCTTTAACTTGTAGGTCGCAGTTTTCTGCTAGATAACACGAGGTGCGTGGTGATCTTGCTCGTTCAAGTGACCTACAATACTTTTTTCATCAAGGATAAACCTATTCACTGTTATTTTTCTTTTGTTTTATTTAAAGGTTGGCTGTATGAATGGACAGGAAGTTTTCAAGTCACGCTGTTTGCATTTGCTGGTTTGACTCTTCTGCCGATACCACTGTATTGTATTGACTCTGTGTATACAAAGAAGAAAAACTCTTAGGATGGTTGTTTAGATTTCAAACCACCATGGAACGACATATTGTCCCATGGAGCTATGTCCACCGGAGATTCGGCCCAAAATGGGATATTAACCCATTTTGTGTTGTTTATAGATTCATTGCCTATTTGACTTGTTGTTGTTGTGTAGGTTTTATTCCTTTTAACAAAATATATTTGCCTGTTAAATTTTCTAAATTTCTTGTTTAATCTTGTAATGTATTTTTATTCCATTGTACATTGTAATAACCGTGCAATTCAGCGTCCAGCTGCGAATTGGTCTAATATGAGTACATGATTTATAAGATGGGCTGGAGGAGCACGATTCAAAAGAGGGCGCTCTCTGAGGGCTCTTACGGAAGAACCACCGGGGAAGAGGTGGTATGGGGGGGGGGGGGGATGCACAGAGTATCCCCTGCCGGTACGAGACAAAGCAACTGTTCTGAACTGTTGTCAAATACATCCTTGACTGGCTATACACAAATATGTTATGATGCATCCTTTAGTGGAAGTCAGTTTTAGCGACTGGCTAATTGTGTATTGGCAAATAAAACGTATGATTTGCTATAGTATCTGATTTTTAATGAGATCTGATGTACAATCTGATGACCTATGTCGGCCTACTGAACCTTAAAGACACTAGACACTATTGGTATTAAAGACCAGTCTTAACACTGGGTGTATCTCAACATATTCATAAAATAACAAACCTGTGAACATTTTCACTCGATTGGTTATCAAAGTTTCGAGATAATGGAAGAAAAAACACCAATGACACACGAAGTTGTGTGCTTTCGGAACCTCAAACTCTAATTCTGAGGTCTCGAAGTCAAATTCAAATATTTTGGAGGAAAATTACTTCTTTCTCGATAACTACGCTACTTTAGAGGGGGCCGTTTCTTACAATGTTTTATTCCGTCAACAGCTCTCCATTGCTTGTTACCAAGTAATTTTTATGGTAACAAATATTTTGAGTAATTGCCAATAGTGTCCAGTGCCTTTAATATTTTCCGTATTACGTCAGTGAATGTTTCCCAAAATGCCTGCGGCAGGAGTTTACCAAAATGAATACTACATTTCTAGAAACGAATCATCATTATTATTGATTTGCTAATCCATGGAGAGTTACACATGAATAAGTGCCGATGACATTCAAAGATGGTTCTAAAAACAATGTATGTAATTTCGTCAAATGTATGCTGGTTGCTGCTGAGGTTAACTACTGCAATCTTTATAAATAATAGATGTTAAATTTGCACCGGGGAAAAAAAACATTAATTTTGGATTTTACCCACACACCGATGTGTGTGTTAGCACATACTCGGTACTTTCCCCCGATTCCTGTGAAAAAAATATCACAGGCATATTACTCGGGTTGAATTTGAACCCACGACCTTTGCAATTCTAGAGCAGTGTCATACCAACTATAGAGCAGTCTTTGTTTGCCATAGTGGACTGCTAGTATGCATTATGATTGTCTGTTGATACATAACACGTTCAGCTGTTTTTGATTTAGTTGTATGCCTAGATACTTTCAACAATTGCAGAATGTGGGTGACAATGGTACTAAAGCATACCAATACAGGAAACACAAGGGTTGATTACATACCACGGTTCCGAGAAGAAAGAACAAAATGGACGAGTGGAAGCTGACCAAAGCTTGATGATTTTCAGACCGGACTACTGATGGATTTGTAGATTCGTATACTCATGTAGCTGTAGATTTTCGGGACCCGTAGGGTTGGGAAAAACGCCGTGATGTAATCAGATGTTGGAGATTTGGAGGTTTTCCTTAAAATCGGATTCTCCACAATTTGTGACACTCAATAAAATAAGGGTCATAACCTTTCTGAGGATGGATTCGGCTTCTGCTATTGTTTTACTATCTGTAAGAATGAAGACAACCGAAGTACATGTTATAGAGCTGTCTTCATAAGAATTATGGCATAAATTAAACACTTTACAATAAATCATAGGCCTATCAAAGTTACTTAAAACAATTGACTAATGAATAATCAGAACACTTCATAACTGAAAACGACTTATATATGCAAATACGTTTGCAATTCCCGCCATGTCTTTGTGGGCCGCGCCATCTTGGAATACTATTTACATCAGCAATGTTTACAAAACGATAACCAAACTATAAGAGCATAAATGGCAGATTCTAAGGACAATAATTTCCCGATCTCGTGTCTAATGAACAACAAGCTGACACATAAACTCAAACAACTTTAGAAATAGAAATTTATAATACAAAAAGGGGAAATTCACCTGTAACAATGAAGACAGTCGAAGTACATGTTTACAGCTGTCTTAACAGGAAATATGGGAGCACCCGGAAACCTGACGTTGAGGGCGCAGGAAGAAACTAAATTTGATTAAACCGAAAAAAATGAGGGGGCCATATCTTTTATAACTGTCACGTTAACTAATCGAAACAAGAATGTTTTTTCAAGGTCGTAACAGGCGTGTGTGGCAAGTGTTCCGATCAACACATCGATCGGCCTTTTGTATCAATCGATCGATCGAAAACTTATTTCGAGGGTGGGCCACTGTAGGTCTTTTGAGCATGGATGTAACACTGCTAGATGAGGTAGTTACCTATGACACAGCGAGCATCTATACGTTGGTGTGTGGATCTCGCGTAGAAGCTGCCTTACTGTACAATCGGCCGAACAAGTGTTTAATGTTGCCTGCAATGTGTCCAAGCAATTAGTGTCGTTTAAAAAAAAAAAAAAAAAATTGCACAAAAGCTTTTCACACAGGCAAAAAAGCCAACGTTTATTAATCTCTTATACAAATTATTATATGCCAACACCCAAGTGTTCATAAATCAATACGTAAAACTGTTTTTCTTTCTTTAATGTATTCAAATTATAAAATAATTATGACGAGTGCTAGAGCTCGTCGAACCGGTTTGCATTGACACCGGGACACCCTCGTGGGCCTCGACGGAGCTCCAACCCCCACGCACTGACAGGACCGAAATGGTCGGGTTTCCCAGTACGGGGGAAGCAGTTCAGATCATAACAACATAATAAGGACAATGACTCCAAGTCCGTTTTTACACCCTTAACCCGTTTCAACATGATAATAATACATTCTTAATACTTGTTATTAACTTTTCACTGCGCTCTGTCCAACCATGACCAGCATGGACGCCACACCAAAAAACATACCAGAAAGGCATCCTATGATACTAACTAACCGCGTAGGGAAAACATGTTCATAATACCCAACCTTATGTCTTCTTCGCCTCACTCCGACTTGACATTGGCCTTAAGGCCTCGGAGACAAATGACGTGGACGCGACCTCCGAGACACTGGAATCAACTATATACAACACTCCACCACCAATTGAAGCACTCTGGATATATTGTTCATAATTACTAAATTTGAGCAGTTTTGTTTATGTGCTTAGATAAAAACCGCTTCTTTAAAGACACTGGACACTATTGGTAATTGTCAAAGACTAGTCTTCACAGTAAGTTGGTGTATCTCCACATATGCATAAAGTAACAAACCTGTTAAAATTTGAGCTCAATCGGTCGTCGTAGTTGCGAGATATTAATGAAAGAAGAAAACACCCTTGTCGCACCATGGTCACACGAAGTTGTGTGCTTTCAGATGCTTGATTTCGAGACCTCAAATTCTAAATCTGAGGTCTCAAAATCAAATTCGTGGAAAATTACTTCTTTCTCGAAAACTACGTCACTTCAGAGGGAGCTATTTCTCACAATGTTATATACTATCAACCTCTCCCCATATACTCGTAATCAAGAAAGTTTTTATGATAATAATTATTTTGAGTAATTAACAGTAGTGTCCACTGCCTTTAAAAACTTGTTTATGTATCAATACTAACTAGTCTTGGCCGTCACCTCCTTTTATATGATCTTATGATCTTGGTCTTTTCCTCAGAGACCATGACTCAACTACAACCCAACTTCCACCAATTAAAAACACTCCCGTATTGTTCGTATTACAAATTGTGAGCGGTTTTGTTTATGTGCTTATAGACATAATAAAACCGGTTTTAAACACTTAATGTTGATGTATGTCCATAATAACTAGCATTGGCCATCACCTCCTTCATCCGATACCTATGGACTCCACTTACAACCCTGCTTCCACCAATTAAAAGTACTCTGGATAAAAATTATACTGTTCCTATTACTAATTGTGAGCGGTTATATTTTCGTTCCTATTAGACATAATAAAACCACTTTTAAACAATTGTTTCTGTATATGCACACACTGGTCTTGGCATTCGCCTCGATTTGATCGTGGACCTTGTGCTCGCAGAGACCACGGACTCAACTACAACATCGCTTTCACCAATGGGAGAATTTCAGGACGCTTGGTGGCGGCAGACTTACCAGGTAAAATCCATTGTTCTCGGTAATGTGCGCCAGCTCAGAACTACGTAAACAATGGAAATTTACCCGGTAAGTCTGCTGCCACCTAGCGCCTTAAAGTCTCCCATTAAAAACACTGTGGGGTATATACTGTTCGTATTATTTGAACGGTTTTGTTTATGCTTTGATATAATACAACCGCTTATGGTACACTGTGTGTGCACAACATAACTATACTTTCATAAAATGGAAAGTCTTAAAGGGAAGATACACTATTGGTAATTGTCAAAGACCATTGTTCTCACTTGGTGTATCTCACCATGTGCATAAAATAACAAACCTGTGAACATTTGAGCTCAATTGGTCATCGGAGTTGGGAGAAAATGATGAAAGTAAACACCCTTGTTAGACGAATTTATGTGCTTTCAGATAGAAATAAAATACTTCTAGCTAGAAGTCTTTTATTATTTTAGTGAGAAATTACCTCTATTTCAAAATCTAATGCTACTTCAGAGGGAGCCGTTTCTCACAATGTTTTATATTATCAACAGCTCTCCAATGCTCGTTACCAAGTCAGTTTTTAAGTTAATATTTGTTTTGAGTAAATACCAAACGTGTACCTTCCCTTTAAACACGGTTGAATTATAATACAGTTTGTTTTCATTTAAAGACCTGCTTGAACGAAAATGTCAAGTCGTGAACTTTGCTGAATTCCACTTAAAATATTTTCGATGAATAAGGAAATCGAGTCATATGATTATAAATAGGTTTCAATTGTGTAAAAAAACAATCATTTTGTATGCCCTTATCCAGAGCTTTTCTGCCAGATTTGCGAAAAGCCCCGTTACGTAATCACTCTCAAAACGTCGCAAGTAGATAAAGCCGCTTTGTTGCAGCGTGGATGTATAAACAAAGCAAACTCCCACAAATGACGTCAGCGGCATTGTCCTTTGACGCCCGCTCTCAACGGCAGAAGTGTTTTTAGTTTTTCAAAAAACCTCTAGGTAGGGGCCTGATTTTTTAATCGATAATTACGAAAAGTGTACACATATCAAAACCAGGCAACTTTCCATTAGTTACGAGGTCAATGAATGTCCATTTTTGAGGACATGAATTAGCCCGGTAAGTGTGCTGCCACCTAGCGTCGATAAAAGTCTCTGATTGGCGATTCATAATCAAAGTTAAAGTCACTTCAAAAGTTGGGGCTCATCATCGGTTCATTGTACACTGACTGCAAAAAAACAAATCACTACTGTACCTTCACAGAACCCGTCTTTAAAAAAATCTAAACATTAATAAATTGATATATCTCTGGCTTACTGAATAATATTTCTTTTTTTACAGATATAATGTAAAATTTGAGTGGTGAAAAAATAGAGATTTGATTTTTTTCAACGAAAGCCCATTTGGCATAGCGCCATCGTGTTTTTTTTTCTCTCGTTTTTTCCCCGAATTCTCAATCCGTTAGTACGGATTCTCAATCGTTATTTCGAATTCCCAATCCTTTAATACAGATTCCCAATTCGTTATTATGGATTCTCGATCCGTTATTTCGAATTCTCATATTCCACAATACAGATTCTCAATCCGTTATTTCAAATTCTCAATTCGTTATCAGATTCTCAATCCGTTACAACGATATGAAATCCGTTATTTTAGAGTCACACCCGTATACTTATGTGATTGTGTATTTCTTGTGCAGATTGCCACAGGCAAGGGAAATGCAGAACACTAAAGCAACAATATTCTGCTAAGCAAAATTACCCGCGTTAGTTTGCATCTTAGCAGAAGATGACCGTATTAGTGTTATGTAAATGTCAACCTAAAGCACTCTCATTTTAAAGACACTGTACACTATCGGTAATTGTCAAAGACCAGTCTTCTAATTTGGTGTATCTATGCATAAATTATAGTTACAAACCTGTGAAAATTCGAGCTCAATAGGTCGTCGAAGTTGCGAGATAATTATGATGAAAAAAAACACCCTGGTCAAACAAAGTTGTGTGCTTTCAGATGCTTGATTTCGAGACGTCAAAATCTAAATCTGAGGTCTCGAAATAAAATTCGTGGAAAATTACTTCTTACTCAAAAAACTACGTTACTTCAGAGGGAGCCGTTTCTCAAAATGTTTTATACTATCAACAGTACCCCATTACTTGTTCCAGTAAGGTTTTATTATAATAACCATTTTGAGTAACTACCAATAGTGTCCACTGCCTTTAAGATCTGTTATTACGGATTGTGAATCAGAACCTGTTTCCCAGGGAAATCTGTCCATCGGAAAATCTGTCCACCAGCAGCAAATATGCACCCTCAGAATTGCCATCCTCAAAAATGTTCCTGATTTTATTTTTGAGAATCCTTTTTTTTTCTTGTTTGAATCGATTTATTAGAAAAAAAAACATATCCCGTTGAAAAGCACCACGACAACAAAAACATGTCCCCCATAATGGGAAATCTGGACTAGTGGAAATGATTCCAAAGAGGGCGCTATTAGAAGAAGTTTGTACACAGTTTTCCATTATGGGGGGGGGGGGACGGACAGAATCTCCGGTGATACAGCATCTCCTGGCACACCGGACCACCATTACTTAAAGTTCCCGCGGAGTTCTGCTGCCAGTGGTTTCCGTTCAACACGTTCAAGATGATCAGCTAGGACCAGGAATGAGCTGCTCCCAAAGTCGTCACACAATGACTTCCACTTCAACAGCATACAATATATCTGTTGCTTGATATTGTTGGGGTTGTCATATTTGATGTGCTCAATTTCCTTCTCTCCGACGCCTAAATACGTAGCCAGTGGTTCCCATTCTCTTCCTATGTTCTGGGACAGTTCTCGAAAGGTAAATTCATGTGCAAGATCGACCTAAAGGAGAAATAGAAGTAAATCAAACAGTGCCAAAAATGCTGACAAGTGGCGCTCATAACCGATACCAATCCGAAGTCCAACAACGTTCAAACTAATAAGATTATACTATTTCTGCTGAACACCCAAGTTGGACGTCAATTTCCAGGTTGTTCCATTCAACCAGAACCGTGCAAATAACAACGAAAACCGCAAAATGCATCTCCTTTCATATGAGAAATAAGAGAGGGCGCTATAAATTAAAAAAAAAACTCATATAACGAGCCTGCGCCTTTAATGCTTGACACCCAAATACGTCATAATGAGAATTTTGAATCAATTAAAAATGAATATGTCTTTTGAGACTCTGGATACTATTGGTAATTGTCAAAGACCAGTCTTCTCACTTGGTGGATCTCAACATATGCATAAAATAACAAACCTGTGATAAATTTGTCGTCGAAGTTGCGAGATAATAATAAGAAAAAACGTCCTTTCAGATGCTTGATTTCGAGACCTCAAAATGTAATCCTGAGCTCTCGAAATCAAACTCGTGGAAAATGACTTTTTTTTCTTGAAAACTACGTTGCTTCAGAGGGAGCCGTTTCTCAGAATGTTTAGTACTATCAATAGCTCCCCATTACTCGTTAGAAAGTAAGGTTTTATGCTTATAATTATTTTGAGTAATTACCAATAGTGTCCACTGCCTTTAACCATTTCAGATATTCTGATTAAAAACACTCTGACAGACAAACAAGGACAAAAATACATCACAATTACGAAGAAATAAGCGAAGGAGGACAAAACTTTCTTTCTCCGTAATTGTCGATTATATTTTCCATGGAAGTATGGAAATAAATGTGTTGAATTGAACTGAATTGGTGGGGGCTAGCGGCAAAACATTGACTTATTACCGATGTCTTATCTAAAACTTCAGCTACAGGGATCGATTGTAGTGTTTTAGGCGCTGCGTCCGGTTGATCACAGCCTTCTGCACCTAGTAGATAAAAGTAACACACAGAAAATTAGACGAGCTATTTTACATGGGATATGCAGAATACTTGTTGTGTTTTGTGTGTAATGTGTGCGTCTCTCAGATAACTTGAGACTTTTATAACAACAGTTTAAAGACACTGGACACTATTGGTAATTGTCGAAAACCAGTGTTCTCACTTTGTGTATCTCAACATATGCATATAATAACAATCATGTGAAAATTTGAGCTTGATTGGTCGTCGGAGTTGCGAGTTAACTGTGAAAGAAGAAAAAACACCCTTGTCACACAAAGTTGTGTGCTTTCAGATGCTTGATTTCGAGACCTCAAATTATCAAATTTGTGGAAAATTACTTTTTTTTGGTTAAAACTATGGCACTTCAGAGGGAGCCGTTTCTCACAATGTTTTAAACTATCAACCTCTCCCAATTACTCGTTATAAAGTGAGGTTTTATGCTGATAATTATTTTGAGTAATAACCAAGTGTCCACTGCCCTTAATAACACTGTATACACCGGGCTTATTTACTTTTTATTTTAACCACAGCTCCATGTACATTAACAACACAATTCAAGTGAAACCAATTAACACTGAATAATTTTAGATGAAGTTTGTTTTCTTCTAGTTTTGGGGAACTTTCTCTTAAAGGAACACGTTGCCTTGGATCGGACGAGTTGGTCAAAACAAAAGCGTTTGTAACCGTTTTTTATAAAATGCATATGGTTGGAAAGATGTTTTAAAAGTAGAATACAATGATCCATACAAGTTTGCCTCCAAATTGCGTGGTTTTCCTTCTACTGTGCGAACTAACATGGTCGGCCATTTATGGGAGTCCGAAAATTTTGACCCCCATAAATGGCCGACGTATTAGTCGACGAGGTAAAAGGAAAACCACGCAATTTCGAGGCAAATTTGTGTAGATCATTGTATTCTACTTTTATAACATCTTTCTACCCATATGCATTTTATAAAAAACGGTTACAAACGCTTTTCAAAGACCAACTCGACCGATCCAAGGCAACGTGTTCCTTTAACAATCTCTGGCAAGATAAATTACCTTTCAAAAGATGTAAAAGTGATAAACATGTGATAAACATGCACTTAGGGAGCTAGATCAATTTATATACGTGTCCCTATATCAATGGACATCAGTGTTATACTGAAACTATCGAAGACTTCATTTATCTCATTTTTATAGCTGATTTACAAGTTACCATTAATTGTTTGACCTTATTTGATATTTACGATATGTTGAAACTGTTTGATAAAGGACGTTTGTTTCAAATCTCGCTCCAGTCCATCTTTAGTCGTTCAACCCCAAATCGTTTATGCATTATAACAGATATTGCTTTCATTTTTTTTGGCAACGAGGTTATGTTAAACATGATGCAAATTCAATGAGGTCATGTATGTCTCTTATTGATTGTCTGCTTGATTAATTGATCATAGTTACGATTAATTAAATCGGATTTTGATTATTAATATATTTTAAAAGACAAACATGATTGTTACCAGTTTCTTTTTGTCCATTTCCCTCGTTTGCTCCCTGTTTGCAATTACAATCAGCTTTCATCTGTAAGAAATATAAAAAGATTTAGCGAAAGTTGTCTTATGTGCTCTTAAGTAACGTAGTTTTAGAGAATTATCGATTTCCACGAATTTTATTTTGAGACCTCATAATTTGATTTTGAGGTCCCGAAATCAAAATCTGAAAGCACACAACCTCATGTGACAAGGGTGTTTATTCTTCCATTCTTATCTCGCAACTTCGACAACCAATTGAGATTTATTCAAATAAATCAGAGTAAAAGAATTATACAGTTTGTTGTGAAAATAATGACCTATTTAGGGTACATGTTTAGTATAAGACCACCACATGAAATGAACTCACCATGGTATGATACTTCGAATAGGCGGAGTTTGAACTAGTCTGTGGTAAAATGAAAAGTACATTATTTAAGTCTTCGTTTTGTTTTATTTTCATTACTTCCAGTTTTAAAATGCATCAAATTCGTTGAAAATTACTTCTTTCTCGAAAACTACGTTTTACTTCAGAGGGAGCCGTTTCTCACAATGTTTTATACCATCACCAGCTCCCCATTATTCGTTACCAAGTTAGGTTTTATGCTTTTAAGTATTTTGAGTAATTACCAATAGTGTCCAATGCCTAAACAAACTAGTAAAGTGAGAACACGTGGTCTTTTTACAGCGTGGTTTATCATCCTGATTTAAAACGATTACTATCATGTTTGTTCGCTCAACTGCTTTGTTAACTGAAACAAAGAATTATTTGTAAACACTACTGAAACTGATTACCTGTTTTTTCTCGGACGATCTGGATGGAGCCTGTAATCGAATAATTTCAGTTTAGAGTTAAGTCAATAAATGATATAAATGGTAAACAAATAAGTAATAAGTGACTTAAACACAAAGTGACCAGAGTTACATATATTTTATAAAATCCGAAAATACTTAAACGATTTGATTGGACTTAGATTTGCTTTTAACTACAAAAATTTGGGTTTTAAGTAGTCAATGATAATACTTTGGAAGCTATATTAAAACACATTATTTCACGATTTTAAAATATCAATATACTTTCCGTTTCAAGAAAATGTCTTCAACTTGAAAAGTATTGCATCTAAGGTATCAATTTTCACTCAGTCCAACTTCATTTTGTAAGTGGACATAATATTAAGGTGATCAAGCAATTTATAATTGTGTATTTTGAAAAGTTGCTTAGTTATTTTGTTTAAGTTATTTTGTAACAGCCTTTCTCTATCTTGCACGAAACCCTTTTGTATATTTGATCGGCGTTTTGAACATGTTGACGTTGAATTAATTTATTAAATTAATATATTGAATTCAAACAAAATGAATGAAAACAAAATAAGCAGAATAAATAATAAATTTTAAACAAAGTTATACTTACCCAGGTGTTGTATTTGTTTGTAGCACAGGACCTGGAACGAGGCTGTCAGTTATTGGAAGAAGAAAAAAAATACTTTAAACTTCATTTTTCTGTATCCATAATCGGAAATAATGTGTTTTAATATAGGTTAGTAACATAATCTACAGTTGCACTAATACTGACACTGTTTAATAACCAATGGGGAAAATAGTTCCAAGGCAGTGGACACTATTGGTAATTACTCAAAATAGAAACGGCTCCCTCTGAAGTGACGTTTTCGAGAAAGAAGTAGTTTTCATCGAATTTGATTTCGATACCTCAGATTTAGAATTTGAGTATTGAAATCAAGCATCTGAAAACACACAACTCCGTGTGACAAGGGTGTATTTTCTTTCATTATTATCTCCCAACTTTGATGACCAATTGAGCTCAAATTTTCACAGGTTTGTTATTTTATGCATATGTTGAGATACACCAAGTGAGAAGACTGGTCTTAGACCGTTACCAATAGTGTCCATTGTCTGTAAACGTAGAAATCAATATTAACAAAACAAGTTAGGCAAGTCCAAACATTACCATTCCTTGGTTCAGAATGTCCGGATTGCCAGACGGTGGTATTTCATTCTCCTCTGATTGTTCACTCGGTTTGATGACGACATCCTCATCTTAAAAATAAAATATGAAAAAGTTAAGCATTTTCATCTTGATTTGGGTGTAATTGTATTGATTTCATGATCTTGGGTAATGATGTATCTTAATATTGATTAAAATTTTAACAAGGTAGATTTATATAGGGTCCTTCATTATAGTCGTTGCTTTGTAAATCTTCATGATTAAATAACTGAAGGGAGCATTTTCTTCTTTATTTATAAAGTAAAGCCAAAATTAGTTACCTGTTTCTTTTAGTTCATGTCCTTTGTCTGTCTCGCATGTTTTCTGAAAAAAACATTGGAGTGAAATTTATTTCAAAATTAGATTCATAATTGTGATTTCTTCGGGTAAAACACAAATACTGATCTTTAGAAACCTGACTGATAGAGCAGAAAGCACTACCTCCCCAACCTTTTAAGGAGCAATCACTTTTGTAAGCGTCTTGCTTTAGGCCACAAGATGTCACGACCCACACTCTGCTGATCAGAAACACCAGATCTTGAGTCCGGGGCTCGTAACCGCTCGGCCACGACACGCCACACAAATACTCAATCCGCTCACCTTTTGATTAGCACAAGAGCTCGTAGGTCGCTGAAAGTTTAAACAAAAATTGTAATTTAACAAAAAAAATCAACGTCAATTATTGACTATAAATTAATTGAAGATGAAGACAATTGCTGATACACCAATAGTAAATGTTACAAAGTGACCGTTAAATCTCAGAACTGAAAGTTGTGTTGTGTTAAGATAGGCCATGCTTAAAGTTGAAGGGGGACATTAATAATTAGCCAAATCACTGTAGGCCATTCACTTAAGTTGTAGAAATACCACTTGTTATCTTTCATTCAAATTGGTGACAATGATAAGAGATTTCAAGACATTATTTTTATTTTGAGCAAAATAAATTAAAGTAAACTAATTATATAGTTTGTTGTGGAAATAATGACCTATTTAGGGTACATGTTTAGTATAAGACCACCACATGAAATGAACTCACCATGGTATGATACTTCGAATGAGCGGAGTTTGAACTAGTCTGTGGTAAAATGAAAAGTACATTATTTAAGTCTTCGTTTTCTTTTATTTTCATTACTTCCAGTTTTAAAATGCATCAAATTCGTTGAAAATTACTTCTTTCTCGAAAACTACGTTACTTCAGAGGGAGCCGTTTCTCACAATGTTTTATACCATCACCAGCTCCCCATTATTCGTTACCAAGTTAGGTTTTATGCTTTTAAGTATTTTGAGTAATTACCAATAGTGTCCAATGCCTAAACAAACTAGTAAAGTGAGAACACGTGGTCTTTTTACAGCGTGGTTTATCATCCTGATTTAAAACGATTACTATCATGTTTGTTTGCTCAACTGCTTTGTTAACTGAAACAAAGAATTATTTGTAAACACTACTGAAACTGATTACCTGTTTTTTCTCGGACGATCTGGATGGAGCCTGTAATCGAATAAATTCAGTTGAGAGTTAAGTCTATAATCGATATAAATGGTAAACAAATAAGTAATAAGTGACTTAAACACAAAGTGACCAGAGTTACATATAATTTATAGAATCCGAAAATACTTAAACGATTTGATTGGACTTAGATTTGCTTTTAACTACAAAAATTTGGGTTTTAAGTAGTCAATGATAATACTTTGGAAGCTATATTAAAACACATTATTTCACGATTTTAAAATATCAATGTACTTTCCGTTTCAAGAAAATGTCTTCAACTTGAAAAGTATTGCATCTAAGGTATCAATTTTCACTCAGTTCAACTTCATTTTGTAAGTGGACATAATATTAAGGTGATCAAGCAATTTATAATTGTGTATTTTGAAAAGTTGCTTAGTTATTTTGTTTAAGTTATTTTGTAACAGCCTTTCTCTATCTTGCACGAAACCCTTTTGTATATTTGATCGGCGTTTTGAACATGTTGACGTTGAATTAATTTATTAAATTAATATATTGAATTCAAACAAAATGAATGAAAACAAAACAAGCAGAATAAATAATAAACATTAAACAAAGTTTAACTCCGTGTGACAAGGGTGTGTATTCTTTCATTATTATCTCCCAACTTTGATGACCAATTGAGCTCAATTTTTCACAGGTTTGTTATCTTATGCATATGTTGAGATACACTAAGTGAGAAGACTGGTCTTAGACCGTTACCAATAGTGTCCATTGTCTGTAAACGTAGAAATCAATATTAACAAAACAAGTTAGGCAAGTCCAAACATTACCATTCCTTGATTCAGATTATCCGGGTTGCCAGACGGTGGTATTTCATTCTCCTCTGATTGTTCACTCGGTTTGATGACGACATCCTCATCTTGAAAATAAAATATGAAAAAGTTAAGCATTTTCATCTTGATTTGGGTGTAATTGTATTGCTTTCATGATCTTGGGTAATGATGTATCTTAATATTGATTAAAATTTTAACAAGGTAGATTTATATAGGGTCCTTCATTATAGTCGTTGCTTTGTAAATCTTCATGATTAAATAACTGAAGGGGGCATTTTCTTCTTTATTTATAAAGTAAAGCCAAAATTAGTTACCTGTTTCTTTTAGTTCATGTCCTTTGTCTGTCTCGCATGTTTTCTGAAAAAAACATTGGAGTGAAATAATTGTGATTTCTTTGGGTAAAACACAAATACTGATCTTTAGAAACCCGACTGATAGAGCAGAAAGCACTACCTCCCCAACCTTTTAAGGAGCAATCACTTTTGTAAGCGTCTTGCTTTAGGACACAAGATGTCACGACCCACACTCTGCTGATCAGAAACACCAGATCTTGAGTCCGGGGCTCGTAACCGCTCGGCCACGACACGCCACACAAATACTCAATCCGCTCACCTTTTGATTAGCACAAGAGCTCGAAGTTGGCTGAAAGTTAATAAAATTGTACCGTAAAATAAAAATCAACGTCAATTATTGACTATAAATTAATTGACGATAAAGGCAATTGCTGATACACCAATAGTAAATGTTACAAAGTGACCGTTAAATCTCAGAACTGAAAGTTGTGTTGTGTTAAGATAGGCCATGCTTAAAGTTGAAGGGGGACATTAATAATAAGCCAAATCACTGCAGGCCATTCACTTAAGTTGTAGAAATACCACTTGTTATCTTTCATTCAAATTGGTGACAATGATGAGAGATTTCAATACATTATTTTTATTTGGAGCAAAATAAATTAAAGTAAAATAATTATATAGTTTGTTGTGGAAATAATGACCTATTTAGGGTACATGTTTAGTATAAGACCACCACATGAAATGAACTCACCATGGTATGATACTTCGAATGAGCGGAGTTTGAACTAGTCTGTCGTAAAATGAAAAGTACATTATTTAAGTCTTCGTTTTGTTTTATTTTCATTACTTCCAGTTTTAAAATGCATCAAATTCGTTGAAAATTACTTCTTTCTCGAAAACTACGTTACTTCAGAGGGAGCCGTTTCTCACAATGTTTTATACCATCACCAGCTCCCCATTATTCGTTACCAAGTAAGGTTTTATGATTTTAAGTATTTTGAGTAATTACCAATAGTGTCCAATGCCTAAACAAACTAGTAAAGTGAGAACACGTGGTCGTTTTACAGCGTTGTTTATCATCCTGATTTAAAACGATTACTATCATGTTTGTTTGCTCAACTGTTTTGTTAACTGAAACAAAGAATTATTTGTAAACACTACTGAAACTGATTACCTGTTTTTTCTCGGACGATCTGGATGGAGCCTGTAATCGAATAATTTCAGTTTAGAGTTAAGTCAATAAATGATATAAATGGTAAACAAATAAGTAATAATTGACTTAAACACAAAGTGACCAGAGTTACATATATTTTATAAAATCCGAAAATACTTAAACGATTTGATTGGACTTAGATTTGCTTTTAACTACAAAAATTTGGGTTTTAAGTAGTCAATGATAATACTTTGGAAGCTATATTAAAACACATTATTTCACGATTTTAAAATATCAATGTACTTTCCGTTTCAAGAAAATGTCTTCAACTTGAAAAGTATTGCATCTAAGGTATCAATTTTCACTCAGTTCAACTTCATTTTGTAAGTGGACATAATATTAAGGTGATCAAGCAATTTATAATTGTGTATTTTGAAAAGTTGCTTAGTTATTTTGTTTAAGTTATTTTGTAACAGCCTTTCTCTATCTTGCACGAAACCCTTTTGTATATTTGATCGGCGTTTTGAACATGTTGACGTTGAATTAATTTATTAAATTAATATATTGAATTCAAACAAAATGAATGAAAACAAAACAAGCAGAATAAATAATAAACATTAAACAAAGTTTAACTCCGTGTGACAAGGGTGTGTATTCTTTCATTATTATCTCCCAACTTTGATGACCAATTGAGCTCAATTTTTCACAGGTTTGTTATCTTATGCATATGTTGAGATACACTAAGTGAGAAGACTGGTCTTAGACCGTTACCAATAGTGTCCATTGTCTGTAAACGTAGAAATCAATATTAACAAAACAAGTTAGGCAAGTCCAAACATTACCATTCCTTGATTCAGATTATCCGGGTTGCCAGACGGTGGTATTTCATTCTCCTCTGATTGTTCACTCGGTTTGATGACGACATCCTCATCTTGAAAATAAAATATGAAAAAGTTAAGCATTTTCATCTTGATTTGGGTGTAATTGTATTGCTTTCATGATCTTGGGTAATGATGTATCTTAATATTGATTAAAATTTTAACAAGGTAGATTTATATAGGGTCCTTCATTATAGTCGTTGCTTTGTAAATCTTCATGATTAAATAACTGAAGGGAGCATTTTCTTCTTTATTTATAAAGTAAAGCCAAAATTAGTTACCTGTTTCTTTTAGTTCATGTCCTTTGTCTGTCTCGCATGTTTTCTGAAAAAAACATTGGAGTGAAATAATTGTGATTTCTTTGGGTAAAACACAAATACTGATCTTTAGAAACCCGACTGATAGAGCAGAAAGCACTACCTCCCCAACCTTTTAAGGAGCAATCACTTTTGTAAGCGTCTTGCTTTAGGACACAAGATGTCACGACCCACACTCTGCTGATCAGAAACACCAGATCTTGAGTCCGGGGCTCGTAACCGCTCGGCCACGACACGCCACACAAATACTCAATCCGCTCACCTTTTGATTAGCACAAGAGCTCGAAGTTGGCTGAAAGTTAATAAAATTGTACCGTAAAATAAAAATCAACGTCAATTATTGACTATAAATTAATTGACGATAAAGGCAATTGCTGATACACCAATAGTAAATGTTACAAAGTGACCGTTAAATCTCAGAACTGAAAGTTGTGTTGTGTTAAGATAGGCCATGCTTAAAGTTGAAGGGGGACATTAATAATAAGCCAAATCACTGCAGGCCATTCACTTAAGTTGTAGAAATACCACTTGTTATCTTTCATTCAAATTGGTGACAATGATGAGAGATTTCAATACATTATTTTTATTTGGAGCAAAATAAATTAAAGTAAAATAATTATATAGTTTGTTGTGGAAATAATGACCTATTTAGGGTACATGTTTAGTATAAGACCACCACATGAAATGAACTCACCATGGTATGATACTTCGAATGAGCGGAGTTTGAACTAGTCTGTCGTAAAATGAAAAGTACATTATTTAAGTCTTCGTTTTGTTTTATTTTCATTACTTCCAGTTTTAAAATGCATCAAATTCGTTGAAAATTACTTCTTTCTCGAAAACTACGTTACTTCAGAGGGAGCCGTTTCTCACAATGTTTTATACCATCACCAGCTCCCCATTATTCGTTACCAAGTAAGGTTTTATGATTTTAAGTATTTTGAGTAATTACCAATAGTGTCCAATGCCTAAACAAACTAGTAAAGTGAGAACACGTGGTCGTTTTACAGCGTTGTTTATCATCCTGATTTAAAACGATTACTATCATGTTTGTTTGCTCAACTGTTTTGTTAACTGAAACAAAGAATTATTTGTAAACACTACTGAAACTGATTACCTGTTTTTTCTCGGACGATCTGGATGGAGCCTGTAATCGAATAATTTCAGTTTAGAGTTAAGTCAATAAATGATATAAATGGTAAACAAATAAGTAATAATTGACTTAAACACAAAGTGACCAGAGTTACATATATTTTATAAAATCCGAAAATACTTAAACGATTTGATTGGACTTAGATTTGCTTTTAACTACAAAAATTTGGGTTTTAAGTAGTCAATGATAATACTTTGGAAGCTATATTAAAACACATTATTTCACGATTTTAAAATATCAATGTACTTTCCGTTTCAAGAAAATGTCTTCAACTTGAAAAGTATTGCATCTAAGGTATCAATTTTCACTCAGTTCAACTTCATTTTGTAAGTGGACATAATATTAAGGTGATCAAGCAATTTATAATTGTGTATTTTGAAAAGTTGCTTAGTTATTTTGTTTAAGTTATTTTGTAACAGCCTTTCTCTATCTTGCACGAAACCCTTTTGTATATTTGATCGGCGTTTTGAACATGTTGACGTTGAATTAATTTATTAAATTAATATATTGAATTCAAACAAAATGAATGAAAACAAAACAAGCAGAATAAATAATAAACATTAAACAAAGTTTAACTCCGTGTGACAAGGGTGTGTAATCTTTCATTATTATCTCCCAACTTTGATGACCAATTGAGCTCAATTTTTCACAGGTTTGTTATCTTATGCATATGTTGAGATACACTAAGTGAGAAGACTGGTCTTAGACCGTTACCAATAGTGTCCATTGTCTGTAAACGTAGAAATCAATATTAACAAAACAAGTTAGGCAAGTCCAAACATTACCATTCCTTGATTCAGATTATCCGGGTTGCCAGACGGTGGTATTTCATTCTCCTCTGATTGTTCACTCGGTTTGATGACGACATCCTCATCTTGAAAATAAAATATGAAAAAGTTAAGCATTTTCATCTTGATTTGGGTGTAATTGTATTGCTTTCATGATCTTGGGTAATGATGTATCTTAATATTGATTAAAATTTTAACAAGGTAGATTTATATAGGGTCCTTCATTATAGTCGTTGCTTTGTAAATCTTCATGATTAAATAACTGAAGGGAGCATTTTCTTCTTTATTTATAAAGTAAAGCCAAAATTAGTTACCTGTTTCTTTTAGTTCATGTCCTTTGTCTGTCTCGCATGTTTTCTGAAAAAAACATTGGAGTGAAATAATTGTGATTTCTTTGGGTAAAACACAAATACTGATCTTTAGAAACCCGACTGATAGAGCAGAAAGCACTACCTCCCCAACCTTTTAAGGAGCAATCACTTTTGTAAGCGTCTTGCTTTAGGCCACAAGATGTCACGACCCACACTCTGCTGATCAGAAACACCAGATCTTGAGTCCGGGGCTCGTAACCGCTCGGCCACGACACGCCACACAAATACTCAATCCGCTCACCTTTTGATTAGCACAAGAGCTCGTAGGTCGCTGAAAGTTTAAACAAAAATTGTAATTTAACAAAAAAAATCAACTTCACTTATTATATGAAATAATTGAAGTTAAAATCATTTGCTGATACACAATAGTAAATGTTACAAAAGGACCGTTAAAGGAACACGTTGCCTTGGATCAGACGAGTTGGTCATTAAAAAGCGTTTGAAACCGTTTGTTATGAAATGCATATGGTTAGAAAGATGTTTTAAAAGTAGAGAATAATGATCCACACAAGTACCACTCAAAATTGCACGGTTTTCATTTTACGTCGCGAACTAACACGGTCGGCCATTTATTGGAGTCAAAAATTTGGCTCCCATAAATGGCCGACAGTGTTAGTCGACGAGGTAAAAAGAAAACCCCGCAATTTCGAGGCATATTTGTGTAGATCATTGTATTCTACTTTTACAACATCTTTCTAACCATATCGATTTGATAACAAACGGTTACAGAACGCTTTTTTAAGACCAACTCGGCCGATCCAAGGCAACGTGTTCCTTTAAAGGTCTTAACTGAAAGTTGTGTTGTGTTGAGATATGCAAATGCCATGCTAAAAAGTGAGGAGTGAGTTAGCCAACTCAAGTAGGCCATTATAGTTTGTCTTTATAGGGAAGGGAGGAAAAAATTGCTTCTCCTTTTTCCTACATGTTAATGACACATTGTTATCTAATGGGAGACTTTGGAACGCTAGGTGGCAGCAGACTTACCAGGTACATTTCCATTGTTTACGTAGTTCTGAACATGCGCACATTACATAGAACGATGGATTTTACCTGGTAAGTCTACTGCCACCAAGCGTCCCAAAAGTCCCCTATTAACTGGACCTAAAGTTTTCATTTCAATGAGCAATATTATCACACTTTGTATTGATTGATGTTGACATGAAACAAACAGATAAATCTGAAATGAATGGTACCCGATGACAATCATTTGAAATGAACTCACCATGGTGTGGTACTTCACATCATGGGCGGAGTTTGAACGAGCCTGTTTGGAAGTGAGAAGTAAATAATTAAAATTTGTTTTATTATTATTTTTATATTTTTATTTTCTTCCATTAAAAAAATCGCATTGCGATTTGGCTTTAGGGACAATGTGTCACGGGGTTCGTTTATGGGACGATTTCGCGTGCGTGTACGTTTGTTTCGTGCTCTATCACTGATAATGTGAAACTAGATATAAAAGGACGATAAGTGTACGTTTGTTTCGTGCTCTATTACTGAGAATGTGAAACTAGATATAAAAGGACGATAATCTTTGCTCAAGCTTTAAACTCAAATATTTTGGTTTTAATTTGAGTTCTTGGCGCTCCATTCCTTTTTAGTAAGGGGATTTTGGATGTTGAAATAATCCTGTAGAGTCTTTGGTAACCTACACTAATACCTGTTAGACTAAGGAACATAACAGTATTTGTTTTTATCGCAACTATTGCCCTTTTCGAAACGACTGGACTTGGCTTTAGATTCTGCTCAGGCTAGCTTGGCCCCGCGGTTGTTTTGACAAAATTGCGCGTGCTTTGCGTAATACGCGCACAGAGTTACAGACGAGAGAACGGAGTCTCAAGCCGAATCCAAAGCCGAAGCCCTGGTTTCGAAAAGAGCCTATTTCAACCCTTAAGCTTACCTTGTGCTTGGCAGTAGTTCTTGGATTTTGCTGTAAATCAAAACAGGCTATCCACATTACTTGTTTTACTAAAATTATAAAAATACTAAATAATACTAACTAGTCGAAGCAAAAGTTGATGCACCAATAGTAAATGTTATACCTATACAAAACGACCGGTAAAAGTCTGAGCTGAAAATTGGGTTGGAATAATAAAATTGATAATAATGCATATTTATAGGCCATAGTTTTATTTATTAAAAAAACGACATTAAACACAGTAAAAGTGAAAAAAAACCTCATTTGAAGAATATAACAAAATCGTACTAAAAGGCAAATTGAGTTAACAATTGTTTTATTATCTGTTTACTTTCAAGTTTTTCAAGCTTGGAGTGTACATGTACATGTACGTAGGGGATGCCCAACACATGGAAATATAAACTTACCATGGTTCCGTACTTCACCATAGGGGCGGAGTTTGAACGAGCCTGTTTTCAAAATGAGAAGTAACAACATTTAAATCTTCATTTTGTGTTTGATAATTATTGCATCAAGATATAGCTCTATATAGGCATGCAATGTGCCACGGAGATCATTTTGGACGATGTTACTTAAGTGCATGAATTTTTTTATCATAGGTTTTTTTTGTAGCCATTTACTTATATAAACGATCACATAATTTTGTACCATTAAAAAGTCAATATAAAACCATTCAAAATGTTCTTTTTAGTATACAACATTGCTATGAACACTGTATGTTTAGTATTCAAGGAAACTCAATGTGAACTTTGAAGTATACATCAGCACACAATAGTTTGCAACACACGACTGACTGATTTCTGTGACCTCTAGCCCCTTGATATTTGGGGAATAGACCTTAAAGGAACACGTTGCCTTGGATCGGTCGAGTTGGTCTTTGAAAAGCGTTTTGTAACCGTTTGTTATAAAATGCATAATGGTTAGAAAGATGTTGTAAAAGTAGAATACAATGATCTACACAAGTATGCCTCGAAATTGCGTGGTTTTCTTTTTACCTCGTCCAATAACACGGTCGGCCATTTATGGGAGTCAAAATTTTGACTCCCATAAATGGCCGACAGTGATAGTTCGCGACGTAAAAAGAAAACCGTAAAATTTTGAGTGGTACTTGTGTGGATCATTATATTCTACTTTTAAAACATCTTTCTAACCATATGCATTTCATAACAAACGGTTTCAAAAGCTTTTTGTAGTCCAACTCGTCCAATCCAAGGCAACGTGTTCCTTTAATGCATTTACATGTAAGCAAAACAGAATCTGTAGGTTTGCCATGACTTTTGATAGCTAGTAGGCCTATAGGGTGTGATTTGGTGTGTTTGTATCGCCTACCCTCCGAGGACATTTATAAAAGGGACATTAGATCCTCACTACTCGGTTCTTTGATTTCAAGTGTCCGCACTAATAGTCATTTGTGTACAAAACCAATGGGGATTTCTTCAATACAGGAACAACAGAAAGTACAATAGGTGTCCTCTATAATAGGAGTGCTGTACCTGTGTGTGTTTTTTTGTATATATTTTGTTTGTTGGTTGGGGTTGTTTGTTTGTTTGTTTGTTTGTTTGTTTGTTTGTTTGTTGATTGGTTGGTTGGTTGGGGGTGTTTGTTTGTTTGTTTGTTTGTTTGTTTGTTTGTTTGTTTGTTGGTTGGTTGGGGGTGTTTGTTGGTGTGTTTGTTTGTTTGTTTGCTGGAATATTTTTAGTTGCTGGTTTGGAGGAGTAGGCATATAGGCCTACGTTCACTTCTATCCTCTATAATTTGTAATCAATACCCGGAACCAACTGGTGCAACACATTCTTAAAAAATCAAAATGTTTTGTCACTGGCCTGTGCATGTTCATATCGTGCCTAATGTGTCGACTGATGGCTTCTGAATAAACAACAGGACCCAATTTCATAGAGCTGCTTAAGCAAAAAATGTTGCTTATAAAGCAAAACATTCATTGCTTGGTAAAATCAGATTACCGGCATAGACTCCACTCCATTGTAATGCTAAGTAAACAACAGCTTAATACTAGTCATAAGCAATGTATATGGCAGGAAAGTTTTGCCAGTAACATGTGTCAAATAAGCGAGCTATTTCCGTGCTTAAGCAAATTTTTTGCTTAAGCAGCTCTATGAAATTGGCCCCAGTTATTTGAAAGAATATATAACACATCGGCTGCTCCGATTAGGAAGCTAGCAGGTCCATGATGGTCAGAGGCTAGTAACAGACCGTGAAACTAATGATAAGTAATAACTTGTTAACCGAGTACATGATCTCAATCAACTATTACGACATGGAACAGCAGTATGTTCGAAGTTATAGTAGCAGATCACTCACAGACTGTGAGTACAATAACAGAACGTGTGTGGAGGTGGCAAATGATTGAAAGTATACATAACCATACCTCTATGATAACATGTTCTGGATAAAGGTTTTTTTGTTTAAACACACCTGACCCAAAACATTGGCCCTGGAGATTGGAAAATTACCATTATGTGTGGTTTAAATATGTTTCTCGGGTAGGTGGGATGAGACGGGTGCTCAATATATATATATTTGTTTAATACTAATAGCAAGTTTTTAATTATATATCATTTAACGGTAGTGGACACTATTGGTAACTACTCAAAATATTTATTAGCAAAAAACCTTACTTGGTATGGAGTAATAGGGAAAGGTTGATAGTATAAAACATTGTGAGAAACGGCTCCCTCTGAAGTGGAGTAGTTTTCGAGAAAGAAGTAAGTCACACGAATTTGATTTCGAGACCTCAAATTTAGGGGGTGTTTTTTTCTTTCATTATTATCTCTTAACTTCGAACACCGATTGAGCTCAAATTTGTACAGGTTTGCATTTTATGCATATGTTGAGATACATCAAGTGAGAAGACTGGTCTTTGACAATTACCAATAGTGTCCAGTGTCTTTAAGGCAGTGGACACTTTTGGTAATTACTCAAAATAATTATTAGCATAAACCTTACTTGGTAACGAGTAATTGGGAGCTGTTGATGTTATAAAACATTGAAAACATTGTGAGAAACGGCTCCCTCTGAAGTAACGTAGTTTTCGAGAAATAAGTAGTTTTCCAGTAATTTGATTTCGAGACCTCAGAATTAGATTTTGAGGTCTCGAAATCAAACATCTGAACGCACACAACTTCGTGTGACAAGGGTGTTTTTTCTTTCATTATTATCTCGCAACTTCGACGACCGATTGAGCTCAAATTTTCACAGGTTTGTTATGTTATGCATATGTTGAGATACATCAAGTGAGAAGACTGGTCTTTGACAATTACCAATAGTGTCCAATGTCTTTAAGGCAGTGGACACTATTGGTAATTACTCAAAATAATTAATAGCATAAAACCTTACTTGGGTACGAGTAATGGGGAGCTGTTGATGTAATAAAATATTAAAAACATTGTGAGAAACGGCTCCCTCTGGAGTATAACGTAGTTTTTGAGAAATAAGTAATTTTCGAGACCTCAGAATTAGATTTTGAGGTCTCGAAATCAAGCATCTGAAAGGACACAACTTCGTGTGACGAGGGTGTTTTTTCTTTCATTACTACATTGCAGTTCGGCGACCAATTGAGCTAAAATTTTCACAGGTTTGTTATTTTATGCATTTGTTGGGATACACTAAGTGAGAAGACTGGTCTTTGGCAATTACCTTTAGTGTCCAATGTCTTTAATTTGTTGAAGATTAACAGTTAACATTAATTTGTTAAAGATTATTAATATGAAACGCACTGGAAAATTAACTTCACCTTTGTTTTGTCCGCCATTGTTCACTTTGTCTTGTTTTCAGACCTGTTTAAAATAAAACAAAATAAAGACACTTAATCACAAATAAGTGCGTGGTATGGGCTGATGGGAGGGTCACCTGACCAGGGGCCACGGGTAGACCTATTCATGAGTGGCTTGGATGGTTATTTTGCTGAGGGGCCGGGTTGTACTATATGCCAGGGGCGGGTGGGTCGCTTACTATTGAACCAATGTTTTTAAGGAAAAAAACATTATATATATAAAGTATTTAAAAAAAAACAAAAAAAAAAAACATTTGATCCAGAACATCTGGTCTGGCAGTATATCTTAAACAGTATTCTGACTGTTACAGGATTCCCCCCCCCCTTTTTTAATGTTCTAAAAACTTTCACATTTGTATACCACTACTCAAAGCGTTGAGGGCATTGACATAGTGGATTGGGTAGTTTGCACGAGGAAAAAGAAAAAGAATAGAATAATCATACACAATTATAGTGCTACATGTTTAAAACTCAGCATGACATTAAAGGTGAATTTGTTATTACTCAGTCCTGTTTAAATATATAGTCCCTATCTATAGGTTCACTCTGAACACTTTGAACACCTTTGTCTGATAGTTGAGTTTTTTTAAGAATAAATTCAGCATGACGTTAAAGTTTACCAGCCCCCCCCCCCCAAAAAAAAGCATTTATTAACCAATCTTTGCAAATGTCGTCAAAGTAAATTTTCTTAAAGACAACGAATGGCGGAATTTAAAGGGTATAAAGGGTACTACATGTACGGAAGTTTGTTCGGGTTTATCAGCAACGTGTCACGTGTTCAATATCAGCAGCGTGTCGAATGCATTTAAGGCACTGTACACGTTTGGTAATTGTCAAAGACCAGTTTCCACACTTCGTGTATCCCAACATAAGCATAAAATAACAAACCTGTGAAAATTTGGGCTCAATTGGTCATCGAAGTTGCAAGAAAATGATGAAAGGAAAAACACCCTTGTTGAACGAATTTGTGAGCTTTCAGATAGGAATACAAGACTTCTAGCTAAAAGTCTTTCAATATTTAAGTGAGAAATTACATCTTTCTCAAAAACTACGTTGCTTCAGAGGGAGTCGTTTCCCACAATGTTTTATACTATCAACAGCTCTCCAATGCTCGTTCCCAAGTCAGTTTCTAAGTTAATATACGTTTTGAGTAATTACCAAACGTGTACCTTCCCTTTAACCCAAATAAGTGACAGTGACTTTTTGAGCTCCAAATGCTACTTGCTCACCTTGTTTAGGCCTCCATGACACGGAAATTCTTGTTCTTGACTATTGGTACACATAATTTTATAAATAAGTATCTTTTTTTCAGATCAGAGCCCCCTGCTAACAACATTCTTTCTTTGCACAAAACACAAACAAAAAGAAGGCAATATTTTTCCCGGTGTGGTTAATACAGAAGTTATGTTTCTTTAGTTTGTTTAGCATGGACGAACAAGTTTTGTTCAAATAACAAATAATAATAATATGCAAAATATCAAACAAAATTTCAATAGGCCTACAAGCCTCAAACACGCATCAAATGTTTGATACATCAATTTAACAATATCTTAATTTCATTGAAAACTGCATACAAGTTTGTGTTAGCAGTTAAAGGCAGTGGACACTATTGGTAATTACTCAAAGTAGTTATTAGCATAAAACCTTTCTTGGTGACGAGTAATGGGGGGGGGGGAGAGCTGTTGTAGTATCAAACATTGTGAGAAACGACTCTCTCTGAAGTAATGTAGCTTTTGAGACAGAAGTAATTTTCCACGAATTTGATTCGAGACCTCCGATTTAGAATTTGAGGTCTCGAAATCAAGCATCTGAAAGCACACAACTTCGTGTGACAAGGGTTTTTTTCTTTCATTTTTATCTCGCAACTTTGACGACCGATTGAGCTCAAAGTTTCACAGGTTTGTTATTTTATGCGTATGTTGAGATACACCAACTGTGAAGACTGGTCTTTGACAATTAACAATAGTGTCCAGTGTCTTTAATATCCAAATTGTAACATTTCTTGTTTTAAATCAACTAAAATCCCTGGAACGGTTTCTCATTTTCTATTTTGTTCATTAATTTGTTTATTTTGTATCCCCAAATTTTCAAGCGGTTAGTAGATCAAAATCGGAACAACTTTTGCTCCGTGGGGAGCTATAAACTATAATTCAATACATGCATAAAGATGAACACACAAACAATCTTCTCCGATAAACACCCAACACAATCTACTCCGCGGTAGTGGAATAAAGAAAGACAGTTCTCTAAAGAACAAACTCTACCTGGCAAGTAGATACACACATGGTGTTGTGACCAAATATATATTGATATATATTGATACCTCACCATGCAATGCCTTAAATCCTATAAATGCATAAAGATATTAGGGCCTAGTGTTTTTTTCCTATTGGCAACCACAGTACATAGGCCTATAGCTATAGCCTACAGGATTAACTAACTTCCGCATATGAGAAGAATTCGAATGAAACACTTCAATCTTACCGGTAAGTAGCTTCGTGTATTGCAGACCGACCAATAGAGGAACCAACTTCCAACGTAGGCTTTCCTGTTTCTTCCTGTAGGTTGGTATCCCGTAGTTTCTTATTGTGGTTGTCCCTGCCTTCTTGTTCGATCGGTGGCTGGTACCGTGAATATTCCCCTCTCTATGCGTGATTTCATGGGACTTTCCCGTTTTTACAGCTAGGCCTATAGCTATTGTTAGCGTAAGTTTTTTGTAATGCTCCATGATATTATACAACGGCCAAGGCCAAGCTGTTGAATATCTTTATATCGTCATCACGGGTAAGTCAACAACAGCGTTGGGGCTAGACTTGTGAACAAGTCGTTAAAATAAAACTCTTCCGAATCTCTCGCGAAACTGCTGGCTTTCTCACGAGACTGCTGCGAGACTACTGCTCTATTTGCGCGAGAGCAGTGATCTCGCGAGAGCAGTGATCTCGCGAGAGCATTATTCGATCACGGAAACCTGAATCATCATACGACACCGTCACCGACTATCTCGCTGCGGCATACAATATTGACGACTTGTTCACAAGTCTACGTTGTGTGACACATTGTGTTATTCTGTTGGACAAGCATTGCACTGGTGGTAGAGTTTTTTTAAGCATATAAAAAATTGCTAAGCACAACAAAATTATGCTTGCCTGAGGCTGAATAAGGCTACCAGCTAAAATACCGTTTTACATGTACACAATATTTTAAGGAATATTTTCTGCTGAAAAGCATATCTCTTTCGAAAATTGGGCCCAGGGTTTATTATGGTCCAATCAAAGAATTATGCTGAGCAACTATTTGCTAAGCAAAACAAAAACAGAGGGTACCAGTCGCAGGCAGATTGAATAATATGTAGGTCTACCGTATCTTGATGTATAACTACTTTCCAAATTGTGCGAATACAACAGCGTTAAAACACTTTGTTGCTATTTTAAGAGAACTGAATAATGTCTTAAGAAACCACTTATACAGTTGCTGTGGTCCAGTAATAAGATTTATGTGTGGTTCTTTGCAAGGAACAAGACATACATCAAATTGTGTTCTGTTCATGATCTACAGTCGACGCAGCATCTGTGAACGGTTGCCGAATTAAGGCCGAGTTTTTGTCGGTCACGCGATGGTCGGGCGTCAGAAATCTAGACGTGCGATCATAAAAAGACACGGATTTAAGGCCTCAGTCTTAGGATTGCGCGCAAGATTTCCGACTATAAACCGGCCTTTAAGAGATGCATTCAACACGCACCGTCAAAAAAGAACTTTGCATCAACAATGTTCGCATTTAAAAAAAAAATACCAAATAGGGGCCTACTTATTTTTTATTTGTAGGAACAGATCACAGATTCACATAAAACTTACACGGTCTAATAATGTTGATAGTTGAAAAAATTCCATGAAATATCTGTCTGAAATGTCATTATTTGATGAGAAATAAATAAACTTCGCGTGTGTAGTTTATCGCTCAGTGAGCGTTTTAGTCGTTTTTATTTTGGCATCGATTCAATGCAAAATTAATTTGTAATTGTTTTTTCACTATTCTCTCGTGACCCAAATGGCCGATCGATTTCAAACTTCTACAGGTTTGTCAGTTTATGTATATGGTGGATTACATTTAGTGCGTCAGTGCCATGCAACTGTTTTTTTTTTTTTTAGCAAAAACAAATTCTGAATTCTTTAAGCATGACTGCATTTGAAATGAGCTTGTGAATAATAGCCCAAACACACAGAGAGTAAGTTTTAGTTTCATTTTGGTGCAGTCGCTTTTGACAGCGTCATTTTGGTTTTTGTCAACGAAATGTTAATTATGAAAAGTTTTACAACATTTTGCACAACAAATTTGTGGGAAAGGTACGAATGTTGACGAAAAATTAGCTTAAAAATACTCAATAAGTTCATGTAAAACATGGTGAAAACTGCAGCAATTTACATCTAAATGAATTAACGTTAGTATACCAAGATCCAAAGGCTCTTTTCCTAATCATGGGAATCCCTACACCTCAGAACACTAACTACCACTACTTCGGACTGATGATACCCAAGCCTACGTACATCCGTATGGACTGTAAAAGAGGTAACTGTTTCAGCCATAGGAGTAGGTGGCAACGGCCTCTGGAAAAAAAACCAATTGTAGCCCACACCTTCAAGTGGCTTTCATCAAGCCTTGTGTGTCTGGCGACGTGCATTAAAAAAAAAACGTTTTGTTATTAAAAAAAACACCATATTAATCAAAGCGGAAGCTCACCTGTTTCCAGTAATTGAGTGGATGTCATTGTCTTCTAGTGGTGCTGATTAGTGTGATGATCTGGATGGAAGGGCTCTAATCTGCACAATCATTTATTCTCCCCTTCTATTTCAGCATGACTCTAGCCCTGGCAGCATTTCACTTTCGTGTTATACTACAGTAAGATTTGAACTACGAAGATTTTCCGCCCCAGAAATCAACCCTTATATAGTTAGCACTCTGTATCTGTGTACAGCGCAGTTGAAGAGTCCAATAAAGGGCCAAGCATGACTCCATCTTTTTAACCTGGACCAGTCGCAAGGACCTCACTACGTTACATCATTTCCATTTGGTGCTCGATATGTGACCCATTCCTTTGTGTCTTCATTGTGTACTTGAATTCTCAGGAATTTCTCAGGAATTCCTTAGAAGATTTTAGTTGGGCGGGGGGGGGGTGATTTCATTTTCACTTGCCTTATCGTGACAAAGGACAATAAAAAGGGAAAATAAAAGGAGTCCATAGGGGAATTCTAAAGACCTGGGTGCTCCATCCACAAGGAATTTTGTGTACAAAGTCTATGAGAAGATCTACAGTACAGGGACAATGGAAAGAACAAGATGTCTCCACAGAGATGCAAAAAAGGGAATTTTTGTACTTCTAACTGCACAAGAGACTCAGAGTGTGTTTGAAAGTACAACTATAGGAACAAAGAATACGACGGGGAGATGATTGAACATTTTGTTGAGAGAGGGGGAGAGAGAGAGAGAGAGAGAGAGGGAGGGGAGGGGAGGGGAGGGGAGGGGAGGGGGTAGGGGAGAGGGGAGGGGGTAGGGGGAGAGGGGAGGGGGAGGGGGGTAGGGGGGAGGAGGGAGGGGGAGGGGAGGGGAGGGGAGGGGAGGGGAGGAGTCTGCCACATATCGGCAGTTATTAAACGGGCATATAGAATCATTACAACTGTGCCATTGTTATTGAAACTCTTGCTAAATCTAACGAGGCTGGCAGGATTAGTTCAGTCAGCCCCCTTCAAAAATAAGCTTAAGGACCCCGAACATCACGACTAGTGCATGACTGGGGCCAATTTCATAGAGCTGCTTAAGCAAAAAAAATGCTTAAGCACGAAAATAGCTCGCTTGTTTTTCACATGTTACTGGCCAAAATTTCATGCCATATACATTGCTTGTTACTGGTATTCAGCTGTCGTTTACTTATAGCATAACAATTGTGTGGAGTCTTGGCCGGTAATCTGATTTTACTAAGCAATGATTTTTTTGCTTTAAGCAAAATTTTGTGCTTCAGCAGCTCTATGAAATTGGGCCCTCAGTTCGCAGAGGAGTACACGGCGACAAGGTGATATCAAGTGCGACTTTTAAGAGTGTCGATTGCTACTAAAAAGTAGGGGGACGGGCGAGCAAGTCTTGGCAAAATACGTCTTACATTATCTGCACCCCATACCATTACTTTTATATTTAATTTCCATGTAACACCACTAATTGTTCCCTATTTTTGTTTGACCAGAATTCTAACGATAACATTTCAAAATACCATGGCCCGTTAATTGATGCATCTTTTTTTCGTTATGAATTTCACCACCTGTGAAATTAGTTTTCCTTGTCCACGACAAATCTTTTCATTGCCAAACTGCTCCTATTTATTTTCTTTAAAATTGATTTTACTACATGTTGTGCCTTGTGCGATTGTAACTGTGTAACATTTTTTCACGTGCCACGCACAGCGCTTTGTGGAGGGATCATGTACGGTACATGCATACACACTACGACTCATAAAAGGGGTTTCGTCTCGGACGAAACTTGTCTAGTCTGTATTATAGACCAATCTGCACGTGGTCCATCAGGAGAAAAAAAACGAAAATGAAGAAAAACTTTCGCCACTTGTTCGCTGTTCTTCATAACTTTTTTAAAACTTGATCCAAATCACGAAAGGGGTGTTTTAATTGTACCTCTGTTGCATAGTTTCTAACGAACAGTTAATCAGAAAGTGAGGGTGACATCTGATACGCTGTCAGGGGGACATGTCCCCTCCGTCCCACCCTCCGACGCCCTTGTCTAAATCACTGGTGGAACCGCAACCAGGCCGATCCTAGCCAAATAGTCCGTTCCCGGTATAGATGGAACTTGCTTATGCCGATTTTATTGGTAGTCCTACTCCAACTAATAATCAAAATGAAAACTAGGCTTGCGCCTATGCCTACTGATGTAGAGCACTGAATTGAGAGCTGTTGATTGTTAAAACATTTTAGAAACGACAAACAAATTTAAGTATGGCCTAGGCCTATAATGCAGTTTTACAGAAAGAGGTTCAAGTCACCAATAAACCTTAATATGCACATGACGTCATTTAAGTAAGGCGGTCCCCACCTAGAGGTCACAAGGAGAGTGTTCATTGGCCAATCCTGTGCGTCGCGCGTACAAATCTTCGACTGTTTCGTCACCGTTTTACCTCTAAGGTAGGGGATCTAAGTTTTCCCTTTTTATAAACATCTGTGAGACTTCTAAAGGGTTTTGTTTGCTACAGGAGATTTGCACTGTTTGCTACAGGAGATGAATTAGTTGGGTGAACCCATTATGCAACATAGTTCACACCAAAATAGTTTTGAGCAAGCTAGACCTGACCTATGACAAAACGCAAAGTATGTAACCAACACATAGGCCTAAAGGAACCAAATAATGTATAAAGAGACAACTAATCTATAAGCAAAAAATACTCAACTTTTATTCAAAATCTGGACTTAATAACATTTTAAAATTTGTTCATGTACGTGTACAGTAAGTATAAGTTAGACATATCAACAGTCACTGTTATGTTACTGTTTACTGTTACTGTCACTTTGCAGTTTTAAATCACAGAAGTGAGGTTCACTTACTGCGAGGTTCACTTGATGCAAGGTTCAGGAGTGCAATTGTAGAGAGTCGTGGCATATAACGACTTTAGTGTTTGAACTGCCCGCGGATATTCTCGGCCAGGGGTTTCTGTCCAATTCGTTCAAGTTGATCGGCCAGGACCAAAAAGGAGCTGCTTCCAAAGTTGTCGCACAATGATCTCCACTTCATTAGCATATAGTAAATCTGGTTCTCGACACCAAGGGGATGGTCCATCTTGATGTATTCAAGTCTCTTTTCTGAAACGCCTAAATATGTGGCCAGTTTTTCCCAATCTCTTCCAATCTGGTCGGACAAATCTCGAAAGATGGTTTCATGTACTAGATCGACCTGAGGGGAAAACAGGAAAAATCAAACAGCGTGAATGCCCCAAAATGCTGACAAGTGGCGCTGTTCTAAGTGGTCGAGTCTTATACTATAGTATGTTAAAAGGCAGTGGACACTATTGGTAGTTATTCAAAATAACTATTAGCATAAAACCTTACTTGGTAACGAGTAATGGGGAGAGGTCGATAGTGTAAAACATTGTGAGGAACGGCTCCCTCTGAAGTGACATAGTTTTCGAGAAAGAAGTAATTTTCGACAAATTTGATTCCGTGACCTCAGATTTGGAAATTGAGGACTCAAAATCATCCATCTAAAAGCACACAACTTCGTGAAACAAGGGTGTTTTATTCTTTCATTATTATCTCGCAACTTCGACGACCAATTGAGCTCAAACTTTCACAGGTTTGTTATTTTATGCATATGTTGAGATACACCAGGTGAGAAGACTGGTCTTTGACAATTACCAATAGTGTCCACTGCCTTTAAGAAAACATGTCTGTTTCACATTAGGCCACAACCATTCCAGGAAAAGTATGCAGTTTTAAATATGTTTTGGGACGTGAAAAACAATCTGACATGAAAGGAGTAGAACCTGTATAATAAAAGCTATACGGATTGACGTGGTAACGAGCAATGGAGAGATGTTGATAGTATAAAACATTGTTAGAAACGGTTCCCTCTGAATATCTCACCAAAATATTAAAGACTTCAGCTGAAGCCCCTTTTATGCATCTGAAAGCATACCAATTTATTTTGCAACAAAGGTTTTTCTCTCTCGATATTCTCTTGCAAATTCGATGACCAATTGACCCAAAATTGTCACAGGTTGGTTATTTTCTGTATATGTTGGGATGCCCAAGTTAAAATACTGGTCTTCGACAATTACCAAACAGTGACTTTAATCTGCTTTATAGCCAGGGATCGCACCCAAGTATAACGTGGGAAGCGGCAGGAGAGGTATCACCTTAAGGGGATGCAACCTTTCGTTTCAATTATCAAGTTATAATCATTCACAACGGAAACTGGTCTGGTAGCTTTCTTGTGGTTGATTTTAAATTAGGGATGAGCAAGGGAAATTATAGCTGAAACGGGATTTGACAGAGATAGGCAAACAAAAACAGAGAAACATCCCAATCATCCAAACGAAGACAGGATGGCAACAGCTTGATGGAGGTAGTCCTGATGAAGAATCCAGTAATTACCGATGCTCCTAATTGTTTTCCTCCTATACACCGATGTGTGCCAGCACTTTATACTCAGTAGGCCTACGTTCCTGAGTTTTGTGAAAGAAATCACAGGCATATTACTTGGGTGGGATTCGAACACACGACCCTTGCCTGGTAGATAAAGGCATTGGTCGAGTCCTATGTTGTTAGCAGTGGGTCGAATGGATATCGTGCTAGATTCGATTTTCAAATGCCTCTACTTATAAACTACCGGGCAATCTCGGTGGTCTAGTTGGTATGACACTGCTCTAGAATTGCAAAGGTTGTGGGTTCAACTTCCACCCGGGTAATATGTATGTGATTTATTTGCACAGAACTGGGGAAGATACTGAGTGTGCAGTGCTAACACACTTCTGTGTATAATGGGTAAAACCGAGATGAATATTCTTGTTTCCTGGTTCAAATTTAAAGATGCTATGTCAGATTTTTGGCCGATTTGACCCAAAATTTTTGATTTAAAAATCCAATAGGTATTTTGATGGGGGTCGAGAAAGTTACAAGCTTTCATTTGAGCCATTGCTCGAAAAAGTCCGCCAATTATTAGCAGCAGTGAAATACAGTGCTCAAAAGTAGTTTTTGTCGGGATCCCGACAATATATCACGTGACCAATTCTTCTGTGTTTTATAAGAAACGTTTTAAATTTTTGTCATGGTTCCTGACCTTTAAAAGTAAAAGTTTAACTTTTTTTCGTTAGAGCGGGTGATACTCTTTGAAATACCATGTTTGGGACCAAAAATCTGACATAGCATCTTTAACATATTATTCTATTATTTACAGATGCTTGATCAGCAACTTCAGGCACATGAGTCGACTGCAGTGTTTGTGGTTCTGTATCCTGTTGGTTGCAACCTTCTGCACCTAGAAACATTAACAAAAATGTCCAATAATAGAGATATCTTTAATGGGAAGTGTAGCTGTCTTTATTGTGTGTGGTGCTAGCTGTGTGCATCTCATGTAATTACTTGAAATTGTTGTAAACTCTGCAAAGACAGTAGGCCTACAACAGTTAGTTTGTTGACCGATACATGTTTAATAACGTCTTGTTCTTTTGATGATTTTCTTCCTATCCATTAGTTCAGTATTACCAGCAAAATTCTGATTACATTTTAAAGGCAGTGGACACTATTGGTAATTACTCAACATAATTATCAGCATAAAACCTTACTTGGTAACGAGTAATGGGGAGAGGTTGATAGTATAAAACATTGTGAGAAACGGCTCCCTCTGAAGTGACTTAGTTTTCGAGAAAGAAGTAATTTTCCACAAATTTGATTTCGAGACCTCAGATTTAGAATTAGAATTTGAGGTCACGAAATCAAGCATCCGAAATCAAGCATCCGAAAGCACATAACTTCGTGTGACAAGGGTGTGTTTTTTTCTTTCATAGTTATCTCGCAACTCCGACGACCAATTGAGCTCAAATTTTCACAGGTTTGTTATTTTATGCATGTTGAGATACATCAAGTGAGGAGACTGGTCTTTGACAAGTATCCAGTGTCTTTAAGGGAAAACTTATCTTTGTATGGATAACTAGCCTGGAATAAAAACAGACAATCCACATGATAAAGGATAGCATCAACGATATTCTAAAATTAAAGATCTCTCATCATAATGATCTCAACTGTAAAGCTTGGTTGCCGAATCGGCATATATTGTTTTAAAATCTTCAACATATTATGTTTATCTCAACCAATTTGATTTTGGTGATTTTGATACATATTTTATACAATTTTGCTATCAAATTCAATGGGAAATATTAGTCATCAAATTCAATAGGGACTCGTTTATAGTGCCTTATGGTTGGCTAATTTTTAACATGCAAAAAATATTCTGAAATTATTGAAAATTATTTTGAATGTTATTTAAGTAAATCAATTAATATTTACCAGTTTCCTTTCCTCCAGTTCCGTTGCCTGCTGATGCTGTGTTCACTTTTGTGCCGGGCTCACATCTCGTCTGTAAAACAAAAACCTTTTTAGTGACAACATGTTCAAGGTTATCAACCAGACCCAGAAAGGAGATGTTCCAAAAGTTGTTTTGTGGTATTTTTTCTGTGTGGTTGATATTGCTTTTAAGAGACAAACTAAAGAAAGATATGTCTAAACAAACATAAAAAGCACGTTAATTCTATGTTCAACCCCAAAAATTATTTCAAAATTTACCCAGTCAGTTTCCCTTGTGGTTTATATTGATATCTGAAACAAAAAGTTGCATCCCCTTAAGGTGATCCCCTGGCTGCCGCTTGCCAGGTTGTATCGTAATTTGGGTGTGATCCCTGGCTATACGGCAGTTAACGGTTGTATGGCTTCTGACTAGCACCCCCCGAACAAAGATATTGACAAAATAGGGACACCGCCAACATAGGGCTAGATACTCAGTTGGTAGAGCGCCGGCATGTTAATCCGGAGGTGCGAATCCCACTCTAGTCAAATCTTTGTTCAACCCCAACAAACATAAAAAGGGTAAAACAACTTCTTCGGTATAGAGGTTGCTCAAAGAAAGACGTCCAGTAATTACCGATTGTTCATCAATAGCTTCACACACAGGAGTCGACTGTAGTGTTTGTGGCGCTGTGTCCGGTTGGTCACAGCCTTCTGCACCTGTGGAAACGATTAACAATAATGTGACTATTCGCATTTCAATTAACCTCTATTCAATAATGAAATAGCGTATTTTAAAGCCATTGGACCCTTTCGGTACAGAAAAAAAGTTCACAGATTTACAAATAACTTACAGGGTTTACAGAAGGTAATGGTGAAAGACTTCTCTTGAAATATTATTCAATGAAATGCTTTACTTTTTGAGAAAACAGTAAAACAATATCAATTCTCGAAAACGAGAACTACGAATTTATTTTAAACACATGTCATGACACGGCGAAACATGCGGATACAAGGGTGGGTTTTCCCGTTATTTTCTCCCGACTCCGATGACCGATTGAGCCTAAATGTTTACAGGTTTGTTATTTGATATAGAAGTTGTGGTACACAAAGTGTGGGCCTTGGACACTACTGTTTACCGAAAGTGTCCAATGGCTTTAAACAGTGGAGCTATACTTCTTTTGTGTGCTGTGTACATTTTCTACTTTTCTTTTTGTTACTTGAAAACTCTACGAGCAGTTTGTTGACCGATATATTTCCTTCTTGTCCATAAGTTCAGTGCTATTAACGCCAATTGTTCCTGGCTGTGGCTGCGCCGTAAACCCTTATAATTTGCTATACGTAATTGGGTCTCAGAATTCATCACTGCAGTAATAACCTATCTTTCTGAAAGTTTGTAATACTCGACGCCTATGAGTGCCTTGTTTGGTAGATACGTGCGCTATATAATACTTCGATTCTTTTAAAAACAAGTTGAAGGAAAACTATCTCTACCATCTCTTGAAATTTAGTGAGCTTGGAATGAAATAGGAAAATAAGGAGAGCATTGGCATTATTTTTAAGTCCTCGCAGCATAGTTGATCTCAACTGTAAGTTTGGGTTGCCGAACTGCCATGTTTTAAAATCGATGAGAAAATAGAATTAGCTGTTGCAAACAACTTACCGACCAAATGGACCGACTGTATAAATGCAAAAAATAGTTAATGGCCTGACGGTTCGACCCTGGCAGAGTCTTTCTCGAAGGCTAAATGACAACACAACATGTTTTAAAATCGTCTACAAATGTTTATCTGAACCAATTTTATATTGGTGGTTTGGTAGATTGGGATTACTCGTATAAATTACTATATTATTGCCTATAACTATTAAGGCAGTGGACACTACTTGTAATTACTCAAAAACATTACTAGCATAAAACCTTATTTGGTAACGAGTAATGGGGAGCTGTTGATAGTATAAAACACTGTGAGAAATGGCTCCCTCTGAAGTAACGTAATTTTCGAGAAAGAAGTAATTTTCGACGAATTTGATTTTGAGACCTCAGATTTAGAATTTGAGGTCACGAAATCAAGCATCTGAAAGCACACAACTTCGTCTGACAATTGTGTTTTTTCTTTCATTATTATCTCGCAAGTTCGACGACTGATGAGCTCAAATTTTCACAGGTTTGTTATTTTATGTATGTTGAGATACACCAAGTGAGAAGACTGGTCTTTCACAATATTTACCAATAGTGTCATCTGTCTTTAATTCGAACAATATGATGACATTTCTTGACAGCATTCCCACTTTTAGGAAGTAAATCAAACAAACGCCTATTATTTCAAATGTCAGTAAAGTCAATCGATTAATACTTACCAGTTTCTTGTGGCATGTATTCTTGTTCAACTCCTGCTGCGTTAACTTCTGTGCCGGGGTCACAATTCCTCTGATAAAACAAAAGTGCAAATTGTTTCTTCCAGTGAAATAGTTATGATAACGTGTTTCAGAAATTAAAAACAATAATTGAAGAATCTGTATTGGTGAAATTGGATGTGCCTCTATTTAATAAACTCGATTCAATACACTCTCTTAATGTAAAAGAGTGAAAAAGCACTCTTTGAAGAGCCATATAATGAAGGACAACTCTTTTCGAATGGTCTTCCACTCTTTTAGATTAAACTTTGCATCATTTTGAGTGATTTTTTATTTTATTGTTTATTTGTTTTACTTTTAAATCTTTAGACATACACAATAGTTACAAGTTGTACAGGAGCTGCCAAGGTTAAAACAAAAGTGTAAAACTGTCATCAAAAGATGTGTAAAACCAGACTCCTGCCAACGATAAAAATATAATTAAACAATATAAAAAGGTGATGGCACTGAAACATTTAAAAATCACACAAAAGAAAACATTAAAACACAAGCAAAACCAGACCATTGAAAACGAAAAACTACACCCACAACGAAACACCGCAGCGATAAGAGGAAGGGACAACAATAAAAAATAAAAAACCACAGAATGGACTAAAAACCCTCAAAAAACAAAATAAAATTGGCACAGAGTGCACCCTCACAGATTCATGCCAAACCCACTGGGCCCGAGGACAATGATAGCAGAAAGCCTCCCCAAACACCACCCCAAAAAGGTGCTGGAGTGAAACCCCTCTAAAAGAGTGAAATAACCACCACTCATTTTGAAGAGTCGTATGGAGGACAGCTCGAAATGTAAAGAGTGGTGTTTTTCACTCTTTTACATTTAGAGAGTAAGTAACAGTGTGCCTCCTGAAAACAAATAGATGTTGAACCCATTTAGAAAAAACGCTACTGATCGTCCATTTGTCTATCCATCAAACTGTCTTCATCTGAAGTCAAAGCAGCCCAGTCGTAGTGGTGTTTTAAGCTTTGCAAGCTTCTCCTGTAGACGAGTAGAGTGTCTGGTCGAAACGTCGAGACCACACCGGCTCCTTTCAAAACCAACATTCTTCTTCCCGCCAAAAAGAGATTTCACACAAGGTTGTGCCCGCAAGTTTACTATAGTTACGTGTTGTCTTCATCTATAGGCCTTGCCAATTATCTGACTTCCAAATTGATTTGAGGGAACGGTTAGTTTTAAAAATTCAACTTAAACTTACATCAATCTTTTTCGAAGCATCTTGCCGCCACTCTTTCAACTTGAACATGTAAAAAATAAGTTAATTAATCTATAAATGTATAGGTCTTGGGGAAATTTGAACACTTTAAAACACGGCACAGATACAGTGATTAAGCTTGTTTTCATTTCCTGTTTTGTTTTGTATTGTTGTAACAGGCACATCCATCACAAGCCTTAGGATGATGCCTCATGTGCAAATGTTAAAATAAATGTTCTGTTGAAATGAGTTGAGTTGCTTGTCATCGGTCATGGTTACAGTGAATATTAACCTTTTGCTTCATCAGACCAAATAAAAGTTTGTTTAAAAACTGCAACCATCTCATTCTGCAATCAAATGGACCTCCCTCTAAAAGGTACTTGGGTTATTGTCAAAATACCAGTGTTCTCACTTGGTGTATCCCAACAAAGGCATAAACATAACAAATCTGTGATCATTTGGGCTCATTTTGTTCATCGACGTTGCAAGGAAGTAATAAAAGTAATTCTTGTTGCACAGGTTTGTGTGCTTTGAGACGCATAATAAAAGGTTTAATGCCTTAAGTCTTTTAAAGATTCTATGTCAGATTTTTGGCCGATTTGACCCCAAATTTTTTATTTAAAATTCAATAGGTATTCTGATGGGGGTCGAGAAAGTTACAAGCTTTCCTTAGAGCCATTGCTCGAAAAAGTCCGCCAATTATTAGTAGCAGTGAAATAAAGTGCTCAAAATCAGTTTTTGTCGGGATCCCGACAAAATATCACGTGACCAATTCTTATGTGTTTTATAAGAAACGTTTTAATTTTTTGTCATGGTTCCTGACCACTCAAAGTAAAAGTTAAACAATTTTTTAATGTTTGGGGCAAAAAATCTGACATAATAGCATCTTTAATATTTGAGCGAGAACTTATCTCCTTCTCATAACTACATTACATCAGAGGGAGACGTTTCTGACAAGGTTTTATATTTTAACTGTCTATCTTTGTATGTTACCTGAACGACATGAACATCGCGTCATTGTTCTGTCTGCCTTTTGATTATGGTTAGACAATGGGGAATAAAACGAGTTTCTAATGGTAAACATAGAAGTAGTTTTAATGCAAAGTGATACATACTCACCTCACGTACGGAAACCGATTCCTTAGCTCCCTGTTAACAAATAACAAGTAATCATCGTCAATTTCATTCTGGACAACAAAATATTAAGTGTATATATATTTTGCGTATCCGTGTCAAGACAGTTTCATACTTCCTGCGAATGCGAATGAGATACACATTGAACGATGTCACAGTTTCGCAACAGTTAAAATGTGGGCAACTCCTGCGAAAAAATCGCTGGGAGGGCAGCAATGTGACGTCATCATTCGGTTTTAATTGAAAGACCTGCTTGAACGATTATTAAATTATTAAAACTTCACCAAGAAGCCTTTGTTTTAATACCCAGGTTTTTGTTCAAAGAAGTGTTGACATAAAAGTTTCTGAATTTTAACAATCTGGGTTTACTGTATTTGAACTGAACTAGCAAAATGAATAGTGTTTAATAGAACATTTGGTCTTGAACTTTACATTTAAAACACCCTGATTTTGGCAACTACTCAAACAACTTACCTCACCACCCATAGACGACCTCTTAGGCTTCTGTAATCGGAGCAAATCAGTAAGAATTAAACCAAATAAACAACAAATTAATACTAAATGTTAACTAGGTATAACAACAATTTTAGGTTTTTAAAGAAATATTTACCGATGATGTTTTGGAAAGTATCTGAAAACAGATTGTATACGTATTGTATATTCAAATAGATGATTATTTCCCTTTTCATAATGACAAATTAAGTTCAGAGCGCGGGAAAAGGGATGAACGGCTTAATCATTTTGGTATATAATTTTAAATTCATGTATTTATTATTAAGTAGTGCTTTGTTTAAGTTTTATAACAAAACAATTGTTTCTCTTTTTGTTTATACTTTCTCTTTTTCATATTTCTTTTCAGTTTTGGAACTGTTATACTTAAAACGAAAGGTCTGCCTTTGTTTGTTGATTTAAAACATTTTTTTAAACCTCGCTGTTATTGGCAGTTGGTTGGAAATACTGAAGACAAAAAGAGAAAATTCCTCAAAGAAGCAAACAAACAATTAAACAAACGAACAAATACCCCAACACCCAATAAACAAATAAATGAGCTTACCACGGTGTTGTAATAATGCTTAGGGACGGTTGCTGGACGAGTCTGTGAAATTGCAAAACATTTTAATAGCAATCTGTCATGATGGGTAATATTGATAATATGGATGCCAGTTTTTGCAGTAATTTGAATTTAGTTTTTACATGATTTTAAGTTTGATGTGCCAATAATATGAGACTTTGATTTACAGATAATCTGAGTTAAAGGCAGTGGACACTATTGGTAATTACTCAAAATATTTATTAGCATAAAAACTTACTTGGTGACGAGTAATGGGGAGAGGTTGATGGTATAAAACATTGTGAGAAATGGCTCCCTCTGAAGTGCCATAGTTTTCGAGAGAGAAGTAATTTTCCACGAATTTGATTTCGAGACCTCAGGTTTAGAACTTGAGGTCTCGAAATCAACCATCTAAACGAACACAACTTCGTGTGACAAGGGTGTTTTTTCTTTCATTATTATCTCGCAAGTTAGATGACCAATTGAGCTCAAATTTTCACAGGTTTGTTATTTTATGCATATGTTGAGATACACCAACTGTGAAGGCTAGTCTTTGACAATTGCCAATAGTGTCAACTGCCTTTAAAGATTACGTCGTTTGTTTATTATGCATGGGAAAAGGATGGACCTTCGATTTCGAGACACAATTCGGGCACTTTGACATACAGATTTCAGTGTGGGTAAAAATACAAAGCACATTTATTTCAGTTATGAGTTGGAGTATTTTTGATATGTGTAGTATGTGTGTATACGCCTTTCTTAATTATATGCATGAGGTACGTCACAATGCTAATCCAAAACGAGGCGATGGGCGCAACCACTACAAGTGATGGGGGACTTGCGCCTATAGCCTCATTTTGGGTAAGAATTATGACGTTATGCATAAATATTAAGAGCACACAATTACCATCATTAATGATGGTAACTCATCATTAATGTTTGAATTCAATTAATTGAAGGAAAAAATGTCGCTGGTACTGTGATATTAAAACGAAAAATCTTTAAATTGTTAACAAAAGTCACATTGTTGTTTTCAAACATCAAAAACTGATATGCTTATGTTTGTGGACAGTTAAAAAAAAAAAGTAAAAAAAAGGATCACAAACAGATGAATGTATCTATAGGAACATTACCCTATCTATAATCTGAGTTGCCGCATTGTTAGACACTGGTGTTTGTTTCTCATTTGCTGTTTCACCTGGTATGAAAACGTCGTCATCATCTTAAAGTAAAATATAACAAAATAACATTATAAAAAGTACAAATTGTGATACTGACTTTGGTGAAATGGGATGATGTTGAGAGTTTATTCATGCAGCACTGTGGTTTCCATGTGATTTGACAATGAGTTATATGACTATTGATTCTAATTCAATAAGGTTTATGTTCTCTTGAAGGGCTATTTTTTGATTAACTTGTAATGTTCGATTTCTGTGTAGCCTATATAAATTGTTATTCTCTTGAAATAATAATAATAAATCTTATAAAAATAATAAAATGATAATAATAATGAAAACTTATAAAGCGCGCAAATCCACAAAAGTGTTCATGGCGCTGAAATACAAACAATAACATTAAAATAAGATACAATAACAAAAATTAAAACGTAAGCCTAAGTTCAGAAGAAATCTAGAGCATGTGGTATAGATTATAATACAATACAAATGCAAAATTTAAGAAAACATCAAAAGGTAAAAAAAACAAAAAACGCTGGCATCTAGGGAAAAACTATTCACTGCGCTAAACTTCGCGCACGTTTTTTTTTTAAAGTCACCTGGAAATATAATTTTTTTCTTTCAAACATAAGAGTATATGCTTACGAACAATAAAACAATTTTTTTTAGTATTTGTTTGTCACGATTTATATGTTTAAAAAATATATAAAGTTGTTTGGGGCTGACTCCGCCTACCCCTTTTGTGACGTCAATCGAGGCAGACTTTGCCTGCAATGCGTATAGTAAACACACGTGCAAAGTACATGTACGTCCAAGTCGTGAGTTGGTACATTTCAAAAAGTGTTTTTCTGCATTCAGCAGCAATACACCTGGTCGGCATTGCCGGAAAAAGAAAACATTTTTTTTTTGAAACGTACAAACTCACGACTTGGTCCGTACATGTACAATTGTGTTTACTCTACGCATTACAGGCAAAGTCTGCCTCGATTGACGTCACGAACAGCGCCCTCTCGGGTCGGGGACTACTCTTAAATTTGTAAATAACATAAGAACTGACTTTTTTAAACCTTAGTTAACTGTTTATTCACATTCCACTCATCAAAACACATATATTAGTGACAAAAGCTTTATTTTGAAAAAATACCACTTCCAAGTGACTTTAAGACAGTTTTTACCATGTTCTTGTTGCCGATTTTCTTCGTTTTCTTCTGCTTTGTTCACTGCCGTGTCGAGTCCACATGCACCCTGTGGGAAAAAAAATTGCGGAAATATATATTTTTAAAATACTGTGATTCAAGATTCAAGATGCGTGCCATTTAAATGGATGTATTTGGTTTTGTTTTTGTTTCGTTTTGAAACAAAAAAGTGTTCAAAAATAAGAAGAAGATGTTTTATTTTTTAGATAAAATATTTTTCCCTAACTCGCACTTCAGGGTGAGTGCTACACGTAATTGGTTTGAGCTATCGACCAATTTCAACAGTTGCCACCTACTCATGGGACTGAAACAGAATTACCCCCATTCACACCCATTCATCTGTAGCATGGTTTTTATTTTCTCAGTGCACACGAACAAAATGATAATGATAAGATTATTTTGTGTATTCAGTATAAGTTTACCACGTGAAGTCGACCGTACGAAATTGGACTTGGAAATAATGTAGGCCTAGTCGGACACCGACATACAATTAAAACCATGGATTTGTTAAATGAACTAAAACAAGTTTTAAAATTAATTTTTTTAATTTTTAGAGCAGTTCATTTTTAGTTTCTAAATAAAATATAAGAAGCTTTTTTTCTATTATTTTTAGTTCTGAAAACAGATAACATTTAAATTTACCATTTGTTGATCCAGATCATCTTGAGTATCAGACTGTGATAGTTGTTCACCTGGTGTGGGGAAGTCTTAAAAACAGGAAAAATTAAGCAGTTTGATCTAGATTGTGGTGGAATGGGGGACTTTGGGGACGTTTGATGAAAGCAGACTTACTAGGTACTCTCTTAATGAAAAAGAGTTGTCCTTCATCACATGGCTCTTTAAAAAGAGTGGTGGTTATTTCACTCTTTTAGAGGTGTTTCACTCCAGCACAGAGTGATCAATTACTCATAAAGATGCAAACTTCAATCTAAAGAGTGGAAGACCACTCGAAAAAGAGCTGTCCCTCAAATGGCTCTTCAAAGAGTGCCCTTTCACTCTTTTGCATGTTAGAGAGTAAAATCACAAACATAAAGGTTCTTCCTGCCTACTTATATGAACACCAATTGTAGTGTTTTTTTTCTTACTAGGTGCAAACAAAAAAATATTAGTTTGCATATTGAACTAAATTGTCCACATGAGAAACTAGAACTCGCTTTTGCACAGAAGGATTACACACCAAAGACCCTGCATAAAGACCCTTGCAAAATCTTTCTCAAAGAAAACGTTGCTGGGGTCAAAACGTCAAGAGTTTTCTCCAGCCGATGAAACAAATAGTTCGTATTCAAATTCAATAAGGCATTATAGTTTCTCTTAATGAGCCATGTAATAGAATAAGTATTTGTCAATGGGAAACTCTTCCTATATTTAAAAAACAAATGATCATAGTCAGTTACCTTCTTGTTGACTTCTTGTGTCTGCTTCTGTTTTGTCTGTTAATAAAGACTATAAACAAAAAAGTAGTGGATTATTTTGACAGACCGAAAACGGACACTTGCGGACCCTCTCTGTAGCTGAGACTGGTAATTAGTTGATTCCAAACACACGAAAAATTGTCAGAGACACGTGGTTAGCTTTCAAATTCACAAAAATACTTTACTAATACCAAGTTTGGTGGAAAACAATAATTATAACAGAGAAATACAAATAGGTACCACCGCGATATTTTTTTATGTGATAAGTTTATGTTTAATGATACTTATAAGCCATGAACAGGGTATGAGTACGGGCATACTGCAACACAGTAGCAGTCCAAGGACCAAGCCTTGGGGAACTGAGAAATCATTAAATTGCCAATACGAACAAAATAGGTTTTACTTTCCAATGACTGACACCATGTAAGGTAAATACCTTAAAACCCAATGATTTCACAAATCCATCTGCTTCGGCAGGCGACTTCTTTCCAGGTGTCTATTGACAAAAATCATAAACAATTTACTAAGTATCAGTTTAAGTCCGAGTGGGAAAACATTGAGTATTATTACTGTCTCCATGTAAGTAGTGCATGATTTGGGCGTATTATGCTATCATAGGTGTCTTACATTAAAATAATGAGAACATTGGACACGTTTGGTAATGGGAGACTTTGAGGCGCTAGGTGGCAGCAGACTTACCAGGTAAATTTCCATTGTTTACGTAGTTCTGAGCACGCGCATTTACCGAGAACAATGGATTTTACCTGGTAAGTCTGCTGCCACCAAGCGTCCTGAAGGTCTTCCATTGTCAAAGACCATCATTCTCGTTGCGTCCCAATATATTGCATAAAATAACAACTCTGCGAACACTATTTGCCTCTTGGTCATCGAAGTTGCATCGAAGAAAAACCACCATTGTTGCACAAACTTGTATGCTTACAGATGCATAAAAAATACTTCAGAGGGCCAGGGAGCCGTTTCTCATAATGTTTTATATCAACAGCTCTTCATTGCTCATTACCAAGTAACTTTTTATGCTAACAATTATTTTGAGTAATTTGCCAACAGTGTACAGTGCCTTTAAATGCAGTGTACACTATTGGTAATTGTCAAAGACTAGTCTTCACAGTTGGTGTATCTCAACATATGCATAAAATAACAACCAGTGAAAATTGAGCTCAATCGGTCGTCAAATTTGCGAGATAATAATCAAAGAAAAACACCCTTGTTACACGAAGTTGTGTGCTTTCAGATGCTTGATTTCGAGACCTCGAATTCTAAACTTGAGGTCTCGAAATCAAATTCGTGGAAAATTACTTCTTTCTCGACAACTATGTCACTTCAGAGGGAACTGTTTCTCACAATGTTTTATATCATCAACCTCTCCCCATTACTCGTACTCAAGAAAGGTTTTATGGCGATGATTATTTTGAGTAATTACCAATAGTGTCGACTGCCTTTAAACCTTGCGTCTGTAAAATTAAAAACCAACTGTTGTTGGTTGCTGTTGGTACCTGCTCTTGGTTGGTGATAATGAGATGTGAACTAAACCAACTCTTGTTGGTTGCTTTTGGCTACTTTTAGCTGGTTTTAGTTTGAGATAATGAAATGTGAATAAAACCAACAGTTGTTGGTTGATATTAGGTACTACTGTTGTTTAGTGATAATGAGATGTAAATAGGTATTTAACAAATAAATAAATTAATTAACTTACCCACATTTGTTTGTTTGGGGGGAAAGAAAGTGGCCGATTCTGTCAATTAATTGAGAAGTGAAATATATCAATCTTAAAACATTTATGTGAAACTGAAACAAATTAATTACTCTGAAGATGCAATCTGCTATGAGATTAATTTCGATGATATTTGTTTAGTGAATTTACTTTGTTTTTCGAAACAAAATAATTACTCTTTGAAGATGCAATCTGCTATGCGATTTATTTCCAATAGTGTCCTGTGCCTTTGAACTATTGCTTTGAATTCTACATCCTTTATGAACGTTGCTGTTGTGCAATTTCATTCAAGCATGACAACCACACGAAACTGTTTTTCTACTGTTTATGACAATTTGACCTTTAAGCTTCTGAGGCACGATATGGATGAATCAGCAGGTTTTACACTTGAAGGCTTGAAGGCATACTATGTGCGTTTGTACACAATGTCATGCAATGGAAACTAGAGGCAGTTTTACCAAATATTAATCCTATATAACCATGCCCTAACACCCGCACCCCTGGCGTTTTCCCGTTTAAAAACTGAGGTTTTAAGATTAAAAACTTACCAAGGGCAATAATAACATGCCACAATGATGTGGTTGTTTGTATGACACTCAGATAAAATTGGCAGCCATACTTCATATTTTATTTTCAAGATTAGTGTTATAAAAGTGTTAGTTAATTTTAGTCGGTGTGTTGCACTGAGGACAAGGAATACTGGTGTTTACACTTACAGCGGTGGATGCTAGCACTGTATACTCAATACTTTCCCCGAGTTATGTGAACATTACTCGGTGCCCCGAGTTCTGTGGACATTAATAGGTTGTTTTAGTCGTGTTATTTAATTGATTGAGATATAGAATACTGGTGTTTACCCTTACAGCGATGGATGTTAGCACTGTATACTCAATACTTTCCCATAGTTTTGTGAACATTACTCAATTCCCCGAGTTCTGTGAACATTACTCGGTTCCCCGAGTTCTGTTGACATTATTAGGTTGTTTAAGTCGTCTTATTTAATTGAATTAGATATAGAATGTTGGTTTTTATCCTAACACCGATGAATGTATGCTCGGTACTTTCCCCGAGTTCTGTAAACATTACTCGGTTCCCCGAGTTCTGTGGACATTACTCGGTTGTTTTAGTCGTGTTGTTTAGTTGAATTAGATATAGAATACTGGTGTCTACCCCTACACCGATGAATGTTAGCACTGTATATCCAATACTTTCCCCGAGTTCTGTAAACATTACTCGGTTCCCCGAGTTCTGTGAACATTACTCGGTGCCCCGAGTTCTGTGGACATTATTATATTGTTTTAGTCGTGTTATTTAATTTAATGAGATATAGAATGTGTTTAACCTTACACCGATGAATGTTAGCACTGTATACTCAATACTTTCCCCGAGTTCTGTGAAGATTACTCAGTTCCCCGAGTTCTGTGAACATTACTCGGTTCCCCGAGTTCTGTGGACATACTCGGTTCCCCGAGTTCTGTGGACATGTTTAGGTTGTTTTAGTCGTGTTATTTAATTGAATAAGATACAGCATATTGGTGTTTACTCGCTACATCGATTAATGTTAGCACTGATACTCAATACTTTCCCCGAGTTCTGTGGACATTATTAGGTTGTTTTAGTCGTGTTATTTAATTGAATGAGGTATAGCATACTGGTTTTTACTCGTTACATCGATTAATGTTAGCACTGTATACTCAATACTTTCCCCGAGTTCTGTGGACATTACTCGGTTGTTTTAGTCGTGTTATTTAATTGAATTAGATATAGAAAATTGGTTTTTAACCTTACATCGATTAATGTTAGCACTGCGAACTCAGTTCTTTCCCCGAGTTCTATGAACATTACTCGGTTGTTTTACTCGTGATTAGTGTTATTTCATTGAATGAGATTAATGAAAGTGCAATCGCACCTTTTTATTTTCTGCCATTGCTTGCTGTGTCTTCTTGTGCCTCGGTTTCTTGCATCTGTTAAATTCAAACCACAAACCGAGAGGAAAAAGTCTGAAAGAGTGTGAAAAAATAAACTAAAAATCTTGTGCTTTTTAGGAACTGAAGGCTTTGATGAGCGGGGATGGTTAGGGAGGTTGCACAAGCCACCAAACATGTGTTGTGTATGAGGAAAACAAATTTGTGTTTGTAAATGTAGGTCTACATTGAACCATGCAGAAACACAGAGTAGGAAAACCTTCGTTCATCTATTTAGGTTATTTTATGTGCACCTATCAATAATAATATACTCTCTAAATGTAAAAGAGTGAAAAACACCACTCTTTACATGTCGAGTTGTTCCTCATATGGCTCTTTAAAAAGAGTGGTGGTTATTTACCTCTTTAAGAGGGGTTTCACTCCAGGACAGAGTGAAAAATCACCCACAAAGATGCAAACTTCAATCTAAAAGAGTAGAAGACCACTCGAAAAAGAGTTGTCGCTATGGCTCCTATCAAAGAGTGCCTTTTCACTCTTTTGCATACAGTTACGGCTTAACCCTATGTATGATGGTTTATTTATTTATTTATTTATGTTTTGCTCACAGCAATTTGTGTATGTTTTTTCCTGTAGAACTACAAACTAAATCTTGACTACTATGTGAATGGAAATAGCTTTGTTATTAAACAAACCCGAATCCCGAACGCATGTTTCGTATTCCTAATCACGGAAGTTTCAAATTAGTGGTTGACTATAATAACAGCCATAGAAGCTACGGTGTCAAACGTTTACACGCCATCTATAGTGTGGCTATTGGATCGTGTACGAAACAGTGCAAAAAATGTACACATCAACTTCTGCAGACGTGTTAAATTTCAATTAAGTCATGTTAAACAAAGTAGGATTCTTTCCGCCATGATTCAACTTACCAAAAAGTAGTAGATTCATGCAGTACAGGTGGATCAATGTAGAATTAACTTTTCAACATTGAAACACTTTTGAGTGTATTTATTTTGGTTTTTACCCATACACCGATGTGTGTTAGTACTGTATACTCAGTACTTCCCGAGTCCTGTGAAAAATATCACAGGCATGTTACTTTTGAGTGTCTTGTTGGAACGTGTTTGTGTGTCCAAATAAGTATTTTCCCAGTGCCGGTTCCTCCTTTCCTGGGACTTTCCCTTCCACAGTACGTTACAGGGTTACTGAGGCTTGAAGTAATAATTATTGTTATTCATAATTCATTTTTTTTTTTAGCTTTTAAAGGGATATTGGTGAAACAAAAAACCGGTGGAAAAAACTTGGTTCGAATGAAAACAATCGGAGCCGATTTCGCGGTATTCGGCATGAATTATACCTATCCATACGTAGGTTTTAAAGGGACACACCGGCTCACCGTGTACGCAGTTTAGGGCTGTAGAATCATAAATAATGTTTTAAAGATGGTTAATTAAGGTTGCTGTAAAAAAAATCAAAAAAAATCATCGAAATGTCACGTAATTAGCGAAAAATGATTAAAACCCCCCAAACCCCCAAAGCGGTAAAAGGCCAGCGTGATTGTACCACTTTTTGGTTACAACAATCACGCGACCTTCGTTTTTGTTTGCTCAAAAACGGCATAATATGATGATTTATTTTAAGGACTGTTCTTCTTCATTCCTGGAAACCCGATGAATACATTTCTTAGTCTGTTTTGTAGCCCAAATAGCCCAATTCGGTCGGTGTGTCCCTTTAAAACTTTGAATGGTGGATTTTGTATAATGATCATTATATTATAGGTGTTGTTATAGACCATGTGAACTTTGTGAACAATGAGTGTGACCTTGTGCATTCTTTGAGTATTCTGGCATGCAAGATACGACACTGGTCATATGGGAAAGTTGACATTTTGTGTCATAACTTCCACATAAATCCAAGAGTTATAAAAGTACAAACTGGACAAGTTTTGAGATGTGTCCCCTTTCATAAAAGTTGATAAATATTGGAAAGTGCCATCTTCATAAAATATTATAAGATTTGATGTTTTCTTCCATTGGGCTGTGTACAAATCGTGCCTGCAGGAAGTCCAGGCTCTGAGGCTCTTTTATAATTAATATGTGATGTCACAGGTCACATCGTCTATTCCTATATTATATGAGTTATGATATGCCTGGATTTTGTTCATTTTACCCTGAATTTCTGTTAAAAAAGAGTCAAGAATTCCTCGGAAAGTGCCAATCTTTCAATTTTTTGAAGACTGGGGCCACTTTCATAGAGATGCTTAAGCAAAACAATCTGCTTAAGCACGAGCTCGCTTATGTTACTGGCCAAAATGTCATGCCATATACATTGCTTGTGACTGGTATTTAGCTGTTGTTTATTTGCATAACAATTGAGCTGAGTCTTGTCTGATTTTACTAAGCGAGGATCTCTATGAAATTGAGCCCTACTGAGACTCAACGTCACAACCGGAAGAATACTGGTTGCTGAACCTTTCCAGAGTAGAAGTGGACATTTCAGAGGACATCTCAAGATGGCCCAATTTCATAAAACTGCTTAGCGGCCGACTTTGTGCTTACTGTACGATTTCCATTTCATACCGCTGCTAACCGTAAGCATAATACGCAAGGCTAAACTTTCGGTCCTTACTGCACGAAAATACATGACGTCACAATGCAAGTCAATGGTTAACGTGCAAGATGGCCGCCTGATCTATTTACTAACCTGTAAAACAGGCTTGTACCTTTCTTTTAACAGTTGTTTCTGCTACAGTAAGCACGAAAATTCGCTTCCCGTATGCAGCGCTATGAAAGTGGGTCCTGTCTTCTTAGTTTTGTTTACGGGCATATTAAATTGTAATGTTTCTGTAAATAAATGAGCATTAATTTTTTTTTCTGTTGACCTCTACCCTTATCTTACCTTGATTTTATTTAGGTTTTAATAGACCCATTGTATTATAACAAAGCATTTGACTTTCTGTAGCTGTATCCATACTTTTTTTTTCACATGACTTGGGAAAGTACTGAGTGTACAGTGCTAATACACATCGGTGTATGGGTAAAACCAAAATTTATTTTCTGTATCCAGTTTTACCTGGAAAGAGTCATGGGTCAATCGGGCTGGAAAGAGGGCGCCCTTACACCACAAGTCCTTTTAACAATACCGTTGTCACTCCATTAACTTCTAACTGTGATTGTCTCCCTGTTTGTATTTTTGCTTTTATCCAATTCATACCATAGCCCATTTTTTATTTTTTATTTCTTTTTTAACATTCAACTTATAATGTTGATAGTTGAAAACATTCCTAGAAATATGTCTGAAATGTCATTATTTGATGAGAAATAAATAACTTCGCGTTTGTAGTTTATCGCTCACTGAGCGTTTGAGTCGTTTTTATTTTGACATCGATGCAATGCAAAATTTGTGATCGGTTTTTCACTACTCTCTCGTGACCCAAATGGCCGATCGATCTCAAACATCTATAGGTTTGTCAGTTTGTGGTGCTTACACTGCCACTGCCAGCAACTGTTTTGTTAGCAAAAAAACAATTCTGTAATATGACTGCATTTGAAATAAACAAAATGTGGATAATAGCCCAAACACACAGAGAGGAAGTTTTACTTAAGTTCATTTTGGTGCAGTCGCTTTTTACAGCGTCATCTTCTGGTTTTTGTCAACGAAATGCTAGTTATGAAAAGTTTTACAACATTTCTCACAACAGTGGGGAAAGTACGATTGTTGACTAAAAATGTGCAAAACATTAAACAAATTCTCAATAATTACATGTAAAACGTGGTGGAAAACTGTACGACATTTTACATCTAAGTGAATGACCGTTATTCTGTACCAAGATCCAAAGGCTCTTTTCCTAAATAAATGGGACTCTCCACACCTCAGAACACTCGCCGTCCATTTCTTTATTAAAAAAACCCAAACATATTTATCAAAGCTCACCTGTTTCCAGTAGGTGAGTGGATGTCATTGTCTTCAAGTGGTGCTGATTAGTGTAATGATCTGGATGGAGGGGCTCTATTATCTGCATAATTCAACGACTTATTTTCCCTTTCTATTTCAGCGTGACTGTAGCCCTGGGATCTTGCACTTGCGTATTATGCTACAGTAACATTTGAGTTACGAAGCGTTGAAGATTTTCCGCCCAGAAATGAACCCTAATAGTTAGGACTCTAAATGTGTGTACAGCACAGTTGAAGTCGAGTCCTATAATTATAGGGCCAAGCATGACTCCATCTTTTTAACCTGGACCAGACGCAAAGACCTCACTACGTTACGTCATTTCCATTTGGTGCTCGATATGTGACCATTTCCTTTGTGTCTTCATTGTGTACTTGAAATCTCAGGAATTCCTTAGACGATTTTAGTTGGGCGGGGGGGGGGGGGGGGGGGTGATGTCATTTCACTTGCATCATGGAGACCGCGGACAAAACAAAGGGTAAATGAAAGGAGTCCATAGGGGAATTCTAAAGACCTGGGTGCTCCATCCACAAGGAATTTTGTGTACAAAGTCTATGAGAAGATCTGCAGTACCGGGACAATGGAAGGAACAAACGATTTCTCCACAGAGATGCACAGAAAGGGAATGTTTGTACTTCTAACTGCACAAGAGAAACAGAGTGTGTTAGATAGTACAACTATAAGAACAAATAATACGACGGGGGACATTTTGGTGAGAGTGTGGGGGGGGGGGAAGGAGAGAGAGAGGGAGGGGAGGGGTACATTCTCTGCCACATATCGGCAGTTAAACGGGCATATAATCATTACTTGTCATTTGAAACTCTTGCTTAGCGTAACGAGGCTGTCAGGATAAATATCAGTCAACCGGTTCAAAAGTAGAACCCCCCCCCCCCCCCCAAAAAAAAAAAAAAAAAAATCACGACTGTTGCATGACTGTTCGCAGAGTACACGGCGACAAGGTGTATCAAGTGCGACTTTAAAGAGCGGAGATTTGTCACTGAAAAGTAGGGGGATGGGCGAGTAAGTCTTGACCAAACACATCTTACATTATCTGCACCCCATACCATTACTTTTACATTTAATTTCTATGTAACACCACTAATTGTTCCCTATTTTTGTCGGACCAGAATTTTATAACATCAACAAATCTCAAAATAGCATGGCCCATAAAATGCAATTTTTTTTTTTTTGAATTTCACCACCTGTGAAATTAGTCTTCTTTGTCTTAAAAAAATCTGGTCATGGCTCAAACTGCTCCTATTTATTTCTTTAAATTGATTTCACAACATTTTATGTTGTGCCTGTGTAATTATAACAATGTAAATTTTGCACATGCACGCACACGGCGCTTTGTGGAGGGATCATATACGGTACTTCGTCTATAGTCTGTAATAGAAATGGAAAAATACCAATCTGCACGAAAAAAAAAACGAAAAAAAAGAAAAAATTTCACTGTTTGTTCTCTGTTCTTTTATATATTTTTTTTTTAAACGTGATCAAAATCAAGTAAAATGTATTGAATTGTAGGCTACTCTGTTGCATAATTTCAGTTAATCACAAAGTGAGGGTGACATCTGCTACGCCGCCCCAAGTCTTAAAAGTGAGGGGGAAATATCTCCTCCGTCCCGCCCTCTGACGCCCTTGTCAAAATCACTGGTGGAACCGCAACCAGGCCAATCTTAGCCAAAAAGCCCTTTCCCTGTATTAGGAGCTTTTTTGTATTCCGATTTTATCCAAATAATAATAATCAAGATGAAAACTAGGCCTTCGCCTATGCCTACTGATTTAGAGCACTGAATTGAGAGCTGTTGATTGTTAAAACATTGTAGAAACGACAAACAAGTTGAAGTGTGGTCTATAGTGCAGTTTTACAGAAAGAGGTTTTGGTCACCATTACCTTATGCACATGACGTCATTTCAGTAGGGAGCCCTCAACTAGAGGTCAAAAGGAGGTTGTTCATTGGCCAGTCCTGGCGTCGCGTCTGTGCGTTTCTATTGTTTCGTCACCGTTTAACCTCTGAGGTAGGGGCATAATTTTCCCTTTTTATAAACATCTGTGAGACTTCTAAAGTGTTTTGTTTTTTGTATTTTTTTGAATAGTTTACACTTTGCACTTTTTGCTGTAGAAGACGATTTAGTTTGGTGCACCCATTATGCAAATGGTTCACACCAAGTAGTCTTGATCAAGCTACACCTGACCTATGACCCTACGCAAAGTATATAACCAAATCAAGGCCTAGCTAAGGGAACAAAAGAACTACACAGCGAGACAAGTAAGCTAAAAGCTCAAACAGCTCGACTTTTATTCATAATCTGGACTTAATAACATTTTAAAATTTGTTCACGTGTACAATAAGTATAACTTATTCATATCAACCGTTACTGTTTGACCTCAGTGAGGGCACTGTTTGACCTCAGTGAGGGCACTGTTTGACCTCAGTGAGGGCACTGTTTGACCTCAGTGAGGGCACTGTTTGACCTCGGTGAGGGCACTGTTTGACCTCGGTGAGGGCACTGTTTGAACTCAGTGAGGGCACTGTTTGACCTCAGTGAGGGAACTGTTTGACCTCAGTGAGGGCACTGTTTGACCTCATGAGCGCACTGTTTGACCTCAGTGAGCGCACTGTTTGACCTCAGTGAGGGAACTGTTTGACCTCAGTGAGCGCACTGTTTGACCTCAGTAAAGGAACTGTTTGACCTCAGTGAGGCACTGTTTGACCTCAGTGAGAGCACTGTTTGGATACAACAAGCATCACAATGAAATGACAGTAAGAAAAATTGTGCGGTCTTCATTTTTTTTTTGTGAACCAACACGGTTTGCCATTTGTTGACCAACATGCTTCAAAAGGTAAAAGGATCACCTCCCCCTAATCATTATACTATATTAAATTTGATTTTTACCCATAATACACTTATGGGTGTTTAGCACTGTATATTCTGTACTTAACAAACAAAATCAATGAAAAAAAAATCAAAACAAAAATCATGGTTTTCATTTCAATTTCAGTCAATCTGTCCAGCAGTTTCCTTGTATATTATCTAGTTATATAAGATTTTCACAACACTGCTATAAATTTTAAGTAAAATAGCATCGGTTCACAAATATTTTGATCTTATGTACATACAACTGAATCACAAAATTGATTTCTTTTAAAACAATTTATAGGTATTTTTCCTTTAACTGCACCAGAGCACAGGGCCAAATTTCATAAAGCTGTTAAGCAGAAAATACTGGATAGCAAATGTCTTTGCTAGGCAAAAAACTAATGGCCACCAGTTGCAACAATTTAAACCTTACAGAATTTTGGCTGGTAACCAGTTTCTGTTTTAGCAAGATTTGTTTTTGCTTGTAAAATTACAGGCTTTAAAGGAACACATTGCCTTTGATCGGTCGAATTGGTCTTTGAAAAGAGTTTGTAACCATTTGTTATAAAATGCATATTATGATTAGAAAGATATTTTAAAACTAGAATATAATCCACACAAGTATCACTTGGTTTTCCTTTTACCTCGTCGACAAACACGATCGGCCATTTATGGGAGTCAAATTTTTTACTCCCATAAATAGCCGACCGTGTTAGTTCTCAAAGTAAACGGAATTTCGAGGCAAATGTGTGTGGATCATTGTATTCTACTTTTAAAACATCTTTCTAATCATATGCATTTTATAACAAACAACAGGTGGCACGGTTGGCTTGATGCGCTCGCCTCTCGCCTCTCACCAAGGTGACCCCGGTTCGATTCCCGGTCGGGGCCATATGTGAGTTGAGTTGTGCATTGGTTCTCTGCTGTGCCACGAGGGTTTTCCAGACTCCGGTTTTCCTCCCTCAGGAAAAAATCAAACACTTTCGATCTTGGCTGTGCTCCGTGGTCATAATGAGTTGATGTGGCTGGCAGCTGAATGCGCCCTTGCATGCCTGCTTCTCGAACATGTTGTAGCCGCGTCCTTCGCAATTCAGCTCTAAGCTGCGAGTAAGGATGATTAGCCCCCCAAATTATTATTATTATTATTATTATTACAAACGGTTTACAAACGCTTTTCAAAGACCAACTCGACTGATCCAAGGCAACGTGTTCCATTAACAAATTGGGCCCTGACTACTGGAGCAAGTACAAGACAACTCAGTGCCTGATTATAGCGGTCTTGTGTCCCGTGCCCCAATTAAATTAATAGGTGCTAGCCATAGACTTATAAATAAGAACTAGAGGGCACACTGGCCTATATACGCGGCCAGGCATGCGTGCATGCGGCCACTTTGTAAGTTGACAAAACAGCATCGCATAGCATGTGTTTAGGCGTCCCTGTGTGCGGCCATTTTGTAAATTGACAAAACAGCATTGCATAGCGTTATAAACACAAACTCCAACGAGTACGCCATATTCAATGCACATACAAATATGCCCGCATGTCTCCTTGCCGTCCCGTCGCGTTTGTGCAAGCAGCATCACTAGTGCGCCCTCTAGTTCTTTTATATAACTCTATATGGTTAATTAAATAGTAACTAATTCTGGTTAAAAAGTTATCAGGTCTACACCAGGAAGAGGTATCATGATTTAATGCAAACTGAGTTTTGTCATGTGGCAATACTTGTCACAAGTAAAATTTGAAGCTTTGCATGGCATGGAAGAAACACAGTGATGTACATGTCAAAGAAAAGTAAGAAATCTTGGACCTTTGATGAGACCATAAAACACTAATGAACGAAATGGAAAAAGAATACACTCAAAACAGACCACATCGGGCATGTACGGCGGGAAATAGCTGCAACGGTGATCAGTGCCAAGACCGGTTAGACGTTCTTAAAGGAACACGTTGCCTTGGATCGGTCGAGTTGGTCTTTGAAAAGCGTTTGTAACCGTTTTTTATAAAATGCATATGGGTAGAAAGATGTTGTAAAAGTAGAATACAATGATCCACACAAACATGCCTCGAAATTGCGTGGTTTTCCTTTTACCTCGTCGACTAACACGTCGGCCATTTATGGGGGTCAAAATTTTGACTCCCATAAATGGCCGACCATGTTAGTTCGCACAGTAGAAGGAAAACCAGGCAATTTCGAGGCAAACTTGTGTGGATCATTGTATTTTACTTTTAAAACATCTTTCCAACCATATGCATTTTATAAAAAACGGTTACAAACGCTTTTGTTTTGACCAGCTCGTCCGATCCAAGGCAACGTGTTCCTTTAAAGGTAGTGGACACTATTGGTAATTACTCAAAATAATTATTAGCAAAAACCTTACTTTGTAACAAGTAATGGGGAGAGGTTGATAGTATAAAACATTGTGAGAAACGGCTCTTTCTGAAGTGACGTAGTTTACGAGAAAGAAGTAATTTTCCATGAATTTGATTTCGAGACCTCAGAATTAGATTTTGTGGTCTCGAAATCAAGCATCTAAAAGCACGCAACTTTGGGTGACAAGGGTGTTTTTTTCTTTCATAGTTATTACTTCGACGACCAATTGAGCTCAAATTTTCTTAGGTTCCTTAAAGGAATTTGAAACTACGCAGGATTACAAGCACGGCATGAGACCAACACATGAATAAACTTAAAGAATAATAAACAGAGCAAGCAAAAAAAATTTTAAAACACAACTATTTCACCTCTCTACAACAACAATTCAATTAAAAATAACCTTTGAATTGTGAAGTAAACCTGAGCAAGATGGTCATAACGGGCAAACGATTACGTAGCAGTCAAGATGAAAGCTGTGAAGGATTACAAATTACATCCGACATGATGGCATCAATCCTGAAGACGAGATTCAATGATATGCAACCTTACACTCAGCCAGCTTTTAGAGAAGACAACCCAAGACAGTAGGTCCTAGGTTAGCTCCTAAATTAAATCCCCACCAAATGTTCAAGACATCCTTGACAAACACCACATGACAAGGTTTTAATATTTCTAGTTGAACTACACCCAGGTACGAAGCAAGATGGTAGAAACGAGCCAATGAATACATTGCAAGTTGAAGGCATCAAAGGATTATAGTTATGTACCTGACATGATGGAAAACAAGGTCCAGTTGTCTAAATGTAGGAGACCATGTTCTCGTCGGACGTTTAGCTCTTCCTGGAGAGCCGAGTAAGCTGGAATCTTATTGGAGAAGAAGGTTCATGTGGTTCTTCAGCAGAAAGGTGATATGCCGGTGTATGACGTGAAGCAAGAAAATGAAGCTGGTAGAGTTCGAACTCTCCATCACAACCATCTCCTTCCTTGCGAGTTTCTTGCCAAAGATGAGCAAGAAGTACCGAATCCCCGTACACCACATCCCAGAGTGACACGATCCCAACGCAGGTCTCCCAATTCACGTGAACACAGCGACGATAGTTCAGCAGATGAGGACGTTCAATTCAGTATTCCCGGAGCACAGAATCAACCAATGTCACAAGACTTAATTGCAAATATATGTCCAGAAGTTGAACTTTTCAACCAAAGCCGCAGATGGAACCTTCCAATCCAGAGCCGCAGACCGACTTTTCAATTCAGAGCCGCAGATGGAACCTTTCAGTCCAGAGCCGCAGACGGAACCTTTCAATCCAGAGCCGCAGATGGAACCTTTCAATCCAGAGCCGCGGTTTTGATTTTCTGGAATAAGCTACTCTAGAATCCCTGGCCCCGATATTCATTTCGTATTGGGGGAAACACCTAATGAATCCCCGTACACCACATCCCAGAGTGACACGATCCCAACGCAGGTCTCTTGTTGTTGGCACCGCTGCGACCTTGAAGAAAGTTTCCGCTGTAGACATTAATATTGGAGGTCACTGCATTAAATCATCAAAACAGTTGAAAAATCTTGGGGTCATCTTTGATTGTAACTTAAACATGCAAAGTCACATTCGTGAGGTATCTCGCAATGCATTTTACCATCTGCATAATATCAGTAAGATCAAGAAATACTTGAATTATTCTGTCACTGAGCAAGTTATAACAATGCTAGTCATGTCCAAGATAGATTATTGCAATGCCTTGTTTGCAGGTTTACCCCAGTCCACACTGGCACCGTTACAACGAGTGCAAAATTCTGCTGCCAGGCTTCTCACAGGAACCAGAAAATTCGAGCATATAACCCCTGTTCTCATGAAGCTACATTGGCTTCCGGTAAATTATAGAATCATGTATAAAGTGTGTCTTCTAGTTCATAAATGTTTAAATGGTCTAGCCCCTGACTATCTCTGTAAATTACTGCATACTACTAGCTCATGTTCACGTAGACACACACGGTTATCATGTGATAAAACCAGACTACAACACTGCAATACCAGATTATGTACTTTTGGGGATAGAGCTTTTTCCGCCATTGCCCCTAACTTGTGGAACCAGCTGAATTTGTGTCTCAGGGAAACAGCAAGTATTGATGTTTTTAAATCCGGGCTAAAAACCCATTTCTTTCGAAAGGCATTTTTATAACTGTTTATTGTTCAAGTAGTTGTGTTTTTTATTATTCATTTAAGGTCTCTTGTAGCACTTATTTTCCATTCTGTAATTAATTATCATTTCCCTGGAGTTTTAGTGAATGTCTCATTTTACAATTTTATTGGGTCACAGCTGGTCTGTTTGTACAATCTCTTTGCAGTTTTAAATTGTGCATACTATTGTATATTTTATACTTTTCCATTGTTTATTGTTAATTTCTTTAATTGCTTGTCATTGTTCGCTTGATTTTGAACTTATTTTTATATCTTGTTGTTTTTGCTGATTATCTAAATTTTTAATGTTTCTCTGTATTAGCGCCATGGAGCATTGTTTTCGATGGATATGGCGCTATATAAATTTTTACTATTATTATTATTATTATAATGAATAGCAACTGTTTTTTTTGCATAAATGAGTCTGATATCCGTCCCACTGGTTCACAGAAACAGTACTAATTTTTTTGCGAAAAAAGTTTGGCAATGTTTTAAATTTTTTGATCTGGTGTTGACAAAAAAAAAAAAAGTTTCAATGCTAACTGAAATGTTCAGGACAAAATTTGTTTTTCCAGGGGAGAATGTAAAGTACATATTTTTTTTACTTAGTACACAAAATCCCAAATATCATCTCCTATTTTCTAGCTCATCATGGGCACCATTCTTGATCCAATGACTATAGAAAGATAGAGATTGTAATGAAAGGGTAATTAACATTTGTTGATCCACAGATACACAGAGATGTCAAACAGGAAGTGCAAGAGAGCGTTTAAGTGACGGGAATGCCAGGAAGAATTCCAGCAAAACCAGGCCTTGTGGGGGCACATCAGGATATGGGCCGATCAAGTACTCAATCTGCCAGCAATGCCGCGGAAATATATTTTCCTGCGTTACAGCGTATAGCAGGAAAATATTGTCTGTTGGGCACTAGCAAGCGCGTACGCTTGCAAAGAATTTGGTACGCAAATCCCAACTTGGGCTAAGAAAGTAGCCCAAGGTGTGGCGCATTCCTGAAGGCGCCACAACAAAGAGAATGGGTCATTCTAGCCCGCGAACACCGTTCTGCTGGGACGGGTTAATTTTAAATTGAGGGAATACATGTTTGAAATTTAATAAGGTGATACAAACCAGACACAGATTGGAACGGTTTCCATAAGTTATTACAAACCATAAGTTATTGTAAATCTAAGTTGTTTTATAGCTTAATTTTAGGGGACGAAATTATTCATGGCCCTTAGAATTGAAAGATGTAAACGTTTATATTTGGTGACAAAAGAAAAAAAAAAAAAGGAACTGAAGGTCATTACCATAATGCAAATAGAGTTACTTTAACAGGGATATATTTAATTACTTCTAGAATTATTTGCATTAAAATTATTTGAGAAGTGTATTAAGTTTCCATTTAGCTAAATTTGTAACAAAATTAAGCCTAAGCTTTCGCAAAATAATGTGAAGTGTAGATTTATTCATTTTGCTAAATTTGTGACGGATAGTAGGCCACAAGGTTTTCAAGAGTTTTTTAGCTCAAAGAGTTTTATCTCTGGTTTTTAACCCTTGGCACAGTAAGTGGGAAAAGTTCCACATGGAGCAGCCTGAAGGGCCATGTGTGCAATGGCACGCAGACGATAAGAATGTCATTTGCATTGTAAATGTACGTGTGGTATACTGAATATCAGAGAATGACAAAAAGGATGTAATACAATGTAAAGAGTAAAATTACTGAAAAATGTAAAAATCAGTTGAATAAACTAGCCCAGCAGCAAGTTCGGCAGGCTCAACTCAATTTTGGTGTAAAATTGTGAAAATTATTATAATTGGGATATTTTTGGTTTAATGTTTGTCATGGCACGCTTTGCTGGAAAACAGACACAAATCAACATGGCGCCCAACCATGCTGATGCATTACCAGCGGTTTCACCAAGGGGAACTGGGCGAAGTTGTCATGATAGTTCACCAAGAGGAGAGTGCGGCACCAAGTGTCTCGGTAGCTCAAGTGCCAGGAGCACCAGTGGTGCCATCACAGGAGGAGGTAGCGGTCCTCTCATTACAGCCCTGCCCTATCACAGCGCTAGACGACACTGCGAATGATCCCCTGCGCCCAGCAATATCATCATCCGCAGAGGAATGTTAGTGATGAGTGCGTCTCGGCCCACCTCCCCAGCCTCTTCGACCTCATGCCATTCATCGTTTCCCCAATTGGAGTACCCTGGTCATAATATTTCCTCACCCCCGAGAAAGATTCGAAGACTGGTGACGATTCGCGTGAAGACGATTGTAGAGACAGTGTACAAAAATCGAGTTGTGGAACGACGCATGGACACCAACGAGTGGTTGGAGACAGCAGTTTTGGATGGTGGCGTCGAGGACCCAACTGAAGAAAATGCGGAGATAGCGTATGGATGCTGTTAGGGATTTTCTTTTCTGTTAGGGACTTGTTTTCGCATGCGTAGGGCCAAAGTTTTCATAAATGTAAGTATTTCCTTAGATCACATTTCCAATATAATAATGTGCAATCCGTGAATTTATTAATTATTACATGTATGTGATTCTTCCACCTTGATTTTACATAAAGAGAGGGTTCAAGTGCCGGGAGTGCCAAGAGGAATTCCAGCACAATGAGGCCCTGTGGGGGCACATCAGAACCGTCCATGGGCCGGTCAAATACTTAGTATGCCAGCAATGCCAAGGATACAAGGCCACATCTCGCCCAACCATGGTAAAACACTATCAGCGATTTCACAAAGATGAACTGGGGGAAGTGGCTTCGATGGTTCCCCAAGAAGAGAGTGCAGGCCCTGGAGTATGTGTAGCCAAAGTGCCAGGAGCAGTAGTGGTGCCATCAGACGAGGAGGCAGCAGTTCTCTCGTTATTGCCCTGCCCTATCGCAGCGCTAGAGGACACTGCAAATGCGCCCCCTGCCCCCAGCAACATCATCCGCAGAGGAAAACCAAGGGGAAATGTTGGCGATGAGTGCGCCTCGGCCCGCCTCCCCATCAGCCTCTTCATCTTCGTCTCATCAATTCCCCCGTTGGAGTCACCTGCTGACTACGAGATGACCCCACCCCCAGGGAAGATCCGGAGACTGGTGACTATTCATAGGAAGACAATAGTAGAGACAGTTTACAAGAACCGAGTCGCCCCTACCCCCAGGGAAGATCCGGACACTGGTGACTATTCGTGTTAAGACAATAGTAGAGACAGTTTACAAGAACCGAGTCGCCCCTACCCCCAGGGAAGATCCGGAGACTGGTGACTATTCGTGTTAAGACAATAGTAGAGACAGTTTACAAGAACCGACTGGTGGAAAGACACATGGACACCAATGAGCGGTTGGAGACAGCGGTTTTGGACTGTGGCGCAGACAACCCAACTGAGGAAGACCTGGAGATAGCCTGTGGATGCTGTTAGGGACTTTCTTTTGGTACGTGTAAGGCCAAAGTTTTGTGTTAAATGTAAGTATTTCTTAAAATCATTTGCAGTTGAGTCAGGTGAAAATATTAATAAGGCTTGTTGTTCAATAACATATCCCAAAGCATGGACAACATAATGTCAGCAACATTGCCACCAGCCTCAAGTCAAAGCAAAAGGGATTAGCTGCAGCCATGCCAAGAATTCATGCTTTTACTGGCTCAGACTTTACAACAGCATTTTACAGGAAGAGTAAAATGAAGCCACTTGGGAGTTCTTGAGAAAGATACAAAAATCCTTTAAAATGTCAGCGTGACCTGGTATTGTAACTTAAAAAAACTGTGGTGTAAAATATAAGATGACAATGCATTCAGAGAGCGACTTGAAAGTAAACATTTTATTTAAACAACACACCAGAATAGCAACGACAAGGGAGATATTTACATAATACTTTACCCTGAAGATTTAATAGCTCACCAAAAGACAAGATGCGAGCATCTGGATAACCTGAAATCATTGAGCGATCAACAATTCCTGTCATGCTGTCGAAATGAAGCCCCAAAGAAAACTGTTCCGTACAAAATAACAACAAGAAAAAACAATCGTCAAACTCACATGAAAATGAAATACGAGGACTCTTAAAGATATTCAAAAAGCAATCTGATTCAGAGAGACAGATTTCAGGGATTCTAAGGTATGTCTCTTTGGTTCCACCTACAGTTATACTATTCTCTGAAGACAGCATTAGGGTTTATCATTACATCTCTATCATTTGTTTTGTTGCAACAGGGTCAGTTATACGTAACAATTCAATATCAAGCGAGGCAAAACAATTGTCAAACTCATATGAAAGTGAAACACAAGACCTTTTAAAGGAATAAGCAATCAGACTCGATGAGAAAGATTTCATGGATTCTAAAGGTATGTCTCTTTGATTCCGGCTACAGTTAACCTATTCTCTAGCCTACATCTGTATAAAAGATATCATTTCTTTTGATGCAACAAGGTCAGTTATAGTTACGTAAGAATTCAACATTTCAAAGGCTTAAAAAGTATCAATTACACGATCTTGTCGTTCCATATCCAGTAAAAGGATCCCCTCCATTTGTAATGGCATCTTTAATAACCACAGATCACAGTGCTGCAACAATTTGTTAAATTCTGAGCAATGTCTGTATGGTCACAATGACAATAAAAGAACTTTTGAGGAACATATTGAAGGTAGTTCAACATTACTACTTTCAATTTTGAAGGTATTTACTTGTGAGACTGCACTACAGCGATGCAACAGAATTGTCACTGGTTCAGCCGAAGATAATGACTTAAAAAAGACAAAGCTGTGCAAGCCATCTTAAGAAAAATGCTTCCAAGATGTGAAGGAAATACTACAAAATTGTCGCAGTTCAGCCAAAGGTTATGACGGTAATTCACTGCTGTGCGAACCATCATATTTATTGCGAGGCAATGTATTGGTATAAGCTTGCTTCTAACATCAAGCAGTTAGAGTGAGATCGATGAAACTGTGGAATCTTTGACAATACTAACACATTCTAAAGTAACAACTGGACTTATGAGAAATTGTATGGACCGTATGGCCAAATATACAAGACATGTTACTTGTATTTCATCTTACATGTCTCCAAATATTTGTTTGTTTTTGTTTGCTTGTTTGTTTGTTTGTTTGTTGGGGTGTTTGCACACTTGTATAATACTCATTTCTACTCTGTCTTTAATTTCACAACTGTTTTGCCAATAAAGTGATTTCCACGGTATCCATACATGTATATACTCTTTGATCATTCCTAAAAAAAGACAAAAAGCCGACGTGAAGCAGCCACCCCTGAATCCAGCAAGAACCTAAAAGAGTCGAGCGACCAGCCAGATGGTTACTTGTTTCTGGTGCAGATGTATTTGCCCAGATGACAGTGGCTTCTTGGACCATTTCCATTCAAAACATAACACGAAGAAGGTGAGTCAGTTGAAAATAGTAACTAGGCTTTTTGTTCAATAACATATCCCAAAATAAAAGCATTGATGTACATGGTGAGGGTTCTTGTATTTATAACCCTTCAGTCAACAGCTGTCTTTAACTGCTTTTTTGCCTTTGTAACGCCTGGAACCATCACATTTTGGATGAAGGATAGGAGACCTTATGAGGAAGCCATTATATAAACAAAAATTTTAAGATGTGCAGGAAGTACTTCACAATTGTCACACAGTTCAACCAAAGATAATGAGTTAAAGACGACAATAGTTGATTGCTGTGCAAGCCATCATATGAAAAATGCTTAAAAGATGTCTAGGAAGTACAAGCAAAATTCCCGCGAGGAAATGTAATAAGTAGGCTTGCTTCTAACATCAAGCAGTTCGAGTGAGATCGATGAAACTGTGGAATCTTTGACAATACTAACACATTCTAAAGTAACAACTGAACATGTGAGAACTCATTACATAAGTTATGCAAATTTGACAGGGGCAAAAGAGGAGATTCCTTCTCAGAAGTAGCTCTCGCTGTGATAGTCATTAAGGGCCACGATACCCTTCCATGCATTTACAAGTAGATCTTTCTTTTTAATGTGTGTCGATAATTTGCAATAAATGGAACCTAAACGGTCCCAATTCTAAAGAAAATAAAATAAGAAAAGAAAAAAAAAAAGGAATACAAACATAATCTACAACTCAACTCTGCCCATTGGGTAATACCGGGCTCTGAAGAAATTGATAGAAAGCTTTTTGATAAAGTGTACTACATACTGACGACGAGTGGCAATCAACAGTTTACGATACGCAGAGAGCAGATATGGATATTATTGATGTGCCAAAATTTGATTTAACCTAAACACCAGACTAAAGACATCAATTAAAGAAAATTTACATGGCCGATGCAAAGCTGACAATGCTGTGAAGATCGACCTAAGTATTCCTAAAAACTTATTCCAGGACGTTGCCTCCCTTGGATGCAAGAGCAAGGGTTCTTGTATAACCCTTCAGTCAACAGCCGACTTAAACTGCTTGCTTGGCGAAGGCTGCAATTGGAGAGTATTTATTTATAACGCCTGGAACCATCACATTTTGGATAAAGGAGAAGAGAACCTTTGAGGAAGCCATCATATGAAAAAAACTTCCAAGATGTACAGGAAATATTACAGAATTGTCACACAGTTCAGCAAAAAATAATTTTCATCATTGCAGATGTTCAACAGCCCATTCTAGGTGCTGATTTCCTCCGACATTTCAACCTGATGGTCGCCATCGACATTGACGACTGCTTGATGCAACGACAAATGCTGTAGTCAACGGCATTGCATCCAAGGCACAATCAGTAAGTCCCATGTCCGCTCAAATTAACTCATGTTCCCCATATCATCTACTATTGGCCAAATTTCCGACCATCACGTAACCTTCCTATGCGGAAAGAGCCATTAAGTATGACGTTATGCACCACATCGAAACTAAGGACCCCCCCACATCAGCCTGTGCTCGTCGCCTCGCACCGGACAGACTCACCATCGCTAAACATGAATTTGAACATTTATGCTACAAATTGGTATAGTCCGCCCCTCCAAAAGCAACTGGGCATCTCCACTTCACATGTTTCCTAAAAAAAAACCGGGTGATCTGTTTGGAAAGGGGTCTGTTAGTAACTGTAGAAGTCAAAGATGAAGATTGGCAGCTCGCTGAAGTACATGTAGTGACAACTGCACGGTTGAAAAAAATTGTTGAAGACTTAAATACTTAAAGTCTAGTTAACAAAGATTGTCATGCTACTTGTAGCAATTAGGAACCATCTGGTGTTTCTGGTCAGCAGAGTGTGGGTTCGAATCCCCAGCCGTGACACTTGTGTCCTTAAGCAAGACACTTAACCACTGCTTCGTCCTTCGGATGGGACGTAAAGCCGTTGGTCCCATGTGTTGTGTAACGCATGTAAAAGAACCCAGTGCACTTATCGAAAAGAGAAGGGGTTCGCCCCGGTGTTCCTGGCTGTGGCTGCTGTATGCGCCGTAGCACATTGTAAACCCTTATAAGGTGCTAAATAATTGGGTCTTAGAATTCATCACTGCAATAACCTGTCTTTCTGAAAGTTTGTATATACTCAGCGCCTTGAGTACCTCGTTTGGTAGATACGTGCGCTATATAAGACTTCGATATTATTATTATTGATTGAGAGTGGTAAAATCAATCAGCAAGATTGTCTGCTTAAACGGCTCTATTAGGCCCTGTAATACCATTTAATATCAGGTTTTTTCATTCCTGTCCTTCTGACTACACCATGCAAAGCTTCAAATCCAAACACTTCTCAACTGATAAATATCCAGCTGAAAACTCTTAATTGCCTAAGTAATATAAACTAACCACATAGCGAGGGCGTTAGACCAAATTTCTGAAATCTACCATGATTTTAAAAATAAGGTACAATTTGCAAATTTTTTTTAAGGTTATAAACAAATTGTCTTGAGGAATATTTCTGTTAAATAATTGACATAATAATTACCCTCCAAACATTCACTTTCTATTTGAATTTACCAAAACAAAATTATATTTCTGTTTGATTTTGCCAAGTTAAAACAACAAAATCACTCACAAAATAGTCTGGTTTTTTTTCCCCCTGAAAATCTGACCGCATTGGTCGAAAACAGTTTGAATGAACAAGAAGATTACAAGAAATCAGGCAAGATATTCAACTTCTTGAGAAAAGTTGGAAGATTTTATCGAGTACACAGAGGCTGATCGACATGGATGTGTTGTGTTGAGTTTGATGAACTTTTCAGGCTATTTTAATCACAAATCAGACTCAAGTAGGAAGAATGTCATGCCAGAATACATATTCCTCAAAACAATGTCCACCACCTTTAAGTTTCAAGTCAAACACAAAATATAGACTTGGACTATACATACATTTCATTTCTTTGGCATAAAAGTTATTTCAGTACTCACAAGATGCAGCCATTACACCTTATTTACCTTTGACCTTTTCTTGTTGCAGCATTTTCATGAGTTGATTTCTGACCATGCCAATCTGGAGGTCATCTTGAGGTCGGCATAAGACCTGTTGACACAGATGGATTCTGGGATTGCTCGGTTGGTGGTGAGTAGTCAGCAGCTTCAAGAATTCTAAGGAACTAAAACAAGAACAAAAAAGAAAACTTAAGAGGAAATGTAGCTCAGGGAAACACCAATAAAGCTGTTTCACTCTGTGGAACTCATATGGAGGGCACGATATTATGGATTGACACTTCGTTTAAAACTACTCTGTATTTTAACAGGATTCCACCACTAAATCTACCTTCATTTGCACTAGATTCACCAAGACAGTCCACTCTCCAGTTGTGCTGAAGTCAAGTTAAACTCTCAATCATCATTAAACTCCAATATGCCACCAAAACAAAAGACAAGAAACGGTTGGTCTTGTCTGCTGACCATGATGACCAACTTGACTGTGATGGCACCATGTCGGATTCTACATCTGACACTCTATTTTCGTTACTCCGACAAAAACTTCAAGAAAAGAATTCTGGTATTCAAAATCGACTTAACACAGTCATTCAATCGGCAATCTCTTCTTTCAAGAATGGCAACAATAGAAAAAAACACCTGGAGATGGGGAATCCGTCATTTTCACCACCCAAGCTGTTGATGACATGAAAAACGAGAACACAGCATCAAGGAAACAACTTCTGAACTGGAGTCAACGAGATGTAAAATCGTTCAGCTAGAGGAGTCAACTCTACATTTGGAGAGATATTTAAGAAGCTTCAACTGAAGACTCAGAAGTGTCGTGGCCTAGCGGTTAAGAGCACCGAATTCAAACTCTGGTGTTTCTGGTCAGCCGAGTGTGGGTTCGAATCCCCAGCCGTGACACTTGTGTCCTTAAGCAAGACACTTAACTAATGCTTCGTCCTTGGGATGGGACGTAAAGCCAATGGTCCCATGTGTTGTGTAACGCATGTAAAAGAACCCAGTGCACTTTTCGAAAAGAGAAGTGGTTCGCCCCGGTGTTCCAGGCTATGGCTGCTGTATGCGCGGTAGCGCCTTGTAGAAAACCCTTATAATTGAGTCTCAAAATTCATCACTGCAATTACCTATCTTTCTGAAAGTTTGTATATACTCAGCACCTTGACTACCTTGTTTGGTAGATACGTGCGCTACACTATACTTCGACATTGTTATTATTCCCCAGCTTGAAAATGAACCCCCATCCTACCCTTACGACAAAAATAAAGGAACGTCTGGCCGATAAATCTGACCTCCAACCAGAGATGCGCGCCAATCTGGACGCATCCAGAACACACCCGCTGACAAGCCTCGGCACATCTCAGTCAAGATTATATATCGCCCTGAACGACAAGCAGTAATGCAACAAGGCCAAGAAACCCTATCTAAATGTTGGATCGTTATTGGTAGCTTAATAAAAACATACATAGCAGGCAAGAAACTCGTGTTTCTTAATGGTCCTCAAAACATCAACGGCCAGAAATACATCCCTCCACCATCTGATTCAAGTCCACACTAAGAACTGACCTAAAATCATCAAGTCTACTAAACATAAAGGAACCCGTTGCCTTGGATCGGTCGAGTTGGTCTTTGTAAAGCGTCTGTAACCGTTTGTATTAAAATGCATATATGATTAGAAAGATATTTTAAAAGTAGAATATAATGATCCACACAAGTATCACTCGAAATTGTGTGGTTTTCATTTTACCTCGTCGACAAACACGGTCGGGCCATTTATGGGAGTCAAATTAAAGTAAAAGGAAAACCACACAGTTTCGAGGCAAATGTGTGTGGATCATTAAATTCTACTTTTTAATCATCTTTCTAACCATGCATTTTATAACAAAATGGTTACAAATGCTTTTCAAAGACCAACTCGACGGATCCAAGGCAATGTGTTCCTGCAATTATCAGCTGATGGTCTTAACTAAGCTACATGTAAGTACCTCAGAATCTACCGGTAATTACAGTTTACACACCTTATCTGTTTAGGCAGACAATCCCACAGCTGATCACAGTATTGTTGAATGATTTCTCGCTCCTGGAACATTTTAATAAAGAAAGAATTGACAACATATAGATGTCAGCAAAAACATATATTGCAGATTCCGATTGGTCAATAAATCTAAAATTGAAATGACAAGACCAACCTTTTTCTTTAGTAGGAAATCTCAACATGGACATTTCCACAAAAATATTTCAGAGTCCATAGACACAACAATCACTGTAACAGTTGCCAGAGAGTCTTTTTTTACAGGTCCAAGTTTCGGTTTACTGTCTTAATGTTTTCAAATTTTTACTCTTCAGATTGTTTTGTAAGGTCCTTGTACTTTCATTTGTTTGGATTGCTGTATATTTTCCTGTTGTAAAATTTTTAATATTTTTATAATTATTTTGTTACGCGCTTGTGTACTTTTTATGGAATGGGCGCAATAAAAATGAATAAATTATAAAATTATCCACAAAAGTCCACAAAATAGCAACTTGATAATAGCAACAAAATAGCAACTCGAGTCCAAGTCACATGACTCGAGCTAAAGGGAAGGTACACATTTGGTAATTACTCAAAACAAATATTAACTTAAAAACTGACTTGGTAACGAGCATTTTAGAGCTGTTGATAGTATAAAACATTGTGGGAAACGACTCCCTCTGAAGTAACATAGTTTTTGAGAAAGTGGTAATTTCTCACTAAAATATTAAAAGTCTTCTAGCTAGAAGTCTTTTATTCCTATCTGAAAGCACACAAATTCGTCCATCAAGGGTGTTTTTTCTTTCATAATTTTCTCGCAACTTTGATTACCTATTGAGGTCAAACTTTCACAGGCTTGTTATTTTATGCTTATGATGGGATACACCAAGTGAGAAGACTGGTCTTTGACAATTACCAATAGTGTCCAGTGCCTTTAATAAGTTTAATAAATAAAACAAAACAAGATTGAAATATAATGGGTTTCTTTTTCCTCTTCTTTTGGGACGGATGAGAAACATCAAAACTAAAACATAAAAACATTAAAGATGATATTAACTGACCTGTAGTAGTGATGTAAGAAGGACATGGAAAAGCTCTGAATGAGTCAGACTATTGTCTGCAAGTTTCTGGACGAGGTTGATAGACTCTGACCATAACTTGTATTTCAGTAGAAGCTTCAGAGCGTTCAATTGACCATGAGATATTGAGCTGTTTACAACACAAATAAATAAATGGTAAAGTTTCAATAAGGGAATCAATGTGTGGTGGAGGTTTTCAACAAGTGGTTTTAACCCGCTGAGGCCTGGTTCTTGATAATTTGACCGAGACGAAGTCGAGGTAAATTATCAAGAACTAGGCCTCGGCAGGTTAAAACCACTAGTTGAAAACCGATTCAACACACTTTGATTCCCATTCATAAATACCTTTTAGGTAAAAAACACCAACACATTTTGGTCAAAAAGTAAAACAAATGCAAAAATTATAATTGTTCAATGATTTCTTTGAACACAACACTCCTCCAGCAATGAAATGGTAAGGCCCTCGGGTAAACAACTCATTATAAGGAGATTGCTGTGCGCGTATCGCCTGATGTGGCACAACTGTTCCAGCCGTTGCTCTCGACCAATAGGAATGAAGAAACTGTCATATAAGCACAGGTGCAAGCTCGCATGTCACGCCCATGTTTCAACACTTTTTACTGGTGTTATATCATCCATTCAAACAACCCCTCGTGGTGCCCTCTCGACCAATCAGAAATGGATAAACTGTCTTAGGTATTTATCAATAAGACATTCAAATAATAAGCAAACTAAGTGGTATCAATGGTTATCACAATAATATAGTCCAATGCTTTCTGTGGGAACTCTCACTTTCTCTTGACTCCGTGTTCTCACAGCCAGCACCGTACACGACTTGCAAACTTGATAGCTTACAGTACATTTTCATAGTTGTTATAAATTGGTAGCATAAATGATTTATTCTCACATAATTAAAAACCAACTAAAAATTTCAAAGAATAAAACAGTCAGAAGTTTGTAATTTATGAGAGATTTTGTGCAAATTACTGCAACCAAAGTAAGCAGCAGTAAATGTCCTTCAACATTTTTACAATTATTTGACTGAAACATTTGTAATAAAATTTGGGATAAATTTGTGGACTATTGTGTTATGGATACCTTACCTGAGGCGCAAGAGTTCTGCTTTGGCTAGTACTGCTCCTTCCCTATTCCTGGAATGGTCTGGTCCTGGCAGACTGCCAAGCGCAATGTCATAAAGCTTACCCTATTAACAGAAAGGAATGGACCAGGGCCCAATTTAATAGAGCTGCTTTTGCACATCATTTTGCTTAAGCTAAAAAGTCCTTGCTTAGTAAATTCAGATTACCGGCCAAGACTCTACTAAATTGTTATGCTAAAGTAAACAACTGCTAAATACCAGTCACAAGCAATGTATATGGCATGAAATTTTGGCCAGTAACATGTGTAAAATAAGCGAGCTGTTTTCGTGCTTAAGCAATTTTTTGGCTAAAAGCAGCTCTATGAAATTGGGCCCAGAAGATAAAAAGGGGGTGGAATAGTCCTAGTGTTCTGGTTACCCACTTACAGTATCAACAGTTGTTTTTGGTCATTGAGAACAATGTTGTAGCCACAATAGGCGGTGTTGGGCAAGCCTGCCCAGAACTAACAAATTGCACAAAATATTCCCCCGAGGGACTTTGAGTGACCAGAAGAGCAACCTATTTGCTGAGACCGAGGGAAATAGGCCCCTCTTCTCTGCACTCACAGGCCAGAGGGGGGGGGGGGGGGGGGGGGGGGGGGAATAGACATACACTAGTTACCAAATTATCCCAGTTTTATAACACAACGATCTTAAATGTGAAATAAGAACAGAAATCTGGAAAAGAAAGGAAGTGTTGTAGTTGCTCTTCACGGTTCAAGTCAAGCGAGGGCGCTAACCGGGCACTATTTTCAAAGACTAGTGCCCGCTCGGGAATTAGTTCCCGCAAAACGTGCGCGTGCGATCACTAGACTGTATTAGTTCATCCCACGTGACCACGTTTCAGCCAAACAGAATACAGATCAAGCAAGAGGTGTGTTATAATTTAATTTAGCGTCCACCACTAACATTGGTCTAACTACAACACTGATTGAGACTATTAGAAACGCTGAAGATCAATATTTCCTCCTCAAGACATTTCTTTTTCCCCACCCATCCTAGTTTGTTTGTTTTTCTTTTGTTTTGTTGTCATAGTCTCATGTAAAGCGCTCTGTTCTCCGTAGAGCGCTATATAAATGTTTCATATTATTATTATTATTATTATTATTTGTGTGCATACTTGGGATGTTAATGCTACAGTAGTTTTAAAAGCACTCATTTATGGGAATCTTTTTTTCATTTTTGTTTCACCTACTCAAGTTAAGTTACCAATAAGCAAGTAGAAGAAGTGAACTACTGCTAGAGTTCAAAGACTGGTTGGGATATTTTTCAAGACGAGTTTCGAATTCAAATTGTTTTAACTGAGGAAGTTGACTGTCAGTCTGCATTGTGTATCTCTAAAACTAAAATCAAAACATTTAAACAAAATTAAAATCATTTAAATCTTTACCACGCTTTTTTTCCTCAAGAAAGCTGATTCATCTGTAACTTTATCTCGTATCTGTTGGCAGAGCTGCACAAAATCAACCTACATAATAAAGAGCAAGCAAAACAAACAGGATGTCAGGATGTAACAAAGATTCTGGTTCTTTTTTCGGAACTCCGGAAAGTACTGAGTATACAGTGCTATTTTTTGTGCCTTGAATATGCCAACTTTTTAAACGCTCACTAAGTATAGCTTCCAGCATATTTTAAGACAAAAGATCTGTCGCAATTTGATTTTACAGGTGATTTATATTATCTATGTTTCCCGTAACTTTGGAATGTAAATGGAGTAATGTAAATTCCAGTTGGACGTAGTTGACACACTGTGCATTCATTGGTGATTTATGTTATCTAATGTTCCCTGGAACTTTGGAATGTGATGTAATGAAATTTCCAGTAATTATAGGCTAGGCTGTGAGCCGCCAGAGAGGGAGCCCTACGGCTACCCATTGTGTTATTTAAAGACAGTGGACACTATTGGTAATTGTCAAAGACCAGTCTTCTCACTTGGTGTATCTCATCATATACATAAAATAACAAACTTGTGAAAATTTGAGCTCAATCTGTCATTGAAGTTGCGAGATAGTAATGAAAGAAAAAAAACACCCTTGTCACACAAAGTTGTGTGCGATTAGATGGTTGATTTCGAGACATCAAGTTCTAAACCTGTGGTCTCGAAATAAAATTTGTGGAAAATTACTTCTTTCTCAAAAACTATGGCACTTCAGAGGGAGCCATTTCTCACAATGTTTTATACCATCAACCTCTCCCCATTGCTCGTCACCAAGAAAGGTTTCATGCTAATAATTATTTTGAGTAATTACCAATAGTGTCCACTGCCTTTAAAGGGAACAAAAGAGGGTTTTTGATCTTAATCCATGATTTTAAACACAAAGTTTCATCATCCTGTAGCAATAAGATGTCTTGAACATTTAACTCACAAGCTGTGTGGGTGTTTCTTTGTAGATCAGCCGGCAGATAATTTCAAATATCGGTAATCCCGAGTCTGAGTCAGGAGCAGAAGCAGCCAATGAGATTACAGGAACCGATAAGTCCAACTCTTCATCATCCAATGGGATAGCTTGAAACGTCACATGACCTAATCATTGACGGAAAGAAAATGAATGAGTAGTAAGCACTGTGTGAATGTATATTCATAAATACCTAAGACAGTTTATCCAATCTGATTGGTCGAATGGGCATCACGTGGGGTGTTTGAATGGATGATATAACACCAGTAAAAAGTGTTGAAACATGGGCGTGACACGCGAGCTGGCACCTGTGCTTATAAGACAGTTTCTTCATTCCTATTGGGCGAGAGCAACGGCTGGAACAGTTGTGCCACACCACGCAATACACGCGACGCGCACAGCAATCTCCTTACCAGGAGTTTTATTAGTTTTTGGTTTTTACCCATATACACCGATGTGTGTAGCACTGTATACTCAGTACTTTCCCGAGTCACAGGCACTCGGGAAAGTACTGAGTATACAGTGCTACACACATCGGTGTATATGGGTAAAAACCAAAAATTAATATTCTTTATCTCCGATGCAAATTTAACATCTATTAAAATTACCAGGAGTTGTTTACTCGAGGGCTTTACCATTTTATAGCTGGAGGGGTGTTGTGTTGAAAGAAATCATTGAACAGTTATAATTGCTGCATTTATTTTACTTTTTGACCAAAAAATGTTGATGTTTGACAGAAAAGGTATTTATGAATGGGAATCAAAGTGTGTTGAATCGGTTTTCAACCAGTGGTTTAAACCCGCCGAGGCCTGGTTCTTGATAATTTACCTTGACTTCGTCTCGGTAAAATTATCAAGAACCAGGCCTCGGCGAGTTTAAACCACTGGTTGAAAACCTCTCCACCACACATTGATTCCCTTATTGATAGGATCTATAAGGCTAGGAGTCATGTATTGTCTAAGATGGATTTTGAAAATTTCCAGGTTTTGATAACGCTTAGATTCCAAGAAGCTCTCATACACAGAGTCCTCAGTGCTAGAGAAAAAGATCAACGAGCAACTCTCTTCAGATTTTCAGGAGACCTTTAAAGGCAGTGGACACTCTTGGTAATTACTAAACATAATTATTAGCATAAAACCTTACTTGGCAACGAGTAATAGGGAGAAGTTGATAGTATAAAACATTGTGAGAAATGGCTCTCTCTGATGTGACACAGTTTGCGAGAAAGAAGCAATTTTCCACGAAGTTGATTTTGAGACCTCAGATTTAGAATTTGAGGTCTCGAAATCAAGCATCTGAAAGCACACAACTTCATGTGACAAGGGTGCTTTTTTCTTTCATAATTATCTCACAACTTTGACAACCAAGTGCGCTCAAATTTCCACAGGTTTGTTATTTTATGCATATGTTGAGATACACCAAGTGAGAAGACTGGTCAGTGACAATTTCCAATAGTGTCCAGTGTCTTTAAGACTCATTTCCGTTTGAACCAACATTTTTGCAATGAAATGCTTCATACATTTCTTTGTTTGATCTTATGCGCGTAGAGACTCCTGCATTATGCACAATACAAATTTTTATATGAAGCCTGGTTCATGATTCCTGCGAATGTGAATGAAAAGCAAATAGTGACGTCACAACTCTTGTTTTTCGCTGGGAATAATTTTCAAGAGTTGAGCACAGCTCAACTGCTGCAAATTATTTGTTTTGTGATGTCAATATTCGCTTCCCATTCACATTCGCGGGAGGTATGAACTGGGCTTTATAATTATCATTTAAAAATGGATTATAGCGAGTAAGTCTGCTGCCCCCCACATGTAGTACGTAAACCAATATTTTTGAGAATTCCCTTATGGTTATACCTTTGTCATCGATGGAGCCAACATTGAGGCCATCCAGGAGGCTGGACAGAGTTGCCATGGGAAAATGAAGACATAAAAACGTCAGTTGAGATCTCTTGACATTCAATGATACAGTAGAGGTGCTATCTAGTAGTCTTAGGACTTCCTTCTTAACTGTGTAAGGCTTCTGGGCAACCTATGGGAGATCACAGGGAAAATACACATTTGTTAATTGTCAAAGACCAGTCTTCTCACTTGGTGTAGCCATACATAACCATAAAATAACAAACCTGTGAAAATTTGGGTTCAATTGGTCATCGAAGTTGCAAGAAAATGATGAAAGAAAATACACCCTTGTTGAGTGAAATTGTGTGCTTTCAGATAAGAATAAAAGACTTCTACATGTAGCTAGAAGTCTTGTATTATTTTAGTGAGAAATTACCTCTTTCTCAAAAACTACGTTACTTCAGACGGAGTCGTTTCCCACAATGGTTTACAACAGCTCTCCAATGCTTGTAACCAAGTCAGTTTTTAAGTAAATATTTGTTTTGAGTAATTACGTACCAAACGTGTACATGTACCTTCCCTTTAACATGATAGCAAATCTAGTAAAATAGCAATGGTCCTTTTCAGAAATACCACATTGATGTACTATGGTGTTTCTGCAAACTTTACTAGATTGTATTTCCCCTACATGTAAGTAAAGCTTTAAAGACACTGGACACTATTGGTAATCGTCAAAAAGCCAGTCTTCTCTCTTGCTGTATCTCAACATATGCAAAAAACAACAAACCTGTGGAAGTTTGAGCTCAATCGGTTGTCGAAATACAAGACAATAATGACAGAAAAAACACCCTTGTCACAAGAAGTTGTGTGTTTTCAGATGCTTGATTTCGAGACCACAAATTCTAAATCTGAGGTCTCAAAATCAAATTCATGGAAAATTACTTTTCTCGAAAACTGTGTCACTTCAGAGGGAGCCGTTTCTCACAATACTTATACTATGAACCTCTCCCCATTACTCGTTACCAAGTAAGGTTTTATGCTAATAATTATTTTGAGTAGTTACCAATTGTGTCCACTGCCTTTAAATCCTTCTCATGCACAAGGTGTTACTGCACACCTTTCTAGACTGAATCTGCACCATGCAAAGTTTCAAATCTTTTGAACCACTCAACACCTGAAGAAAAAAGTTTGAGGACACGGGCTCAAGGACTGATAAAACCACATTTTTAAGTGTTTTTCTTGTGTCCTGTAGTCGCCATGACAATAAACAAACCGGTGACTGCCTTGTAGCCAGAGATCACACCAAGTTTACGATACAACTAGGGAAGCAACATCCCGCGTTTCCTGGCTAGACTAACTTGATAGAGAGCCCACCACGAAAATGGGAGACTTTTGAACCCTAGGTGGCAGCAGACTTACCAGGTAAATTTCCATTATTTACATAGTTCTAAACATGTGCATATTGCCGAGGACAATGGTTTTTACCTGGTAAGTCTGCTGCCACCAAGCGCCCCACCTGGTAAGTCTGCTGCCACCAAGCGCCCCAAACATCCCCATTGGCCTTACTACAACACTGCTGATGACTGAAGTGAAAACTCAAGTAGAAAGACTTACGTTTACTTGTCCTTCCCACACATCCATCTTCTGTTGGTACAGCTGCCAGTATTGCTGCAGTAGTGGATTCATACTATCATTCAACTTCGTCTTGACTTCTGGCTTTTTATCTTTCTCATCATACAGAGACTCAAGGACTTGACTAGCTGCTGGTTTGTGGTCATCATCTGCACCCTGAAAGATCAAATACTTTATTGGTAAGCTAAAACCAACCTCGGCACTATTTTATAAAGCTAAAAAACTGCTTGACAAATTTCTTTGCTAAGCAAAAAATGAGTGGGACAATAGTCACCACAAATGTAAAATTTTATGTAATTTTGGCTGGAAACCCATTCCTTAAAGCCATTGGACACTTTCGGTACAGAATTTTTTTTTTAAAGTTCACAGATTTACAAATAATTTACAGGGTTTACAGAAGTTAATGGTGAAAGACTTCTCTTGAAATATTATTTCATGAAATGCTTTACTTTTTGAGAAAACATTAAAACAATATAAATTCTTGATATCGAGAATAACGGATTTATTTTAAACACTTGTCATGACACTTCGAATCGTGCGCAAACAAGGGTGGGTTTTCCTGATATTTTCCCCAACTCTGATGACCGATTTAGCCTAAATCTTCACAGGTTTGTTATTTTATATATAAGTTTGTATACTGTTAAGATTTAGTAAAAGTGCACAGCGATTGTTATTTGATATACGAAATAACATAAAGACATCTGCTACACTCAGTAGTTTTCATACTTTCGTTCATAAAATGGACATAATGTGTACCCATGATTAATATCGAAGTCTTATATAGCGCACGTATCTACCAAACAAGGTACTCAAGGCGCGGAGTGTATACAAACTTTCAGAAGATAGGTTATTGCAGTTATGAACTCTGAGACCCAATTATTTAGCACTTTATAAGGGTTTACAAGGTGCTACGGCGCATACAGCAGCCACAGCCAGGACCACCGGGGCAAATACCTTCTCTTTTCGAAAAGTGCACTGCGTTCTTTTACATGCGTTACACAACACATGGGACCAACGGCTTTACGTCCCATCCGAAGGACGAAGCAATGGTTAAGTGTCTTGCTTAAGGACACAAGTGTCACGGCTGGGGATTCGAACCCACAATCTGCTGATCAGAAACACCAGAGTTTGAATTCGGTGCTCTTAACCGCTCGGCCACGACACTTCCGATTGTAGCTATGCAAAAAAAGTGTTCAAGAAACAAGATTAACTGACCTTCATTAACGCAACCATTAGACTAGGATTCTGAAAACCTTCTCCAGCGACGGCTTGTCCTTCATTGCCATCCATTACTTCATTACTCTTGCCTGAGAACGTGTTATAGGCATCCTGAATAGCTGTCTGTGTAGCTAGTCTGTCCTCATTGAACTCACGGAGTGTTGAGATGGCCTCCGACTTGCTGATGTTAGTTGACAGTGACTGGACATTGGACATCTAAAAAATATATAAATATATTAATATTACACAAAAACAAAGCCAACAAATCCAATAGTTGTTCAATTACTTTCAGTCATTAAGGTAGAATATACAAGTGTTAAAGGAACATTACAGAATTGGTAAGAAACAAAAATTGTGAAGATCACAGATTTTCATGAAAATTACACGGTCTAATGATGATGATGATAGTAGAAAACATCCCTTGAAATATTTCTGTCTGAAATGTCGTATTTGATGAGAAATAAGTAATCTAACTTCGCGTTTGAAGTTTATCGCTCAGTGAGCATTTTATTCATTTTTATTTTGGCATCAGTGCAACGCAACATTTTAATCGGTTTTTCGCTATTCTCTTGTGACCCAAATGGCCGATCGATCTCAAACCTCGACAGGTTTGACAATTTATGTATATGGTGGAATACATAAAGTGCCTTCACTGCCAGCAACTGTTTTGTTAGCAAAAACTAATTCTGTAACATTCCTTTAAAAGAGGTTTGTGGTAACACCATGTGAAAATCCCTTGTTGAGTAGTATTGATTTTGAAAGGAACCGGTGGTTAACGATTCGATGTTTTGATCAGTATGCTCTGCATGATCGTCTTCATAAGGGACCATTGCCTACAAGCTTTGCTTCTTAAATGGATCCCTCCGCAGTGTCAACATTGTTATGCATCTATTTCTTTAAACCTATGTTGTGAAACGATTACTTTTCAATGTTGTAATAATTTCTTGTGACTGCTGTTTGATATTGTTTTTTTTTGTCTTTTGATACTGTGGAAATAAAATGAACCTTGAACCTTGACAAAAGATGGTCAGAGCATACTGATCGAAACGTAGTCAGTGAACACCGATTCTTTTCAGAATCAACATTACTCAAAAGAGATATTCACATGGTGTTACCGAAAACCTGTCTTAGTTTTACTTCCATCATGTAAAGTTTCAAATCCTATTTAAAGGATTTGGGTACCTTTTCAAAATGTCCATAGATTTACATTAAACTTACAGGGTTTGAAGAGAATGATAGTAGAAAGCTTCCCTTCAAATATTACTTACTGAGGTGCTGTAGTTTTTGAGAAATGAGTAACACAATGTCATGAAAATACGTTTGTAAATGATTAAAATAGTTTTATGACATTGTTTTACTCATTTCCCCAAAACTACAGCACCTCAGCACGTAATATTTTCAGGGAAGCTTTGATACCATCATTATCTTCAAACTGTGCAAGTTTAGTGTAAATCTGTGGACATTGTGTTTTTTGTCCTACAAAAGTTACATAGACCCTTTAAGTGTCAATGTGTCGTACCTGAAGAAGCCAGATTCCTTTTGAAGTCCACACACCCACCCTGGGTATTGTTCCCACTGTACTAAACAGCTTCACATCTTGGTTTATTGACATCGCCGATACATTCAATTCTTGCAAGAGATCTCCACTTTTCTTGCTGAATAGTCTTTTTTTTCATAAACAATAAAAGATGCATGATTAAATTTGATGGTTTTTAGAAGTATGAATTTAAATTGGACTGCTGCTTTTTTTAATATACACACTATCATCAGTAATGGCTTTTGCCAGATTTACTAAAGCCCGGTTCATACTTCCTACAAATGCGATTACGATACGATTGTTGACAACACAACTTCGCAACGAAATTCGCACTTAGTCAAGTTGAGCTCAACTCTTTAGGGAATGTCACAGCGAAAGAGGGGTTGTGACGTCAAATTCACATCAAATTCGCATTCGCAAAAAGTATGAACCGTGCTCAACACTAATTTATGGATACAGTGGAGTAGCTGAACTTGGTTCTTAGACATTCAGGCAAGCTCCACTCAAGACAGAACAATATGAAATACCGAAAGAACAAAAGGGACAGTAGGCCAATGGCACATGCCTGGATTTCGAATGTAAATAACTGTGACTAATGAGAGCCTCTAGCTTGGATGTTACGAGATAAATAAAAATACAAATTTAAAGGCAGTGGACACTATTGGTAATGACTCAAAATAATTATTAGCATAAAGCCTTTCTTACGAGTAAAGGGGAGAGGTTGAATGTATAAAACATTGTGAGAAAGAAGTAATTTTCCACTAATTTGATTTCAAGACCTCAGATTTAGAACTTGAGGTCTCGAAATCAACCATCTAAAACCACACAACTTCATGTGACAAGGGTGTTTTTTCTTTCATTATTATCTCGCATGTTCGATGACCGATTGAGCTCAAATTTTCACAGGTTCATTATTTTATGCTTACAGTATGTTGAGATACACCAACTGTGAAGACTGGTCTTTGACAACTACCAATAGTGTCCACTGCCTTCAACTGTAGTGGGCTGAATAGAAACATCGAGAGTACACCATACGTACCTGATTATACCATCCTTGAAGATAGCACCTAGAGTATGTCTGTATGCAAACCAATCTGAGCCCTGCGCTACATCAATGCAATCTGGCAGCTTGAAAGCATTCAAACATTCTGAAATCAAGTAAATTCTCATTAATTAACAATAATATTAATAACCAATTCTTACATGAATATAGCGCATTAACCGTCTCAATGCGCTTTACATTAGTGCCCTGGTCATTGGGCCAAAACATGTCCCTTCAAAGGCAATGGACACTATAGCTGGGTGAATAGTGAAATTGTGTTATTCGGATACTGCTGGCCAACTATCCGAAATTAACCGGATATTCGAATAGTTTTTTTCGCCGCTAGAGGGCGCTATTTAAAAAAAGAAAGAACAAATTGTTTTGCCACTAGAGGGCGCTGTTCGTTTGTGAATGAGATCTTATGGGCGGATTGATATTAGTTTTAGACAGTGTCACTCGGTTCATTCATAAAAATGACCGGATCTAATTTAAAGATTTTGGGGTTGAACAAAGAATTGACTGGAGTGGGATTTGAACCAACGACCTCCGGATTAACGTGCCGGCGCTCTACCAACTGAGCTATCTAGCCCTATGTTGGCGATGTCCCTATAATTTAGTTTAAAGATGGCGATTTACTTTTACTTTTGATCGAGATTGACTCTACAGGAAGGAAAGCTTTTGTAATCTGTGAACAAATTACGTCAGAAATGTCATTGTTTTAACTCTTCACGGAGGTGAGCATTGTATACTTAATTTATGCTGTTTTATGCTGTCTTAATAGAAGTTTCATAAGGATTCCATAAAACATTCATATCAGTTGTCGCCCGACATCTGCTGATATTCGGATAGTTAAAGAATATCCGGTTACTCGGTTGTAAGTACAGAAGTATCCGGTTTGTTAATAGGTATTTGCGCCCTATGCGGATATCCGGTTAAGAAAAAAAAGGCATTCGCGGTTATGGATAGGAAAACCTATTCACTATCAACCGGATATTCGAATGATTCGCCCAGGCCTAATGGACACTATTGGTAACTGTCAAAGACTAGCCTTCACAGTTGGTGTATCTCAACATATGCATAAAATATTAAACCTGTGAAAATTTGTTCTTAATCGGTCACCAAAGTTGCGAAATAATGAAAGAAAAAACACCAAAGTTGTGTGCATTGAGATGGTTGATTTCGAGACCTCAAGTTCTAAATCTGAGGTCTCGAAATCATATTTGTGGAAAATTACTTTTTTTCTCGAAAACTATGGCACTTCAGAGGGAGCTGTTTCTCACAATGTTTTATACCATTGACCTCTCCCCCTTACTCGTCACAAAGAAAGGTTTCATGCTCATAATTATTTTGAGTAATTACCAATAGTGTCCACTGCCTTTAAGCTTTCTCAGCTCCCTGAGCTGCCGTAGCACTCCAAAGGCTTTTTCATTCACAAAATCAACCTCTACCCTCACAGGCACCCAATATACTCCTGGGTGTAGAGAAGCAATGACGAAAAACAAAACAGCTTCTTCCAGGCAATGTGCACATCTTTTTTCCTCTAATAATTGCTTGTTTTAACCACTTTGTTTGTTTGTTTGTTTTGGCCTGTCTAATGTTTTGCAATTTAACCTCTTCGGATTGTCCTGTAAGGTTCTTGTATTTTCATTTTGTTTGGATTGCTGTATATTTTTCTGTTGTAAAATGGTATATTTTTATAATTATTTTGTTATGCGCTTCTGTACATTTGATGGAATGGGCGCAAAATAAATGAATAAATTATTATTATTATTTAAATGTAATTCCGGTTACTTGGTTGTAAATTTTGAATGTTTTTAATAAACCAGAGTATTATAGGAACACGTTGCCTTGGATCGGTTGAGTTGGTCTTTAAAAAGCATTTGTAACCCTTTGTTATAAAATGCATGGTTAGAAAGATGTTTTAAAAGTAGAAACTGCATGGTTTTCCTTTTACTTTACAAATTAACACGGTCGGCCAGGAGTAAAAAATTTGACTCCCATAAATGGCTGACCATGTTAGTCGACGAGGTAAAAGGAAAACCACGCAATTGCGAGTAATACTTAAGTGGATCATTATATTCTACTTTTAAAATATCTATCTAATCATATGCATTTCATAACAAACGGTTTCAAACGCTTAATAAAGACCAACCCGTCCGATCCAAGGCAACGTGTTCCTTTAAAGTCTGCCATCATATTTTATTGGTTCGAGGTACATGCTCATTAGCCCTATATAGGACTCTTTCTCTGTACACAGGAACAGAGTCCTAAGTATTGAGGCCCGTTTCTGGGGCGGAAAAATTTCACAGCTTCATAACTTAAATCTTACCTGCAACAAGCCATTAATTTCAACAGATTCACATTCCATGACGGCATACATTTTTCTGCGGTGGGTTTTGGTCCTCATATTTTCCTCACAAATCCGTCATTTTTGTGAAATAATGCAGCTTCCAACGTTAAAAAATTCCCGTTTCGATCGTTTTCTCACAGTGTTGTCTGTTGTCGTGCGTACGCGTATACATTCGCGTGCAAGACGCATGATGCAAGCTTAGACGCATGAATTCTTGGTCACCGTATCTTGACTGCACACAGCGTTAACAACACAATTCAAAAATGTGCGCGTCGCGCGTCTTGCGTACAAACGGCAGACTGTGAGAGTACGGACAAAAATGGGTATTCCTTAACGTTGGGAGCTGCATTATTTCATGAAAATGACGGATTTGTGAAGAATATATGACGATCAAAACCCACCGCAGAAAAACACATGCTGCCATGGAATGTGAACCTGTTGAAATTGGTGCTTTCTTGCAGGTAAGATTTGAGTTATGAAGCTGTGAAAATTTTCCGCCCCAGAAATTTACCCTGATGTCCAGGACGTCACTGTAGTACAAAACGAAAGTGTAAGGCCGCCAGGGCTACATGCTCATGTACATGCAATTAGGGTTATGTGATCCACAGTTTGACCTACCTTCAGCTCCATTGAGAGTATGTACGTAGCCATTACTAGATAGAAGAAACAACACACCAGTAGACAGATGGCTAGCTCTAGCAATGACATCTAGGTTTGGGTGTGAGGCTGTCTGTATAAAAAAAATATATATCAAAAAAAGAAATTTACACATGTATTAACACTATTGTAAGATTTTATGGGTTTTTGGGGTATTTTTATATGTTGCTAATTTTTATATTGTGTAAAGCGCTTTGAGATCATGCATAAGGCGCTTCATAAATTATTATTATCTGAATCGTAGGATTAATAAGATTGATGTGGAGTTAAAACTTTGATCAATTTCATCTAGGGTGTCATGGCTGAGCGGTTTAAAGAATCAAATTCAAGTTCTGGTGTTTAAGTCATCGAAGTGTGGGTTCGAATCTGGTCATGACACCTGTGTCCTTGAACAAACTTGAACAAGATGCTTTACTACAATCACTTCTCATCACCCTGGGGAAAAGACCCCTTGAAATACGCGCAGCGTACTCACATGTGCCTATCCCGGGTGTCATTTTGGGTGTCAAAATCGTATACAAACATGCACAAAAGAGAGTTAACACCCAAAATTACACGCATTGTTCGAAAGGGGATTCTGTATTGTGTATAAAAAATCAATAACTCCCCTTTGCATAACGCAAAATGCTACAGGAACGCCGAGGTCACACGCACGTTTTTGCGCACAGAGAACAGCTATTGTCCAATGATCTGCCTCCTTTTTGAGAGTGTGGCGACATATGCAATGGGTCTATAAATGGGCCGAGAGGGTAGAGGTTGATAGTAAGATATAGCGCAGCACAATGACAGAGCTTACCTGCACCCAAATGTGCCTGAGTTTAGAGGCTGCTGATTTGAAATCAACAACCATGTCGGCTCTTTCTTCGGATAAACAGCGCCCTCTGCTGAGGACGTTGGTATTGAGTTGGTTCTTTAGTCGGTAGGAATCCGAATGCCAGGTGAAATAAAGCCCCTTCGGACATGGATCACTGAAATAAAAACATTATTCAAAGTGATTAGTCGAATATGCTATGACAAGCATGCAGTCCTGCAAGCATGCCAACAGGCTTGCAAGCTTGCAGGCATCTTATTAAAGGGAAGGTACACGTTTTGGTAGTTTTTAACTTAAAAACTGACTTGGTAACGAGCATTTGATAGCTGTTGATAGTATAAAACATTGTGGGAAACGACTCTATCTGAAGTAACGTAGTGTTTGAAAAAGAAGTAATTTCTCACTAAAATAATAAAAGACTTCTAGCTAGAAGTCTGTTATTCCTATCTGAAAGCACACAAATTTGTCCAACACGGTTTTGTTTCCGTTCATAACTTTCTCGCAACTTAGATGACCAATTGAGCCCAAATTTTAACAGGCTTGTGATTTTATGCTTATGATGGGATACACCAAGTGAGAACACTGGTCTTTGACAATTACCAATAGTGTACCTTCCCTTTAACGTGTACAGTGCCTTTAAGCTTTGACCTCTGAAAAGCCCCTGTTTCTAAGAAGTCAATGAAAGAAAGTTGGCAAATTTGAATCTCCGAGACTCTTAAAGCCATTATACACTTTCGGTAAACAGTATTGTCCAAGTCCCACACTTCGTGTATCACAACTTATATATAAAATAACAATCCTGTGGAAATTTAGGCTCAATCGGACATCGGAGTCTGGAGAAAATAACGGGAAAACCCGCGTTTTTGCGCGTTTCGCCGTGTCATGACATGTGTTTATAACAAATCCGTAATTCTCGTTAACGAGAATTTATATTGTTTTACCGTTTTCTCAAAAAGTAAAGCATTTCATGGACTAATATTTCAAGAGAAGTCTTTCACCATTACCTTCTGTAAACCCTGTAAATTATTTGTAAATCTGTGAACTTTTTTTGTTGTTTCTGTACCGAAAGGGTCCAATGGCTTTAAGGCGAGTGTTTGAAATTAACACTTCTTGGGTGCCTGTTTTTAAAGCTGCAGCAGGAGATGCCCATTGGTACCATGCATCACCTAGCTAAATAAAAATGGGTTTGCTGCTCTTGATGATGCAAATTCTGTGACAGTTCTTTGATATGTGGAGATGTGGATTGCACAATTTGTGAGATATAAAGAAAATCATTCATAACCCATTTACATGTACACTACAGGCATGTTTGACACTGAGCAATGCTTGGGTCTCCCTTAGTTGCTCCCTTAGTTAGTAAAAGTACATTCCATTTCAACGTTTCGACTAGCTTGCTCTAGTCATCGTCAAGACACTAATTTCTAACTGTTTTTCAAACACCAACAACATAGAGTTTATGTATGTAGCATTGAGTTTATGTATGTAGCATTGAGTTTATGTATGTAGCATGACATACCTTGGCCATATACTGATTGCTAGCGGTGAAGAATAGAGGGAACAACTTGGACAATTCTGGAGTAACGTTGTGGCAGGTCCGACACTGTATTTCACATTAGTTGTTTCTGAAAAAGAAAACGAAAAACCACTTTCCTAAGCTATGTTTAAAGTATAACAAAAATGAAAGACAAGTCTATTGTATGCCATTACTTGGTAGGAAATGTTCCATACATTAGACACTGTACACATGTTTACGTTTCATGGGCATTTGTCACAAAGATGTTTGTTTCAACTACATGTTCTCAAACCATGACAAAGTACAGTCATAAAAACCATGATAGACAACGAACAGCTGAAACAACTGCTCAAATTTATCTTTATAAATATTAGCACAACAATCGGTGAATTGACCATACCGTTGATTGTGTGAGGGCAGTTTCAATGCGAACTTGCTTGTTTCACAATTACGCCCGGTTCATACTTCCTGCGAATGCGAATGCGAAGCGAACTGCTGCAAATATCGATGCAAATTTCTGTGACGTCAACATTTGCTTCGCATTCGCAGGAAGTATGAACCAGGCTTTACAGTTTCATCTAATTTCATCTCAGTTCCATGAGCCTGAATATTGGATCATTTTGCCAGTTCCAGTGACCTTGTAATGTGAGTCAACTCTACTTACCAAATGTAATGGTTCTTGTGCACACACTGTAATGGCAGCCATCTTGAATCCCATTAGATTGACCTTCGACCCATATGACCCTCCCTCTTCCCTCATCTATAGTGATAGCGTGTAATGTTGCTTTCTGTGATGTGCAGACATTAATGTTACCCAGGTGTACCCATCCACCAGTGTCAGAGTACAACCAAACTTTCAACACTCCGTTGCTGTGAGCCTGTAGAGTAAAGGGATTCAAGTTCAATTTAAAGGACCACGTTGCCTTGGATTGGTCGAGATGGTCTCTGAAAAGCGTTTGAAACAGTTTGTTATCAAATGCGTATGACTAGAAAGAAATTTTAAAAGTAGAATATAATGATCCACACAAGTATCACTCGAAATTGCGTGGTTTTCCTTTTACCTCTTCGACAACATATGCATAAAATTACAAACCTGTGAAAATTTGAGCTCAATTGGTGGTCGAAGTTGTGAGTAAATAATGAAAGAAAAAACACCTTTGTCACACAAAGTTGTGCTCGTTCAGATGGTTGATTTTCAGACCTCAAATTCTAAATCTAACGTCTTGAAATCAAATTCGTGGAAAATTACTTCTTTCTCAAAACTTATGTCACTTCAGAGGGAGCCTTTTCTCACAATGTTTTATACCATCAACCTCTCCCCATTACTCGTCACCAAGTAAGGTTTTATGCTAATAATTATTTTGAGTAATTACCAATAGTGTCCACTGCCTTTAACTATAAGATTGTAAACAAAAATACAACCTAAATCATCACTTTTCTAGCATCATCTCTGACCATGGTGCAAGTGACCAGCACACCACTCTATCACTTTTTACACAAAAACCAAAAGAGTATGCCCTGCTGTAATGTACCAGTAATACCAGCAGACATGTCACAAATCCGCAAACGACATAGGCCCTACCTCCGTTTGATCACGTCAATTGTTAATTTCCGGATAAACTTCAGTATAAACCTACTGGTACCAATAGTTCTTATTAGGTTCTATTAGTTTGTACATTGTTTACCTAAAATGAATTTTTGTAGTGGACTCATTTTACAGAACTGTCACATTCCAATTATTGCCTCTCACCAAAGAACTGTTGGTTATTAGAAAAACAAAATGCAATGTTGTTTTTCTTTCTGTTTTTAAAGAGACTTACGATGTAAACAGGTGCAGTCTTTTTCTTCAATGCACAAACGTCAATTATTTCTGATGTAGTCTGGTGAACAGTCAGAACTCTCTTATCTTTAGGCACCTGTGGGTATCAACAAACCAACACAACATCAATCCAATGAACACAAATTTCCAAGGCTCCCTAGACAATGCTTTGACCCCCACCCCCCCCCTCCACATTTTTAATTTTTTTATATTTTATTATTTATTTTATGCAAGTCGACTGACACACAAGGCCTGAAGGCCACTTCAAGGTGTGGGCTTCGATTATATTTTCCAGAGACAGTTGCCACCAACTCCTAGGGCTGAAACAGGGACCGAATGTGGGCTTGGGTATCATCAATTCGAAGCCTGGCCGGTAGAGCAGAAAGCACTACCTCCCCAATTTTATGTAGCAAGTGTCACGACCGGGATCCGAACCCACACCCTGCTGATCAAACACCAGAGCTTGAATCCGGTGCTCTTAACCACTCGGCCATGACACTAGTACAAAGAACATAGACCTAGTCGTTCAATGATTTGCCTTCTTTGGTCTCATACGTAGTGAGGGCCTTTTTTTGCCTCATCAGTAAGGCGCTTTTTGAGAGAGTGACGTCACGTGCAAGGAGTCAATTACTTCATTAAAAAATTTAATGACATATTTCAGGCATGCAACTGCAACTATAAATTTAATACCAAGTGGACTGCTCTTAGAAATGACCTTTTTTAAATAAGATGCCAGGTTACCGGTTTGTCTGTTTTTGTTTGTTTTTGCCCTCTCTTTGTTTTTCCTTGGTATGTACATGTAATTTGTTGTTGTATGTCGTATTGTTACATGTGTGTGTAAACTTGAGCATTGCAAAAAAAAACGAAAAAAAACAAAAAACTAAACAAAACCTGCAACTTCACCCAAAAAGAGGATATTAAAAAAAATCAATGATTTTGCATAGTATTTTTAAATTTTGAATGGTTAAACTGAGATTAAAATCCAAGGAAAAAATGCGTGCCTACATGTTTACCTTTTGATTGACAGGTGCTGTGTCAAATGCCTTCATTGCGAATCCATTGTTGAGAGAAAGGAACAGGTGTCCCGTGGTAGCCCATACAGATTGGACTTCTTCATTTGGAGCATCACTGGAGAATAAGTCATTCAAGTCCTGTGAGTAAATATATCAGAAATGAAAGTTATATTATTACATTCTTAATCTGAATTGTGTTATCCGCAAAGCATCCTAAACGAAAACATCACACCAACTTTTTGGAAAGAGAAAAAGAAGAAAATTTTGGTTTTAGACGAGGGAGGAAAACACCGACATCAAGGGAAAATCCATGCAGTCAGGTAAGAACTGAAAAACTTTGTTAGTTCACAGAGCCATGTTCTTTATATCACGTACAGGGTGCGTTCGAATTTAGTTAGTTCACAGAGCCATGTTCTTTATATCACGTACAGGGTGCGTTCGAATTTTGTTAGTTCACAGAGCCATGTTCTTTATATCACGTACAGGGTGCGTTCGATGGTTCAATAAGCCTTCCTGTGTCCACCCCGCAGTCCTCATTCGGGTGAGCCCTTGACAAGAGCTAATCGAACGATCACTCACCATCTCGTCGTGACATCATGCACCTGGGGTCACTCCAAAGTGACCCACTCCACAAGCAGGGCACTTGGGGCTGACCCAAGTGAGCCCCTGGAATGACTTCAATGCTATTTGAACATACCTAGGGCAGACTGGGGTCGACTCAGGAAAGCAAATCTAACGCATCCATTGTAATACACTTATTTGACCATTCTTGACCAATCGGAGTTAGTATGTATTTCTTCTTTTTCTAAATGTGATTAATAAAAATCAAAAAGTGTTAACATGTTTCGGATTTTAAAAGGAGATCTTTGTAAATGTTGTTTGTCATACTGGTTGTGATTGCTACTTATGTCAGAAAATACTTTTATGACAAAATATATTTCAAAATCTGGGTTATTATTTAAAAACTTCCTGGGGGAAGTGTAACGCACAGTTTAAAGGATTTTGGTAATTTTTGTAACACAAAACACAATGTCCACAGATTGACATTAAAGTTGCACCAGTAGAAAGCTTACCTTAAAATGTTTCTTACTGAGGTGCGTTAGTATTTGAGAAATGAGTAAAACAATGTCACGAAAATATGTTTTACATGCTGAAACAGTTTTCGACTTTTGAAAAAAAAATTATTTTTGTGACTTGTCTTACTCATTTTCTAAAATACTACAACACCTCAGTAAGTAATATCTTTTATTAGCTTTTTACCATCATTATCTTCAAGTCGGTGTACATTGTCTTTTGTGTCCTACAAAAAGTACCAGACCCTTTAACTATCCCAGTGGGCCATTTTACAAACAGCTCAATCGCAACAGCAAGGCCTGTTTACGAGGCACTCCCGAATACTTGACCAATTAATATTCCTTTTTAAAGACACTGGACACTATTGGTAATTGTCAAAGACCAGTCTTCTCACTTGGTGTATCTCAACATATGCATAAAAAAACAAATATGTGAAAATTTGAGCTAAATTGGTCGTCAAAGTTGCAAGAATGAAAGAAAAAACATCTTTGTCACATCCACACGAAGTTGTGTGTGTTTAGATGGTTGATTTTGAGACCTCAAATTCTAAATCTGAGGTCTCCAAATCAAATTTGTGGAAAAATACTTCTTTTTCGAAAACTATGTCATTTCAGAGGGAGCTGTTTCTCACAGTGTTTTATACCATCAACCTCTCCCCATTACTCGTTACAAAGTAAGGTTTTATGCCAATAATTATTTTGAGTAATTACCAATTTAGTGTCCGCTGCCTTTAAATCTGCAAAAATCTCCTCTTCTAAGTTTGTTTTCCACAGCATTCAGTCTTTTACACTATAGGTACGTAGCTGTATCTCAATCCTCTTTCACCCTAATTATTCTAATCCCATGCTACACAATCCTGCTAAATTGAACCACACCTGGGCCCCATTTCATAGAGCTGCTAAGCCCAAAAATTTGCTTAGCATGAAATTTCTTCCTTGATAAAAACAAGATTACCAACCAAATTTCCACGTGATTATCAAGATAAGCAAACAACAGCTGAATACCAGTAACACGCAGTATGCAACAAGTGGAAATTTGGTTGATAATCCTGTTTTTATCAAGAAAGAAATTTCATGCTTAGCAAATTTGTGTGCTTAGCAGCGCTATGAAATTGGGCCCTGCTACAGTCCATGCACATAACTGAACAAGCAAGGACACAAAACACCAATGTTATAGAGCTTGCAGCAAGTTTATTGTCAATACTCCATTGTGTAGGTTTGAAACCTACTTCTTGATACAAGAATGTTGACTTTGAGTTAAAGGAACAAGTTGCCTTGGATCGAGTTGGTCTTTGAAAAAGGGTTTGTAACCGTTTGTTATCAAATGCATATGGTTAGAAAGATGTTGTAAAAGTAGAATACAATGATCCACACAAACATGCCTCAAAATTGCACGGTTTTCCTTTTACATCGTCGGATAACACGGTCCGCCATTAATGGGAGTCAAATTTTTGACTCCAATAAATGGCCGACCGTGTTGGTTCGCAAAGTAACAGGAAAACCGTGCAATTTCGAGGCAAATTTGTGTGGATCATTGTTTTCTACTTTTAAAACATCTTTCTAACCATATTCATTTTATTACAAACGGTTACAAATGCTTTTTATAGACCAACTCCTCCGATCCAAGGCAACGTGTTCCTTCAAAGGAAGTATCATTTAGGCTTTACAACAAAAATAGGTTACATCAGTCATATTTAACAAACATTTGAAATCCTTGATCCCTATGTGCCAATAGATCCTGGTAATTGCTTTGCTCGGATACACTGTGCCTGATAGGTGGCAGAGGGTGTTCTTTTGCCTTATCAGTAAACAGGGCACTTTTTGAGAAAGTTGCCTCATGCAAGGAATCGTCTACTTTCATTAAAAATTAAATGACATATGTACCCCCGCCCATTTTTCAATTTGTTATCCATTCTTTCAAAAGGAGGCCTAGGAGCTTTTCCTGAATCTAACGTGATGCTCTCGAACACGTGTAACACTAACAGTCTGTCTCATAAAACAATATTAGTGAATGCCTGCCAGCAAATCTTTTTAGTGTAAATAATTCGACCCTGTTAACACGGGTCCTCATGCAACAAATAGATATAAATTATGTTTGCGGTGGGTTCAAACTGAAGAATTGGTGGCCCGTTTGATTAGAAATACTAAGCAGCCATCTTGGAAAAAAAAAAATAATAATAACAAATCAAAAGGCCCTCATCCTCGTCCTCCTCTTTTTTGGAAAATCCGGACGATCAACTGGTATTTTTTTTTATTTGGCCTTATTGAAAGCTGCAGGATGGAATATTTAATTTAATTGTTTTAATGCAACAAGGACATTCGGCAACAAAGTTGTATCTGACGTGAACATGCTCCTTGTTGTACAGTATTACACAGCGATCAATGTATACAATACGTTACCAGAACACGTACCAGTGTGCTGTATGATGTACGATGTACTGTACAACAGTAGGCCCACATTAAGTTTAGTACGTTGTACATTGTTTTATGTAATTTGTTGGCATACATGTAGGCTAATTCTTGCAGAACCATATTGCACCCCTCCTATAGTGCATACGTACATGTACCTGAATATGGAGCCTATTGTACATGTAGAGTCACCATTCAAAACTAATAACATAATGTACACCATTCAATAGGCATGCGTGGTTGCAACACTTGATCCCAAAAATGTGTTAGCACTACACTCGGGGAAGTACTGAGTATGCAGTGCTAACACACATCGGTGTATGGGTAAAAACTAAAATTAATTAGTGTCCACTGCCTTTAACACTGACATCAACTGTTGCAGCAAGTTTGACCTTTAACTTCTATCATACATAGATCTTATCAGGTTTCTCTCCCCTAGCACCAAAGTCCAAAATGGCCAATCACAGGATGTTACATTGTATGTAAGCCTACATTGTTGTACAGAATGGTATTGACTGTACACTAAAACTTGCACTTACATTTTTACAATTTAACAGTTTCATTGTAATTTTTTTCACACTTTGTTTGTATATTGACATTCATTATCTTGATTAAATAATGCCAAAATACTTGCCATACAGAATAATACGAATACATGTATCAAGTTTACAAGTTTGTATTTAGAAAATTCTTGAATAAAATTACTTGACACAGTCCAGAGTCAATTCCAATTTGAAACTTAAAGGAACACGTTGCCTTGGATCGGTCGAGTTGGTCTTTGAAAAGCGTTTGTAACCGTTTTTTATAAAATGCATATGGGTAGAAAGATGTTGTAAAAGTAGAATACAATGATCCACACAAACATGCCTCGAAATTGCGTGGTTTTCCTTTTACCTCGTCGACTAACACGTCGGCCATTTATGGGGGTCAAAATTTTGACTCCCATAAATGGCCGACGGTGTTAGTTCGCACAATAGAAGGAAAACCACGCAATTTCGAGGCAAACTTGTGTGGATCATTGTATTCTATTTTTAAAACATCTTTCCAACCATATGCATTATATAAAAAACTGTTACGGACGCTTTTGTTTTGACCAACTCGTCCGATCCAAGGCAACGTGTTCCTTTAATAATCCAGCGTCTCTATCCATTACACGTCTGCATGGAATGCTACACCAATGCCACCAATGCTTGTTTCCCACAGATCAAATCCTAGCTTAGCCACATCTTCCTTTACTTGTATCACCGTGTCTGGCAGTGTGTCTGGCCTAATAAGGGTCAGGGTACACCCACCCCCACCCGCACCTGTTAGCTTCGAGTGGAGGCCATGTTGAGAGGTTAGGGTACAGAGCTTTTCTAAAGAGGGGTGCGAAACCCCAAGAATCTCAAGAAACTTTTGATTCATGTCAATCAGTTCTTCCAGCGAGGAGTAAGGTGATTGGTCAGGATGAATTACACCCTGCTCTTTGATTAGATGAGATTCAACATCATGGATGCTCGTCTGTTTAATGCCCATTTCTTTTGAGGTCTTGTCAATCACAAGACTTTCAAGAACTAACTGACATTTCTGGGCGATTTCTTCAATCGAATCGAACACAGGACCAATGATCGCCGGGTATTTGTCAAACTTCACTCTGACGCCCGCAACAAGAACTTTGGTACTGCGTGGGATCTTTGTGTTGATCAAAAGGATCCTAAGGAGAGGTACGTTCTCCAGCGATTTGATTTGTTTTCCTTGGTAACGCAGAGCGCCACCGTATGTGCTGACGGCGTTATCGATACCAGAGGGATTTCCATGGATGATTCGTTCTGCTTCAAATGCCCATTGGTTGATTAGATCCAGGTCCTCCTGCTTCCAGGAGTTGCTTCCCTCTACAGGAATGATTCTACCAGCTTGAGTCAAGAAAGCCGCTGATAAACAAACTGAGAATGCGGCCGATGAGCCCAACCCAGCACCAGTTGGAAGCTCTGAGGTTATCTGAACCTCAGTAGCAGGAAAGCTGATCGCATTATTAGATCCCAGAATGGCTACGTACAGATACAGCACCGCTAGAACAGCAAGGTCTTTAGTACTGCCCTCTTCAGAGATCTTTGTAAACTCTTTCATTTTATCAAACTGAGAGACAGTCGGTGGCCCAATATCAAGACTTGCTTCTCTGTTAAGAAACTCAACAAAGATTTTATTCAGGTCGTCTAACCTCCATTTTAGCTCCAATCCGATGTCCGGCAAGGAAAAAGAGGCAGTGTCTTTGATGTTTGTCTGCGACAGCTTCAAGCGTGTTCTCAAGTTCAGGCTAGACGCTAGTGCCGTTTTCCCGTAGACAACAGCATGCTCCCCATGAAGGATGACCTTCCCAGGTGCAGAAACACAGAATGGACGGTTCATCGTTGCTGTTCCAGACTCGGGTTGGAGTTGTTATCCGACAGTTACTATTTTAACAAGAAACGATAAAACCAAGACTGATGTGGGCTGATTAAATACTTTCTGATGTATATTACACACACAAAATAAGTCTGTAAGTGACTGCAACAACTTCAAAGAAGGTCAATACACAAGTAAAGTAAGTCACGTTCTGCACACGTACTGCACTGGAAATGTGTAGTGTAATCTGTACAGTGTCTGATTGTCTGTACAGATGAGATCATTACAAAGTGTATTTTATATGGATGGACAGAATGTACATTGTACCCTTGTATATTTGTACCAGCAAAATAAAAATTCTGCTTTGTTCCTGGTACGATGGTATGCTTCGGAAATGGCTATTTACAGACTATCTGCTATACTGTATGTACACACGTGTACAGCGTGCACATTACACATCAGACGTACTGGTATACATGGTATACAACCATAGAGTTAAGAACTAGAGGGCGCACTTGGTGATGCTGCTTGCACCAACGCGACGGGACCGCAAGGAGACACGCGCGCCATTCTGTACGCGCGATGAATATGAAGTACACGTTGGAATTTGTGTTTATTGAACGCTGACGCGATGCTGTTTTGTCAACTTACAAAATGGCCGCACAACACATGCTGAGCAACCCTGTTTTGTCAACTTAAAAAATGGCTGCATGCGCGCATGACGGGTCGCGTATTAGGCCAGTGCGCCCTCTAGTTCTTATAAACTCTATATGCTAATACACTGTAGTAATACTACACTTTACAGACTATATCATGCTATGTACATACACAAGTGTACATCGTGCACATTACACATCAGACGCACTGGTATCAACAGTGTACTATGTACGTACATTATGTACAATGGTGTTCCATTGTTAATGGTTTGTATTGTACACCACAGGGACAAATGTCATGGCTCTGATTGACATAAAATGAAAATGTGGTTTTAATGTTACACTGTACCACAGAGCGGAGCAGTAAGCAGTACTTTAATTTATGAAAACTTTTTTTTATGAAGCATTCATTGCTTTTCATTGCTTACGATCTGAGGCTAGAGCGGATATTTGGTGACTATTTATACTCATGTTATCAGACAAATGGTGACCTCTAGCGACCTCCATACATGTTGTGTGTGCAGAATTCTATAAATTAACAGAGCAAGGACACTGGGCCCATACACATGTACATGATTGATGGTTAACATGGAGGAAGAAATAGCCCCCCATGGCGTTTCACAGATAAAATGTAACAGGCAATTAAGTTTCAATGTTGCTTTATTTCATTGACACAGTCAGTAAATATAGATTTGCCGCATTACATACCCTCGAAGTGATATTAATTTAGGTAAGTATAGGGCATGGGTCTACAAACTGGGGTCACACCTCATTTCAAAGGGGTGGGGGGGGATGTCTTGTCTGAGTTAGGGTATATCTGTCTGCAACTGTTCCAAAATAATATATATTCTTTTACAGGATAATGTTAGAACAATCTTAAAAACTAACTAGCAAAAGGTGGAAGGGTCACTGAGGAAATGATTTACAAGAAAAATGAAAACAACAGTAACCATGATACACCACTGCGTTTTAATGAGAAATTAAATTTAAAAAAGATTCAAATTTTCAACCTGCTGGACATTTTTTACTCTTTCGCTGGGGGATCTGGTAAGTTTTGTCTTTTTTCTTCACATTATTTCCTCAATGGTGTTTTGAGTGATATTGTAGGATTCATGAGACATTGAGGATCAAGTTCTTGTTTCTAGAATTTGTGTCATGATTTTCAAAAGTGGTAAAAATGGAGCAAATCTGCTGACTAGCTGTCGAAATTGTACGTCAATCGAGGCAGACTTTGCCTGCAATGCATATTATAGTTAACACACGTGCAAAGTACATGTACGTCCAAGTCGTGAGTTGGTACATTTAAAAAAGTATTTTTCTGCATTCAGCAGCAATACACCTGATCGGCATTGCCGGAAAAAAACTATTTTTTTTTTTAAACGTACAAACTCATGACTTGGTCCGTACATGTACTTTGCAATTGTGTTTACTCTACGCATCACGAACAGCGTCACGAACAGCGCCCTCTCGGGTCGGGGTCTACTCTTAAATTTGTAAATAACATAAGAACTGATTGTTTAAAACATTAGTTAACTGTTTATTCACATTCCACTCATCAAAACACTTATATTAGTGACAATAAGCTTTATTTTGAAAAAATACCACTTCCAGGTGACTTTAAATTCTTTATTTTGACCACTAAACAATTACAAATACAAGCAGACAGTATGTAAAATAAATAGTATACAAAAGTAAATACAAAGCAAGAAGAACAACCCTATAAAATAATGTAAATGAGAACGCCAGGATCAACAAAAGTATAATTAAACACTGTACATGTAGCTCGAAAGCCCGTTAATCCAGTCACACATAGGCAAGTATCATAGGGAGGCAAACACACTATATACTGAATGTTTTACAAGGATCCACAGAAACCCTAATGGCGCTCTGCAGATAGGAAAGTCCATACAGGAATAATATGGAAAATCAAACTACCACGCCGGACACTGCCACAAGGCTTGGTTCCCCATCCAGATCTCTCTTTTTCTTTTTAAAGAAAACTAGGTGGTTGAGTTCGACCTCGACAGTCTTCTGGCTAAAATTTAAAAAATGTTTCGTAAATTTGCTTACCTTTTCTCGCTCAAATGGAAGTACGCTTTGCACAGATGAAACAGTGAACATTATGCCTGTTTTTCGATCAAACGGCTGTCATTTTTAAAGAGAAAACTTTCAGATATATGGCCAGTGTTGTTGCAAGATTGTCTTCAATGTCGACGAGACGTGAAATTGCGTGCACTCCCCATTTGTACACAAACATCGAGAAGAGCGCTGTGTGTGTACTGTACGATGGTGAGGTGTTACGTGTGTGTAGCATGTTGCGATTATGTGCGGCATGTGCCAAAGGTCATCCAGGGGTACCCTACCGACGCCACCGGACCCCCCCCCCCCGACCATGTGACCTCTGGGGCTAGAAAGCTTATGAGTCAAGGCCGATTTCATGGGGGGAGAGCTGGGCCCAATTGCATAGAGCTGCTAAGCACACATAATTTCCTGAGCATGAAATTTCTTCCTTGATAAAAACAGCATTACCAACCAAATTTCCACGTGATTTTGAGGATAAGCAATTTAAACCAGTAACAAGCAATATCCAACGAATGGAAATTTGGTTGGTAATCAATCCTGTTTTATCAAGGAAGAAATTTCATGCTAAGCAAATTTTTGTGCTTAGCAGCTCTATGAAATTGGGCCCTTCTTTCCAAGCCGGACAAACCCAACATATTGATTTTCTGCTTAGCAGATAATGAGCAGGATACTATTCACAATTGAATATAATTGACATGATTTTGACTGTTAACGTTATGGTATTAAGTTGTGCTTTTTAGCTACTTTGTGCCCAATTTCACAAGGCTGCTTACAGGATTTGGGTACTTTTTGTAACACAAAACACATGTCAACAGATTTCTTACACCGTTTGAAGATAATGATAGTAAAAAGCGTTGGTTAAAATATTAGTTGCGGAGGTGCTGTAGTTTTTGAGAAAAGAGTAAAACAATTGTCATGAAAATACGTTTTTACATGCTAAAATAATTTTCGTCACTTGATCACTGTGAGACGAAAATTATTTTCATGACATTGTTTTACACATTTCTCAAAAACTACAGCACCTCAGCAAGTGATATTTTTTAGGGAAGCCTTCTACTATCATTATCTTCACACTGTGTAAGTTTAGTGTAAATCTGTAGAAATTATGTTTTATGTCACTACAAAAAGTACATAGACCCTAAATTATGCTTTGACAATTTTCTGCTAAGTGGAAGTTAACAGGATACACCTACAAATGTTGGAATTGTACCTATGACATGTGGTAGTTTGGCTGTTAACCTACTTCTGGTAAATGTAATTTTGTTAATGCCTTAGCTACTTTTCTTGCTCTATGAAATTGGGCCCATCCCAGTTAATGTAGTTGTCGAGTTTGGTGGTGGGGTGGTGTGGGCCTATACCATCTATTTTCTTCCTCCATGCTTCACTGTGGTGTATGTAGCATCATATGGTAGCATGTAGAATACATGTTCATAATACATGACAGTATGATGCCCAGGGCCCAATTTCATAGAGCTGCTAAGCACACAAATTTGCTAAGCATGAAATGTCTTCCTTGTTAAAAACAGAATTACCAACCAAATTTCCATTTGTTGCATATATTGATTGTTATTGGTATTCAGCTTTTGTTCAGTTGTTAATCCTGCTTTTATCAAGGAAGACATTTCATGCTTAGCAAATTTGTGTGCTTAGAAGCTCTATGAAATTGGACCCTGGTCTTGGTGGCCTTGGTGCTTTCCCAATGGAAATGGTGTCATTTATAAAACGAAAATGGGCTTGACCTCTCAAAGATTCCAGGCCTTTGTTTATATACAATCAACGAACATGCATAAATATGTATAGAACATCCAAAAAATACATACTGCAGCCTTTTATTCTTTAAACTTAATAGTCTTTAATCAAACTAAACTTTGGCAATACAAATTAAATTGATTTCGACTGTGCATTTACACAATAAACAAAACATTCCCATAGCCATAATTATCAGAAATGCACTCTTTAAAGACACTGGACACTATTGGTAATTGTCAAAAACCAGTCTTCTCACTTGGTGTATCTCAACATATGCATATAATAACAATTTGAGCGAGAGAATAATGAAAGAAAAATGATTTCAGATGCTTGATTTCGCGACCTCAAAATCTAATTCTGAGGTCTCAAAATCAAATTCGTGGAAAACTACTTTTTTTCTCTGAAACTACATCACTTCAGAGGGAGCCGTTAGTGTCACATTGTTTTATACAATCAACCTCACCCCATTACTCTTTACTAATAAGTAAAGTTTTATGCTACAAAATATTTTGATTAATATTATGGCTAATGTTTACCCTCCGCCCCCCCCTTTACCCTCCGCCCCCCCTTCACCCACAGTATCCCAATCCTCCAATAAAAATTGGTATTTCATTGATAGTTTTGGATGGCTAATCTTCCATTAGTTTTAACACAGTCTTTATATAAAAAATCATAAGTGCACTTGAATTATTTCTTTAAAAAACTATCTCCAGGAGGTAGGCATACTGTAACTGAACGAAACAAATGTACTTGATCAATGATAGAATGTTTACAATAAATACTACAAAAAGTTGTGACCGAGAAGTTGAAAAACGGTAGTCGCCCTTCGACTAAGCATTCAATAGGCCCGACTTTGACACTAGTCGGACTAGTTGCAAAGATTTAGTTATTTATAACTGTGTTGTAGTTAGTTTTAGCCATAAAGTTATATATAAGAACTAGAGGGCGCACTGATGATGCTTCTTGCACAAATGCGCTGGGACCGCAAGGAGACATGCGTGCGCCATTCTGTACGCGCTTTGAATATGAAACACACGTTGGAGTTTGTGTTTATTGAGCGTTACGTGATGCTGTTTCGTCAACTTACAAAATGGCCGCACAAACACACGCTGTACGATGCCAGTTTTGTCAATTAAGAAAATGGCTGCCTGCGCGCATGCCGGGTCGCGTATATAGGTCAGTGCGCCCTCTAGTTCTTATATTATAACTCTATGATTTTAGCCCATAAATTCATGCGGACTTTTAGCTTTAGGATGAAGTGATGAGAACAACCCAATGTGGTTGAAGAGGTTTGGCATTACTAAATACTGCTTCTCATTCCTAGATTGAAAAAATCTACTTATTGCAACATCCAGGGGATTCTTTACTGTGCATGTTACCATCTTGAGATGTTGTTGAATATCTGGCAGTGCATTTGTCTTGTACAGTACCGCCGGTATGCAGCACTCTGGGGCCCCACGGATTCCATGCAAGTCGACTGAAAAGCTACGTAACATCATTAGGTACGGCCTGCCAATTATAAACATTGCAAGACCACAATATGTGCAAAATACAATAAATATAGCAGCACTCTGAGAAAAACTAATGTAAGAGTTGAAAAATAGTCTACACAGCCCATACAAAACTCCTCCACCAAATAAAGCACCAGCAATAAACTCTATTATTAGAGGTCTTTCGTTTCCGAACCCTTGCCACTTTTCAGGAAAATAAAATTTAACAGCCACCCATTTTTCTAAGTTAGGCTGAATCTGACCCCTAGTAATTTTGTTTTCAATACGAGTTTCCATAAGGCGATCGATCCTGGAGATGAATTGAGGATAAGGAACGGCATCGTCTTGAACTAAGATTGAATATTCTGCATTGAACTTCTGGATTTCATTCATGCAGAACACATAATCCTTCTTTTCCTGCTCGCGGATTTTGGAATAAGGGGTACGTTCTTTTCGGACGTTTTTTATCTTGCCCACTGAAGTCACGTATTTGGTAAGATTTTGTGCCTCCTGATGGTCATTTGGATCTGTTTGAGCGTTGCATATAAACAGAATGATGTCTTTTCGATGAGATATTTTCAATAATCTGTCAAATTCGGCAACAACCCGTGAAAGATATCGTGGATGGTATGTCTCAAACTCAGAAGATTGACGTTTGACGGTGATAATACCTATCGCATACTTAGGAGAAGAGCTCTGTAAAGCCTCGGCATGAAATGCTAAAGACTCAATCTGGTTCAGTTGTAAAAAGTAATTATCTGCAGCTTGACCCTTGGCAACATCCTTTGCGACTGCTCGTTCAAGGGATTCTGTTCTCTTGTGATGAAAGTAATAACGAGAGAATGGAAGATTCCAGCAGGCAATGGGAAGAACGACACAGAATGTCATCAGGTACATAAAGACAACTACATAAAGTAGGGTTCGAAACTGTGCTCTCTTCATAGTTGATGTTTCTCACAAATTATCAACAGTTTCATTTACTATAGACTGCATTTATCTTACGATAATGCAAACTGGTGGTTAAAGATCGACCCTACATTTCCATTACTATGTCCGAAGATCACTGAGCTGTACATGTAGACTGTAGGTTCATCATATCGGACAGATAAACCAGTGAAACAACAGTGGCTGAGTCATACTGCTATCTCTAACTAAGTCTTCTCTCTGCCCTATCATCACCTGACGTTGCTTTAGAAGAAGCTAGAGGTGTCACTGACTTGCAGCTTCTCTCCAACTCTTTATTGTAAAAGTACTTGTGTGACTGCATGGTGGCTTCTTCACATGACAAAGATGTAATTCCCATTCTGCTTGTGAAGGGTCATTGCACAAATTTACAGGGTGACTGAAGGTGCATCATGTATATTAACCACTGAGGTCTAAACATGTGCAAACAGCCATTGGAGTTCATGGAGTGGTGCTCCACAGCTGCCTTGTGTTATCTGTGTGAAAAAATAAAAAAATAAAAACACTTATATTTTTATATTTAGTGATGTGGTCCACTGGACTTTTGGATAACTTTCCGTATGGCGCCACCACTTTTTCACTCATTTTTACAAAAAGGGATATATCAATCAGGTAAATTAGATACTATATTATTTTATTTGGAATGAAAAAGTGGTGGCACCATACGGAAACTTTTCCGGACTTTCTCCTGAAGACGAGCAGAGTATACTGTTTGAAACGTCGAGACCAAATCGGCTCTTTTCAGAGCCACCACTCCTTCAAAGGAGATTTACTCAGTCATGGCTGTACCCGCAAGTTCACTATTCATTATATTTATAGTTACTCTTGGACTTTCTCTGTCCGCCAAACTTAAAGCAAGTACATGTACAGTCAAGATGGAATTTAATCTTTGAGAGGCCAATTTTCATTATGCAAAGGGCACTTCCATTGATAGTTGCGATAATCGTAACCCTCCTCCTCTCCTGGGCGGCCGTCGGGAGGAGGGTTACGATTATCGCAACTATTCCATTGACTATTGTACAATTTTATATGAAAGTATGTGGGACACTTTAGAAGGGGCACCAAGGCCAAGATCATAGCAAGGGGAAACAAAGGCCAAAAGAACGGTGCAAAAATCACCGTCAAGAATCGGGGGCGTGGTGTTTCGCACATCGACACAAACATGCAAAACATACAAAACTCAAAACGGTTCAACGTTCTGACGAAAGGTTTTGTCCAATCTCATAAAAAGCACCCTTTTTCACAAAAACGAAGTTTACTTTACCTTAAACTAAAGCTGGGGGCTTTCCTGCGGTGGTGAACATCTCCTCTTCAACCATGGACTCTAGACTGGAAGAAAACTTCAACAACCAACCCCTAATTTCCTCCATTCCTCTATTACACGTATTAATGACATTCGCGCTGTGTCACATATTGAGGGCGCACTTCATACTGCTTCACTGCCCTTTTCGAAACCACGGTTTCGCCTCCAGATTTGGCTCAGGACAGCTTGGCCCTATAGCCTTTTGTCAAGGCCTCCGTTGCTTGGACACAAAAGCGACTGTCACACCATGGTCACACAAAGTTCAAGTTGTGTGCTTTTTGATGCTTGATTTGAAGACCTCAAAATCTAATTCTGAGGTCTCTAAATCAAATTTGTGTAAAATTACTTCTTTCTTCAAAACTACGTTACTTCAACGCATACCAGAGGGAGCTGTTTCTCAAAATGTTCTAATCAACCCCTCCCCATTTCTTGTTACCAAATAAGGTTTTGTGCTAGTTAATAATTATTTTGAGTAATTACCAATAATGCCACTGCCTTCAAGTGTTTATCATTAAATTATTACAAGAGGTAATCCACCGGTATTTTCGAAAACTTATGTTTAATTTTGACAAAATTACTGAAACAGTTCCTTACCTAGGTTCTATAAAGGCTGCGAAAGCAAATCGCGGCATAATAATCAAGACGCAAACTTGAAAGACAACGAAAGGTCAATCCAAGATTTATGTCTGTTGTATTTTCACACATGGTCAATCATCTCCATTATTTATTAATACAAAATTATAAACTCATTTTACTTGCAAACAGAGCATTACAAAACATCATTAAAAATATTATTATTTTAGTTTTCGACATGATTTTCCTACTTTGGGTGTCATTTTATAAAAACGTTATATTCAAACCTTAAAATTATCTTACAGTATAAAAATCGATAAAAATCAGCATGGTCTATCAACGGCATTTTGTTATGAAATAAAATAATGTGGTTGGAAAGATGTTCTAAAAGTCGAAAATTATGACCCACACAAATTAAATACGCTTAAAAATGTATTTTCCTTTTACTTAGTGAACTAACAAGGTCCACCATTTTTTTGAACCAAATTATTTACTACAATATGCCTGCCCTTGAAAGTTCACAAAGTAAAAAGAAAACTACACACTCTCAGAGGTCACATCGTCTGTAGTGTAGTAGCGTTGTGTCCGCCAAACCTCAAAAAGGCTTATAAATGGAGCAGTCTTCCTTTGTTGCTAAAATCACCGAGTAAAAAAGGCCAAGTCACACAGGCGACAAAAACAAGAACGAAAACTATTACGATAAAAATGCACGTTTTTGATTGGTTGAATGAGCGCGGGCACATTCTGCGTGGAGCTATTCAACAAATCGAGGGCGTGCATTTCTATCACTTTCATTGTTCACATTTGCAATTTAAAATGCAGTAATGCTTGAAAAGTTACAAAAATAATATGATAGTTTTATATTTTTAGAAATGAAATGATGCTAACAATGGTGGGCTTATTTTAAAAATTATGAGCAACGCGCATAGAATGAATGTGAATAGGTTTGATTGAACTTACTTCTAAAAAGGTTATTGCATTGGCACTGAGGTTAAAGCCACTGGACACTATTGGTAGTTAATCAAAACGATCGCTAGCATAAAAACTTATGGCAATGAGCAACAGAGAGCTGTTGATAGTATCAAACACTATGTGAAATGGCCCCCTCTGAGGTAACATAGTTTTTTAGAAAGATGTAGTTTCTCACTTAAATACTTGAATTGAATTCAAGACCTCAGCTGAGGTCTCGAATTCAAACATTATTATGAAAGCACACATCTTCTGTGACAAGGGTATTTTTCTGCCATTCTCTCTCAACTGACGACTAATTGAGTTCAAATTCTCACAGGTTTGTTATTTTATGCATTTTGAGTTAAACCAAGTGGGAAGCCTGGTCTTTGACAATTATTACCAAAGGTTTCCAATGCCTTTAAACCGTGGAAATGTGCTTAGTATGCACCAAGCGCAGCTGTCAAGCCTGAGAATAAAAAAATCTTGTAATTAATCTCTAGGAATCCAGTTAAGATAATCAAGAAACTCTGGAAAGGACACAGTTCCATCTCCACTCTTATCCAATGCCTTAAGATGAGAGTCAAAATGTTCTGGTTTCCCCCCTTGGGAAAGAAGCAAAGAATTGACTTCAGACTTCTCCAAGACACCACTCCCATCCTTGTCTAACTCCTTGAACAAGGTGATAGCTTTCTGCAGACGGTAAAATTTGGACTTGTCATCGATTGCAGAGAAACGATCTCCGCTTCGAATCCACTCGATGAACTCTTCAAAGCTGATCTTCTGGTTGCCATCTTTGTCTGTGAGTAGGATGAAAGCTTCTGCCTGGGCCTTAGTCATGCCAAAGTCTTGCCGTGCCATGTCCTTCAGTTCATCTTGGCTGAGGCAACCACTCCCGTCCTTGTCATATTTGGCAAAAATACTCTTCAAAACTATAGTTGGAGTATCACTGCTGAAATATGTCATCTTGGAAATCCCTACCTGCAAATAATTACAAAAAGGGGAAATAGAGTATTATTAAAGGGTCTATAGTTTTTTTTTCTAACACAAAACACACTGTCCACAGATTTACACTAAACTTACACAGTTTGAAGATAATGATAGTAGAAAGCTTCTCTGAAAATATTACTTGCTGAGGTGCTGTAGTTTTTGAGAAATGAGTAAAACAATAGCCATGAAAATAATTTTCGTCTCATTGATCATAGGGCCTATGAGACGAAAATTATTTTACCATGTAAAAATGTATTTTCATGACATTGTTTTACTAATTTCTCAAAAACTACAGCACCTCAGCAAGTAATATTTTAAGGGAAGCTTTCTACTATCATTATCTTCAAACTGTGTAAGTTTAATGTAAATCTGTGGACATCGTGTTTTGTGTGGCAAAAAGTACCCAAATCCTTTAAGGTATATATTAGTTATAGAATACAACTTGCCATATCAAAAGTGAACCATGAAACAAACATGTTTTACAGTCACTCTTTTAATCAAAACTTTGATGCTCAATTTAGCCAAATTTTCACAGGTTGGGAACTTGTTGTGAAAATCTATGCATTTATAATGGATGAGCAAATAGAATTAGCGGTTGCAAACAACTTACCAACCAAATGGATCGAGGATATAACTGCAAAAAAATAGTTAATGGCCTGACGTTTCGACCCTAGCAGAGTCTTTCTCAACGACTAAATGTCATCGCAACAAACATGAACAGGTAACTAAGTGAAACATAAGCAGTGAAGTGGAAATACATGAATGGGGTTAGAAAGCATGCAGAAAAAAGCAAGGTGTAAACAATGGATAGGAAGCAAAAGGGGGGGGGGTTGAAGGGAAGGGACTGGCTTGACCACAAGAAGATGGAAACACGAAGGACAATATCAAGGGTGGGAAGCAAGAGGTGGTGAAAAAGGAGACAGCAAAACAAAAGGTTTATTAGTCGTTTCCTTCTTGGATTTTCAGACCACGGGGTTGAATGGTCTGAGGGCGTCTAATCCAGAGTTTCTCCCTAACAGTCTCTCTGTGGTTGCCTAGTGCCTCTATGCCCTAACATGTCATGCCAGAAAATGAGTGATTAGGAAGATTGAAGTGATGACCTACAGGTGTATCTAGCTTTTGGCTCTTGACTGTAGATCTGTGGCCATAGAAACGCCTCCCGAGTGTAGTTCTTGTTTCACCTAGCCTATATATTGAACAATACAGACAATGCAAGATATGAGATAAATGAGATTAGTGGTGGTGCAGGTGACCCCTTGTCTTTTGGTTTGTTAAACAGGTGTTGATGATGAAGGAGTCCAATTCCCTGACGTGTTGTCTATTAGTATTGGAGATGTTGGAACACCTAAAAGTTCCCTGTGGTAGAGGGGGTTAACATTATAATTAATGGGAGGGACTTCTGCACGGAAAATGAGATCCCTGAGACTTTGTGGGTGTCTGTAGGCAACTATGGGTTCTACCTGTACAGCTGGATTGCAAAATGGATTACATCAATGGTCCTTGACAATTACCAAAAGTATACCCTCGCTTTAATAAACCAAACAAACTTTCATATCATGTTATGGGATTGCAGATTAGCAGAAAGCACATTTCAAATGCCATTTTGCAAGTGGGAAGCGACACAATATTTGTGGCTCCCGGTTTAAAAAATTGCTTCCAGCTGTTGAAATTGTTTTTCCAAAAAAGGTCTAATAAGGAGATCAAGATTAAAATGACTGTCTTTTGTCATCAAAAACAGTAGTTTTTGCTGTTTTTCTGGAATCCACCGACAGCCCATTTTGCTCGTCATGATACAAACTTACACTAACATTACAATGTCTTAAATTAAATGTCTTTATGTAAACAACTGCCTGTGTCACACCGGTAACACTCATATGCTGTGAGTGCTGTGAGTGTTACCAGTAACTACTGACTACATGTACTTTATAAGCCACTTCTGAGTTCCAGATGCGCATGTCTGTTACTGCTGACAACGCATTTTGTCTATCTCCCGTAACCTCAATACCCGCTGGTATTGTCAAAAGGTTACGGGAGATAGACAAAGTCCGTTGTCAGCAGTAACAGACATGCGCCACTGGCATTCCGAAGTGGCTTATTATAGACTTTTATTCTTCTTCTTCTTCTTCCTTATAAAGTGCAGCCTTCAAATGGTTGAAGATGTACGCACTGTATGTGGGCGCATGTGTTGACTTAGGCAACAGGAATATTATGTTATTAATATTAATAAAGACTTCCTTCCTTACTTCCTGTTAGTGTTAGTGTTGTGAAGTGCAGCCTCACATGCAAATAGAAATACTAAATAGGAAACAATCCAAAGAAATCCAAACTTGGATGCAAAGAGATGGAGGTAAATCAATCTTCACCAGTCCACAGTTTCTACCTCCATGGTATCGAGTATTGTCCTAAACACAGGACGTACAAAACACTAGTTCAATAGTTTTAAAACGGACACGTACGCGGCGCCTATATATGTGATTCAGATTGCACGGAGGATTGTGTGGTGGTTAAACACCCGGAAATGATTGATAGGCCAACTTTGCAGCACGTTTTTGTTTAGTGTTATTGATAATAGCTTGAATAAATGACCCTCTATTTTCTTCATTTTATTTCAATCCGCGCCATTCTTTGCTCATAAAACTCACCTGGAATGCTAATGAAGCCTACTTGTTTTGAAGATCGCTATATCGCTGAATTTAGAGCAAGACAACGCCAGAAGCTGTTGTGGAAAAGTTTCAAGGTGTTTTCACGTCCGAGCATCAACAACTTTCTGATTCAGCAAGAGGTGGACTACACACGTTCTCATGATCATAGTATAGGTGGGTTAACAAACGTTATTACTATGAGGGATCGATCACGTATCCCAACATCTGGGTTCGACGACCGCACTCGTTGTGTGTACTAGACTTGATTTCAAGTCTGAGATTTCAGCCGATTATTTTGGCATGGCTTTTCATTTATTGCATGGCGGTAAACTTTTGGTATAATTATTTCCAGTGATGTTAGCACTTTGATGCTGAGCATTGACCTTAAAGGCAGAACACTGTTAGTAATAGTAGTCAAAGACTCCATTCAGTATTCATAATTCTTACTATAGTCATGGAGGTAGCTACCTCCATGCTATTCTATCACAGCATGCATAAAATAACATGTGAAAACTTTTTGGGGTCATGGTCATTGCAGAGCATGATTGAAGTATGGGGAAACGCCTTTGTGTAACCTTGGTTTTTTATCAGAATAGGATTGCAATAAAAAAAGGGCGCAGTGACCGAACATTTTGGCTAATAATTGGGGATGTACAGCTCCACCAGCGATTGAGTTAAATGTCCACTAATTTTGTTTCACCAAGTTCTACATAATAAAATATGCAGAGTACTTTTTTCAATAATGTGTAGCCTGACTTTGGTCAACAATCGACAGTTTTTGAAAATGTGCAATTAAATGCAAAACAGACATGTTAACAAAATCTGCAAAGTAATGGGTGCAGATAATGTCAAGACCCTGCTCACCCGTTGTTGATTTTTGTCACCACAAGTTTCAGGTGCATTGGAAATATCAAGTCAGACCAATAGCTGTATGAGTCGACTCAGACCCAAACCTACTCTTTGAAACCACTGTTGGAGCACAAGTTGGTCAAATGTTCATTTACGGCCGCTTTGGACAGTTTTTGTACAAAATGCTTGCGGCCACCATGCATAATTATTATCTCTAAAAATGTGTTTGGTACCAGCCGTCGATTTCACAAAGAGTTATAGGACTCGCCTTATCTCGAGTTAGGACGAGTTAACTCTTCCTAACTAAGGATTAATCTTACGGTTTGCATGTTACAGTGCAGGGTTGGGACTCGTCCTAAGATTAGTCTCAAGTTAGGAAGAGTTTTGTGAAATAGACGGCCGGTCGTTATTTCACAAACCCTGTATAAGCACAACAAACTGGTTAAAGGCAGTGGACACTTATTGAATGGTAATTGCTCAAAATACTTATTATCATAAAACCTTTCTTGATTACGATTAATGGGGAGAGTTTGATAGTATAAAACACTCTCCCTCTGAAGTGACATATTTTTCGAGAAAACGGTAATTTTCAACAAATTTGATTTTGAGACCTCAGATTTAAATTTGAGGTCTCGAAATCAAGCATCTGAATGCACACAACTTCGTGTGACAAGGATGTTTTCTTTCTTTCATAGTTATCTCGCAACTCCGACGACCAATTCAGCTCAAATTTTCACAGGTTTGTTATTTTATTCATGTTGAGATACACGAAGTGAGAAGACTGGTCTTTCACAATTACCAATAGTGTCCAGTGTCTTTATAAGCATAGCATTCCATAAGTATTCCATAACAGAAATACATGTAGGTTACCAGCCAAAACTACATGAAGTAAACATTGTTGTGATTGGTACTCCACTAAGTTTAGGCTTAGCTAAGAAATTTGGCAAGCAGTATTTTCTGCTTATAATTAAACTAGCTTTATGATTGGGCCTTGGCAAAATCAGCCTTATAGTCCCTAAATGGTCCTTGTTTGAACTTGGCCTAATTGTATCAGTCTTTCACGACAGAAATATTTTTGTTTTACCTGCAGCAATTTGTATCTCTCGAAACCAACTCGAAACTAACTATGATCAATGTAAAAGGAACTGTGAGAAAAATGCCTTCGTGGGTGCAATGAAAAAAGATACGCCATGCGGGGAAAACACAAACAAACTGAAACTGGCTATTTCATTACTTTGCATTGTCTTCATTATCTTTCTTTATTTTTTGGACTATACATTTCAAATTTGCACTGACATTGGCTTTAACATAATACTAACCCTTACATCCCAATCCAATTCAAAGATAAATATAAAATCATCTTCTTACAAATGAGTACACATTTCTATTATTATTCTTAAGACAAAGTGTTGCTGCATTTTCAATTTATAACCATGGAAAATAAAATAAAATACAGAGTACATGTATACACTTAACTGCTTTAAAGGCAGTGGACACTATTTGTGATTACTCAAAATAATTATTAGCATAAAACTTTTCTTGGTGCCGAGTAATGGGGAGAGGTTGATGGTATAAAACAATATGAGAAACGGCTCCCTCTGAGTGAAGTGCCATAGTTTTCGAGAAAGAAGTAATTTTCCACAAATTTGATTTCGAGACCTCAAGTTTAGAACTTGAGGTCACGAAATCAAGCATCTGAATGCACACAACTTCGTGTGACAAGGGTGTTTTTTTCTTCCATTATTATCTTGCAAGTTCGATGACCGCTTGAGCTCAAATTTTCACAGGTTTGTAATTTTATGCATATGTTGAGATACCAACTGTGAAGACTGGTCTTTGAAAATTACCAATAGTGTCCGTACTTAATAATATTTCCACCATGCATAGTCATGTATATCTACATATGTTTAACTACAAAGTAGAACAGTAAAGTATACAATTTGACCAGAGTTTTTACACTTCGGCAAATTGTAACCTTCAAGATTGAACAAGTTGTATTGTGTACATAAAAAGATTGACCATAGGAATAATATCAAACATCCTGACAAGTACTTCTATTATTATGTGTACAATATCTTATTTTTGTTCTAAGAAACAACAGCTGCACCACATTTCGCATACTTGTTTGTGCAGAAAGACCAACTCTGTGCAGAGTTTTAATGGTAGGGTATACGGTACAGTGATGTTAGCAATTATGTAACATGATCGGCAGGGCAGTGGTCTGGGAAGAGGCTGTTCAACAATGCTCTAGACACGCACCATTGCCAGAGCAAGCGTTCAAGAAGTATCATCGTGGCGGTAGGACCGTTTTGTTGAACCACAATTTTATAAAAGAAGAAGAAATTTGTTCTGCAAGTGTTGCAGTTTATGGTTTTCTTGCCTATCGTTCAGTTAATGTGAGATTTTACACGGATAGTTTTAAGCAGGTAATTAATGCTTGATTCGGTTATTGGTATAACACTATTTGGGTGCAGATTAACCTTTGTTTACCTTTCACGACCGGTTTCTAGTCTTATTGATTTCAGTTCAATTCTATTTTTTTTTTTGCTGATGTAAACTGCCTAGAAATTGTGCTTGTTTATGATCAGTGTTCAGTAACCGTTTGCAGAACAAAACTTCAAAGGTTGTTTTGGTTCTGTTTTAAATTTGAATTTTTAAGTTTGCAGTCCGTTCTGTGGCTATGTTCCCCTTATGAGGGTGTTCGAGATTTCTTTAAGGAAAATGTTCACTTAAGTTGAATTCTGTTTTACTGTTGCCAACTGGCTAGAAATTATGCCTGTTTGCGATCAGTGTTTGGGATAGCCGTTTCCAGAACAAAATTTCAGAGGTTATTTTGGTTCTGTTTGGATTGAAAACTTAACTTTCATGGTTTTACCTCTTTAGTTGAGGAGTTTGAGAATTCTTTCTTGGAAATCAATGTTATGTTGAACTGGTGTGAAATGTTGTAAAAAGGAAAAAAATAGTCGCATCTGGGTTATGGTTTTTATGCCTCATTGGAGGTTTTGAGAATTCGTTGTTGAAAAAATCTTGCTCTGGCGTGAATAAGGTTTCGCAAAATCTAGCTTTACCCAAAACTTCTGATAAAATATTTAAGTATACTAGGTTAATTGTAGTTTTATCTTGTAACTTAATCACACTAAACAAATCATCTTAAGGTACCTGACTGACTCCTTTTCGTATTGGAACACTTAGTGGTATATTAAAATTGTAATAAATGAAAAATGCAGATCAAGAACCCCAGGCGATAGCCAATACTATTGCACAGGCGCTGGAGGGGGCCCTTCAGAACATCAGGGTCCAACCTAGCCCAACAAATCGGCTGCACAAATTTTATGGTCAACCTCGAAAACTTGGTGACCTATCACTTAGTGAGTGGTTAGAGGAGATGGGAGTTTATTGTAGGCAGTTAGGCCTGGCTCGGCAGGAGCAGGCACAGACAATCATCGATCACTTAGGTGGAGATGCTAGGGAGGAAGTAATTTGTTCACCTCAAGAAGTTAGACAGGATTTAGACAGTCTCGTACAATTACTTAGGGCAAGATTTGCACCACAGGAATCCATGCAATCCCTGAATAGCATATTTCACACACGGCTCCAGTTGGAAGATGAAACTTTGGCGGAGTATAGATGTGCTCTTAAGCGACTATACAGCCGCATAGAGACATCCGCTGGGGCAGGCCGAAAAGGTGAGGCATTTTCCCTCCTTAAGGAGAATGCCCTCAAAGGACAACTCATTAAGGGGGTTAGGGACCCGCTAGTTAGGAGGGAGCTTCGAAGGATAAACATGGCCAACGAAGATCAACCCTTTGCTGAGTTTAGGGAAGAAGTCCTCCGACTATTTCAGGATGATACCTATGGGCCTCACTACGGGGAATGTATGTTCCAACAAAGTAACACGGATAACAAAAGGTGGAAGAACTCAGCCTACAGCCCTCCCAAAACAGTTGAGGCAGCCATTAAAGATCAGAGTCAAATTTCATAGAACAGCATCAGCAGAGAAAAAGTTGTCGAGGACAAAAAATGTTGCATCCCATAGTAAGGTTACCAGCCAAACTTTCAAGTCACAGGTACAGTTTGTGGCTGGTATCCTGCTCATGTCTGCTTAGCGGAAAAATGTTAAGCAATACTGTCTGCTTAAGCAGTTCTATGAAACTGGGCACAGGGAAGAAAGTAGACAGATAAGGAGAAAGCAAATTAAGAAATTAATGAAGGCTTAAACAACAAAACCCAAGGCGCCGATCGACCAAAGACGATCGCATTGCAGGCAACTATCTGGCACCCAAAGACCAAAAAGGACATACGTAAAGTAATTGTTTGTTAAGTACTTTTATTTCTACAAAAATGTCAATGATTCTTTAGGGTTCTGCACTGTTTATTATCCCTAGTGGGAAAGACCAAAATTCAGAATTATCTTCCATCGACAGTTTCAATTAAACTGACAATGAAACTACCAAGAAACCCAGTGACCAGCCATACTTTAATCAAACAACCTTATCTCAGACACTTTACTCTATCTCAAGAACGACAGCAATTTAACCAAGCGCATCACATGGTTCCAAATGTTAACATATTTTTGCAAACTAAACACAGCGAGAGTAGAATATATTGGATATATTCCCTAGTTTTATGACTGACATGGCAATCCAAAATGTGGTAATGCAAATTATATTTAGGGCATAAAAACTAACCCTTGATAAATAAGAAAATGTGTAACTACTGGCAATGCCAAAAAGATATTGGGCAGGTCCAAGTTAGGCCCCCCCCCCCCCCCGATGGAAAAATCTCATCTTTATTCAAATTTATGGAAAACTGGTGTCATTTTGAAGCTACAAGATTGAAGTTTATGATTCTTAAAAAAAAAAAAGGAGAAAAAACAATTAAGTTATTGAATGTCAAGGTCAATAATCACTTAATTATTTGAATAGAAATATAGAAATACTTTTTAAAAAAATCAGCTTGAAAACCAATAGTTTATGCAAATTAGGCTCCGTCATAGCATGACTTGTCCTGTATGTCACAAATTATCCAGTCATGTTTTATATTTTATCATAGAAAGAAGTAACATCTGATAAAGATGTTCTATAAAGTTCTAATTTATGTTAAGCCCCAACTAGGGCTAGGAATAAAAAACAAATTAATTACTACTCAACCTCATTAAAAAGTTTAGGTTATGAATGAAATGAATGTGACATTTCGTGACATACGGAACATGCATGCATGGGACGTTGTTAAGGACCCCAAAATTAGGAACTCCTAAAAATATTTGTTCCATGTTGGTGCTTCCCTTCTAAACAATTCAGTATTAGTTTTTCAGACATTATTTCATCAGATGACCCCCTTTATCTGTAATGGAAAGCCCTTGTGCAGTTGATGGGGTTGGGGGCACAGTGTTAACTTTTGGCTTAGATGATGTTTTCAGTATGATTCTATTGTGGTTTATTATGTAGTTTCTTGCTTAATTATTATTATTATTACACAGTTACAGTAGTTTATTTATGATTGTGTGTTATTATTAATTTTTCTGTGTTTTTTGTATTGCATGTATTCAAACTGAATTTCCTCCATGGGGGATTGGTAGGACCATTAAAATTGAATTGAATTTACAAATCTTTGATTGAATTGAAGAGGGTTGTTTGGTTGTCTGTTCTTCGCAACAAGACAGTTAAGTCAACAGCAGTTTGCAAGGAGGTAAGGGTTATTTTTGTTCCCTCCAAGTCCATTCAAAAACTAACGGAAGAATGTAAAGTTTGATGGGAAAACTGCATAGGGCTATCTCTAACAAACGCAGAAAATGCATTTTGTGCGTCCTCAAAATGAGTTTACTATTGGGGCAGGAGTTAAAACTTCCTTTGATCCAAGTACAGTTCCCAAATACCATAAATTACAACAACCAGCAATGAATTTGTCTAATGGTAAAGAACCCCATGCTTCCAGGATTTCAGACAAAACCTGTACACCCCTCATCACAAGAGAACAGAGTCATCATCACAAAACAGAATTTCTCATTCAAACTCCCAGACATCAACGCCATAAAATAATTTATCATAACATCCATGTTGATAGTGCCTCTATTCACACCTCACCATGTGTGCGTAATTTTTGGAATTATTTTTGATAACACACTATCCACGGATAACCAAGTCAGCAGGATCTATCAATCAACATAATTATTACTTAAGAACTGTAAGTACCCTTCGGGAAAACCTTATCACTAAATCTAAAAAAACATGATCATATTACACCTATACTACAGAACTTCACTGGCTTCCCATTCGACAAGAAATTCAATTATAACATCAGATGATTAATTCTTCCATTGTTTAAAAACTTGCTGAAAACTCATTTATTTAAATCCTCATACACTTAGCTCGTAACATGTTTTGACTTAAATTATTCATTGTATAATTTCTTTTTTGTATTCTATTTGTTGCCTTTTTTAAAACTATTATGATTAAGAAAAACTAAAGATTTCAAACCCATGTTGGCCAGTGGTATGCCGTGTATTTTGAGGAATTGAACTACTGGTATGTTGGGACTGCAAGCAACTGAGAGTTGAAAAATATATCGGAATGTTAACTTTAATTTTCTTCAACAAAAAGAGATTGGAAAAAACATCTTCAACAGACGGAAGCTTGGCAGAACAGAGACTCAAACCTCACCAATTATGCTAGCGCATAACACCGCCTGAGCAAAAGACATCAGACCAACGATGAGGAAGATGTTGGAGGTGTCTTAGCCAAGGTGTCGAAATGCGGTTAGGGACGCCGCTCAGTGGCAGGGGAAGGGACTAGCCAGAAAACCTTGATACAGTCCCTGACACTGTACACAATAATGATAAGTGAGTGAAGCTCGTACATATGTGAGAGTTCACAAACACGTTTTAATGACGTGAAAAAAAAATAACCTCATAATTATTCTAAATGTATTCTGGTTTATTTATTAACTGCACTGGCAGCCAAGCAGGCCGAAAGTACATCTACAAGTAAAATTTATGTTTTTGTTATTATGGTATAAGTTTTGTTTTCACTTATTAACAATTCCTTTAACTGTATAGGTTACCCACGTCAACGTAACAAACATTTCAGGCATGAATTGTCTCTCATGCATCAGACCATGAACAAAGGGGACACTGAAACTAGTTCAGCGAAGTCACCTCAACTAACGTCATCACTCATTCAGTCACATTAATTTTTCTTCGAAAGAAAAAAAAGAGATTGGAAAAAAAACATCTTCAACAGTCGGAAGCTTGGCCGGACAGAGATTCAAACCTCACCAATTATGCTAGCGCATTTAACACCTAATCGTGAAGTCTGCAGGGGAAAGAGATGTAAGGGCCACGATGAGAAGAATGCTAGAGGCCGTGGCCGACATCAGTGTCTTGTCCATGCTGTCGAAATAACACCTCATCATGTAAGGGCCACGATGAGAAGAATGCTAGAGGCCGTGGCCGACATCAGTGTCTTGGCCATGCTGTCGAAATAACACCTCATCATGTAAGGGCCACGATGAGAAGAATGCTAGAGGCCGTGGCCGACATCAGTGTCTTGGTCATGCTTTCAAAGTGTGGCCAGGGACACCGCTCCGTGGCAGGGGAAGGGACTAGTAAGAAAACATCCTTACAGGCCCTGACCCTGTACACTATAATGATAAGTAAATGACAGGGTTGACTCTAAATCATCAAACTTTATGATTCTTAAAGGAAAAACAGTCAAGATAATTATTAATGCTAAGGTCAATAATCACTTCCTTGACATACAGGGCATTTTTAAATGTAGATGTTGAAAGAGAGTGTTACAATATTAAATTCTTAAATAGTGGGGAACTTAAGAATCAATTGTTTCAGTCTTCTGTGAAGTGTTTTGGCCATGTCGTTTCAAAAGATGGAGCGAGTACGGATCCAGACAAGATTAGTTCAGTGAAGTCTTGGCCATACACCGACCAATGCGAGAGAACTGAAGTCTTTTCTCAAGTTTTCTGGGTATTACAGGAGATTTGTCCGAGATTACTCGTCCATAGCCCGCCCGCTGAACCAACTGACGGCTGCATATGATATCACAAAGAGGCGCAATTAGATTGGAAAGAGGAAACCTCGAGTTCTACTTGGAAATGCCAGTGAACCTTTAGGTGATTCATGGATGAAGTAGTGCCAAGAAGCTTTTGAGACCATTGGGAAGTTGACTTCTGCCCCTGTTCTGGGATTTGTTGATAACAGTGCCATTTCTGTACTTCATACTGATGCAAGTTTGACTGGTTTAGGTGCCGCATTGAACCAAGAGCAAGAGGGTAAGGTTAGGGTCATTGCCTTCGCAAGCCGTGGTTTGTCAAAGAGTGAAGTTAACTATCCAGCGCACAAGTTAGAGTTTTTGAAAATGCTTCAGTTTAAAGTTTTGTTAATTCCTTTGAGAATACGAAACCAACAACAGTAAAAGAAAAACAAAGAAGGAATACTAAATGAATTAAGCAAACTCTGGGTGGCGGAGTCTTATCTGGAGGACAAGATGAACCGAAAGACTGCTCACCGCTCCCCAAAGAAGGTCTCCGTTATGCCCTCTGACTCTAAACCATCTAAGTTTATGATTCTTCAAAAAGAAAAGAAAAAAACAAGATAATAATTAATGCCAAGGTCAACAATCAATGCTGCAATGGACACCCTGGCACACCACAATCCTCCTCACACGTGCAGATCATGCCTACCACTGTACCAAGCATGCTTGTATACCAACATGTCCCCATATTTTCTAATGTTTGGTCGTAAACCAAGACTCCCCATTGATGTTCAGTTTGGGCTGCCAACACAGCAAGGTAAAACTAGCCACGCCCAGTACGCTATTGACTTTAAGCAGAGGATGCGTCGAGCCCATGAACTTGCCTCATCTGCTATGGAGAAAATCGCTCTGAAGTACAAGGCCCGCTATGACACCAAGTTCGTGATCCTGTACTTGAAACAGGGGATCGTGTCTTGGTAAAAAAGGTTGGCCTGAAGTCCACACAAACTTGCTGACCGCTGGAGTTAGACAGTTTATCGGATACAACAACGACTGAGTCCAGATATCCCAGTCTACCTAGTAGAGCCGATCAATGATAATGGTCCACGAAAGACACTTCATCGCAACATGCTCCTCCCATGTGGATTTGTCCCCTCATGTGAAGATGCGTTAGGAAACGACCACAGCCTAAGCCCCGCCTTAGACATCCTCAGCGAAGACCACTCCCAACGTCACTGAGTGACATGGATGATGCCCTAGATTCCAATATATCTGATGATAATTTCTATGTTCTCCGTCCAGTTCCTGCTAAGAGACAATTAGCAACACTCAACCCGGGTGCGCCAGTCTTTATCCCGGTACCTTCAATAGATGAAGTCACCCCAACGGAGGAGAGTGAAAGCTGTCCACGGCTCACCTTAGGACAGGTACTTCACTTCCTTTTGTGCCAAACTGGGACTGGACATCAGCAGTTTGCCAAAATTCAGTGGAAAGAGGTGCCAGTTGAAGACAGTAACATTCTGGGTTTATGGCGAGTGAGAGGACGGGGCACGATACACAAAACCACAATTGTATCCATTTCGGATCTTTCGCCACCGCTCACCGTTCCTGAAGATTCGGATGAAAATTTATGGGTTTTAGACTAAAATATAAACCCATAAACTGTACGAACTTAACAAATTTCTTTGAACAACTAAAAACTCCAAACGCGTTTGGTAATAGTCAAAGTCAATAGTCGAAATCTCTTTAAAATGAAATTGGTGTTACATTCTTTTAATATAATTTTGTTTTCTGCGTGCAATTGATAAATATTGTATTTTACTATTTTTAATTTTCTTTATAGACGGGACTGTTCACTTTCTTAAAAGAAAACGGCCCCAGGTCGAGGTGGCCATTCCTAAGGAGGACCTCGTGTTTCTAAGGGAGAAGGATGTTATACTGCTGATGTCGCACAAACAATTTTTCTGGCACAGAGGGAACACCTAAGACGTCAGAAATTCACTTGTTTTGAAGTTGACTCGAGCAAGTCAGTAATTTCATCAATAGTTGCTGGCCTTTTCAAGACAGGTTGAAATCCAGAAGACAGATTGGGTGAGGGGTTCCTGTTCTTCATTTCCTTCTCTGCCAAACTGGGAATGGTCATCAGCAGTTTGCCAAAATTGGTTGGAAAGAATCACTTGTTAGAGATGATGACGTTCCTGGTTTATGGAGGCAGGGCAGACAAGACACTGTACACAGAACAACAATTGTATCGATTTCTCTGCATTCTCTTTAAAATGAAATTGGTGTCATTTCTTTTAATATAACTTTGTTTTCTGTGTGAATTTGATAGATTAAGTTATAAATACTGTGTATTTCAGTATGACAAGTGTTGATGATTCTGTTTATTTGTTATTGTGTAAACCTTATGTGGTTTTAGTGCGTTCTGTATTTTTGTAATTTTAATGTTTTTAGACTCGCTAACCAAAGTGAGTTTCACTGTATACATGTATGTGTATTATTGTCTGACAATAAAACAGCATTGAAATGAATTGAAACCTTTTTATTATTATAGGGAAGTACATGTACAGCCAGGAGTACAGCAAAGTTCTATACCTGAACAACAGGAGATTTCTGAGGATGGACGACATTTTGCGGAGCCGTGACCAGTTCAAAGATGTTGAGGCAAGAGGCCCTCATCCTCCCAACTTGCAAGAAAAGGAGCTCAGTGATGGACAGAAAGGAGCAGAACTTCACAAAAGGGCGTTGACTTCTCAAACAGAAAGGCAGCGCAAAAAAAGGCCAAAGACAGCTAAAGGAAATTTTGAGAAGTCAACGAGCAAAAAGGGCATCAAAGAACTGGAATGACTTCCATACTACACTGCCACGGATGTCCCTGTCAAACTCATGCACACCATTCAGGTAAGCTTGATCCACAACAGGGGGTGACGACTCTGGACGCTGCTCTAACGATTGCAGTTCAGGTCGAGCGCGCCCATGATGCAAGCCGCATTGACTTATCCCTAACTACCCAAACTACCTCCCCTATCTCTGCCACAAGAAAATGGGCCAAAGTATCTGCATAATAACATAGGATTACGTTAAGATAAGATTGTTTTTGAGATGCTGAATAAAGCTATCAGTTGGTGCAAGAAGACACATCTGACTAATGACTTAAGAGTGTAATGTCTGTAATACATTTTAATACAGCTTGCATCTAATGGAATACTAAAATATGCAATGAAGGGAACCATGTGGGACAACCAAAGGAGAACATTTTTCAGGCTTTGTGATGTCATCAGAGACTTAACAGACCATACAATTGACCTGAACCGTCTTTCAGTGTTGGATGATAAGGTGCATCATTCAAACTAAGCCAATCAAAGATGTTTGCGGCAGAGTCATCCCTGGACCGACACACGAGAGACCAATCAACGTGGACTCTGACTTCTCAAGAAAAGAAGGAAGTGATTTAAGGCTAACCCCCATTTCCCTTCTCAGCCCATCCTCGTTTCTTTATGCTGATTGTTCCGTTATAATCAGCTTCCTAGCTTCTCATAAACCATAATGTGGAAAATCATTTGTTTCATGCAAACATTTTTTAATAATAAAAAAAATCATGTCAAGTTAAGTTTTTTCCATTACATGTATACTATTTCCGGGAAATTGAATTTACCCTGAATATATGTCAGACTTGGATATCAAGCCGAGTATGGTCACGCTGATGAAGTGTTAAAAGAGAAGCATTCGATGGAAGTGTTTAGGGGTTTGTTTTTCACACTAAGGTCTGTTTTAAAGTCTGTTTTTTTGTTGAGTCTGTTTTCTATTTTAGGTTGTTTTTAATTATCTGAATAAAGTATTTGAACAGGAGTAAGTCAGAACAACTCTTTTGTGTGCATCTGTACAGTCGTATTGAGTTTACCCGTTGAAACCCTGCGTGAAACCACACTAAACCAAAAATCTGAGGTTTGATAATTACAACAAAAAGGTGTGTTTTAAACTCCGAATGAGTTTGTTTTCTGTATTAAGTTGTTTTGAATATTATTTTCGAGCCTAGTTCAGATCCAAGTCAGGTCTGTATCAGTTTAAGTGTATTTGAATAAAGTCTTTGAACAGTGGTAAGTCAGAACAACTGTTTTGTGTGCATCTGTAGAGTCGTATTGAGTTTAACCGTTGAAACCCTGTGTGAAACCACACTAAACCAATAATCTGAGGTTTGATTATTATCAGACATTGTTTTGGGGTGTCATCTTAGAATTAAGTTTCAAATCTTAATAATAAAGGCATACGCAAGGCAATTTTCAAATTCATTTTGATAAAAGCGGAAAACAAGAACCCATTAGTCTCAACAAAGATCATGCTTTTAATCCAACCAATCGGAGACTGGTCTGGCGACAGTGACTAACATAGGGCTTTTAAAATCAATGCACAGAGGATCAGGAGTCATTTCGAATCGCTGAACTCGTTTTCATCCAATCTGAATTCATGAGGAATTCTTAAAGCCGTATGTCAGACTTGGATAGCAACCCGAGTATGGTCAAGCTGAAGAAGTGATTACATCTTTTGGTACAAGTTCCAGTTGCCACTGCTTTGAGGCGCTGTTTTTTTGTGTGAGAGTGAGTCACCAATAAAGTCAACGAACACTAAATCTACCTGTTGAACTTGTCTCGTGTGCTTTCGTAGTCGTTACAGTACACTAATAAGAACCCAATGCTAAACGGCATTAAAACTGTAGGTCAAGATAAGGTTATACGACGTAAACATTGTTTTGTTTTATTCAGCAGGTGGACTCTCCTTGTACATTATGACAAGTCAGCAGTCTACCAAGCATGGTATTCAAACTCAGAACCATGCACGAAAACTTGATGATAAGAAAACTTACATGAGGGACTAATCACGATTTTGTTGTCCCCAGTAAACAAGACACTCCAAAAAGATAAGCTTGAAAATGTTGTTCAGATGGCGCAGGAGTTACACTTTTTTTACATTTTTTATGGTTATGATACGCTATGATATGCTATGTCGTGTTCAACGTGACCATATGGGGGTATGTTGAATAGAATATATAATGTTTGGTTCAACACATCATATCACCAGAGAAATATCTTAAAGCGTGAACCTGTAAAAGTTATAACTCTTGAAGAACCAAGAAGTGTGACAAAGTGCTTTGTCTCTTAAGATGTTTGTTATCCTCCTCAGGATGTTTGATAGATTGTTCCCTATTTATGTACACTGTGCAAGTTCCACAAACGTTAGGCCTCATGAGAGTGTGGTCAAATTTTTTTCTCTTAAAGGAACGTAACAGAATTGGTAAGAAATAAAAATCGTGAAGATCACAGATTTATTTTTAACTTATACGGTCTAATGAGCATGATGGTAGAAAACATCCCTTGAAATATTTCTGTCTGAAATTTCATATTTTGATGAGAAATAATAAATCTAATTTCGCGTTTGGAGTTTATCGCTCAATGAGCAATTTATTCATTTTCGTTTTGGCATTGATGCAATGCAAAATTTGTAATTGGTTTTTCACTATTCTCTCGCGGCCCAGATTGCGGATCGATCTCAAACTTCAACAGGTTTGTCAGTTTATGTATATGATGGATTAAATAAAGTGCTTACACTTCCAGCAAATTCTTTGCTAGCAAAACCAATTCTGTAATACGTTCCTTTAAAAAAAATGCTCCATTGGAACCAGAGTTTTCTAAATACTTGAACATGCGTGAGATTTTATACCGAGTCTAACTTTCCATTCCAACCACAAAGATTGTCAAACTGATCATTGGGGCCAGTCATATCAACATAAACAGGGTCTAACAATGGTGGCAATGGATTCTAAATTTAACCGACGACATTTAAGGAAGTGAGAGTGGTGGCAAGTTCTTGAATGGCAGCTGCAGGCAGGGTCTTTGACAAATACAAAAGCTCTCCAGTGCCTTTAAAAGAATATTTGTTTTAATGCCATTGGACACTTTCGGTTAACAGTTTTGTCCAAGGCCTAGTGTACCACAACTTATATATAAAATAACAAACCTGTGAATATTTTAGGCTCAATCGGTCATCGGAGTCGGGAGAAAGTAACGGGAAAACCCACCCTTTGTTTCCCCACGTTTCGCGTGTCATGACATGTGTTAATAATAAATCCGTAATTCTCGCTGTCGAGAATTGATATTGTTTGAATGTTTTCTCAAAAAGTAAAGCATTTCATGGAATAATATTTCAAGGTAAGTCTTTCACCATTACCTTCTGTAAACCCTGTAAATTATTTTTTAAATCTGTGAACTTTAATTTTTTTTACACCGAAAAGTGTATAATGGCTTTAAAGGCAGTGGACACTATTGGTAATTACTCAAAATAATTAATAAAACCTTACTTGGTAACAAGTAATGGGGAGCTGCTGATGGTGTAAAACATTGTGAGAAACAGCTCCCTCTCAAGTAGCGTAGTTTTCGAGAGAGTAATTTTCCACGAAATTGATTTCGAGACCTCAGATTACAGGGTGTTTTTTCTTTCATTTTTATCTCGCAACTTCAATGACCAACTGAGCTCAAATTTTCACAGATTTGTTATTTTATGCATAAGTTGAGAAACACTAAGTGAGGCGACTGGTCTTTGACAATTACTAATAGTGTCCACTGTCTTTAAATGATCACGCCAACAAGTTTGTAGCCTATAGTTATTGAACAAACCTCACTGATCTACAGTTTTAACTAGTTGAAGCAGACCAGACTCAGCTCGGCACGATGACAAACGGCTGATAGTGATAGAGAACCTTCTTGGATTTCTCACAGCAATTGTAGATCCACTTTGAACGCACAAACGCCAGGATGATCTGAAATGCCTGAGAAATATCGATCGAAAACATAAAAAAATAGAATATCAATGAACAGGGCATGAAATTATGGCTCTGCAAACCGTGAGCATAGAGTCGGCACTTACAGAAGCAGTTTTTGTTGTACAATGTTCCCCTGATCTGGTAAGAGACAGTACTGTGATACATATGTAAGGTGTCTTTTTGTGTAATTCTGGCTCATTTATCTTGGGGGTTTTGTTTCGAAAGTGCATTTTAATGTTTTCTGCTCGTTATCGTATTATTTATACATTATACAGAGACCAGATTTAAGTTTTTTACTGAAAGTGTCTTTTTAATCAACATTGATGAAATAAATAAAACATATAATAATAAAATTGACCTTTCCCAACTCAAAATATTTTGTTAAAGGCAAATCACACGTATATGTACCCTTCAAATGCTACAATAAGTCTTGTCAGTTGTCTCCTCTCTTCTGCTTTTAACTTCCCATAAAATGATCCCACCAACCTCCCACCAGGATCCCAAAAAATTCTCCAGCAATTCGGCCAGGAAACCTGATAGATTTTTCAATAGGGCTTTACCAACTCAAACTTTGTAATGGCAAATTACACGTACCCTTCAAATGCTACGATAAGTCTTGTCAACTGCCACCTCTCATCTGCTTCAAACTTCCCATCGAGGAACAACACCTTCCCTTCAAAGAAGTCAGGCAGGTCAGGTACAACAGCAGGCAACGGTGGAGAGATTGGAGGGTCTGGTGTCTCCCTGTCGGGTTCCTCATCAATAGAACTATCATAGGGATCTGTAGAACTTGGCTTCACTTTGACTTTGTTTTCTTGTGACCTGGTAATAAAAATAGTCAAACCAAATAGGAAATTGTATTAGTTCTGCTTGCCAACACAAGTCAAAGCCAATGTTTTTTATGTCTACACACATTGAATGGAGATTGCATCATACTCAGAGAGACCAAGTCAGAGTGTGGGTTCAAATCCACGTCATGACTCGTGTCCTTGAGCAAGACACTTTGAGGGAAGGTATATACGTATGATAATCACTCTTAAAAATGAATGGCAACACAAACGATGTCCGAAGCCTACAACAGCGTTTGATAGTACGTGTATAAAGCATTTTAGAAACATTTCATGTAATAAGATAACAACTACGAAAATTTTCGTACTGCGACGTTTTTTTAACCATGTGAGGATACTCTCGACATATTAATGTCACTTCATGGGATATATTCATTCATACCCAAAACAGTTATTTAAGACTGGAACACATTATCACCACAGACATCTAATCCATCACGAACAATTATAACCCACCTCTTAAGCACCTATTAAAATGATTAGGATGAATCGTGTATACCTCTGGAAGTGAGAAACTTTATGTTGAGAGTGCTCTCACATTGTCAAAAATACGGCGCCTTGTAATTTTCATTTTCTTATAACACCAGGTTTAGTAAATGGCTGAATACAAAATTAACAATGTACTTTTCAAAGTTAAAGACGACGTAAAAGTGCAACCCTCTATAATTAAAGACACTTTGAACTTACCGACTCTGTTGCTTATTTTTATGCAAGTGATTTTATGACTGCAGGGCAATACAATCCGGATTTTCTTTTTATTTATAATTACAAAGGCCAAAAGTGTTTAAAAGAAGTCCAACCTGATCAGCCATTGATGAGGCAGCAACTTATTCCTTGTTATCCTCATCAACAGGTCGGGCATCTTTGGGTGTGTCTACATTAGGCATGGCAGTTTCAGGCGTGGCAGTTTTAGGCATTGCTTTATTAGGTGTGGCTTTCTTGCATGATGCTCTACTCCTCTTGCTTGGTTCCCTGTCTTCTTCATCCTCTGTTTCACCCTTTTCCTCATGGCTTGAGCTGTCATCTCTTGTGGGAACCATATACCTGCAAACTGTGATTCGGACAGAAAATTAAAAATTTAAGATTCTGTAACATTTAAACATAACTACTGCCTTTGTTCAGGGTTATTTTACATGCACAGCCAATCCTGGTACATGAGGGTTAAGCCGGTTCATACTTCCTGCTATTAAGAATGCAAAGCAAATTTTGATGTCACAAATTCGCAACGAATAGTTTGCAACAGTTGAGCTGTGCCCGCAACTCCTGCGAAACATTCCCTGCAAAAACAGCCAAACGTCAAAATTTGCTTCCCAATCGCATTCTCAGGGAATATGAATTTTAGCTTCACAGCTTTTAAAATAATATCCCATCTGTACGACAACACTAGTGCCAGGACTGGTACTCAACCCCACCCTCTGCTGATCAAAAACACTAGAACTCGAATCCAGAGTTCGAAACAGCTCGAAAACGAGGACCATACATGTACTGGTTGAGTCAAAAAGAAGTTGACCAAGATTTCTGATTTAAGGCCAAATAACAAAAAATACCAGTTGATCGTCCCCGCCTGCATCCTTGTTTGGGGCCGCATCCTTTTTTTAAATACTTTTTTAAATTTTTAATAACAAACAGATATAAAATAAGTTTGCGATGGGTTCTAACTGAAGAAATGGTGGCCTGTTTGATTTGAATGACTAAGCGGCCATCCTGAAAAAAAAGAGTAAATATTAAATAGTAAGGCCCTCATCCTCCTCTTTTTTGAAAAATCCGTACGATCAACTGGTATTTTCTTTTTAAAGAAATATCAATTTCTTTCATCCTTTTTTTCTAATTAGCAGGAGAGAGTGTTTGTTTTGACTCTATATATCTTTGAGGAGTTTTTTACAACATGTAGCAAGATTATTACCTTATAAGGCTGAGAGCAGACAACTTTGGCTCGATCCCATTTCTTGTCTAAGACAGGTTTGGAGAGTCTCTCAGGACCAAGCATGCGGACACGGTTTGTGTTGATTCCATTCTTGCAATCCATGAATGACGATGTAACCAGTACCACCTAAAACAAATCAGAAAGTGAAAAAAAAATGAATAGTACAAAGAATGGGGGTCATCTTAATAATATTACAAATAAAAAGGGTCCCCTCCTATATATTTTTTTAGAAACCCAGGCGCTAAACATAATTATTTTTTTACTCAGCCTGATACAAAAGCACAATAGGCCAAGTGTCCTTTTGACCACCTGTTCCTAGACCACCACTGGAGGGCAATGATTATTGACCACCATGAGTGGTCAGATGAGATGCATGGAGGCACCAACAGACTGAGGGGGGGGGAGTGCAAAAGATTAAGGTTGGCTAGAGGGCAATGATTATTGACCACCATGAGTGGTCAGATGAGATGCATGGAGGCACCAACAGACTGAGGGGGGGGGAGTGCAAAAGATTAAGGTTGGCTAGAGGGCAATGATTATTGACCACCATGAGTGGTCAGATGAGATGCATGGAGGCACCAACAGACTGAGGGGGGGGGAGTGCAAAAGATTAAGGTTGGCTAGAACTTTCCCACCGGGATACTAACTAAAAAATAGGCCAATGATTCCTTACAATTTACCCACAATCTCAAAAACTACAGCACATAAAATAAACAAGTAAAATTTAAAGGAAGCTTTCTACCATCAATAACTTCAAACCATAAGTAAGTTTAAAGGGAATGAAATTGTCAAAGACCAGTCATCTCACTAACTTGGTGTATCCAACATAATTAAGCATAAAATAACAAAATTTTAATAAATAATAATAAAATTTGAGCTAAATTGGCCATCAAAGTTGAGAGAAAATCATGAGAGAAAAAAACACCCTTGTTGAATGAATTTATGTGCTTTCAGATAGGAATAAAAGACTTCTGGTTTAGTGAGAAATTACCTCTTTCTCAAAATCTATGCTGCTTCAGAGGGAGCCATTTCTCACAATGTTTTATACTATCAACAGCTCTCCAACGCTCGTTACCAAGTTTTTAAGCTATTTGTTTATAGTTATTACCAAATGTGTACCTTCCCTTTCATGCAAATCTGTGGACATTGTGTTTTGTGTCCTACAAACAGTCTGAACATCAACAATAAATTGCTACACATTGTATCCAGTTTTAAGGACTCTCAAACCCACGATTTGTTGTGAATATTTCTGGAAATAAGAGTATTTGTAACTCAAGGCAAACAAAACCATTGGGCTGGGCCCTAAATAGACTATGAAGAAGCATCACAGGTCATCCAAATGTAACAGGCTTGAAACTCAAGTCTGGAAACATCATGATGAAGAGGCTTGAAACTCAAGTCTGGAAACATCATGATGAAGAGGCTTGAAACTCAAGTCTGGAAACATCATGATGAAGATGTGATGTACATCTAACAACTGAAACCACCCACACAGCCAGCCCTATTAAACTAATTATCTCTTCAAAACTTTGCCTCCTTGCATAACTATGAAAAAGACCCACAGGATGAACTGCATTCCTGGGCCATGACTTAGCTCAATACATGAAACAACTATAAATACAAAGGAATATGCAAATGAGACCACTTGTGACTTCTCAAGTTCCAATAAACAATGACCTGTACAGCTGGACCTGATTGGGGGTCAGGGGTGGAAGGGGGGGGGGGGTTGGCAAGAGGAATTCCTCCATGGTAAATTCCTCCATGGTAGGACTAACTATGGCATGAAAATTCAAGGAAAGCTTAAGAATTGGTAAGAAACAAAAATCGTGATGATCACAGATTAACATAAAATTTTACACGGTCTAATGATGATAGTAGAAAAATCCCATGAAATATTTTTGTCTGAAATTTCATATTTGATGAGAAATAAAGAATCTAATTTCGGGTTTGGAGTTTATCGCTCAGTGAGCGTTTTATTCATTTTTGTTTTGGCATTGATGCAATGCAAAATTTGTAACCGTATTTCACTATTCTCTTGTGACCAAGATGGTCGATCTCTAACTTCAACAGGTTTGTCAGTTAAGGCATGGTGGATTACAAAGAGTGCTTACATTGTCAACAACTTTTTTTGCCAGCAAAACCAATTCTGTAATGTTCTTTTAAGAGAATAATAGTGTAAATTCTATAATAGAAGAGTTTGCGGTAACACCATGTAATAATCTCTAAATGAGTTGGGGTGGTTCTGAAAAGAACCGTTGGTTTAACTCGACGTTTCGATCAGTATGCTCTGATAGTCTTCTGATCGTCTTCTGATCGTCTTCTGGAGTGTACATAAGTTCTCGTATGTATGAGTAAGCAATGGTTAGCAAAATAGGAGGTTCACCTCTCAGTTAAATGTTAAAATCAAAGGGAACTATAATATAGAAAACAGAACCATACATTTCTGTCTGTCACACATACACACACGAAAGTTACTAAGATTCTTAAACATTACCACGTATGCATTTTTTACTACAAAAATCACAATAAACACGACGGGAATGGAGGTAGAGTTAGACTCGGCTGACTTAAACAAAACAATTGTGTAGGTAATTAGGCCTATCACATTTAGACCAGAAAGTTATACTATTTAGTATTAGTCTGAGCTTTTTTTTTCGAAAGAAAAAATGAACTTCTTTAAAAACTTCAGCGACATTCAAGATGCCACAAGTACAATTTTACAGATCGATGAGTAAGAAGTTGCTAAGTACAGTTTCAGGACCACACCTTAGAATAGTCCACCATCACATCTTGAAAATAAAATCTAAAAATGAATGCAAGAAAAAAAGTAACACTGACAGTTCACAGCAAAATACAGTCGACAAACAAAGACAAGCAATATAACAAACAAGCTTACCAAATCCATCATCAGCAACTAGGCCGATGCTTTTAAAACATCAGTGACTACTTTCATGAACCAAACTTGGAGATACATGTATATCAATTGGCTTTGGAGGCTTTTAAAATAGAGGACATTTTAGAGGTACATGTACAGCACAATGCAAGTGGCCAGACTTGCACTGCACCATGGAGCATGGAGCAGCTCCATGCACCGTCAGCTCCATGCACCATCAACTGACCATGGCGGTACAATGTAGAAGAACTCTGCACCGACTGCTAGTGGCCACAGTCCTGCCACCTGGACACTATCTGAAGTAATAGCACACCAGGGAGTTCAGATGGAGGTCTACAATTTAAAGAGTTTACTGCTTATTACCATAAATTCCTGAGCAAAATACCACATGGGCTACTAGGCTGGTGAGAAATCTCAGAAGAGATTTTAAAGGAGCAATACTTTTAAAGGATGAACTACAATGCTGCATAGCATGGTCTGCAATATGAATTTGACATGGTATTTAGATTACAATATTACCTTTGTTCACAAAAAGGTCCAGTGCTATACATTCCATGGCATTTCTGGCAAAAGTCTAGGCCTACATATTCAGCTTACACAGTTTGAAGATTGATAGTAGAAGGGTTCCCCTAAAATATTACTTGCGGAGGTGCTGCAGGCCTTGTTCATGAGAAATTAGTACAACAATTGGGGGGGGGGGGGGTCACGAAAATACGGTTTACATCATAAATATTTTTCCGTCTATGTGAGACAAACAAACACAAGAATAATTTTTTCTCGCAACTTGTTTTACCCATTTTCCAAAAACTACACAGTGAACGATTTCCCCTGTATCGCATCGCAATTTGCGATGCAATTTGGATGATTTGCTATGCAATTTTAAAAAGTGCTTCGCAAATTTTGCGATCCAATTTGCGATGCATATTTTGCAACATTTATGCTTGATACAAAAATATAGATTTTTTATTTAAAGCCATTCATATTTAATCAATTTTCCCGCAAGAAAAACGATGCTAAATTAATAAGAAATCACCGCCGCCGACGACTAACATTTTCTTCCGTGATGTTGAATACTTTTACCCAGTGCTCTGGCAGTAGGGCAAAATCGACCAATGAAAACATTCGTTACGCGCTATATGGAGGCTGATTTTGGTGTGTTTATTTTATAATAAACCAAGTCTGAAATTGTGGGATAAAGAACAAATCAATTCCATGGTGATTGCGTCCTTAACTAGTTGACACTGGATGTCGTGTTTAGCACACAGATTCGTGCCGGAAGAGATGTCACTTCTTTTATTCTCCTTTTTTTCACAACGAAAACAATTAAAGTAACAAGCTAGGCCCTATGTATGACATCATTTTACTTAAATTTCGCCCTAAGACCTTAACCCGTTGCGCAAATATACATATCGGCAATTTAAGCATTTTTTAAAATTTGCTATGCAAAATTTATGGACTGCTATGCAAACTTTTGAGTTTGCTATACAAAAAAAAAATTTGCATAGCAGTTTTGCTATGCACAAATTTTGGACGAAATCGTTCCCTGCTACATGTATCAGCACCTCAGCAAGTAATATTTTAAGGGAAGCTTTCTACTATCACTATCTTCAAACCTTGTAAGTTTTTAGAAAATCTGTCGACATTGGGTTTTTGTGTCCTATAAAGCACAAAAAGTAACCAGACCCTTTTACACAATGTCAAGAGATTTACATTAAACAAACAAATTATTCTTGAGACAAAATTATTTTTGTGACTTTTTTTACTAACAAACTACAACAGCTAAGCAAGACAAATTTTAAGGGAAGCTTTCTACATGTGCTATCATTATATTCAATCCGTGTAAGTTTTCAGAAAATCTGTTGACATTGTGTTTTTCCACAGGATTATACAGGTCGAAGGGAATTGTATTTTGTCATTGTCCAAATAAACTCAACATTTTAGAGACTGGACACCTTAGTCATACGAAGTTGTGTGCTTTCACTTTAGATACTTAATTTCAGGACCTCAAAAACTACTTCTGAGGTCTCTAATTCAAAATATTCAAATTTGTTAGTGGAAAATTACTTCTTTATCAAAAACTTGGTTACTTCAGTCAGAGGGAGCCGTTTCTCACAATGTTTTATACTATTAACAGCTCTCATTGCTGGTTAACAAGTCAGTTTTAATGCTAACAACTATTTTGAGTAATTACCAAGAGTGTCCATTGTTTGTAAGTAGGCCTAACAAGCTGAACAAGTTCTGAGTGTACCCCATTTCTGCAGAATTTCTTTTCTAAAAAACAATCAGACAGAGCAATTTCAACCAAATATAATTTTGCACTGCAGGAAGTACTGCTGTCGATATCACCAACTTAGGATTTAATCTTTTGACCTAGGACGAGTTGAACTCCATATCCGGAAGACCCATAGAACCATTGAACCCCTTTTAACTTAGGGCAGGTTACTTGTCTCATGAGCATGCTTGTCTTACCTGGAGATAGGATAAATCCTAGCATTTTACTGGCTGCAGGCACTGTGTGGCCCTTTTGTACATGTAAGCAAGTGATAAAAAGGTATAAACCAACAACCAACCAAGCAGGTGGTGCACAGATGTGATGGGATATTGTGCAACAACATCCAAGCCCTGAAGCCTTCCACTTATTGTATAATCTGGGCTAGTCTTGGTTGCCAAGACCATTGGTGTTGCGGTCACACACAACCAATGTTCTGATTGGTTGTGTGTGACTGCGCAACACCAATGGTCTTGGAACCAAGACTAGCACAGGGCTACCCTACATCTTTAAAAAAGACTCTGCTGGCTAGGGTTGGAATGTCAGGCCACATTAAAAATTTTTTGCATTATAAAAGTCGTTCTTGTTGGTCTTTTAACAAGCAGTTTGCAACAGCTTCAAAATTGTCTTGTGTAACTTCTACACTTCATGATTCATTGCAGTGGTAAATTACACATTTTGAAACTACATTTAAATGCAGATTTATAGATATCTGGACACAAACAGAAAAGTTTCAGCATGTTGAGAGTCAGTTTTTAATATTTTTTATTAATTAGATTTTAGGGACCATTGCACCAATTTGTATGGATAATGGGGATTATTAAAAAATAGAAGATGTTAAGAAACTGGTGATCCAAAAAATAAAAGCTAGAGTAGAGTGATAATCTCTTTGACATCTATAACAAAAAAGTTGATCAGTTTACAAACATTTCATAAAACTCTGTCCAACTTGACAAAAATGAAAAAGGTAAAACCTTTTGAAGAAGGCTTCTTTCCTCGAGAAAGTATCGATCTGTTTGACGAGTTCTATGGCCTGGAAGTTCATCTTTGAAAGGGCAACGTCATTTTCATTTTGAAAAACGGCACTCTAGTTAAAAAATCTTAAAAGTCAATGGGAAACTTTTGAAGGGGCACCAAGGCCAAGACAAAGGGCAACTGACTCCACGACCTCTGTGTAATTCATGGCCTGCCCTATTCAAGAATCAGAATCAGTTGAGGCAGTTGATTCTACGTATTCTGAATCAGTTTGCCCTATTTTTACAACTTAAGTGTCGCAAACCCATACTACTATTCACAAAACTGCAGTCTCTCAAAAAAGACAAATTTTACAGCAGTTTGCTAGCATGGACTTCGTGCCCTTTCTCCAGTGAATGCTGTTTTTAACAGCAGTGCAAAACCCCAGCAAAAAAAAAAATAAAACAAAACATTGACACAAATAAGTTCTAACAGCAACTCCCTCCTCCAAGTTTCATTTCTCACAAAAAACAACTTGCGCACAGTTCCCAACATTTTGTTGAAGATCTTTAAAAAGCATAAACTAAACTTCCAACAGTTCAACAGCAGCTGGTACAATTTAAAAAAAAAAATTCCGTATGGCGCCACAATTTTTTCATTCGATATGAAATAATATATAGTATCTAATTTACCTCAATGAGATACCGCTTTCTGTAAAAAAGGGTGAAAAAGTGGTGGCGCCATACGGAAAGTTATCCCAATTTTACCCGAGTGCACAATGCCTTCAACTCAAATTGTTTTGCAAAAATGTTTGTTTCATCATGAAGGAAGGAATATTTCTTCTCCTGAAAAAAAAAAAAATAAATGAATCGAGTTTCTTTGGCACATTCTTTTTTGTTTGTTGTTTCACGTGTTATAAAAAAAGCAATGTGGTAAGTAAGTAGTTAAATCATATTATGTGGTGGTAAATTAAAGTTGATATTATACAAATGACTATGATGAGTGAATGTGGATTATGGAAGGGTAAAAACACAACCAATTTTAAATTCCTCACCGTGCTCTCTGCATGCATGTCTCCCTGCAGCACAGTGCTCAGAGCCAGGGTATAACTTTCTTCAGCCCGTGCTTCACGTCACCCCCAGCCAGAGATGAGTCGTGGTTCGGCATCCCGTGTTGTCAGTGATCACTGTCAGAACAATTTGGCACACGCATAGAGGAGTTTCCTTCCTCAATGGCCCGATCATCCTCACCACACTACACCCGCTGAGGTTCTTATGACCTTGCTTGGCTACGACGAAAAACTAGCTACATTTTGTGACATGTGTGTACAGTCATTTGACCAGTTCGGGATCATTGACCAGTTCGGGATCACTTCAACTTTGCAATAACCAAATAATTATATCATTTCTCATTATTACCAATTTTTGTTGATAAATGTGAAGATTAACATCCATTAAACCAACAGACCCAAAATAAGGTGCCAAACATCATCAGCAAATAAATTATGGCCGTTTTCCTGAAGGTTGTCTGCGAAATTTGTCATTTTTGTTGTTGAAAATGTTGGTTGAAAAACACTGTTAAAACTTCTTACCTTTAGAATTGGAGTGCCGGGGCAAAAAATATTTATGTAAAATGATAAGAATGTGTAAAAAAACATTCCTGTAAATACTGTGCAGTCATCTTGCTTTTTTGAGGAGACAAAGTTATCAAAATCTTCTTTGGGGGGGCAACTTACCCTTGACCAGTTCGGGATCACTTAACATCTCATTGCGTCAAATGGTGCTGCACTAACTTACTAAGTCTGGTAAAATCATACTACTGCAATAGAAAGTTTATTTAGTTGATTTTGAGAAACATTACTTCAACAAATTCTTGTAGATTTTTTATTTTGTGAGAAAATTAAGCTTGGAGGGGTCAATAATGCTTTTTAGGTTCGCTTCACTTTTTCATTTGCCTTTGCTGTTGTTTTGTGGTTTTGTCGCTGGGTTTTTGCGCTGCTATTGAAGACACTTGCATGACATTCACTAAAGAAAGGAAGTCCAAGTCCATGCCAACACACCTCTGATGTGTCGTGTCCTTGAGAGACAGTTTTATGAATGGGAGTATGGGTTTACAATAAAGGGCACTCTACTGATTCAGAATAGATTCAACTGATCCTGAACTGGTCAAACAGGTGACGATACTTTTCCCAAAGCCTCTTCAAAAGAACTAATCTTTTTTTGTCAGTGAATACTTGGTGAGATTTATGACATGTTTAGGTAAACTGATAAACTTTTTTGTTTAAGATATCAAAGAGATTGCAACAAAAAAACATGTGAATTCAAGAAGTGATCCAGAACTGGTCAAACGACTGTACTACTTATCTGGCATCATGTGTCACCGTATGTCACGTCTCGAGTCTTCGCATAATGTTATGTTTTTTGGAATTGGTGTGCAGTTGAAGTTTAGGGCGCCACCTCTTGACACCAAAACGCGGCGTCAAAAGGGGGCGGGAGGCGATTTTTTTTCTCGTACCACCACACGCGGGCCACACTCAAGCGTTCTGAATTGTTGTCAGTTGTTGATGCATTTATAAGTCATTGTAGCAGAAAAGTAGAAAATTTCAAAAATTCATATAAACATCCAGATCTAGGCCTATGCGATACCTCATAAAAAAAAAAAAAAACATTGAAGTCAATTCAAAACAATATTTCAGGTATTAGGCTTTAAGCTATATCGGAGTCGTCCATTTGCTGACTTTCGAGGGGATAATTTAAAGCCATAGTGACCTTTTCTTTTGTTTGTTATCAACGGAAGGGTACGTATGACTGAGCGCACCGCCCCCCCCCCTACACCACACTAGGTTTTGCAGAATTCTCTACGCAATAATGAGTGGGTGCCGCGCGAAGCATCCCGCTATTTTTTATTAGGCCCGTTTTACGGCAGCTGGCCTACACTTGCAACTAAAACAATATAATACTAGTCACTTCTGATCGGCATGTTTTATAGAAATAATTTTGATCGAACTTTTAAGATAGGCATGCTCTTCAAAATTTAACATAGTTCTCTGAAGACGAGCAGAGTATACTGTTCAAAACGTCGAGACCCAACCGGCTCTCCTCAGAGCCAACACTCACCCTAAGAGATGTACACATGGCTGTACCGGCAAGTTTACTATTCGTATTTATAGTTTCTTCTTCTCCACATCATGCAAATGCTTCAAGCAATACTTAGGCTCTTTTGTTATTAATTTGCCAACTCTGGCTTGGCGGCCAGAGCACCATACCCACGAAAAACAGAAAGCTTCCATATTAGACAATTTCAGATACACGTCCAAAGCCACACATACCCCAAAGCCAGCGTGGCGGGGAGGAGGATTTTTTCGCTTGAATTTTGTTAATGTATACAAATTGAAGTCTCCTTGATGTACATAATTGTAAAACTTGCAACAGGTGTTGTTTGAAGCATGGATATTTTCTTATCAATAATAAGCTTGTGGTGGTGTGAAATAAAAACAATTATAATATCATATTTTTAAACAGTAAGGGAGCATTTTATTTCCCCCATTATAGTCAGTCGTACTCAATAAAAACTCATTTTCCCCGCATGAGACTAAATTTAAAAAGTCACAGAGGGCAGCAGACTGTTAATTTACTCCCCAAACCACACTATAATGTGGAACTGGGGAAAATTACTGTCTAATAATAATTTCAAAATATTGTTACGCCAATAAAATGAGCTCTACCAGGGCCCACTGTTCATAAAGCCTGCAAGGTAAAAACAAAATTGCTGAGCACAAAACTTATTTGCTTTAATAGCAAAAAAAAGGTTACCAGCCAGAATACATACAGTTACCATTGCTGCGACTCCGGGTACCATGCTATCATTTCTTGCTTAGCCAAGAAATTTCTGAAATTGGGCCCCATGCTGTTTCCTTCGGGATCGGAAGACGGGGGGGGGGGGGGGGGGGGGGTGCAGAGATTTAAGAGAATTTGCCCCACCCCCACTTCTAAAAATTGTTGTAATTGGATACTTTGGGGCATTATGGATAAAAATAGTCATAATAAACACGGAGATAAAAATAGCTCAAGAAAAAATCCCCCACCAACCGCCCTCTTTCTTGATCCTTTCTTTCCCACTTCCATAATCACATTTTTTTTTTTTTTTTATGAACCAAGCACCCAGATTTACGTGGGCATCGAAACCCATTTCTTTGTTTGTTATTGTCAACTATCCACTAGATAAAGGAAGCGACTGTAAACAAGATCAGACGAGAAGCCAGTGTGACCTTTCCGCCCCGGGTTTGGTCGTGGGCGAGCGGGAATTGCTTTGTGCAGTGCGCCGTCTTTAGGCTCCTTTCAACCCATTGATAAAATTGAATTGCGGCACGCTACGTATACATGAACACGTAGTTCTTACGGGTGTGTGGGTTGCTTAGTACCAAGAGAGACTTGTTATTTTAGCTCAAATCAATTGACGCATAATTCGATCGGTCATTATTATTGTTGGCCAAAAACATTCATTGCAGTTTTGGAACAAAACAAAACAATAACAATTTGGAGGTGTGAATGCGGGGTTAGCCATCATCATTCCCTTTCAAAAAAAAAAAATGAACTTACTTTCTTGGAAAAAGTTGGAAATGAAACACCTGAAGGTATATAGAAGGTAAAAACGAATGTCATAATGATTGATCAGTCATTGCAATAATACTGTGAATCTTCAATAATAATTATTGTGTTGTTTGTTCATTTTAGATAAGCCCGTTGGCGAATACAGAGCCATGTTAAATAGGACCTCCGGGACAAAGGCAGCTTTAGCTGAGTGACGGGGACAATAATTGTTTAGTTTGTTTTGTTTGTTCCTTAATTAAAACGTTTCCAAGGAATGTGTAGGTTAATCCCGCCCTCGTTCAACAACACCCCTCCCCCATTAGCCACCCACTATTAAACAATCAACCATATTTATAAAATGACTGATTTTAAGATTGGACGAAATTAATAGCCACATTTTTGTTAAAGTATTTATTGAATGAGTTCACAATTAACGCAGGTTTGCGAGGGGTGGGGAGAGGTCTGGCCGCAGAACTTTGAAGGGATGGCAAGTTATTTTTCACGCATAACTGACTATAAACTTTTGGTTTATATAAGTTGTGAGACGCGAAGTGTGGGCCTTGGACAATACCGTTTACCGAAAGTGTCCAATGGCTTTAAACCAACTGATCTATCTCGCCATTATGTTATGGTCTGCCTAGTCAATATCTTTGTTCAGGGGTGCCAGTCAGAAGCTTGTGGCTGATTTCATTTCATTTCATGTTATTTGCCAGCGGCCTTTTATGTTATATGATTAATCAAGTGTCATGCTCATGCCTGGAATTTCATCTGATAACCTGTGGAAAGGGCACTTCCACTGGAAAAACTTAAAGTCAATGGTGAACTTTTGAAGGGGCACCAAGGCCAAGACAAAGGGCACAGGAAGGCATGGCTTCCGTCGCCCCGAGTAATTCCATGCCTAAATGCTGAAACGTAAATGTCTTTAAATAAATACAGTCACAAAGAAAACACAGAGAGAAACTGGAAATATCTATTACATACTCAAGTTTTATTTACAACTCCGACTTGAAAAAGAATTGACTGAAACAAAGAACAGTATACAATTAAAAAACATTCTCAAAGAAATTTAGTTATCACGATCTTTAGAGATGACATTCTAAGTCATTTCATGCCCTTGGGTCAGAGGTCATTAGAGAGAGAGAGAGAGAGAGAGAGAGAGAGAGGGGAGGGGGAGGTGTAAAATCCATTGAGTTTTGACCCACATCCAGGGGTGAAAGTCATTACTAACGAAAAAGTCTGAAACTTGAATACAAATTCAAAGGTATGTTGAAATTATGCCATTATGGGAGGGGGTCCTCAAAAGTAGTTCTCACTGTTCAACCTCAACCATGTTGGAAACTTTGGACGGCCCCGATCCCGAGAGCTAAGTCACAACGTCAATTACTGTGGTAATATTAACATTTTTAAATTACATTTTCAAAGTGAAATCCATCCTAAGTATGATACCTACTAACCCATCCCAACCTCTATCCCCTTTCCCCGCCCACTTATCTAAAGATCTATTTACACTGTGCTATATAAGGATAATGTACAACATTGGTTTTTCTATTCTTTTTTTCCATCAACCGAGCTATCCAGCACCACTAAAAAAAGCAAAAAAAAGCAGAGCAATTGAAATGTGTCCAAATGGTTTACTTGAGAAGTACTGAAATTAACAAAAAGACCAATGCTGCACTTTTCCTTACAAAGACACAACTTTCTTCAAGACACTGAGAGACTTTGAGACGCAATGTCACAGCAGACAGGCCTTCAGGATAAACTTTACAGGTATGATATTAAGTCCTTAGAAAAATGTAGGAACAATTTGTCAAGTACAAGCGCTAACCTCCAAAAATACACCAGTGTAAGGTTTAGAAGACTTTTTTTAGGCTATTTAATAACACTTTTTCAGATTTGTGCAAAGGGCAAACAAAAATGGAAATCAGACCAAAGTTGGAAGAAAACTATGCTTGATGTAAAGGCAGTGGACACTATTGGTAATTACTCAAAATAATTATTAGCATAAAACCTTACTTGGTAACGAGGAGCTGTTGGTATGGGGAGCTGTTGATAAAATAAAACATTGTGAGAAACAGCTCCCTCTGAAGAACCGTAGTTTTCGAGAAAGAAGTAATTTTCCGGGAATTTGATTTCGAGACCTCAGAATTTGATTTTGGGGTCCTGAAATCAAGCATCTGAAGACACACAACTTCATGTGAGTGACCATGGTGTGACAAGGGTGTTTATTCCTTCATTAGTATCTTGCAACTTCGACGACCAATCGAGCTCAAATTTTCACAGGTTTGTTATTTTATGCATATGTTGAGATACACCAAGTGAGAAGACTGGTCTTTGACAATTACCAATAGTGTCCAGAGACTTTAATAGACCCTTTCCATGAAATATGCTAATTACATTCAGGCATGCGTACACACACTATTGGGCGGAAAACGCCAGGGAGAGGTGCACTATGCAGACGCACAAATGCATCTGCGTCACGCCCTCCTCATCCCCGTACAAAAAAGGCACAATGCTCCTTCATTTTTCCCAACCAAAGTGTTCGTGCCAATGCGTGGCGTGCAATTTACATATTTCATGGGAAGGGTCTATAGACCTTATCGCAAATCTTCGGTAAGCGTGCTGTAGGCATTGAATGAAGTACATGCTGGTCTAGCTAGCGCTCAAGTTTGATCACTAGCTAGAACAGCATGCACCTCACTCAACAGTTACCACTTGCACAATGGGTGCGTTCGTTTAGCTTCCCTGGGTCGACCCCGGTGTGTGGCGTTTTCTTTTTCCAGGACGAACGTGTGCAGATAGTTACACACGTTCGTCCTGGCAAAAAAAAACGCCACACACCGGGGTCGACCCAGGGAAGCTAAACGAACGCACCCAATGGGTATTTGCAAAAAGGTATATTGCCCAGTAAAGGCTGAGTCACACTGCAGCGATAACGAAAACGATAACGATCACGACTTATTAACGATCACGACTATTGGTTGAATTACTCCCTGCAGATTACGCCCACACTTATTCAAGCAGAGGGCGTGCATTTTTATTATTCTCGTTTTCGTTTTCGGGGCCTGTGTGACCGAGCCTTAAGTCTGCTGCCCTCAATCGTCCCAAAAGTCTCCAAAGTGACCTAGAAGATTCTAGAAGGCCAACTTCTTCATCAGGAGGTAAACGTGCATGTCTTGCTCCACGCCATGGAGATTATTAGCATCACCCTGCAGTCTCATCAGCAGACCTCCATAAGATATGTAGGCTGATCTAATACACAGAAAGAAAAACAGAAAGAAGGAAACTTGTTAATTATCAGAGTAGGATTTTCTCCTGAAGACGAGCAGAGTATACTGTTCAAAAACTACTGGCTCTTTACACTCCCTCAAAAGAGATTTTATAGCGGTTGTACCTGGTAGTTCACTATTTAATTTATAGATCGTTCTTATTATTCACACCATGCAAAGCTACAAACATCAGTTAGGATTTGAATCTTTACAAGGAGGGAGTGTAATTAAGTGAGGTTTGTGGTCAGGGCCCAATTTCATAGAGCTGCTAAGCACGAAAATTTGCTTAGCATGACATTTCTTCCTTGATAAAAACAGGATTACCAACCGAATTTCCATTTTGTTATTTTTCCTAGTTACTGGTATTCAGCTGTTGTATGCTTATCTTGAAAATCACGTAGAAATTTGGTTGGGAAATCCTGTTTTTATCAAGGCAAACATTTCATGCTAAGTAAATTTTTGTGCTTAGCAGCTCTATGAAATTGGACCCAGGAGTCAAGAGAAAATACTGAGCAACAATACACAACTGCCATCATGTTAACACCTTGTTCTTAAATTTGGTTGCAACTATGAAAATCTGCTGTTGCTTTTTTTAATTTTAGTTTTTAGAGAATTTCTTTTGGTTTTAATATGTATTCCTTTCAAAAGGAAATATTACTCTAGGATGAACTTCAGTAGGCTTTCAGAGTATTTTTTTCTTCTTCATCTTTACAAATCCTGTATACTTTTTGCAACACAAAACACAATGTCCACAGATTTACAGTAAACTTGAAGATAATGAAAGGTAAAAAGCTTAAGTAAAAAGCTTACCTTAAAATATCACTAGCTGAGGTGCTGTAGTTTTTGAGAAATGAGTAAAACAATGGCACGAAAATACATGCTATGTTAAGTTTCGCCTTCAGAGACGAAAATTATTTTCGTGACTTGATTTACTCCTTTCTCAAAAACCACAGCACCTTTTAAGGGAAGCTATCTAATATTATTATTTTCAAACTGTGTGAGTTCCTTACTCTATGGTTTAATGTAAATCTGTACACATTATGTTTTGAGTCCTACAAAAAGTACCCAGACCCTTTACAAAAAACAAACTGCCATGCACTTGCTAGAATGAGGTACCAGCCTAGCAATGTCATTAGTCATCCTTAAAGGAACAGGTTGCCTTGGATCGGTCGAGTTGGTCTTTGAAAAGCGTTTGTAACCGTTCGTTACAAAATGCATATGGTTAGAAAGATATTTTGAAAGTAAAATAATGATCCACAGTAAAAGGAAAACCACGCAATTTCGAGGCAAATTTGTGTGGATCATTGTATTCTACTTTTAAATCATCTTTCTAACCATATGCATTTTATAACAAACGGTTACAAACGTTTTTCAAAGACCAACTCGACCGATCCAAGGCAACATGTTTCTTTAGTTTGCATGCTTAATGCATTCAGGAATGAGCTGACCACTCAGAACTAGTATGGCATGTACATTAGAGATGTACATGTACATGTAAAGCACAGTAACTTTAAGCAGGACAATAACCCAAGTGGACAAGTTGGTACATGTCAGATAATGCTTCACTAATGACATGGATACGGCAGGGTCATGCAGAGTTCGAGTAGACATACAGGTATGACATAAATCAAGGGAAATGTAACTACAAATATGTACAGTTTATTTTCCCCGACTTCAAATCAAATTCATGAAAAGTATTAGGAAACTGATTGTAGATAAAAAAGTTAATGGCCTGACGTTTCGACGTATTTTTCAAGGAAAATATGTACAGTTTATTTTCCTTGACTTCAAATCAAATTCACAAAAAGTATTAGGAAACTGATTGTAGAAAAAAGGTTAATGGCCTGACGTTTCGATCCTTAATAGCAGAGTCTTTCTCGAAGGCTAAAAGTCATGAGATAAGTGAGTGAATGAAGGGACAAAACACGTGGCAACTGCCAACACGTGTAGGCCTACATACAATACTTTTATGGTAGAAAGGATTTATTTGTTACCTTTTTTTCCAGTTTAACTCAAGTGAAACAAGTTGATACTTGCCCACTTGTGGTCCACCGAACTAAGGTACAAAAAAAAAAACCTCCACTAAAAAAGAAAAGAATTCCATAGACACCATGGGTCATGAGGGACATAGTTGGTCGTTGGATACAGCCTGGTGGAGTACGATTGGCTTAGGTCAAACAATAGATAACAATGAGACAAACAGATTGCTGACTACCATGATTCAATGATGCTGGGGTCAAGCATCAATACACCAAGTATTAATACACGTGTGTTGAACATTGAACCATGGATCCATGGTACTTCACTAAATGTATGAACGAACGGTGTTTATATCACCGGTAATCCTAAGTCAGCCATGTGAGTAACTATCCATGAAAAAAAGAGGAAAAGAGAAAACCGGGCAAGAAATAAGATGAAAAGAAACTACTCCTATACTTTTGTACACAGAAAGTGAAGGGGGGGGGGGAAAAAAAGGAAAATCAAAACCCCAAAAGAGGAAATCAGCTGAAAAGAGGAAGTCTCACATGCTGAACCTTTGTCTTACTCCAAAACATGGAGCTACATATGTCAAGGAAAGGTGGAATTATAAAGTTTATTAATACAACATGGACTTTATATTGTGGACTTTTGACTGGTTGCTTTTTGCGGTGTATCAATTCTTTCCTTAAAAACTCTCAATAAAAAGCAATGTTCTAAGAAGAGAGAACTGCCCACCTCAAAATGGAAAACTAGAGCCTACATTTGTAGGTAGGACACAGGGTTGCATCATTGTAGAAAGTTTGGGAGTTGAGGAAAATCTCTTTGAAAGCAAACCCTGTTCAATATTTTATATGATAAAGCAAGTGTCAATGCTCAGGCCAGTAATTTCTTCTTTTAACTTGTTGAAAAGGCACTTCCACACTTCTTTAAAGGCAGTGGACACTATTGGTAATTGTCAAAGACTAGCCTTCACAGTTGGTGTATCTCAACATATGCATAAAATAACAAACCTTTGAAAATTTGAGCTCAATCGGTCATCAAAGTTGCGAGATAATGAAAGAAGAAAACACCCTTGTCACACGAAGTTGTGTGTGTTAAGATGGTTGATTTCGAGACCTCAAGTTCTAAACTTAAGGTCTCAAAATCAAATTCGTGGAAAATAACTTCTTTCTCCAAAACTATGGCACTTCAGGGGGAGCTGTTTCTCACAATGTTTTATACCACCATCCTCTCCCCAATACCGTTACCAACACAGGTTTTATGCTAATAACTATTTTGAGTAATTACCAATAGTATCCACTGCATTTAAGTCAATGGTAAACTTTAGAAGGGGCACCAAGGCCAAGATCAGGGGCACCGGAGGGCATGGCTTCCGTGGCCCTGAGTAATTCAATAAATATTTTTTGTGTTTGATATTAATCAGCTCCCGACTGACTCATCGGACTGTTACTTGAATCAGAAACAAACACCCTAAACAACCCAAGCCACCCAAAACAAACATCAACATGGCAACAACAAAACCAGTCAAAGTCACAGGGCGGAAAATTTCAATGAGTGCTACATGTATGAGGCCATTTCTTCTGTTGCCCTGGTCGTTGCCTTGGCACCCTTTCAAACATTCCCAGATTTACAATCTAAGAATAGAATATATAAGTAGGATTTGAAACTTTGCATGGTGGAAATACGATATTGTAAGGTTTACGGTAACACCATGTAATGATAATCTCTACATGAGATGGTTCTTTTCTGAAGACTGACAAAAATGTTGTAGTTGTTCAAATGATTAAAGCCATTGGACCCTTTCGGTACAGAAAAAAAAAAAAAAAAGTTCACAGATTTACAAATAATTTACAGGGTTTACAGAAGGTAATGGTGAAAGACTTCTCTTGAAATATTAGTCCATGAAATGCTTTACTTTTTGAGAAAACGGTAAAACAATAAAAATTCTCGTTAACGAGAATTACGGATTTGTTATAAACACATGTCATGACACGGCGAAACGCGCGAAAACAGGAGTGGGTTTTCCCGTTATTTTCTCCCGACTCCGATGTCCGATTGAGCCTAAATTTCCACAGGATTGTTATTTTATATATAAGTTGTGATACACGAAGTGTGGGACTTGGACAATACTGTTTACCGAAAGTGTATAATGGCTTTAAGTGCAAGTTTATATTGTACATTGTAAGAAACATTGGACAGCAACTTTCTTTGCACACTTGGAGTACAATCACACTGAAATACTTCTCTGAAATCAAATTTATAAAAACTAAAACTGAATAGTATTAAAACTATTGTTTAACATCTTTCCCATCAGAACCAGTCATGATTCAATCTGTAAATACAGCTATCTACATGTAAGTACAAAGCTTAAAAACATGATCAAAAGAGTAGGCCTACATGCACAAGTGTTGTTCAGGAAGCTCTCCTATTCTTTTGTTAAAGTCCAAACTGTGACACCTTTGTTGTGTAACAAAAGCCTCATTACTGCATTATGCCACTTTTCTCAAGTGGGTATTCCCCAAGTTGGTATTGCATTTTATGATGAATTGCACAATAGCTGAGGGTGGTTAACCCACTGAGTAAATAACTCAACTGACAACAGTTTTATTCAGCAAGGCTTTTATCCTGATGCCTTTACTTAACTTGACCTTGGACATTGAGTAATGGGGGTACCTTTGAACACCAGAATCAAAACGGGACTCCAATTTGGAAAATTATTTCAATTTGGAAACAAAACAAAAACTGTCTTCACTCTCAGTCACCACTCCCCATCAGGAAGAAAAGACACGGAAAAATTTTAAGCAAGTTTATTGACACTAAGCAGAAATGACTAACTTAAGTGTGCAGGGCTTAGAACTCTTAAAAAGAGAAAAATAAACAGAAACTTAATTGCCGCTAAAAACACAAATGACTGCCCTAATAATAAGTAAGAGTAAATATACCTGGCTTATCTTAACAAGGGAAAACTAAACAGTAACCTGAAAAAAATACTAAGCAAATTAATTGCCACTTGAAGCAGGAGTGACTGCCCGAAGGCTGATAGAAAACCATTTTGCTGATTTATCAGAGAGCATACAAAATCAGAATCAGACAAGTAAGAATGGATGTACACGTATCATGCTTGCTTGAACAGATAAAATCAATCAATCAATTGGAGGGAATTTATATAGCGCCAAAATCGACCAAAGTTAATAAAACTAACACAAAACTTAGAGGACAAAATTGCTAAGCAATTTCACTGCCACTTAGCGTGACAAACCCAATCTGTGCAATAGGCCGCTCGTTATTCGAGAGAGACACAAACAAGATTCCGAAGCTGACTCATTCTCAGTAGTGACTACATCTGCTTTAGTCATCGTAGCTTGATTTGAATACACGTCATATTACAGAGTCACAGACACAGTGCTTTATCATGCTGAGGTACAGTATACAGCAAGGGAAATTAATGTTCAAAGCTTCTAGAACATTCACAAAATAAAATCTTGGTATACTGAAGAGCACCCTTATGAGAAAATTGTAAATTTCTACTGGAGCATTTCAAGGGCACCAAGGCAATGACTAGGGGGGCAATGAGGCAATCACTTTCGTTGCCTCTGAGAAGTATCAGGCCTGGTATACAATTTAACAGAAAGAAAGAAGTAAACCAACTGAGAAGGCCCCAATACGGAGCATGGGCAGAAGGAAATGAATAACATAATAGGAAATTACTCAAAACATCAAGTTGGTCCTGGAAAACGTTTGCATTTTGTTTTGAAATTGCAAAATAAGTAATTGTATTTTTCTTTTACTCTTTTATCACTGTCCATACAGCGGTTTGGCCAGAAAATTTGTTTTGGCAAATTGTTTTAAAACTTATATTTACCAATAGATTGTGCCTTCAACATACACACAAAAGTCTCTCTCAATCTGATGTTGTACAGTATGTTCCAACAATTAAGGCACTTCGACTGCAAACACAAACTTGCTTTCATTTTCAACATTATATATAAACAAGGTTTACTAATTCTTTTTAGCCTACATTTGAAAAAAAAACCTTCTTGGTGCTGACTGCAATAAAAACTGAGGCATTACGCAGACTGATTAAACTACACAGTCCAGTAACCAAATTGTTTCCATCCACACTTCTCAAATAGAAATCTGGTTTCTGAGAGATTCCATGAATAAACACCTACGCCACAAACAATATTTTGCTATTATTAAATTATCTTTAAAAAATGTAATTTGGTGAAATACCTCATACCTTGGGGTAAGATCAACCCACAAGACACCTACATGTACTCATATCCTTCCCCTTCTTTTTATTTACCCTGTCAACAGAAAACAACCTTGTATGACAACCAGCCTTGTACAGCAAAAAAACAGATCCCAGAGAACCAAAGATTGTTTTATGCCAGGGGTTGATGAATCCATTAATAAGCTAACGCCATGTTTGTCTAGTATAATTGTCTCTGCTTCACTGCACATCATCACAAATTACCAGCGAGCAAAGGCTAATATTAATAGAAATCACACGACCCAAACTAATAATCAAAGCTTCTAAAAGCAATCTAGTGACATTTCCTTCGATGTCATAAATCATTGTATATTTGGAAAAGTCATACTTTCCGAACTCATTTAATAAAGAGGGTCGACTACCTAAGAGATTGCGACATGCAAGGTTGCCCAACTATAACCCCTTTCTACAAACACGATCAAAATGAAACAAAGTGATTCAGAAAACCATGATCAAAACCCGGCGGTGAACTTTGCTATTAATCTACATCACAGATGTTGAATGTTGATACTAGTCGATATGCTTGTCTAATTTTGATAAACAAAGTAAATGGTTTCTGCAACTGTGAAATATTATATTATAATCTTAAAAAAGGGCGACGCGTGTTTGTCAGAAATAAACAAGTCCACTTAAAACCAAATTATGCGAAGTGGAATTTAAGTTGATATAGATTCAGATGCATGCAACAAATGTCCAGAGCAATATTCATTTCTCAGAAAAATGCAGAGAAAAATACAAGTTCAATTGCAGATACATGTATAAATCTTTCCAGAAGTTTGTTTTGATAAAATGAAGCAAGACATCCTACACAGAAAGTTCAAATGCTTAAAAACAAAGACATTTAAAAAACGCAAAAATTCAGAGAGTAGTGTAAACTAGGGTTGTTATGTTGATGTTGAAGATTTTTGCGCTGGTTGAAGGTTAAGACATTAGCTGAAGGTTATGACGTTGATTGAAGATTATGATGTTATTGAGCATTAAGATGTGGGTTGAAGGTTATGATGTTGGTTTAAGCCTGTTTGCCCATTTTTTTTAAAGGGCAAGGGCACCAAGGCATTTTCTCCTCAGTAAAGTGCACCCTTCATGTATGAGGAAATTGTAAACTTCTACTAGGGCATTTCAAGGGCATCAGGGCAATGATCAGGGGCATGGAGGCAATCGCCTTTGTTGCCTCTGTGAAGTATCAGGCCTGGTTGAAGATTATGATGTTCATAGTTGAAGGTTAAGACATTGGTTGAAGATGTTCATGGTTGAAGGTTATGATGTTAAGATGTGGGTTGAAAGTTATGATGTGGGTTGAAAGTTATGATGTTGGTTGAAGATCAAGATGTTGGTTGAAGATTAAGATGTTGGTTGAAGATTATGATGTTTATGGTTGAAGATTACGATGATCTGAAGGTTACACAGTTGGTTGAAGATGAGTGGGGCCACCCTATAGCGGCTTTGTGAGTAGCCAGTTGGTTGAGAGATTATTACGGACAACCAGCTAACCACACTGCCACTACAGAATGGCCAGATCCAACGCCGTTAGTAGTGTCAAACTAAACTACACAAAACTGAAGACTAATACACGACCTGTATGAGTGTTCAAAACATATATACATAAAAAACATGGCGACAATGTTAAAGGCAGTGGACACTACTGGTAATTACTCAAAATAATTATTAGCATAATACCTTACTTGGTAACGAGTAATGGGGAGAGGTTGATAGAAAAAAAAGCATTTTGAGAAACGGCTCCCTCTGATGTGACGTAGTTTCAAGAAAGAAGTAGTTTTCAGCGAATTTGATTTCGAGACCTCAGATTTAGATTTTGAGGTCTCGAAATCAAGCATCTGAAAGCACACAACTTCGTGTGACAAGGGTGTTTTTTCTTTTCTAGTAATCTCCCAACTTCACTGACCAATTGAGCTCAAATTTTCAAAAGGTTTATTATTTTATGCAAATGTTGAGATACACCAAGTGAGAAGACTTGGTCTTTGAGAATTACCAGTAGTGTTCTGTGTCTGTAAGTACGTAGTTGGGCATAAAATCTGCACGCTGGAGGCAACACCTTAATGTATTTTATATCAATATTTTCCACATTAAAAAAGAAGCTCTACAAAAACTTAGTCCATTGCCCACCGTCCAGCCGAAAAAGGTGCTTAACAAAATTAACTGCCAAGCCTAAATAAGCAGATAATCACTGACAAGCAACCTACATTACAGGGTATTTAGGTTGGTAACTTGGTTCTGGGCAAGTTTTGCTGTTCCAAACCATGCCCGACAGGATTCCTAAATTTTGTCCCGATATCAAAGCCACTGGTACAAATTAGAAGTGTCATATAGAGTGCTTAAATTCCCTCAACCGAGAAAACAGAATAAAACAGTAACGTGTTTTTTTATTTTACATGCCAAAAAGGCAATTTCTTAGAATCCTAATTCAGTCTCTTCAACACTAGGCATGCTCGCCTTTGGGAGTATAGTCCCAGTCATCTACACAGACAGCACAGATTGACATGAACACATTAAAGGGACACGTAGCCTTGGATCGGGTGAGTTGGTCTATGAAACGTGTTTGAAACCGTTCAGTATAAAATGCATACATGGTCAGAAAGATGCTTTAATAGTAGAATATAACGATCTACACAAATATGTCTCGAAATTGCACAGTTTGCCCTAAATACTCCATAAACTAACATGGCACATCATTTTGTGGAGTCAAGTTTTACAAAGGACTGTCAAATTTCGGCTGGATACTTTAATCGTTGTTCATAAAATTTGTTCGTTGAAATTTTTGTTTTTTAAAAATCAGCAGTTAAGTCTCACCAACTTTAAATTAAATTAAGCAATTAATGAAAAGTTCCTGATATGAGTACATTCTGTAAAAACATAAACAATGTCAAGACAATGGATTAATGTTCACTGCTACAAAATCTCTTGACAATCTTACTCAAAGAAACACCGATCATTACACATGTACGCTGTATTCAGACGCTAGACACTGTCTGCTCCTTTAAAGAGTTGGGTTCATCTAAAGTTCAGCTATTCTCTGTACGTAGGTACGCATATGAATCACCAGTAAAATGCACAAAGCAACAACATCCAAAGCCATGGTCCGTCTTTCCTGCCGGTCTGACCCTACAGATCATCTCGTTAAGGATGAGAATAATAAACCCAAGACACAGGGAGGGCACTTTCAGGAAAACGTGGGACGGAGGCGAAGATGTTTGAGGGAAACGGCGGTCATCGTCGTGGGAGGACTGAGTAGGCCTCAAAGACGCGGCGAGAAAGACGACAAGACAGCGTGGATATTAGATAAAAAGATGCTTTGAACACGACCACGTAACCGCAGCGAGGATTTACTTTCAGGACAGACGGTCAAGGCAGACGGAGTAAACAAATTCATGTTAATTTGATGTCAGAGTTAAGTAAGATGTCTGGGAGAAGAAGGATGGACGGAGAGACGGACAGGTGGTTGAGAGGATGAGCAAGGGGCAGGGTGAAGATTTCTAAATGATGCTGACTGACAATAATGCTGGAAAGAACTTTTTATACTTGAGTTCCCAAATGGGTGCTCTTTGGAGGGAGGGGTCAAACAATGACAATAGAAGGTCAAAGGTCAGACAGAGAATAACAATGTCAGCTGGCAGAAAGTAAAGGAAACAATTATCATGAACAAATGGACAATGGATTTCCCAAAATTTAAAGGGCATTACAATAACCCGACCAAGAAAAGATCCACTGCAGGCCTACAATTTTATCTTTGAAAGGAAAATACACCATATTCTTTCAAAATTAAAATTCTTCAGGTTTGTTTTAAAAAGAATTTCAGGTCAAAAGGAAGGGCAACAGAGAACTACATGTAGGCCTCTGTTTCTAAGGGGTAAAATGGCCCCTGCTGCTAGAGGTAAACTGACCTCTGTTGTTACGAGTACCAAAAACTTTGTTGCCAGGTCTGCCTGGTTTTCAGGCTGTAAACAACAGTTGAAGGTAAACAATTTTGTTGACAACAATAAATTACCAAGCCTGTATGTTTCGTTTTTGAAAGGGCAAGGGCACCAAGGCATTTCCTCTGTGAAAGGGCAAAACCTAGATGTCAACACTATATGATATGAAGGAATTGTAAATTTATACAGGAGCATTTTAAGGGCACCAAGGCAATGACCTAGGGGTATGGAGCCAATCGTCTTTGTTGCCCAGTTAAGTATCAGGCCTGTATTAACACAATACAAAAACGACTCACAGAGAATGTGGGAACACCCAAAACAAAACCAACAGGGTTTACCGCCAACGCGACACTACTCTTGTTTAGAAAAGTATTAAACTGAAAGTAACGCCAAGGAGAAATGGGCCTGGAAAGACAACAATGAATGTGCACAAATGAAAAAAACACACACCATATAAAGTATACACCCAGTGCAGGATATGAAACTGCAACTAAATATAGCTGATGTCACTTCTAGTATCAACATAACAGGAAGTCCCAACAGGAAAACTTTGCTGTATTTATTTATTTTGTTTTAATGCTACGCCCTTGCGAAGTCACCCCATCCCAGTCAATCATTCAGGCTGGTATGAAAAAAGAACTCATCCTAATTTCATAAGGTTGTTTTAAAAGCAGAAAATACGGCTTGACAAATTTCTTTGCAAAGGTAAAACGGAGTCGGGCAGCAGCCACAGTAATGCAAACTCAATGTAATTTTTTTCAAAAATATTTTAAAGCAGCCACTTTATCAACTTGATCCCTGATTACTCTGCGAGACGTAAAAATGTCATGACCCGCAGGTCACGTACCCAGCTTGTGTCAAAGGTCATGATGATTCACCAATAATGATGATTCTATTGTTTAGTTCAACATCAATAAACCGCAAAGTTAGAGTCTGTCTGCCAATAATCCGTCAAGAGTTTCAGACAAGTAAAAATGCAGGTAGTTCTTTTCACGAATAATGCTTGAAAACTTGCTAACGAATCTGTAATGGCTCGTGCTAAATTCATTTGTTGATTCTGGATAGACGATTTTGTTAATCAGCGCATGTCAAGCTTCCCAGGTATCAAATGGCTTGATGAATTATAATATAGCTGTATAATTGACACTAGGCATGCCCTTATCAACTTGAAGCAGGTTGCTTCTACTAATGTGAAAAACATGCGTGACCCTTTAAACTGAAATTGTGAATGATCATTATCGTCAAACTGGTGTCAGAGGGGAAAAGAAGAGGAATTCAGCTGGTCCAAGAAAAAGTTGCATGCATACACAATCAAACAAATTGAACCCCCCCCCCAAAAAAAAAAAAACAGGAAGAATTTCTGCATTTAACTGTTTTCTCGGGAGAGACACTTCAGAAGAGAAGGAAGAGGATATATCGGACTTTCCTTAGATGGTGACACTTAAGGATGAAACATTCAGTCTGAATCACTTGCTGACTCATGATGTGGCATGACAACAACTTGCTCTCGCTGAAAACGAAAACCCTCGACATGGGTTTAAACAAAGGTCATCATGGCGTGATGGTAAGTCTCTTCGAATTGAGGTAAATGGCTATAGATTTGGCATATGGGTTATGGCTAATGGCTAGTGAAGCAACAAGATAGGTATTGATAATAGCAAAGCTACATGTACCATTAACAATCTCAACTTTTACTTCTGAAATAATTATTTGATGAATAAACAAGAAGAAAAAAACTAGAAGTTGTCAAAACATTTTGGGTTAGTGCAGGGGTCAATTTGGAAACGGCCAAAAGTAATGTGTTTACAGTTAGTATGGGCCAGCAAGTCAATAAACGTCAACACTCCTTCATATTGGAAAGAAACATCATAAGAACACTAAGTAAACTCTTAGAAACACTTAACTGAACATTAATTTATGAACATACGATGTAAAAAGTTGCATTATACGTACGTCAATAATCCAATATGGTTTGAAAATTTAACCTAACATTTTCCCCAAGAAAACCTCTGCCGACTGATTTACAATATCAAAAATCAGACCATGTGACGTTTTGACTGGTTCCCTGTCCATCCTGTAGCATCCACCAGACATCGCAATGGAACCAGCAGATGTATTCACATTGATTGATGTCACATGAGAACACTCTGTTGGTCCATAGCGCTGTTGGTATTGTCCTCTCTGCTTGTGCTCCTAAACTTTGGAACACTTTACCTAATAAACATCAGATGCTGTAGTGCTCTTTCATTGTTTAAAAACTTGCAGAAAACTCATTTATTTAAATCCTCATACACTTAGCTTGTTACACGTCTTGACAGTAGATTATTCATTGTATAATGTTTTATTGTGTTCTATATTTCTTTTTTTGTTGAATATGTATTGTTTTCTGTTCTGCGCCTCGGAATAGGGTCTTGTACACTAGATAGATGGCACATTATAAATGCATTATTATTATCATTTATTATTGTAGACCGTGAACCTCTGGCCGTGTCATTGCGGCTATACAGCTATGACTACGGCTGGATCACCTCGTCATCATGCATTGAAGACTAGAATACCCTTGACAACAGCAATAGCTGTAGCCACAACTGTAGCCGAAGCTGCCAATTCAAATATGGCTTCACTCTCGGTCATGTAGTTATCAGAATACTGGTTTACTTCCTACTCTTCAGCGATGACATTTGATGAATTTGTAATTTAAGAAAATGGCTAACAGGCCCAAGATGTATTTTGAAACAATATGAACTATTTTTTTGTTCCTTTCTACTTTACATCTTTCAAGAAAAAGTATTGGCTCAAGGATATTTTTTGGGGAAAACAAAATCCTGAAAAGATTCTACTTGTTGAGAAAGCAGGCCAATGTACATACTTTCATAAAGAATGTTTAAATCTATTCACATTTATACCCTAGTCGCACTAGAGGCAGAATGAGCCTGAATGCCATCGGAATGAAAATTCTTTGTATATTCCTGGATGTTAAAAGTGCAATCTAAAACTTCTGACTCCATTCCAAATAATATACACATCGGAATGATTTTTTCGTTGTATATTCCTGGATGTTCAAAGTGCAGTCTAAAACTTCTGACTGCATTCCAAATAATATTCACACTTCTGACAAATTGGTGTTGTAGGACATATTATTCAGTCATCGCCGTCTTTTTGACAAGTAGGCTTTTGGATAAAAGTTTCAATTTTTTTTTCTTCAGGTCGTTACCAAAGTATGACCCTACCTTTTACTTGATCATGAATCTCAGCCATAAATTTGTATGAATGCATTAAACGTGGCCTCTTGAAACGAGAATGAGTCATTAGAAGAAAGCTGACAAACATGCAGTCATGCAGTCAGACACACAACCCAAATTAAATACTTCCCTATCAGACAACTGTGAACAATCCATACCAATTATCCCAACTACTTTATCCTTCGTTACTCATACTTGACATACGTCCAAGGACGCTGGCTTAATATTGGTAAGCATAGACAAATGTGCTTAGCGTGAAGTAATCACAAGCCAACCACAATGTGTAGTGTATTATCCTTTATATCATTCATTATATCATTCCTGCGCCTTGAACACCCAGCAGGGTGGATATGTGCGCATTACAAGTCTTATTATTATTATTATTATTATTATAGTTAACAAATGTCTAAGGACAACAAGGGCTGATTGTCCTCAGTACAAACAAATGTGCTTAGCACCATGTAGTCATGAGTAACAAGCCAACTATAATGTGCCAATAATCCTACAACAAGCTCACTACCTAATCCTGCTAAGCATGGAATGTTTACAATGCCTCACAATTTAGGCTACAAGTTAAAAAAGCAAACAAATAAAATAATAATTTTTCTAAACAGTAACAGTGTCCAAGGTCTATAAAGTACACACAATTTTATGGGTTAGATTTTAAATGGGTTCTTTACTTGATCCAGTGATAAACTCATGAACAGAGCCTCTTACTTACTGAAGACATTTTCCATTTCAAAATGTTCCACTGATCATAGCACGTCTGTCCATCATGGGGCTTTTTTTAAATTTTTGTTCTTGACATACGCAAGAAGAAGATGGGGCTGAATCATGATTTGTCATCTTTCTGAATCATTCAAATCGCGACCGTCTAGGGTTTTTCACCTTAATCTAATTACAGTTCAATTTCATTTCTTTCTAAAAATAGTCCCGGCATAAGTGTTTGACACAGCATTTTATTCTACCAATGATTTTGGATTGATATGAGTCAATTTATTCGTGGGTCGTTCGACTGCAATTCGTTCAAAAAATTTAAAAACCACTTCAATTATGAGATTTGATCTGTCAAAGTTTGATAAAACTGATATGCCTCATTGATGGATAAAAAATAAAACACAAAAAATTAAGGTAAAATAAAATAAGTTTGATGCAAACAAAACCCATAATAAATCGTGGAAGTGACTAAAATGTATATACAAAGGTTTGGATTGAAGCTGTTGGTAAGACTTATTTTGTGGTTGAGAAGTAGCCCCAAAATAGTGTCCATTCACTTTTTACCCCCCCTCTGGCACTGTTTATGGGGCAAGTTGAAACATGACTTTACAAGGACGAAACCATTATAAAGTATACCTTTGGTTTTTGGAACTGTCCGATCGTTTTAACCCTATATAAATGTAGATATTATACAATAAAAATAGCCTATGATTATTTGAACTGAAAGGAAACAGCCTGCTGACACCTACAATAATTTGAGGCTTTTCAAAATTTTCACTTGATTTGATCATGGAGGTAGAATTATGTAACCATAATCAGCATGATAAAATTACTATCCAACTGCTACAAAGTCATCATTACTAAGTGTAAAGTAGCTTCAGGAAAAGGACATTGGCACTACAAATACAGCATATTCTAAAAAGATGCAACAAATCATTTGAAAGACAATTTAATTTGACTAAAAAAACTCATCAACCACCAAAAAAAAAACTTGTACAGAAAAGTGCAACTTTAGAATAAGCAATATTAAAAATAAAAGATCTTCATCATGGGAAAACGTAATGACTAGAAAGGTCATTTCAAGGTTTCAAGGTTTCAAGGTTTCTAGGTGGTTTTAAACAAAACAGTCTTACAAGAACTCACCAGAGATGACAGTGTAATGTTCCAATAAGAATGCAAACACGTTGACCATAAAGTCTCCACAAATAACAGGCTGTCGAACCTCTCTCGCAGGCAGAGTGGACACAAGCTATGCAACCATGCATCATCATCATCATCAAAACACACACATGAGACAACCCTCATCATCACAGTGCTAACTCACAATGATTTCACCACGCAGGTTGCTGCTGCAAACAAGCCATCTGAACATATGACCAGAAACTTGCCTGGACTTGTCTTTTATGCTGTTTAACTTCCTGCCTGCCCCAACACATTCAGCACAATGCTAGTTATTTAGCTTATGCAAATGAGCCTGCGTGAGGTATGAATCACTGAGCCAGTACACACAGCCAATCGGTGACCTAGATTCCCCACTGTCTGCTTACAAGTGGGACTGGGTCATGAATATGTATGAGGGTAGGGAGACTTGGGAGTCACTGATTGGATAGGGGAAGTTTCTGGGATTGGGTTGGGACGAGGAAGTGGAGTGTGGTTTTTTTAAAAATAATATTGGAGGAGGAAATGTGGTGCTTGGATTCTTATCAACTGTGACCAGTATTTTATGCTTTTTATCAAACAAGCACACATTGCAAAGGGACTGTGTCCCATTTCTGAGTTAAATCATTTTACATTTAGGTGAGTCTACTGAAATTAGAACCAAAGAGTTACAGGTAACTTTTCTAAGAAAACCCACCAAAATATATATTTTACAGCAATTACTTGTTGCTATTAAAGCCATTGGACCCTTTCGGTAAACAGTATTGCTCAAGGCCGAAACTTAATGTATCACAACTTCTATATCAAATAACAAACCTGTGAAAATTTGGGCTTAATCGGTCATCGGAGTCGGGAGAAAATAACGGGAAAACCCACCCTTGTATCCGCGCGTTTCGCCGTGTCATGACAGGTCATGACATGTGTTTAAAATAAATCCGTAATTCTCGTTAACGATAATTGAATCTGTAACTTTTTTTTTTCTTTCTGTACCGAAAGGGTCCAATGGCTTTAAAGGCAGTGGACACTATTGGTAATTGTCAAAATCCAGTCTTCTCACTTGGTGTATCTCAACATGTACATAAAATAACAAACCTGTGAAAATTTTAGCTTGAATGATCGTCGGAGTTGCGAGAAAACTATGAAAGAAAAAAACACCCTTGTCACACGAAGTTGTGTAATTCGTGGAAAATTACTTCTTTCTCGAAAACTACATCACTTCAGAGGGAGCCGTTTCTCACAAGGTTTTATACCATCAACCTCTCCCCATTACTCGTCACCAAGAAAGGTTTTATGCTGATAATTATTTTGAGTAATTACCAATAGTGTCCACTGCCTTTAATCCTAGCACTAGAATTACAGACTCTACTGAAATTAAAACCAAAGAGGTACAGGCAATCGTCCAAAAATATAAATTAAAAAAAAAAAACATTTACAAATTTTTTTTTAGCAAAATTACTTTTTGCTTTTTATCCAAGGCACCTCCAACCACAGATATCATACAGGATTTTAAGAGCTGACAATAAAGTTGCCGACAGTACTCAAATTTTCAACTCAAATTAAAACAAGCGGTACATGTACGTAGGCAATCTTGACCCCAAAAAACATATAGATCTATTGACAGTAATATTTATTTATAGTTAATTCTTAAAGGCAGTGGACACTATTGGTAACTACTGAAAATAATTATTAGCATAAAACCTTTCTTGGTGATGAGTAATGGGGAGAGGTTGATGATATAAACGTTGTGAGAAACGGCTCCCTCTGAAGTGCCATAGTTTTCGAGAAAGAAGTTATTTTCCACGAATTTGATTTCGAGACCTCAGATTTAGAACTTGAGGTCTCAAAATCAACCATCTAAACGCACACAACTTCGTGTGACAAGGGTGCTTCTTACTTTCATTATTATCTCGCAAGTTCGATGACCGATTGAGCTCAAATTTTCAAAGGTTTGTTATTTTATGTTTATGTTGAGATACACCAACTGTGAAGGCTAGTCTTTGACAATTACTAATAGTGTCCACTGCCTTTAAGAGCTGACGAAAAAGTTGCTGACGTACTCAAACTTTCAACTCAAATTAAAACAAGCGGTACATGTACATGTACGTAGGCAACTTGACCCATAAAACCATATAGATCTATACTATGTACAGTAATATTTATTTATAGTTTACTCTCAACTACTTTTTGCTTTTAATCCTAGCACAGATGTGTACACACATCAAGTATATCACACAGGATTTGTAAAGAGCTTACAAAAAAAGTTGCAGACAGTGTTCACGTTTGCTGTGACCAGCCATACACATCAAATATTAAACTGGTCAGTGAGAATGTTGGTTTATTCTGTTGTACGAGTCAGGAGAAAAAAAAAGTGAAAAGCCATGCACAATTTTCAGTTTGTGAACACTCACAGAAAAAAATGATCCTTCATTAATACCGTATGAACTTAACGACCAATATTGGGGCTGGTATAAGTTTGATAACAAATTCGAATAAAAATCTAGCAAAGCTCAAGAAAGCAATAAATATACTTACAATCTTGAGGCGGCTTCTGTGTTACTCTCATCTCCTTCAATGCGGTACACGATACCATACATCACATACTCAAAACTGTCTGCTCGAGTAGGCGTCCCGTCGTCAAGGGGTGTGTATTCACCATCATCAGGGCAACCATCCTCCCTTAACGTCGTCGCTAGAACCAGACGGAATTTATCACCTGTTGAAGATGATAATAATTCATGATAATTTGGGAGGCTAGTCATCCTTACTTGCAGCTTAAAAGCTGAATTGCGAAGAACGAGGCTAAACGTGTTGGAGATGCAGCTGGCATGCGAGGGCGCCTACATCAACCAACCAACGGAGCAGAGCCAGACATCGAAAGTGTAGCTTAGGTGAAAACCGTTGCACAAATCTACTCACATATGAGAGGTGAGCTGAACCAAAAGAAAGCGGCTTCGTGTTTGAGATGCAGCTGGAATGCAAGGGCGCCTACGGCAGCCAGCCACATCAACCCATGAACATAGAGAAGAGCAAGACATAGAAAGTGTAGCTTAAAGACAGTGGACACTATTGGTAATTGTCAAAGACCAGACTTCTCACTTGGTGTACATGTATCTCAAAATATATGCATTTTAAACATATATGTGAACATTTCAGCTCAATTGGTCATCGAAGTTGCGAGATAACTATGAAAGAAAAACCTTGTCACACGAAGTTGTGTGCTTTCAGATTCTTGATTTCGAGACCTCAAGTTCTAAGTCGGAGGTCTCGAAATCAAATTCATGTAAAATTACTTCTTTCTCGAAAAATATGTCACTTCTCTAGATAGTTCAGCGTTGAAAAACATTTCTGTTGAATATGAAATACAGTAAGTTTGGAATTACACAGAGGCCATCTGGGTGCAATTTCATAGAGCTGCTAAGCACAAAAATTTGCTTAGCATGAAATTTCTTCCTTGTTAAAAACATGATTACCAACAAAATTTCCATTTGATGCATATTGCCCGTTATTGGTATTCAGCTGTTGATTGCTTATCCTGAAAACCACGTGGAAATTTGGTTGGAAATCCTGTTTTTATGAAGGCAAAAATTTCATGCTAAGCAAATTTGTGTGCTTAGCAGCTCTATGAAGTTGGGCCCTAATGCCTCTGGTCTTGGCCTTGGTTCCCCTTCAAAATGTTCCTGTAGACTTTTCCTATAAGCCTTTTTGAGGTATGACAGACGTGATAGGAGTGTACTGTTTGGTTTGGGTGTATACACTAAACTTTACCCAAACCTTATAGTTTTGTAGCATTGTGTCCGCCATATCTCAAAAAGGCTTATTTGGAACTGCCCTTTGCACAAAAATAAATGGCCCTGCCCTTTCAAAGAGAATTTCCAGACTTGTTACTGCCTTGTACAAAAGCTGGAAGACTAGTGAAATTACTAACTAGTTCCACAGTGGGGAAGGGGTTTTCCCCTGGTGTTTCCGCCAGTGGCTGCTGATTGAAGCCAGCCAGTACAGCAACTTGTAAACCAATCAACTAATAAAGGGAAATTCCCTACATTAAATATCAATTTAAGGGGAATAACTCCAGGAAAACTCGTTCCACTCTTAAAGTATCCAAAGAACTTTTTTCTCTTTTTCTTCTTCTTTTCAGAAATGAAACTCTGTGATAACCCCCCACAAAAAAAGGTGTGAGGGCAAAGATGCATTTATAAACAAATTTATGCTGAGCAATCAAACAGGAAACCAGTCACAAATGGTACACATGACATGACATTTTAGATGATGCTTTTTCTGTTACAGGTAGGGTAATAGATTGGCATTTACTCCAAAAATGAGTGACGATAAAAACTTGGCCAGAGATGGCCATGGCGAGAGATGCGGTTGGTACTCACTGTCACATCGCTAAACGTGGACTGGATGGATTCAACATTTTTGTTAAAATAACTTGGCAGTTTTTGTCTTTTTCTCTACAAGTAGACTTTGCACTCTGCTGAAACTTTCACAATGTGACTTTTATTGTATCTTTTTTTTTTATACCTTTGCCTATAAATAAGTACAGTGAGCAGAAGCACATTGTTTAGGCTTTTTTAATTCAATGAAGTATGTCATTGTGTGGTTGAAGTGGACATCCCAAAACAGGGCAACCCTTTTCAGTGTTTGAACATTTTGATTTTTCTTTCAAAATGGTGGGCTGGTGGTTCAAAAGAAATAACTAAAAATCAGAATTTTAAGAACAAAATTGAAGGCCTGATGAATTATTACATTTACAAAATCTCAAATCCTTTGTTCCGAGGCCCATATTGTTGTAGTAGGAGAGAAGCCTGCAAAAAAAAAAACTACTCAGGGCTGGTATGAAACAAGGAAGTCCATCAAACAAAAACAACGTCAAGTATCCCTAGAAATCTAGAAGGGAAGGAAAACCACAGGATGTTCATGTCGGACTGATAACAGAAATTGGAAACCTCTGGTTCAGAAAATGAAACTTCTCATATTATGGCTTTTTAGCAAGAACTGTTTCGAGAAATTTACCCAATTTTAAATGGCAACTTCTGCTTGTGGGGCTGATAGATGTACATTGTAGCAGTGTGTTTTCCAAGATTATATGTTACATTGATCTAGAACTAGTGGTTGCTGATGAAAACCATAACTTATTGAATTTACCCGATCGGTGAGATGATTAGAATAACATTCAACGTAATAGGGAAAAAATTTCCATAATCAGTGAGATTTTCACCTTTTGCTGTGTTTTTTATTCGCCAAGGCATGAACTCTCACAGAACGAAGCATGTTTTACAGTTTTGCCCAATACATTGCACATAGGTTGCCGTCTCCGAGGCGATCTAAGTCAAGTTGGCGAAGTCTCTTGCAGACCTTGAATTTTGTTCTTGAAAGGGCACAGCAATTTTCCTATAGAAGGGGCACTTCTATGAGGACAATTTTAATTTGTAATTAGAACTTTGCAGAGGGCACCGCAGCAAAACCACATGGCACCACTGCAATTGCCGAGGGTGCCATGGATCAGTTCGAGGCAGTTCTCTTGCCTCTACATAATGTACACATCAGAACAAGGATAGATTGTAATAGATGTTAAATTTCCATCGGGGATAAAGAATATTAATTTTGGTTTTTTACCCATACACCGATGTGTGTTAGCACTGTATACTCAGTACTTTCCCGAGTCCTGTGAAAAAAATATCACAGGCATGTTACTCGGGTGGGATTCGAACCCACGGCCCTTGCAAGTACTGATGGACAGATTGGTTTATTTTCAAGGAACTTTCTGCAGAATCAGGGAGAAATAGCAGCTCCGCATCTTAGCCACAGAAGGAAAAATAAAAAGGATGCATGTACAATGTACAAGATGGGCGGCCAAAGCAAAACTTTTTGACCTGAGAGGGAGCCCTATACAGTGCCGGAATTTTATCTTTAAAAGGGCATGGCCATTTTCATTTTGCAAAGGGCACTTCCATTGGGAAATCTTGAAGTCAATGGGAAACTTTTGACAGGGGCACCAAGGCCAAGAGCAGAAGAAAGGACAGCCATGGCATCCGTGGCCTGAGCGTAATTCCAAGTCCCGAGTCTTGTAAGGTATACGTACCAAGATCCACTGGGTACAGCTGGGTGTTCACGTCAAGTAAAAGGTCCATCTTGAAACTTTCACTCTCGCAGTGGAGCCGAGAAACTGTCAAGAAACAAATACAAAAAAAATCATTTTGTAAATTGTTTTATAAGGTGAGATTCGAAAGTTGGTTATCTCATTTAAGCTACAAAGTCTATGACATTTTCAAAGAAAAAAAAACAACTGTGGGTACTGACAATATTTCTCCTCAAAAGTGAGGAAAATTATACATGTTTACTATCCACAGAACAAAGATATTAGGCAGGTGTGTTAAAGCCATTGGACACTTTCGGAACAGAAAATAAAAAATGCACAGATTTACAAATAACCTACAGGGTTTACAGAAGGTAATGGTGAAAGACTTATCTTGAAATATTATTCCATGAAATGCTTTACTTTTTGAGAAAACATTAAAACAATTATAAATTCTCGATATTCGAGAATTACGGATTTATTTTAACCACATGTCATGACACGGCGAACAAGGGGTAAACAAGGGTGGGTTTTCCCGTTATTTTCTCCCGACTCCGATGACCGATTGAGCCTAAATTTTCACAGGTTTGTTATTTTTTATACAGGTTGTGATACACGAAGTGTGGGCCTTTGGAAAATACTGTTTACCGAAAGTGTCCAATGGCTTTAAGGCCAATTAACTCAGTTGGTGGGGCGCAGGCACATTAATCCAAAGTTAGTAGGTTCATGTCCTGTCATAATGTAGTTAAGCTTGGGCGATATCCTGATATTATCGAATATCGCGATATTAATTTGGAAACGATTTCGATATCGAATGGATTTGGTTTGAATCGAAATATCGATATATCATGATATATCACGATATATCGCGATATTGATTAAATATCTGCTATTAAGTATTTGCTAGCTGAGACATCTTGCACCCCATAGGTTTGGAGTAAAACCAGAAGAATAGGTCATTAGAACACCTCTCTTATGCTATGACTGTCTCTTCTACAACTTTCACTTGGAGTTTGAAGACTGATGATGTCAAATTTAATTAATCGCGATTATATCGAATATCGCAATATAATGTCCGCGATTTATCGTGAATAAAATAAATCGATATCGCCCAAGCTTAGTCATAGTCAACAAGCTATGTCCAGCATTGCAGACACACTCAGTTGATTGAGCAACGATAATCCGGAGGTCACAGGTTCATATCCCACTCTGGAAATATTTTCTTTGTTCAACCCCAAATACAACAAAAATTAAAAGCGAAAGCTTTCTATTTGATTAAAACAGAACCAATGAAACAAGGAAGTTCTGAAACCTAAACAGGATGGCAGAGTTTTTATTGGACTGTGTGAAATTAGAAACAAATACAACCGAGGTAAAATAACATTGTGATAAAGAATTAAAATGCACACTTGGAGTATTTTACAGACCTAAAGAGTCATCAAGTTACAATCAATAGGATTCTAACTTTTTGGTAATGAAGGTTTTTTCAACAGAAGAGCACTTTGCAAAATGCAATAACCTTGACTGCCGTCGATTTCACCAAACTCTTCCTAACTTAGGATTAATCTGAGGACTTCCAACGAGTTAAGTTCCGTAACCAAAGGCATAGGAGGCATTGAGCCCATCCTAAATTACGACGAGATAGGATTCATCCTAGCGTTTTGTGAAAACGGCTGCAAGCCTGGGATGGAACAATTTCGGCAAAGAAAGACACAAATAATTGAAATAGTCATAATTTACTTCACAATTTATTTTTGTAGCACATAGACTTTTTAAGTTTTCCAAAAAATAGAAGTGCCCTTAACAACAGTGGTCTCCATGAACAGTGGCCCAGCTGGCCAAGCGCTAGTTAAAGACAGTAGACACTATTGGTAATTGTCAAAGACTAGCCTTCACAGTTATTGTAGCTGAACATAAATGCATAAATAACAAACCTGTGAAAATTTGAGCTCAATCGGTCATCGAACTTGCGAGATGATAATGAAAGAAAAAACACCCTTGTCACACAAAGTTGTGTGTGTTTAGATGGTTGATTTCGAGACCTAAATTTTTAAACTTGAGGTCTCGAAATCAAATTCATGGAAAATTACTTCTTTCTCAAAAACATTGGCACTTCAGAGGGAGCCGTTTCTCACAGTGTTTTATACCATCAACCTCGCCCCATTGCTCGTAATCAAAAAAGGTTTTATGATAACAATTATTTTTAGTAATTACCAATAGTGTCCACTGCCTTTAAACACCTAAGGACCAGTCAAAGTTCACCCCAAGTCACTGGCTGGCTAGTTCAGTGTTGAAAGGCATGTCTTTAGAACATGAAATAAGCACTAGTGGAAAAACTGTAGAAATGACAAGCCAACTGGCCCTGCTGACTAGTCCCTGAAATGTTAGCAAATGGAAAATTGCCTTGCCCTCGAAAAGATGAAAATCCAGGCATTCGTTTAACATGACACAAAGAAGAACCAGTAACATGCCTGTGATATTTTTCACAGGACTCGGGGAAAGTACTGAGTATACAGTGCTAACACACATCGGTCTATGGGTAAACAACCAAAATTAACAAAGAAGAATCAGTTCAAAAGTAAGACTCCATCATAAAATCCCTTCTTAAAAAGATTTTTTTTTTTTTTTTAAGTGGTACTATAACCATCCTGATAAAAAAAAAAGAAAAGGAAATAATCTTCCAGCACAGAGTCTTTGTTTTTTTTATTCAGACACAATCAGTTTTGGGCAGCTGTCTCTACATGGATGCACAAGGTCTCAGAAACTAAAACTACCAAGGCCAAAAGACCAGGCTGGTTGGAGCTGTGGAAGGGAAAGAGGAAGTCCGTCCAGGCCTCTTTGTTATCTACAAACACCAGGTCTTGTGGTGATACTTCAACCACGCTCCAACTCTCAGGTCACAACTTGTACTTTGCATGTCGATTTTAAAGGGTCTGGGTACTTTTTGTAGGACACAAAACACAATGTCCACAGATTTACATTAAACTTACATGTACAACGTTTGAAGATAATGATAGTAGAAAGCTTCCCTTAAGGCCATTTGACACTTTCGGTACAGAATTCTTTTTTTTTTTTAAAGTTCACAGATTTACAAATAATTTACAGGGTTTACAGAAGGTAATGGTGAAAGACTTCTCTTGAAATGTTATTCCTTGAAATGCTTTACTTTTTGAATAAACATTAACACAATATCAATTCTCGATATCGAGAATAACGGATTTATTTTTAACACATGTCATGACACAGCGAAACGTGCGGAAACAAGGGTGGGTTTTATCGTTATTTTATCCCGACTCCGATGATCAATAGGGCCTAAATTTTCACAGGTTTGTTATTTTAGTTGTGATACATGATACGTGGGGCCTTGGACAATACTGTTTACTGAAAGTGTCCAATGGCTTTAACATATTACTTCCTGAGGTGCTGTAGTTTTTGAGAAATGAGTAAAACAAGTGACAAAAATAAAGTTTGTCTCAATCCTATAAAGTTGTAGCATACCATAAAACTAACATGTGAGAAGTTCATATAAAAACCGAGTGTATGTATAAAAACAATATTTCTTTTCATTTGTTCTTGCACAAAGGGGGAAGAAATATTTACACTTTGTTATTCTATAAACCTACAGGATCAGTAATGGCTGACTCTGAAGTAATTATCAAAAAAGTCCTTTAAAATAAAGATTAATTACCCCCAAATTAATCCGTTGGCTACTCTGCCTAAGGAAATAAAGAAGTGTTTTTCATCATCTAGGGATGAGGAAGTGAGTTTTCACTTTCAACCAGAGTGGCTCCAACAGGCCTCAAATAAATGCGGAAATTGCGTGACTGCAAAACGCCTCTTCACTTTCATTTTAGTTCTTTTATGAAACAATTTGCGACCATATTAAACTCGTTTGTATAGTGTTAGTTTTAAGGGTGTGTTCCGTTGTTATCTTTCAACACGTTTGAAACGTGATTTCAGTCGGATATATTTCTTCGGAGGATTGGTACTTTGATCAGTGAGCTTTCTTAAATGTGGAAACTACATGTACTCAATTTTTGCAATCCCTTACTTATGGCACTGGACACCTTTGGTAATTGTCAAAGACCAGTCTTCTCACTGGGTGTATCTCAACAATTTGCACAAAATAACAAACCTGTGAAAATGTGAACTCAATTGGTCGTTGAAGTTGCGAGAGAAGATTGGAAGAAAAAACACCCTTGCTGCACAAGTTGTGTGCTTTCAGATGCTTCAATTCAAGACCTTAGCTGAGGTCTCGAATTCAATTCAAATATTTTAGTGAGAAATTATTTCTTTCTCAAAAACTACGTTACTTCAGAGGGTGCCGTTTCTCACACTGTTTTATACTATCAACAACTCTCCATTGCTCGTAACCAAAAGTTTTTATGCTAACAATTATTTTGCATAATTACCAATAGTGTCCAGTACCTTTAACCTTACACTGCACCCACAATTGTCACTGACTTTGCAATCCTCCCTTTTTACTGTGAATTGCATGTACAGCACATTCCAGAATAAATTGACATTTCTGAGAGAAGATCAAGTGTACTGTACCCATGACCCAATCAAGAAAGTCAGAATTTTACTTGTGCTTTGAAAGCAGTTTTATCTGATAGTCAAATTTTGCTTTCGGTTTGTATCACACCAATTCCATTGCAACTGACAATAGGTGCTGTTTTACAGACCAACCCACGCGGTTCCTACAATCAAAGTAATAGCACATACAGTGGGATTTACCAGGGCCAAATGTGCACATTTAGCATTCCATTAACTCAACCACCTGTGACCAAAACATTGTCTGAAAAAGTTGTCCCATACCTGTATTTGACTTGTGAATTCCACACCATATCACCTTTTCTACAACTCATGAGAATGAATGAAAATCGGGTGTTCTTGTTTTGAAAGCCAAGAACCTCATTGAGGAATTCTTATTGAGCATACATGGGGGTACTGCTTCTATATGTAGGGTACTGTTTGCCTTCGAGTTTGTAATGTTAGAGTTCAATGTACTTTGAAAGTAAACAAGGGTACATGTACATGTAGCAACATGACAATTTCCTTGGGCTTGGGCCTTCTCTTTTCATTTTACTTCAGGGCCCGATTTCATACCTGATGGCTGCAGAAACACACAAAGCAGCTAAGCACAACAAAAACGCTTACGGGGTTACCAGACAAAATACCTCATCACATCATCTGTGACTTGTATCCTGCACAAATCATCACAAGAAGATCTGCTTTACAAAGCAAGTACAAGTTGTTCAAGCATTCCTTAAACTCAACCACCTGTGACCACGAACATTGTCCAGAAAGTTTTCCCAAACCTGTATTTGACTTGTGAATTCCACACATGTCACTTTTTCTACAGTCATGAATGAAAACCAAAATCGGGTGGTCTTGTTTTTTGCAAGGCCAAGATCCTCATTGATAAATTCTTCTTGAGCATACATGTACGTACATGGGGGAACCTGCTAAGACATGTATAGGGTACTCTTGCCTTTGAGTTTGTAATACTAGGGTTCAATGTGCTTTGAAAGCAAATATATGTAGTACATTCTAAAACTTTCCATTCGAGTTTGAAAATTTTCTTGGCTTGGGCCATCTTACATTTAAGTTTACTTCAGGGCCTGTTTTCATACCTGAGGGCTGCAGAAACACACAAAGCAGCTAAGCACAACAAAAATACCCTTACAAAATACCATGTCACATTGTCTGCGACTAGTATCTTGCACTTATCACCATAAAGAAGATCTGCTTTTAAAGCAAAATTCAGTTGTTGTGTTTTTGTCACAGACAAATCCTTTTGAGAAAACCAAATTCTCCAGAGTGCTGAATTAAGTCGAAAACAGAACTTTGTCATTTAGTCGAGTAAGCGGCAATTGTCAACCACACTCAACTTTGTACAGTATTTTTTTTTCCAGTTTGCTATGGCATGCTTATCGGATCAAACATCCTGTTGTACAGGCCTCGCGTCACTTGAGCCAACTTTTACAGGCAACTTGGAGGCAACCAACTGCACGTCTACAGACAAATAATCCTTTTGAAAAAAAAAACATCCTCCAGTAGAGAGCTGAACGAAGTCAAAACAGATATTCAACTTTGTCATTACTTGAAAAGGGTAAAAAGGTCAACCATGTACTCAACTTTGTACAGTGTTTTAACAGTTTGCTATGGCACGCTTATACAGAAGGTGCATCCTGGTCTACGGACCTTTTCACACAAGGCAACTTTAAAAGAACATGTTGCCGGATCGGACGAGTTGGTCTTTTAAAAAGCATTTGAAACTGTTTGTTATGAAATGCATATGGTTAGAAAGATGTTTTTAAAAGTAGAATATAATGATCCACACAAGAATCACTTAAAATTGCACGGTTTTCCTTTTACGTCGCGAACTAACACGGTGAGTCAAACATTTGACTACCATAAATGGCCGACCGTATTAGTCGATGGGGTAAAAAGAAAACCACGCAATTTCGAGCCATATTTGTGTAGATCATTGTATTCTACTTTAACATCATTTTTCTACCCATGCATTTTATAACAAACGGTTACAGAACGCTTTTCAAAGACCAACTCGACCGATCCACGGCAACATGTTCCTTTAACAGGAAACCAATTTTTGGCTGGTAACATGTTCCTGCAAAGCAAGAATTTTCAGTGCTCAGCAAGTTTTTGCGCTTACACTAACACGCATTATGAAACTGGACCCTGATCTTGACAGAAATGAACTTTTTAGCAGGCTTGGTCATAGTGAGGACTTATATAAAGTTCATGTCCTTTTACAGCGTGTCAGGTGACTCATTGCAGAGTTTAGTGGACACTGATGATTCATACATGGTGAATGTTTTATATCTACAGTGTATTTAAAAATGTATACCTGGATACGTAGACTTTAAAGGTGCAAATGGACTGAATTTACCCATTGACCAATGGCCAGAGTCCAGTAATTCTAGCACTTGGCCAGTAACCCCACAATTTACCAAGTCCAACTAGGGATTGAACCACCCACTGGCCAGAGAGTCAAGTAGTTTTAGCACTTGCCCAGTAATCCCACAATTGACCAAGTCCAACTAGGGATTGAAACGCCCACTGGACCACTGGCCATAGAGTCAAGTAGTTTTAGCACTTGGCCAGTAACCCCACAATTGACCAAGTCCAACTAGGGATTGAACCACCCACTGGACCAGTGGCCAGAGAGTCAAGCAGTTTTAGCACTTGCCCAGTAATCCCACAATTGACCAAGTCCAACTAGGGATTGAAACGCCCACTGGACCAGTGGCCAGAGAGTCAAGTAGTTTTAGCACTTTGCCAGTAATCCCACAATTGACCAAGTCCAACTAGGGATTGAAATGCCCACTGAACCAGTGGCCAGAGAGTCAAGTAGTTTTAGCACTTGGCCAGTAACCCCACAATTGGCCAAGTCCAGCCATTGATTGAACCACCCACTGGACAACAGGCCAGTGTCCATAATTCTAGCACTTGGCCAGTAACCCCTCAATCGACCAAGGCCAGCTTGGGACTGAAATATCCGCTAGACCACTGGCCAGAGTCTAGTAATGTTTGCAGTTTCACCAGTTACCATGGTTACCCTAAACCCTAGTGAAAACGACCAGTGAAATGACAAGCCAACTAGTCCTGCTGGCCAGTCACTGAAAAAAAGTTATGGATCAACACTGTGAAGTACCTGAATACATAATCTCTGAACAATTGCTACCAGAACATACAGTTATTACAGAAACAATTATATTGTCCCTTCCCTTAAAGGCAGTGGACACTATTGGTAATTACTCAAAATATTTATTAGCATAAAACCTTACTTGGTAACGAGTAATGGGGAGAGGTTGATAGTATAAAACATTGTGAGAAACACCTCCCTCTAAAGTGGAGTAGTTTTTGAAAAAAGGAAGCGTTTTCCACACCTCAGATTTAGAACTTGAGGTCTCGAAATCAAACATCTAAACGCACACAACTTCGTGTGACAAGGGTGTTTTTTCTTTCATTATTATTTCGCAACTTCGACGACCGATTGAGCTCAAATTTTCACAGGTTTGTTATTTTATGCATATGTTGCGATATACCAAGTGAGAAGACTGGTCTTTGACAATTACCAATAGAAAGCAACATTTATATCAGATGATATCATTACAGAAGATATTTGATATACTTCCAAAATATTCACAGTAACGCAGGTAATTCAAAAAAGTTTGCACATGTAACAGAACAGATTTGATCATGCTCTTTGTATTCTTTAAGGGTGTAATTGTACCTTTCAAGCAGAGCCCCAAACAGAGGGTGGAGACTTGTATCTTTTCCCCACCTTCATGAGGACTCTAAATCTATCTATTGGTAAATGAAAGCATCACATGACTAAATTGAACCTTGGAGCCCCTCTTTATGTTATAAGAAAAAGAAAGAAAAAAAAACCTTGCAGTCAGCAAGATTTTCAATGACAGCAATGCATTTAAAATAATCACACTGTGTATGTACATGTACATGTACATGTAAGCCAATACAATAAGTGTTACGGTGCTGCTTTCAAACACGCTGCAAACTTTAAAGCCATTGGACACTTTCGGTAAACAGTATTGTCCAAGGCCCACACTTCGTGTATCACAACTTTTATATCGAATAACAAACCTGTGAAAATTTGGGCTTAATCGGTCATCGGAGTCGTGAGAAAATAACGGGAAAACCCATCCTTGTATCCGCGCGTTTCGCCGTGTCATGACATGAGTTTAAAATAAATCCGTAATTCTCGTTAACGAGAATTGATATTGTTTTACTGTTTTCTCAAAAAGTAAAGCATTTCATGGAATAATATTTCAAGAGAAGTATTTCACCATTACCTTCTGTAAGCCCTGTAAGTTATTTGTAAATCTGTGAACTTTTTATTTTTTTTCTGTACCGAAAGGGTCCAATGGCTTTAATCACTAAATATTTTCGAATGCACATTGTTGATTCACTCGTCACTGACATATCTCAGTTCTTTTGTAAGTCCAGCTGTGTTTTCGAGTTGATTTGTTGTGAATTGTTTGCTTGTTTGATTTGTTTTGTTTATTATTTACTTTTTCTTTCTTGAGATGTTTGTTTGGGGTGCTGGGGTGTTTGTTTGTTTGTTTGTTTGTTTGTTTGTGTCTTTGTTGTGAGAAGGACTTGGAATGTACTAATAGCCACATTTCGATGGAGGGACGAGCAGGCTTTACATTTTTTCATTTAATCCAACTATCAGATTTAAAGGCAGCGGACACTATTGGTAATTACTCAAAATAATTATTGGCATAAAACCTTACTTGGTAAAAAGTTATGGGGAGAAGTTGATACATGTAGTATAAAACATTGTGAGAAACGGCTCCCTCTGAAGTAATGTAGTTTTCGAGAAAGAAGTAATTTTCCACGAATTTAATTTCAAGACCTCAGGCTTAGAATTTGAGGTCCCGAAATCAAGCCTCTGAAAGCACACAACTTCGTGTGACAAGGGTGTTTTTTCTTTTATAGTTATCTTGCAACTCCAAAGACCAATCAAGCTCAAATTTTCACAGGTTTGTTATTTTATGCATGTTGAAATATACCAAGTGAGAAGACTGGTCTTTGACAATTACCAATAGTGTCCAGTGTCTTTAAAACATTATTAGTTATATACCTACATGTACTTGTAAAACCAACTACATGAATCATCCTACCAAGTAGGTGCTGAAGGCGCAACAATAAAAAATAAAAAACTTACAGGTAGAAAAAACATAAAACATTTAAATTAAACTGTGCCGCTGTACAATGTTGGCTAATGTCATGGGGTCAGTTTTAAGGGAGGTTTTGAAAATGTGCAGTGACGAAACAAAGATTGAAAACACACAATGAAAACTCACACAGTTTGTAAAATCAGAGAATTTAGGCCTACACAGATTTCCAATCAAATCATCATCCCCCACCCCACCCTACCATCTTATATTATTATAAATTAACATTAACAGGTACCTTCATGTTTGAACCCTCAGATAACAGCATAACACTCTCTTCATCTGACCACTTCATCCTCATTTTTCAAAAGATAACAATCAACAGCTGCATCTTTAAATCAAGAATCCTTCAGCCTATAGAGTCAACCCATTCTGAACACTTTACCTTACTCTGCTCGTTGACAACACAATAATTATAGCCCGGGAGTGAGTTCATCTTTATTAATAGATATGATGTCATTCCCTCGCCACGTGTTTAGTCATTTTTGTAAGAGAGTCAGGCTATTCACTTTTACACCCATCTGAATTGAGGAGTGTCCAGTCGTACGACATCATGTAAATCAATGTCACTAATGTAGCTTTTCCCTGGCTGGGCCAAAGGAATGGAACAAATTACCCAAATTGATCAGGGAATCATCTTCTACTGCCATAACAAAAACTCAACACCTACTTTTTCAGTCAGCCTGTCATTAATCCTTTGTTGTTCTGTTTGCTTTGTTCTTGTTTTATTTATTGTCCAGCGTGTTGATCTGTGTTAGAGGCGCTATATAAACACCTATATTATAGTTTAGTACACAATATTGATTAATATCAGGCATGTGAGAAACTTTCCATGAAAAAAAAACAGGAAAAGAGAAAACCGGGCAAGAAAAAAAAAAAGAGGACAAAATATTCCTATATTTTTGTACACAGAAAATGAAACAAAAAGAGGAAAATCTAAACCCCAAAAGAGGCAATCAGCTGAAAAGAGAAATTCTCACATGCCTGTTAAATATAAAAGAAAAGAAAAATGAGTATCTAACTTCTCCCTCGGCCATGTCAGCATCCTTTTTAAAATAAACCAGGTCAAACAAAATCGAGAAAAAAGTACTTGGTAGGAAGAATATCATGTAGAGTTTCCAGATTTTGTATTTCCAGATATTTAGAATTGAAATATCGAGAAAAATATTCCATAATGAACCGCAGGGTCAGATGTAAGATTGGTTAATTTCCTGGTAACTTCATGCAGAATTTTTTTTGGGAGGGGGGGGGGGGGACAGCAGACAACCGTTTGTGAACCTCATCAAACCTCAAAAGATAACATTAAAATTGGAACGGTTTGAATTTTCCTTGCCAAGTGTCTTGTGTGTTTGCCATGTCTACTGAGCTACTGAGATAAATGATCTTAAAGGATTGTGTAGATCTTAAAGGATTTGTAGAACTGATAAAATAGTCGCAGGGTTAATACTTTGTGTAATCATCCATGAAAGAGTAACCTACGAAAAAATTTATTTTAAAAACAATTGTGTGAGTAAGGAGAAAACGGTCAACTTTCTCACAACCAAAATCAGGATCCCTGATAAAGTTTTCTCAATAATGACCTCATTTCAGAGAGAAACATTTTACAGAACAAACTGTTCCAGTGTGAACTTCGTTTAAATATTTTGTTCATTTTGTTATCGTTACCCAACATAAATGGGCTTGCCATAGCATCGTCACACTCATTGTTTAAAAAAAGAAAAAAAAAAAAAGAAAAAAAAAAAAGTGACTCTTTTTTTTTTCAAACACAAAAGGTTGCATATTGTGTCCTCACAAAAGGTCACAGCTTTGTAGTAACCCATTCCACTTAACATCATCTTTAAAATAATCTAGGGAGTGTCACTTTGGGAGTTGTGTACCACTGTGTGCAAGTAGACTTGAGGTGATGCTGTGTTTAAAGCCATTATACACTTTCGGAACAGAAACAAAAAATAAAAGCTCACAGATTTACAAATAACTTACAGGGTTTACAGAAGGTAATGGTGAAAGACTTCTCTTGAAATATTATTCCATGAAATGCTTTACTTTATGAGCAAACATTCAAACAATTATCAATTCTCGATATCGAGAATTACAGATTTTTTAAAACACATTTCAGGACACGGCAAATCACTCGGAAACAAGGGTGGGTTTTCCCGTTATTTTCTCCCGACTCCGATGACCGATTGAGCCTAAATTTTCACAGGTTTTTTTATTTTATATGTAAGTTGTGATACACGAAGTGTGGGCCTTTGGACAATACTGTTTACCGAAAGTGTCCAATGGCTTTAAAGAGGGGCTCCAAGGTTCAATTTAGTCATGTGATGCTTTCATTTACCAATAGATAGATTTAGAGTCCTCATGAAGGTGGGGAAAAGATACAAGTCTCCACCCTCTGTTTGGAGCGCTGCTTTAAAGGTACAATTACACCCTTAAAGAATACAAAGAGCATGATCAAATACATCTGTTCTGTTACATGTTCTGTTCTGTGGACAATACTGTTTACTGAAAGTGTCCGATGGCTTTAACTACAAATGTGTCATACTTTTCAATTCAATTTGTCTCTCAGAATGATAAGACAGTACTGTGCAAGGGGTTAATCCTAGGAGTTAATCATATCATTATAGAAAATTTCATTTTCTAGTCATCAGAACATTTCAAGGGGCACCATGGTAATGATTATGACCAGGGGCCTGGGGGGTGGTTGCCTCCCCTACACATGTACATGTGTGAAATTTCAGGTTTCCACTATAGACCATATTGAAAACACCCTTTGCAGGTATGAAAGTCGCCATCTTGTAGGTCAAACCGTATGCGCGTCTAAACGCGTACAAAGAAACACGCAGCTTTCTTGGTTAGATTTCTACGGCACAAGCACGCACGCACGCACACACACACACACGCACACAGACGCCATCTTGTAGAGCAGTTATTTGAATGGTGACGTCATATTAAATACGATCTATACTCTGTAAATATTGTCACCTTCAAGAAAAAGTAAAATGTTTGCCTAATTTAAACTCATTTGCTAATATTTTCATCTGAATTACTGTCTTGATGAAAAAACAGAAACTGAAGACCCCACAAATTACCATGCTTATAATGTTAAAGCTTGACTGCTACTTGTACTATACAGTTCCTGACATGACATTCAACGCTAGTCATTATTTTCACTAAAACATATGACAACCTTGTTTTCAAATTTAATATTTTCATCGGTTGATTTGATCACTGCTAAAATTAATTAAGAAACCATCACTACCCCTTTAATAATATGTAATTTAAGGTGTGCCCCAACCACAATATTGTATGTAATTACAGAGTACACATTAAATAGTATTTGTAAATTTCCATGTTCCATAAGTTATGTTGTCATACATGTACATGAAAAACCACTTAAAGAGAGCTTCATCATATTCAGACTTCCCCCTCAGTTCATAGATCATAAATATTCAGCAGTAAAATATCTGCCCAACAACAGTGCAACTCAGCCAATGGCAGCAGAGTGATGTGTGCCTGGCAACAGCAACCACACGCAGCCAGCCAATAAGGGGGCTGTTGCTAAGTGGGAAAGTTTTGCTAATTTGCATAATGTCCAGCATGATGAGTATTAGCTTCTATGATTCAGATTCGCCCACTGTTATAACGGTGTTCGCTGTTTGTGCAACCGACATGTAATGTACAGTTTTGTCAACCATTGATCAAGTCTATCATTATATATCCAAGAATGTTATGTGTAAATCTCAGTTGAGAGGCCTGCAAAAGGTCACCGAGGTCAAGTGGTTAGACTGCAGGACTTGCAATCACAAGGTTGTGGGTTCGATCCCCAGCTAATCGCTGATTTCACAATGACTTGAACAAATATTGTCTTCTAGTTAATGAATCACAATTTCTTGATTTGTGTAATTCATAATCATATATGCTAAACCGATGTTTTTTTACGAGAGAGATTGGCTGTTGCCAGCTTGGTGTTTATATCCCTTTGTGGGAGTTTGCCGAGTTCCCTTGATGGGAAAATCATTCAAAAAACAAACAAACAAACCCTGTCATTTGGTGGATGTTAAGTTTGAATCAGAGACACACAATTTATATGATTTAATTACATTACAATACAATACATTACACAATTAGGCATTTGTATACCGCTATTTCATTTAGATCACAGCGGTTCGATGATATGTATGACTCAAGAAAAGTAAAGGAAATTAAGGAAAGGGAAAACATTGTACCCATAAAACATGTGATGTACGTGTGCTTGGTACAATTCATTCCTACTTCTGAAATATAATTCAAACTGCCTAGTATTATACCAGCAATCTCGAGCGGTGGTCTAGAGGTAAAACATGGGGCCGGTAAAATGCCGAGCTTACTAGCCCGGTGGGGTACCGCACAAGACCTGGGCCCAATTTCATAGAGCTACTAAGCACAACAATAAGTTTGCTTAGCATGAAATTTCTTCTCATAAAAACAGGATTATCAACCAAATTTCCATTTGATGCCTATAGATTGTCACTGGTATTCAGCTGGTGTTTGCTTAAATAATAAATCCTGAAAATCACGTGGACTTGGACATTTCGTTGGTAATCATGTTTTATCAAGGAAGAAATTTCATGCTAAACAAATTGTTGTGCTTAGCAGCTCTATGAAATTGGGCCCTGGACATCAACAATTGTTTCGTTGCAGCGCAAAAAAATCAAGTTCATCAGCCCAGACAATGCAAGGATACAATTCAATTAGGAACATCTTCCTGAGACCACCAAGTCACTTAAACGATCGTGGAACAATAGGAAATTATCAATTCATCCCTTAATTCAAACCACATCGTGTCTGGGAGCAAAGGCTATCACACACCCAGCATGTATTTGACAGCTCAAACACTTTTTCTGATTCAAGTGACGTTTGAAGCTTTTGCACAGTGTGGGGGGATAAGGAAGTGACTGTAATGCAGTGAACTTGCTGGTACAGGGGAGGATTTCTGAACTCATTCAGTCAATGGTTTATTAAATAAGGGAATCAATGTGTGGTGAAGAGGTTTTCAACTAGTGGTTTAATCCCAACGAGGCCTGGTTCTTGATAATATTGCCGAGACGAAGTCGAGGTAAATTATCAAGAACCAGGCCTCGGCAGGTTTAAACCACTAGTTGAAAACCGATTCAACACACTTCGATTCCAGTGTTGTAGCTAGGACATTTTTAGTGGTGGGCGCAGCTGAATTTAAACTTGGTCAGAAACTTTGTTGTAAGGATAGTTTTCAAGGCTAAATATTAACATTCCAATCGTGCCAAATGCACATTATATAAGATTCAAGAATCACAATTTTTAAGTATAATGACAATTGTTATTATAAAAATGTGTTAATACAAAATAATTGTGATGCATTTGTTGTGAACAGACTGTTTTTGAAATAGTTTCTGCTGTTTGCTTGTTGTAATCCCGCCGCGATAAAGTTGAACTTGAACTTTGAAGGTGGAGTAACTGTCTCGATAGTCTCATGGTACAGTTTCATTCTCAGCACTAACTGTTCAAAGCTGCACGAGATACTTTTATATCATCTTCCAATCTTTTTGCATTTTCCAAAAAAGTCGTCCAGCTTACCGTACGTTGCGAGGCCATCTTAAAATTTACACAGATCTCATTCAAGTTAAAAACCCAGCGCGCTGTCACACGTGTGGGCGAAGCGAACGTGTTTACATGCCTACATCCGGGACACGCGAACTCGTACACTAGACTTTACACAGCCCTTGTACTGTTGTGTGGCGATACTGTTTGTGTGTACATGGAATGCGTGAAATCCCCGCGAAAACCTCACGACTAGACTTGTAGTGCACTCTAGGGTCTACCACAGCGCGCGCTGGTGTACACCACATGTACATATATACATCGTCGTGTACATGTGCACGGTACCAGCACTGCTGTCAGCCTGTATAGACGGTACGCCTTCTACACTGTACTTTAGTTCGTTCAATAAAAACGTCAGGGCACATTTCACGAAGAAAACTTCACAAGATGGCAAGAGGCAAGTTACGTGGGAAAACACGTTTGAGGTTTTTATTGCTCGTAATTCTGGCTCAAAAAAATTACAAACTGCATTTAAAATGACAAAACACGAAAAAACATGACATTCTAGTCTTGCAATGTGATCAATATCAGTAGAACTTTTTATTTTTTATTAATTTTGGGGGAAATTTTGTGGTGGGCGGCAGTCTATTTTTCAGCTGAAGTGCCGGGCGGAAATTGTCAGTGCTGGGCGGGCCCGCCCACCGCCGCCCACCGTGGCTACAACGCTGTTCGATTCCCATTCATAAATACCTTTTCGGCCAAAAAACATCAACACTTATCATGCTTATGGTCAAAAAGTAAATTAAATGCAAATTTTTTAAATTTTCAATGATTTCTTTCAACACAACACCCCTCCAGCTATGAAATGGTAAGGCCCAGTCAAGGCCCTCGGGTAAACAACTCCTTATAAGGGAATGCTGTGCGCGTCGCGCGTATCGCATGATGTGGCACAACTGTCTCGGCCGTAACGAAGAAACTGTCTTATCAGCACAGGTGCAAACTCCTGGTCACACCCATGTTTCAACACTTTTTACTGGTCATAAACAAAGGTTTATACACACCCACGTGACGCGCTCTCCACCAATAGCAAGAGCGAAACTGTCTGAGGTATTTATGAATATCTATTTAATACGCTGCCAGCAGCAGTATTACATGAACAGTTACATAATGAATGGCACAATATTTAGACTGAAAATGTTGTGTGCACACAGATTCAGATTGCTAATATTGAAAAGCAAACTGATGATATTTTGAGTAGCAACTAATACTTTTTGAGTAGAATTTTGTTATGCTATTATATTTTACATTGGCAATCTTTCATTTGGGTACACCAAATAAATGTGCGCTGTTGAAAAGAGTGACATAATACTTTTTTCTCCTCAAAATGAGCAGAGTTAAAGGTTTGAAACACAATAAGCTCTATTCAGAGCCAACGCCATCCCCAAAGGAAATAATTTACACATGGTTGTACATGTAGGCCTATTACTCTTAAAACTACAGCTTTGACTAAATTTTTAAATATAGTGCCTTTTAGTGACAACTTTAAAAGAGTTGGATTTAACAACATGAACAATTTCAATGAATGTTATCCAAATTAAATCTATATGTATCACACTGAATGTTAAAAACTCCTATTTAAGACCAATTTAACTTTACATTGGCTGCATCCACGAAACCATTGCATGGTGCTAAGTAAAGGAAAAAAGGTCTCATACATAAAAAATAGCTCCGCAATGACTTGCAAGAAACTACTAAACAAAAAGCGCCTTGAGCATCACTGAGTGACGGATCCCCTATACTTGTATAAGAAGCCACCATTATTAATACACAAAGAGTTGTCACTCAATGCGCTAAATTAACACAAATACAAGTTTAAAAGCGTACAGTTTTAAAGGCAGTGGCAGAATTGGTAATTACTCAAAATACGTATTAGCATAAAACCTTACTTGGTAACGAGTAATGGGGAGAGGTTGATAGTATAAAAAATTGTGAGGCAAGACTCTCTCTGAAGTAACGCAGTTTTTGAGAAAGATGTATTTTTCCGCGAACTTGATTTCAAAACCTCGGATTTAGAATTTGAGGTCTCGAAATCAAGCATCTGAAAGCAGACAACTTCGTGTGACTAAGGGTGTATTTTATTTCATTCATATCTCGCAACCTCGACGACCAATTGAGCTCAAATTTTGTTATTTTATGCATATGTTTAGATACACAAAGTGAGAAGACTGGTCTTTGACAATTACCAATAGTGTCCACTGTCTTTAAAAGCGTACAGTTTTAAGTAGTTGTTAAGATTGTACCTGGAGATAGTTGGTTCAAGTCCCAGTCTAGTTAACTTTTCTTTGTTCAACCCAAACGTTTTTAAAAGGGAAGTAAGATTTAATACTCTATTTTATTCTAACGTACATGTAGGTGGCATGGAATCACACACAGACAAGGAAGGCCATGGCCCAAGTTGCCCCTGGACTTCGTCTTGGCACCCTCCAAAAGTTGTCAAAAAATTTCCATTGGAAAGTGCCCTTTGCAAAATGAAAATTGCCTTGCCCTTTTTAACACCCAATTAATTTGTCTTTAAGGGATAAACTGTGCACTTAGAATGAGTGTATTCTTTGTGTACTTTTATTTAAAGGAACATTACAGAATTGGTTTTGCTTGCAAAAAAGTTGCTGGCAGTGTAAGTACACTTATGTAATCCACTATATACATAAACTGACAAAGCTGTAGAAGTTTGAGATCGATCGGCCATCTGGGTCACGAGAGAATAGTGAAAAACCAATTACAAATTTTGCATTGCATTGATGCCAAAACAAAAATGAATAAAACGCTCACTGAGCGATAAACTCCAAACGCGAAATTACAGTATTTATTTCTTATCAAATATGACATTTTAGACAGAAACATTTCAAGGGATGTTTTCTACTACCATCATCATTAGACCGTGTAAGTTTTATGTAAATCTGTGATCTCCACGATTTTTCACCAAATTCTCACCAATTCTGTAACGTTACTTTGAATTTATTTTATCTATTTTATTTAAAACAATGAGCATTGAGACCACAAAGCCACACTTATATTTCTGGACTTTTTTCTTTCTTTTCTTTTTGGTCAAACGATCCAAGTGTGACTGCAGCTTCTGAGTACAGTACGCATTTGTTGGAACTGTTGGTTTAAAATATTAGTTTCAGTTGCAGTTCCTACAGTACAGTCCTAGATGAAGGGAGTTTTCATATTCAGAATGGATTATATTTAAAAAATATCACTTCCTTGTTTCATGTCTAATCTAAACAAAAACGATTTCAGCACCAAGGCATGCATCATACCATGCAGTCCTTTGTTCTTCAACAAGTGGACATGGTTTAAGAGTCTATATTTACCATAGAGCTATATATATTGACTAGAGCGCTAACTTGCTCCGCGTTTTGAAGCCACCCTGAGCGCAGACATGTTTGATGTGTTGCGTGACTACAGAACGATTTTAATTTTAAGAGAACACACATTGCCGCGTTTTTTTTTTTTATTCGGCATGTGCGCTTTCATACGCGACTGCCCATTCGCGCGCGTCCCGGCTACGAAAACCATAAGTTCGACTTGATTGACGTACTAAAAAAAGCATACGCGCCTTTTAAACATGACACACATGACACTCGCAGTTTTGTACGCTCATCAGCAGATTGTGCGTTTACAATCTGAAAGCACACAACTTCGTGTGACAAGGGTGTTTCTTATTCTATTATTACCTCGCAAATTCAATAACCAATTGAGTTCAAATTTACACAGGTTCGTTATTTTATGCATATGTTGAGATACACCAAGTGAGAAGACTGGTCTTTGACAATTACCAATAGTGTCCACTGTCTTTAAGTAAACAAGGCACAACATGCTTTCCTTTCAGGGTTGAACGATACTTCTTACTAGTTTCATTTTCAACTTTTGATTTACAGCTTGCATTTTTCTGGCATCAGTTTCAACCACTAACGTTCTTTTAGTTTAGATCCAATGAACTTTATTTGAAACTGAAGATGATATTATCTTCATTTATTGTCCTTTCCTTTTAGCCGACTAATGATCGATATTGATCGTACAATGTTTTTTCCACTTGAAGTCACAAAGAGTACAGCCATCGATTTCACAAAACTCTTCCTAACTTAAGACTAATCTTAGGACTTAGGACGAGTCCCAACTCTACACTGTAGCATGCAGACCTTAAGATTAATGTTACGTTAGGACGAGTTACTCGTCCTAACTCGAGATAAGAGGAGTCCTAACTCTTTGTGAAATCGACCCCTGTTGTTCATCTTTACGGAGAATTAATTATGTAGCTGTGGTTGCAACTAGATGGATTTACAATGAATTGTGAAACTTCAAGCTGGTTCGAAAGTAAAAAAGGAAGAAAATTGTGAGCCTTTGATGTACAATTTTATGTAAAATTTCAAGTTTGTTTGACCCCAAAATTTCCATAAAAGGGTCTTGAAAATCAAGGTTTTTTTTGCCATGACATGAACCAATACTCACAGTGAATGAAGATGTACGTATGTAATATAATTTACTTGTAGAAGTTTCAGCTTCATGACATTAGTCGTCAAATTTTTGAGACAAAATTTATTTTTATGATTTATTTTCACTCATTTCTCAAAACCCCTCAAAACAGCACCTTAGCAAGTAATATTCAAAGGGAAGCTCTCTACTATCATTATCTTTAAACCGTGTAATTTAAAGTAAATCTGTGGACGTTTGTGTTTTGTGTCGTCATTAAAAAAGTACTTGCAAAACGTTTTTAAAACCAAAATATGAAAAGTCGGCAAAACCAAATCAAATCAGTGGTATCTTTTTAAAACCATAGCAAAAGGTCCTTACTCTATGCTTTAAAACAAGCTACATGTAAGAGGGAACCTTGCAGAAAGTAACTCCACATGGTGTTTGATTTCACTGGTACCAAACCCCTGGGCCTAGACCAGCCAAGGATGAGCCTGGCAGGATGTGGAGTAGTTTATCATCAGGAAACAGCTTTTAAAATGGCCTAGAACAAAGGATGTAACATCCTTTAGAAGTTTAATCACCTGGTCTTAAGGAGTGTTTAGGAAAACCGTTTCCCCTTTTCCAGATACTAGGGAGTTTTTATTTTCTAGGGGCCTGGATTTTGATTTCTAAAAGGCACGACATCCACGAAGCACAATTACCAGAAAAACCTTGCTTAGAAAAAACAAGAAGAAAAACCCGCTCATGGTACAAAAAAAGTGACATGACAGGTGTTAGATTCATTAGGACAGCGACTCTCCAGAAATGAACAAAACTTGCATCTTTAATTTGTTAAAGAACGTTTATAAGTTTAAAGACACGGGACACTATTGGTAATTGTCAATGACCAGCCTTCTCATCTCACTTGCTGTATCTCAACATATGCATAAAAAAAAAAAAATGTACAAACTTGAGCTCAATCGGTCATCGAAGTTGCGAGATACATGTAATAATGAAAGATAAAAAACCCTTGTCACACGAAGTTGTGTGCTTTCATATGATTAATTTCGAGACCTCAAATTCTAAATCTGAGGTCTCAAGATCAAATTCGTGGAAAATTACTTCTTTCTCGAAAAGTACTCCACTTGAGAGGGAGCCGTTTCTCACAATGTTTTATACTACCAACCTCTCCCCCATTACTCGTTACCAAGTAAGGTTTCGTGCTAATAATTATTTGGAGTAGTTACCAATAGTGTCCACTGCCTTTAATAATTGTTTAAATATTTTTTTAAGGATTTAGCTCAGAACGTTCCGTCTGAAACACATGATTCTTCACACAATTTGTTATTTTAATTGCCATAAACTACCGATTATAAAAGGAAAGACCTATTCAGATGTGACAGAAATTTTCTTATGTTGTCTGTTTTTTTTTTTTCACAGAGAGATTGCCTAACATCACAAGTTATGACAACCACTCTAAGGTGAGGGCTGCACATTGCTGATTTGGGCCATCGACCCAAATCAACTGTCACCAGGGGGCACGTTGCCGCCAACTCCTGGGACTGAAACAGGGTTACCCCCTACACAGTTGGTAAGGGTGTAGGCATGTTCTAACCAGTATGGGCCTGGTAGAGCAAAATGCAATTTAACTTCCCAACTTATAAAACTACTATAGGATCTCATTTTTAGGAAGAATTTTGAAATGATGGCATAAACACCTTTTGGGTAACCCCTGAAAGGACTTCATGGAAAAGTATCTTCAGTACAAATTCAACAAAATCAAAACGCACACATCCCTTTATTTTTCCCCCAGGCAAATATGAAAACATCTGAATAGCGGATCATTTATAAAAGTCAAACATTTCTCATTTACATGCATGCATCGGTTTATTAACAGGCCTAGAGATGCACTGAGGCCAAAGCGTCTCGGCCTTGGTCATCTTCAAAAGTCTCCAAGACATGAAAGTGCTCCTTTGTTAATTAAAAAATGGCCTTGGCCTATCAAAGATAAAATGCCATGCTTACAGTCCTGCATGCCTAATGTGCACAAAATCCCTGACAAATAATTCAACGTTTTCTTGAAAACATACTCACTCTTTTTTTGACAAATTTGTGTACAAGTTGATTCAATTTCAAATACATGTACATTTAAAAGCAGTTTAAGGCATTCTTATTTTGACACTTGAAAGACTTGTCCTGAAAAAATAATTAAAACCATGTTGTGTTTTTGTAGACCAACAAATTTCTTCCCAAAAAGTCGTCGGTTCCACCAAACTCATCCCAACTTAGAATTAATCCTAGGACTACGTATCCACATAGACGTTAGGACCACATAAACGTTAGGACGCATTGAACCCGTCTTAAAGTTAGGACGGGTTACTCGTCCTAACACGATATAGGATTAACCCTAGTGTTTCATGAAATCGGCTGCAGTAAACAACTCAAATCATTATCAGCATCAGGCCTGATACTCTATGGGGGCAATGAAGGCGATTGCATCCATGCCCCCCTGGTTATTGCCTTGGTGCCATTTCAAAAACGAAGCATACAGGCCTACAGCATCTATGGTAGAATGCTTGAACACTGCTTGGTGTTACAATGGATCAAGACACGCCCAATCGGCAAAAACAAGCCTGTCATGGCCATGTGACTTGTCCACGGTGTTCCAGTATGATCATGTGATTCACTTGGCACAAGTCCAAGTTCATTTTTAGTTTCCTTGTTCCGCTAGCTGTTTGGGCTGGTGGGCAAATACGTCTAATGTTTGGATGCTCTTTGGTGAAAATAAACGAAATGTATGCACAGACTTAAAATACATTTAGACCTTCGCACAAAAGACCTCATGTATCGGGTGCCCTCGACCTCATTTTAGATTTTCTTCCCGTAGGAGGGTGCCCTCGCCTAAAGTTCAAAAGGAGGTTGTTCATTGGCCAGTCCTGTGCGTGCTGCATACAAATTTATGCGTCCCCATTGTTTCGTCTCCGTGTTTTACCTCCAAGATTGCTGATTGATAAACTTAATGCATTAAAATTATAAACTATGGGACCTATGAAAATCACATGTAAAGGGTGAAACTTGCCAAAATTTTCAAAGCGGCATTTGCATGAAACTCATTTTTTATGGCGAGTTGTGCATGTGGGGTGGGCCAGGGTCGGAAATTGACAAAGACAGCCACAAATATCTTTTTCCTTATTTAATCTTATTCAACCAGACTGGAGATTAGCCTTTAATAATATTACTATCGATAATTTAAAAACAATGTTCAAAATAAATTATGCAATTGCTTCTCATGATTGGGAAAAATTTGTTGAAAAATAAAAAGATCAAACAGTACAGGATATTAGAGTTGGTTTCAACTCTGTAATTGTGGTTGTTTGACTATAACTGATAGCAACCAATAAAGCATTGCCTGAAATAGCGCCCTCTTGTGGCTTGACAGTCGGACAATCATTGACCTTTGGTCACTGACATGGAAATCTTCTTAATTGGTTTGTACACACACCCTATGGCAAATTAGACCCAAACCTAGACAGACCAATCTGATTGGTCAGAATATCACAAAAACCTTTGATATGATTCAAACTTAACCGTTTTACCCTACTCTCTGTATCTCAACTTGCAACATTTGAACGAAAATCAAAACCATTCTTGTTTTTAAAATTCAAAATAAATGAAAATGATGGAGGAAAATTACTCTGAAATTCCATTCAGGCCATTCGTACATGCAATGTATGAAACACAATATTTTGTCGAGTAAGAATCAGTATATCATTAGGATGTGTTTTTCAACATTATTTTAAGGTTAGCTTTAATTTTCAAATAAAGCACTAAGATTTAACAGAAAATGCTGAAGTGGTTATAACCTTGTTGGATGCGACCAACAGGTGTTTTGTGGCTTCCTGACTGGCTATTTCTGTGGCATTGTTGTTATATATAGTAAATTTCAGTCAAGTGGAATAAATGAATCCAGTATGCACAGGAGGCTCAAATTTGAGATCGCTAGTTGGAGCGTGTGATAGCCAGCCAATCAATGGAGGGAGTTTTGCGAGGCTGATTATAATAAATAACCGCACGGCGCAATCTCAGACTTTAAATCAAGTCTAGTTTCAAGCGAGGGCTTTATAAGAGAGAGTAGCAATACCCAGCCTTAGCCTCTTGAGGGCGGTATTTAACCAACCAAGTGGTCACAGACAGAGCTTTTCTGCATAGAGCAGAATTTATTAGTTTGTTAGTGATAGATAAAATTGAATGCTCAATTTTATCTTTCACAAACCAAATTGATAAATTTTAAATCTTGAAGGTCACAACCGCACAATAATAAACCAACAAAACAAAATATAAACATTCAAAGCATCCTTCCTTTTATAAGCCAGATTTGCTTGGGTTTTTGTTAGGCAGTGGTTATTTTTCTTCTACTAGCAGTAAAAGCCGGAAGAGCACTGAATATGCATCCAGCAACAGTGACTGTTATGTGAGACTTTTGGGAACAACAAGCCGACAACGCTGACAACAAGTCCAGAGTGCCGACAACAAGTTTTTAAAAATACTCAAAAACGGCAAATAAACCATAGATATATTATAACTGTGTGTGCTTTGTAATACACGTATAAACCAAAATTGTATGGAAAAACTTCACTGAAAGTGTGAATTTTTAACCAGAAAAGAAAGCGGTAGGACGTCATCTTGGCTTAAAAATCGCGTTTGGACCAGTCCATTATGACAAGGGTAGATTTAGCGCTTATCGACAACATAGGGCAGGCGTCATGTGAAGACCTTCACTGCAGTGTGCACAGTTGAATGTCTTTATATGACGCCCGCCATCTATTGCTAGTCCCGTCTTACCTGCATTGTAATGGACTGGTCCAAACATGGTTTTAAGCCAAGATGACGTCCGACCGCTTTCCGTGTAAGTTAAGTTTTTTTTCTGGTTAAAATTCACACTATTCGTGACGTTTTTTCATTAAATTTGTGTTTATATTACAAAGCACACATAGTTCTAATATATCTATGGTTTATTTGCCGTTTTTGAGGTATTTAAAACTTGTTGTCAGCGTTCTGGACTTGTTGTCGGCTCGTAGTCGGCTTTTAGTAGGACGTCTTTGTTACTGCTTTCACAAGGCATTCACAGGGCAAAATTCACTATTATATAATGAAAATTGGGTAAAAATAGACAGGCCAATCAAAAATGGTATGGATTAATATAGGCCTACCACAGTACACAGTTATACAGTATACAGTTATACACCAGAACCAGAAATGAATGAGGACAGACAATGGGCCGGAGATTCCACAAATCGCACCCAATAGATTCAGTAATTTTAATCGTATACAACAAATTAATAATCAGCAGAATTTTGAAGTCTGCCGCCAAGTGTGAGCGTCTACATACACTTACCTGGGCCATTTCACACTGTTTGTTGACCCGACCAGATAGAGGCAGTGTCCAGGAAAATACACCTTCTTGATCCGACCGATACTCACAGTCTTGGTTATTCAATCTTCTACATGATGAAGATGACCGACAAGAAGATGACCGTAGCCGTAGGAATGAGACCATGCCTAGATCGACTCCTGACCTCCTCACATTGGAAGATGGGTAGACATCCTTCAATAGGTCAATGTTTTTTTACCCATTTTGCCATCATTTGTTGACACTTGACTTGACCAACTTCCAATGGCATTGGGTTCAGTGTTTTGGGTTTGTAAATTCATTCATTCATTCACTTACTTGTTTCTAACCAATGATCTCATCACTCAGTGAATCATACATATTTCGGTGTCATGATGTACAGGTTGTTGGTACACTGTGCACAATAACATTACAACAGTGTACATACATGTAGTCAGTGAAAGATTGGCAGATGAGATAGTTTTTTATAGATGACAATCAAAAATTAGATTGTAATTTTTCTGTGCAATTAATTATTGTTTCCACTTCGTTTCAGACCAGTGCAGTGGTGGTAAAAAAAGTGAGTGAAGTGACAATAATCGAATATTAATATGATGACTGAATAACTGCAGAACTACCGAACAGTGCAGAAATAAAGCAGACAGTGTATGTGTAGTTACTTCGTGTCTAGTTCAGTCCCAGAACGTTTCAGCACCGTGAGACCACCGAGGAATTCTGCCCAGACAAGCCCCGACTTGTCCGCCTACGTTCAGTCATGACACACGCTCCAAGTATTTCCAACATGGCGCCGCCCATGGGCGCACACGAGGATCTTTCAATATATCCGACAATCGCCTAAAACTGACACTTAACCAGGGATTTTTACCGACAGGAATTGAGAGTGATTCAAACACTTACCTCTGTCGAATTTCTTGCCATCTGGATCAATGTCCTTCACGTCGAAAATATCCTCAAAAAGTACACCGGACATGTTATGACTTGCCCGTTCACACAGACCGTAGAACAACTGGTTGTGTGTGAAACACCGGTGTTTCTCGCGATACTTCGCGCGGCTTTACAAGCTTTTGTTGCCTGGACGATTATGTTGGCCACTAGAGGGGGCTATTGCAAACTTGCTCTCAGACGACATCGACACAGCTCAGCTTTGTGCACCCACAATATCAACTGGGTGCCATCCCACTAAATAAACTCGCATATCATACAGTGTAAAATGCTAGGAATAAAAATACACGTAAACAATTAAAAGCCTCACAGCTGTTTATAGAAAAGGGGAAAGTTTTTCATGGACCCTTAAACATTCCTCCTCTCAATTTAATAATGGGAAGTCGAAAGGCCCGTCGAATTATTCTTTCTCTTTAATACAAAAAAATAGAGGGTCGAAACGTCAGGCCATTGTTTGCATCTTTACCCTCGGTCTTTGGTAAGTTGCTTGCTACAGCTATATTATTCTGTATAGGGCTTGGGTTCTTTTTCAAAATGGTCATACTAGATTTACATTAAACGATGGTTTGAAGATAATAGTGGAAAGCTTCCCTTAAAATATTACTTATGAGGTGCTGAAGTTTTTGAGCAAGACGAAAGTTATTTTCATGACATTGTTTTACTCATTTCTCAAAAAATACAGCATCTCAGCTCGTAATAATTCCAAGGAAGCTTTCTACTATCATTATCAAACTGTGTAAGTTTAGTGTAAATCTGTCGACATGTGTTTTTGTCCTACAAAAGTGCATGTGACCCTTTAAATATAAACACCATACAAGTACACCGGTGTCATTGTTTCCAAACATCTGAGGATCAATCTCATGTCAGGACAAATCAGGATCCCCTTTAAGTTACTTGGTGGAGTCATCAACCCCAAGGCCACACTATTGGGCACATTTTTTTTATCCCCTTCTGGGTTCTCAAATCTCTCTATTTTAATAATGTTAGGAGGTAGCACTCCTCTTTCTATCTATTTAAGTGGTTGCACCTTTTAGCTCAATGGTTGCACTCAATGGTTGCAGCAAGCAACCGACCAAAGTGCTGTTGCCGTGTTTGCTTCACGTGTGTTTGATTGTATTCAAGAACAAGAACAAGAACAAGAAGAACAAGAACAAGAACAAGAACAAGAAGAACAAGAACAAGAACAAGAACAAGAAGAACAAGAACAAGAACAAAAACAAGAAGAACAAGAACAAGAACAAAAACAAGAAGAACAAGAACAAGAACAAGAACAACAAGAACAAGAACAAGAACAAGAACAAGAACAAGAACAAGAACAAGAAGAACAAGAACAAGAACAAAAACAAGAAGAACAAGAACAAGAACAAGAACAAGAACAAGAACAAGAACAAGAAGAACAAGAACAAGAACAAGAACAAGAACAAGAACAAGAACAAGAAGAACAAGAACAAGAACAAAAACAAGAAGAACAAGAACAAGAACAAGAAGAACAAGAACAAGAACAACAAGAACAAGAACAACAAGAACAAGAACAAGAACAACAAGAACAACAAGAACAACAAGAACAACAAGAACAACAAGAACAACAAGAACAACAAGAACAACAAGAACAAGAACAACAAGAACAAGAACAACAAGAACAACAAGAACAACAACAACAAGAACAAGAACAAGAACAACAAGAACAACAACAACAAGAACAACAACAACAAGAACAACAACAACAAGAACAACAACAACAACAAGAACAACAACAACAACAAGAACAAGAACAACAACAAGAACAACAACAACAACAAGAACAACAACAACAAGAACAACAACAACAAGAACAACAACAACAACAAGAACAACAAGAACAAGAACAAGAACAAGAACAAGAACAAGAACAAGAACAAGAACAAGAACAAGAACAAGAACAACAAGAACAACAAGAACAACAAGAACAACAAGAACGACAAGAACAACAAGAACAACAAGAACGACGACGACGACGACGACGACGACGACGGCGGCGACGACGACGACGACGTCGACGGCGACGACGACGACGACGACGACGACGACAACAGAGAGAGCCGTTTCTCACAGTGTTTTAAACTATCAACAGCTCTCCGTTGCTCTTTAACAAGTCAGTCTAATATGCCGACAGTGATTACCAATAGTGTCCAGTGCCTTCAGGGTCAACCTAACAACTCGCTATTAAAAGTACCATCGATTGGTTCCATATAAAGGCTTTTTACTATATATTTTAGTTCTTTATACAATGTAACGAACGGTGGATTGTAGAATGAAACTATGGTTCTACTCTGTGTTTTCATTTAAAGATCACCAAGTGGTACTTTTAATTAAACATAGCATACAACAAACTGAAATAATAAGATTCTAAAAGCTTTAAGATCAATCCTCTACAGATAGTCTGAAACAGCAATAACATTTCATAAACCTTTCCCCGGAATAGATAACATAGAGTAATAACTTTCTGGAAGTTTGAGTCCAGACATCAATTGTAAAACTATAATTAAGTTCAGGAAACAAATAAAATGCAAACAAAAACTAGAACCTTAAAAATAAAACAATAATGCTGAAAAATACTGATACTGATGATGCACTGCAGGCCAATTTCATGTAGCTGCTTAAACAGACAATTTTGCTTAACATTTCCTTGTCTGCTGAGCAAATTTAAGCAGGAAACAAGCAAAAGATGGACCATGTGACATGGTTCCTTGCTGGTATCTTTTTAGTCTGGTAACAAGAAATATGTTTGTGCCATGGAATTATATATACGAACTAGAGGGCACACGAGCGATGCTTCGTGCACAAACGCCACGGGACCGCAAGATGATAAGCGCGTCATTCTGCACGCGCGTTGAATACGAAATACATGTTTGAATTTTTGTATTGAACGCTCACGCGATGCTGTTTGTTCAACTTACAAAATGGCCGCACAAACACACGCTGTGAGATAGCTGTGTTGTCAACTTAAAAAATGGCCGCCTGCTCGCATACCGGGGCGCGTATATAGGCCAGTGCGCGCTCTAGTTCTTATATATAACTCTATGGTTTGTGCTTGCTAAAAGTAGCTGTATGAAATTGGGCACTGATGTTAATGCTACTGTACAAGTACATTGCATGGTGTGTTAATACTATCACAGGCAGTACGCATCTTAATTTAAAAAAAAAAACAATAAGGACTGAACATGTTTGGTTTTTTGTCAAAGACCAGTCTTCTTACTCGGTGTATCCGAACATATATGCATAAAGAAACAAGAATGTGGAAATTTGGACTCAACTGTTCATTGAAGTTGCAAGAAACTGATGAAAGAAAAAATCACCCTTGTTGTATAAAATAGTGTGCTTCTGGCCAATTTTTATATATATTATTTTAGTGAGAAATTATCTCTTTATAGGAAGTCGTTTCTCACAATGTTTTATACTATCAACAGCCTTCCGTTGCTCGTTACCAAGTAATGTTTTATGCTAATAGAGGCCTATTTTGAGTAATTACCAAATGTGTACAGTGCCTTTAAAACAGTAAGTTAACTTTGTTCCTTGTTATAAGTTTTGCTTTTTATACAAACCCTACTATCCCATATAACATCATATAATTTTTTTAATTTGTTGTTGTATTCATGCCCTTATGGAAAGGGTTTGCTTTGTGTATGGCATCCTGTCACATAATTTGATAAAGGCATTAACAAGTCCACGGTGCTAATTCATTTAGGGGTTAGCACTGCATACCAGTTGATTATGAGTAATGGGGAGAGGGTGATAGTATAAAACTTTGTGAGCTCAAATTTTCTCAGGTTTGTTATTTTGTGCATATGTTGAGATACACCAATAGTGTCCAGTGTCTTAAAAGCCAAGTTAAATAATTATACATCTGAGGTGGTTTAATACATACTGGTACAACTGTAGCGTCATTGTTGCAGTTAATATGTATAAAACTCAACGATAACAAAACAATAAAACCTAATTAAAAAACTTCGGGATTGACGCCTTCTTCCGGTACTTTCTTATGGCTGATGCTTCTGGTGTGATGACCAGGAAACGCTGCAGAGAGCTCATCACCTTGGGATTTCTGTGGTGAACCCCAAGGTGATGGGATGACAGCATCTTTTCTTGGAGATTTCTCCGTTGATCGTGTTGGCGATGGAGGCTCTGAAACGACTGACTTTGGTGAAGCATTACCAAATTCATCACTGTGACAAAAATGACGTCGTCTGAGCGACTGGACTTCAAAATGGTTGACCTCACCAGTCTTATCTGACCTCTCCTTAGGATTTTGCTCGATGACCACCTGAAGCTCAAGATTCCCATTGGTGTTCTGGTCGGCAGACTATGGGGCTCTCTTGATGGGCTTGGGTACCATCACTATGGGCAATGATGACAGGTGTTTTGGATGAGGCCTCATGAGCTGCTCGCAGTTTGAATCGTACTCCCAATCAATCAAGTCAAGCGCCATCTAGAAGCTCGAGCCTGCTCAGAGATTTTTCTCCAGATGTTCCGGTCCAGCATGAAGGAGCGTAGTTCCTCAGCGCTGGTCAAGCCGATGTCTCGTTTCAGTGTGTCTACAAAGGAGAGAAATCTTCTCCCACGCGAAACCTTGTCTTGGCTACCAGAGGATGATTGGGCAAGGGGCAAGCTCTGAGTGGCGGACGCAGTGCCAAGCAAGCTTGAGGCGGCGTTGACGGATCTTCTCTGTGGCTCTTGGGCAGCCAGCATACAGGTTGGAGTTTCTCATGTGGTCTTGCCAGGAGATGTTTAGGGTCATACGCAGCATTCTGGTGTAGCAACCATCCAGAGACTTCTCCATCCTGGTGGTGAGGGTCTAGGTCTCAGCTCCGTATAGTAGCACTGACTCCACTGTTGCGACAAAAGGTGATCTTTTCACTTCCACTCCAGTGCTGCTGCGTGCTGCAAATGAAAATAAACATTACACAATAACTTTACATTTCTAATATAAGCAATTTGGACAGAAACAACAAGAATTTTCACTACTGGCAATATAAATTTGTTTATTGTTAATAGGGTTCAGGGTCACTCAGTTTTTCAAACCCAGGATTTGAGATGCCTCTAGCCATCGGGCTAGCTCAGTGGTCTAGTTGTAGGACATCTGCTTTTAGCAATGCCAAGATCTTGCGTTCAAATCCCACTCCCCCAGTGATTTGCATGTGAAAAAAACAGTGCTTATAACACATCAGTGTAAGGGTTCATAACATTAAACCCAGAATTGGTTGAGTTAACAAAATGCATCCTCATTCAGGGACACTTGATAGAAGGAATGACGATCTCAAAGATGCAAAGTTGTGTCTTGAAAGGGTTTTGATACCTGTTGTATATCAGGTTTTTTGGCCATGACATGAATCCCTACTCACTGCGAATGAAGATGTAGGTGTATGTAATATAATTTACCTGTAGAAATTTTAACTTCACTAGTTTTCAAGTGTTTGAGAAAGAAAAGAAGTGAAAATCAAACGGCAAATTTTTCAGGAGAGTAGCGTAAATACGTCTAACATGCTGAAAAAACTTTTGTTTCCTGAGGTAGAAACGAAAATTACTTTCATGATAGTGTTTTACTCATGTCTCAAAACTTACAACCTCCGCAAGTAATATTTTATATCAAATAATAAACCATAAGGGAAACTGACTGGGTACATTTTTAAAATGATTTTGGGATGAACAAAATTAAATTGACTAGAGCAGGATTTGAACCAACGACCTCCGGTTTAACGTGCCGGCGCCCTACCAACTGAGCTATCTAGCCCTATGTGGTGGTCTCCCTAACTAGTCAATATCTTTGTTCGGGGGGTGGAAGGGACTATCCCCCACCCCACAACCCCCATTTTTGAAGGGCGGAGGGCACAAACTCAAACGTTTCCCTTGTCTATGACATCTTTTTCTTGAAACTGAAGTATTGCACCGTATAAGACCAAACCCTGTGTCCCGTCAATGGCATCAATCATAATGTTTGAGCATTCGTGTGAGAAGCCAAACAGCATAGAGTCCAGGCCCGCTTATAGGAACGGGAAATTTTGCATTTTAGATGCTATGTGGTTCAACCTTTGGTCAATTTTGAGAGGGGACATTTGATACTGTCCCCCACTCTTCTAAAACGTTGTGTCATCCTTAGCCCCGAGGATTAATGCCCATGGCGAGACACAGGGTTGGTCTTACACAGTGCAATACTTGGGCTTCATGATCAAGGTGGTCAAAAAGATGGGGGGGGGGGACATTTGATATTGTGCCCCTCTCCCCTTGTCACACCCCCACCCCCACCTATTTGATGCCCACCACCATTAGTAGAATTTGAAACTTTGTATGGTGGAATTATAACTATAAGAACATTTTGCGATAACACCATGTGAGTCTCTTTTTGAGTAGTGTTGGTTAGGAAAAGAACTATTGGTTAAAGACTCATGTTTCTATTAATATACGCTGATCATCTACAGGAGAAAAATCATAAGAAAGACTGTACTTACTGTTTGTCTAGACGCTACTGCTCGTCGAAAGTACTTCTGTAGGGCTTCTCTACGCAACCTACAATAGACAACAAATATCGGACAAATTTACATCAGCTGCTGTTAAACGAAGAAATTCAGTCTGAATGGTCTACATGTGTAGTTGCATGTTTTGTGTGCATTTGATCACTAGGCATAGTTAATTTTTTACAGTATTACATTTAACAACCACCAGTTCCTTAAAAGCTCAGAATGCCTAGTTCATTTTGATGGGTCATAATAAATAATTTGCAGAAATTAATTACCTATTTGTCTTTTTAAAGACAAATTTGTCTTTTTAAAGACAAATAAAGCACTTGTGTTTTAACCCAGTTTTGGGGGATAAAAGTACCTACATGTGAGGTGAAACTAAACATGGATTGGAAATCACTAACAAGGCAATAATTTTTTTAGAAACCTCTTTCATCAGTGAAAAGGGTACAACAGAATTTAGGCATTGCATGGTGAGGTATCAATATATATTTGGTTTGCGGTAACAAACACCATGTGTGTTTCTACTTGCCAGGTAGAGTTTGTTCTTTAGAGAACTGTCTTGCTTTATTTTACTACCGCAAAGAGTAGAATATCAGATTTTGGGGAAACTTGTTCTGAAAAGAACTGTCCTGCTTTGTAAATATACCCGGGCGCAGGTATAAAAAATTGGCTGGGACAACTACTTTAGCTTTATAGGATCATAATTAACTGCACTACCCCGGAGTCAGTCTCTTGACGATGACTAGAGCAAGCTAGTCAAAATGTTGAGACCAATTCAAGAACTGAATAGTGATTTGGTTCCCTATTGGGCAACCCCTATAGGCTTCCGCTTGCTTTTTGTTGATATGTCTCTAATTTTTTTACCAATAATATAAAAATTATACATTTCTACTTATTGTTGCTGTGTGTTTTGAAGTTTTAAAGCCTAAATGAATAAATAAAAAAACAAATAAATAAATTACTTAATGGATTGGTATTGGACCAAAATTAAGTACAGTTTCAACAAAAAGGACAAAGCTTTATGGAAAGATTTCTCCAAATGTAATAACCTGTGTGGAGCTCCTGGTTATCTCTTCATCTTTTATCCACATGCTTCAAGTCCTCCGCATTGTTCTCACTAAGCCTCTTCCTTGATTCAACCTCTTCCCTGCAAACAGTCAATCAAAACAAACAAAACAAAGCTCGGTAAATAACACCAAACTCACAAATCTCAACTCATGTTAATCCGGCATGGTTAGGCCTGTCGTCTTCTTGATACTCCAAGGGTTTATGAAGACGCACCAAAAATTCAATCCATACTCAGTGATACGGCCTCTTGAAATACATAATTCTAAAAACTCCCCCTTTCTGGAGCTCCGGCCCTGGCCCCAAGCGTCGACCTGGTATTCTTTTAAAACATAAGAACCCATAATTTAATAACAACAGAGGAATAAACAACAGAGGAACCGCAGTTGAAATGACCAGATAGAGAAAGGACCAATAACACTATAATTAATACCAGTATCAGCCGCCAGACTTGAGATTTGCTGAAGACACCACCCCTCCTGGGTTAAATATCTGAGGAACCACCTAAAACCAAGTTAAAATGACCAATTATGACACTATTCCCAATACCAGTATCAGCAACCAGACAAAAGTTTTGCATTAGGCACGCCAGAACCCCCCCCCCCCCAACGTTAAACATCAGACCCCTTGTAAACCAAGTTGAAATGACAAATGATGACTCTATTCCCAATACCAGTATCAGCCGCCTGACAAAAGTTTTGCTGCATCCACGGGCCCGCCAGACGCCCCCCCCCCCCGCCCCCGTTTAAACATCAGAGGAACAGCCTGAAACGCAGTTGAAATGACCATAGAGAATTAGGACGATTAACACTAGATTCTTAATACCAGTATTCATGCAGCTGCCTGACATAAGTTTTGCTGCATTGGGCCCACCAGACACCCCCCCCCCCACTTAGGTAAACATCAGAGGAACCACCTCAAACAAAGTTGAAATGACCAATGACACTATTCCCCAAACCAGTATCAGCCGCCAGACAAGGGTTTTGCTGCATTGGGCCCGCCAGACTCCTCCCCTCCCAACCCCCGGGTTGAACATCGGAGGAGCCACATAAACCAAGTTGAAATAACCAATAACACCATTCACTGAACAAAGTTGGGGGGGGGGGGGGGAGCAAAGGGCTTTCAACCTTTTTCAGTTGCTCAGATCTCTTGGTATTAGCTCCTTTCATAAATTTTGAACAAAAGATGGAATAAACCTAGAGTTTTCAAAGTATCAGAGTATAGCTTTTGCTCTTTTCAGACATCCAAAAATTAAATAAAAAATGACAAGGGTCGACAAACAACTCATTTTGCTTTAATGCATCATTGTACAAACTTAAAGCCATTGGACCCTTTCAGTAAACAGTGTTGTCCAAGGTCCACACTTTGTGCACCACAACTTCTTTATCAAATAACAAACCTGTGAAAATTTAGGCTCAATTGGTCATCGAAGTCGGGTGAAAACAACAGAAAAACCACCCTTGTTTCCGCGCAATTCGCCGTGTCATGACATGTGTTTCAAATAAATCCGTAATTCTCGTAAAAAGGATTTATATTATAATAGATGTTAAATTTGCATCGGGGATAAAGAATATTAATTTTGGCTTTTACCCATACACCTCTAGAATTGCAAGGGTCGTGGGTTCGAATCCCACCCGAGTAACATGCCTGTGATATTTTTTCACAGGACTCGGGAAAGTACTGAGTATACAGTGCTAACACACATCGGTGTATGGGTAAAAGCCAAAATTAATATTAAGAATTTATATTGTTTTGCTGTTTTCTCAAAAAGTAAAGCATTTCATTGAATAATATTTCAAGAGAAAGAAGTCTTTCACCATCGCCTTCTGTAAACCCTGTAAGTTATTTGTAAATCTGTGAACTTTTTTATTTTTGTCTGAACCGAAAGGGTCCAATGGCTTTAACGGCCCAATAACACTTCTGTCCAGAAATTAATCACAGAAGATGTTCAACTGCCTCACTGGCTGATGACCATTATGCAAGACAAGACCTACCATTGGAACTAGTTGTGGTATTGGCAGTCTGTTTTTCAGCTGAAGTGCCGCCCGGAAATTGTCAGTACTGGGCAGGTCTGCCCACCGTCGCCCACCATCGCTACAACACTGATCATCACCAATGAAGGTAAGTATTACAGTTCCAACATCAAAAGTACTGTACTGTAAACAAAAAAGGTGAAAGCAAATGAGAAAATTGGGAAGATGTTGTTAATTCTTCACTTACCTTCATCCATTGTTGAAATGAACGAGCTTTACCACTGATGTCTTTACCTCTTCCACAGAATAGAAGAAGCAGGCGGGGGTAAACAAAGCACACATCACATACATCCGTAGACAACTAAACACACAGGGCTTATCTAGGCCTAGTGTCAATTATTAATATTATTTTTGGATAACTTTCCGTATGGCGCCACCACTTTTTCACTCATTTTTACAAAAAGGGATATATCAATCAGGTAAATTAGATACTATATTATTTTATTTCGAATGAAAAAGTGGTGGCGCCATACGGAAACTTTTCCAACAACTTTGCTGATTGAGTACTCCGGAACTTCTGTAACTACGGTAAAACAGTACCATATCGTAACTGGTAAATAACAAACCTTCCACACACGCAGCAGACCATCAATGACTGATCATCACTGATTACAAGCCCCTAGCCCACCTTGTTGAGCTGTTAATGGCTCCGCTTTTAACATCGGTCTCATCACTGTCACCATTACAGCCCACCTCCGATACATGTCTTATTAAACGCCAAGTATTATTAGTAAGCCCTGTTTTGTGTTATAGTAATTCCACAGACTGATGTAAGGAATAAAATGAGGTGTGTTGGAGTAGTAAAGGTCTGTTATAAATGGGAGAAATTTGCAATCAAACTACCTGGCACTTTGCGACCTTTGAAAACTTAGCGTTTAAGACATGTATCGAAGGTGGGCTGTAAGGTAATGGTGACAGTGAGTGATGAGACCGATGTTAAAAGCGGAGCCGTTACAGTTCAACAAGGTGGGCTAACGAGCCCCATACTTATACCAATATCCCATCTTTAGAGATAACAAAATAAGAAAAGTCCTACTCACTTTTATGCTGCACGCACGGGCGAGAATTAACTGGTTGATGGATAAAAATTAATCTTTGATTTTGAGGTGATTTCGTGAAATTATTGGAGAACGTTGATGAAGAACATGACAGTAATTTGAAACATTAATGAATTTAGGCTGTCAATAGAGGGCGCTATCAAAGTTCTGTTTTTATGACTTTTTCCAATAGTTTTATTCAGAAATCCAGCCTATTTACTTGGTTGTTATTATACAGCATTTTTTCAGAACATGAGCAGTGGAATGTATTGCCTGCCAGGAAATAGACTGGAACGTAGGACGTATTTCATTATGCCTGGAAGCACAACAACTTTCTAAGCACAGAAAAATAACTTAAAGGCAGTGGACACTACTTATACTGGTAAATTACTCAAAATAATTATTAGCATAAAACCTTACTTGGTAATGAGTAATGGGGAGAGGTTCGTAGTATAAAACATTATGAGAAACGGCTCCCTCTGAAGTGGGACAGTTTTCGAGAAAGAAGAAATAATTTTCCACGAATTTGATTTCGAGACCTCAAGTTTAGAATTTGAGGTCCCGTCATCAAGCATCTGAAAGCACACAACTTTGTGTGACAAGGGTATTTTTTTCTTTCATAGTTAGGCCGTGTTCGAAACGACGACTTCGGCTTCAGCTACGGCTAGATCAACGCGTCTATCAGTGTTGAAGGATAGGCAGACGCGCGCGCCCTAGCCGTAGCTGTAGCCGAAGTCGCCGTTTCGGGACACGGCCTTATCTTGCAACTTCGACGACCAATCGAGCTCAAATTTTCACTGGTTTGTTATTATATGCATAATATGTTGAGATACAGCAAGTGGGAAGACTGGTCTTTGACAATTACCAATAGTGTCCAATGGCTTTAACAGAAACTGGCCACCCCAAAATTTAATGTAAGAAGCGTCACTACGGTAATGCTTCTCAGATTGTGTTTCTATAGGAACTACTCTCCCTATTTTGGACAATGAAACTCTGAAAATCCAATAAGAAAACTTTAAGTGGTAAGAAGTACAACATCTTTGGATAGTACAGTGCATCGTTTGAGAAGTACACACGTCCGAGTATGGAAAACAGGGTACCACTTTTTAATCCCTCCCCCCCCCCCCCAATTGAATAAAAAAGCATTACCGCAGTAACGCTTCTCGGATATCCCTATTATTGTATCCTATTTTGACTAAATTCTTTCCAGTTGGACCATATTGAACTCTGGAATGCGTTTTGAGAAACATTTAACCTTTTTGGTACATATGGGGATGCCAGGGGTAACAATTTTGAACCCCACTCACAAATTGAACATAAGAATCGTTACAGCGGTAATGCTTTCCAGCTTGTATTCCTATATAAAGGGAAAATTCTTCCCATGTTGAGACAAATGACACAGGTTTTTAAAAACGGAATCACTTTTTGTATAGATTTTTTTGCAGACTAATTCTATGTTTGAAGTTCTGGAATAAAGAGTCGTTAACCAACGGTCTTTAAAACAAACACTTCTCAAAACAGATGTGTTACTGTGTACAATAATAAAACTTCCACCGTGCAAATTTTCAAATCATATCAAAGGAAATTACTGACTGGGCAAATTGTAAATGATTTTGGGGTGAACAAAGACAAATTCACTGGAGTGGGATACAAACCAAAGAACTTGTTTGTTTATTGGTTATCCTTTAAAAAACAATTGTTTGTACTTGATTTCATATGAAAATAAATGTAAGTTTGAATGAATAAAAACCTGGCAACACAAATTGAACATTTTAAAACTTACTATAATGGCAAAAGAAAGCACTTCAAAGTAAAGTGATTGATAATTATGTTAATGAGCATTACCAGCAATGACATACGGATACTAAAAATAACATATGCCAGGGAGCTGATACACAGTCGAGTTATGATAATTGATTAAAGTTAATAAACTGCAAACTAAGAAAGCTTAGACGGAAGTTTTACTGAAAATTCATGAAATTTATAAAAATCCATTCATAAATACTCAAGACAGTTTCGCTACTCCTATTGGTGGAGAGCGCTTACCATCACGATTCCCCGCTTACGTGCAAGTGCCAAATTTCTGAACTAGCCTTTTAAGCGTAGAATGCCTAGAAGCGTGGAGTAGGCTTGCGCAAAAGCCAAAATTTGCCGCAAGCCCATGAAATACACTTGCCATATACACAAAATTCCCTGCTTCCGTATGCGCTGATTCTCTGCTTACCGTTAGCAGTGCCATGAAATTAGGCCCAGCTGGAGCTGTTTATAACCGGATTTCGTTGCTCGCCTTTTAAGCGTAGAATGCCTAGAAACGTTGAATAGGCACGCGCAAAAGCCAAAATACGCCGTTAACTTGTGAAATACGCTTGCCGTATACACAGAATTCCCTGCTTTGGTAAGTGCTGATTCTCTGCTTACCGTAAGCAGTGCCATGAAATTTGGCCCAGCTGGAGCTGTTTATAACCGGCTTCATGTGCTTGCCTTTCAAGCGCAGAATGCCTAGAAACGTGGAGTAGGCACGCACACAAGCCAAAATTTACCGCTAACCCGTGAAATACGCTTGCCGTATACACAGAATTCCCTGCTTCCGCAAGCGCTGATTCTTTGCTTACGGCAAGCGGAGCCATGAAATTGGGCCCAGCTGGAAGCTGGCTTCCGCGTGTCAGGCTTGCACGTATGCCAATATACTCATGCCAAACACGCAATTCATAGCTTTTAGTAACAGGGCGTAATGTATTTCTAAGTGCGCACACATATCTATTTCTAAGCGCGCTTTTTAACAAAAAGGCATTATTATTAATGGGAATAAAAGAGTAGTGACATGTTCTTAAACGTATGTTGCCGTGTAATAAAGGCCCTCGCCTTCTGCTCGGGCCTTTATCACCTGGCTGGTTTTAAACGGCCAATAAAGAACTCGTCGCTTCCCTTTTGTTCCCCTTTCAAACGTCCATCAATTGAACAGATAAACAGTTCTTGAAATTGGTTCATGATCTGCTCTAATGAACATGTTATGAACTGTTTTAGGCATGGTCATTGACTGATCATGAACGTTCTTGAAAGTTCATCGAGCCAAATTCCATCTTGCCAGATGGGGTATATTGGTTAAATGCATAGAGCTATATATACATACGTATATACAGCTGTATTGTTTGATGACAATTAGTTAACAACAGGGTGGACCACGTGAAGGTTGTCATCTCCCACCCCACAAAAGGGATCGTAAAAAATTTGAGTGTGTAACCATTACAACATTTGCTTATTTGTAATGTTACCCCTCTCTGAAAATTATTTATCATTATTATTATTTTATATTATTATTATATAAAATCTTGTTAATGAGTACTCTATACAGCTAAGACAATGCCATGACCTTTGTAATTATAAAACCTTGTTAATGAGTACTCTATACAGCTAAGACAATGTCAATACCTTTGTAATTAAATCACCTCATTAGTGAGTACCCTATGACATTGTCAATACCTTTGTAATTAAATAACCTCGTTAATGAGTACTCTATGACATTGTCATTCCCTTTGTAATTAAATAACTTCGTTAATGAGTACCCTATGACATTGTCAAAACCTTTGTAATTAAATCATCTCATTGGTGAGTACTCTATGACATTGTCATTCCCTTTGTAAATAATTAACCTCGTTAATGAGTACTCTATGACATTGTCATTCCCTTTGTAATTAATTAACCTCGTTAATGAGTATTCTATGACATTGTCATCACCTTTGTTATTAATTTACCTCGTTAATGAGTACCCTATGACATTGTCAATACCTTTGTAATTAATTAACCTCGTTAATGAATACTCTATGACATTGTCATTCCCTTTGTAATTAATTAACCTCGTTAATGAGTACTCTATGACATTGTCATTCCCTTTGTAATTAAATAACCTCGTTAATGAGTACTCTATGACATTGTCATTCCCTTTGTAATTAAATAACCTCGTTAATGAGTACTCTATGACATTGTCATTCCCTTTGTAATTAATTAACCTCGTTAATGAGTACTCTATGACATTGTCATTCCCTTTGTAATTAATTAACCTCGTTAATGAGTACTCTATGACATTGTCATTCCCTTTGTAATTAATTAACCTCGTTAATGAGTACTCTATGACATTGTCATTCCCTTTGTAATTAAATAACCTCGTTAATGAGTACTCTATGACATTGTCATTCCCTTTGTAATTAATTAACCTCGTTAATGAGTACTCTATGACATTGTCATTCCCTTTGTAATTAATTAACCTCGTTAATGAGTACTCTATGACATTGTCATTCCCTTTGTAATTAATTAACCTCGTTAATGAGTACTCTATGACATTGTCATTCCCTTTGTAATTAATTAACCTCGTTAATGAGTACTCTATGACATTGTCATTCCCTTTGTAATTAAATAACCTCGTTAATGAGTACTCTATGACATTGTCATTCCCTTTGTAATTAAATAACCTCGTTAATGAGTACTCTATGACATTGTCATTCCCTTTGTAATTAAATAACCTCGTTAATGAGTACTCTATGACATTGTCATTCCCTTTGTAATTAATTAACCTCGTTAATGAGTACTCTATGACATTGTCATTCCCTTTGTAATTAAATAACCTCGTTAATGAGTACTCTATGACATTGTCATTCCCTTTGTAATTAATTAACCTCGTTAATGAGTACTCTATGACATTGTCATTCCCTTTGTAATTAATTAACCTCGTTAATGAGTACTCTATGACATTGTCATAACCTTTGTACTGAAATAAACTCGTTTAATGAGTACTCTTAACCAACCTCCATTTTCACACGACACAATGGCATGACCTTTCACATTAAAAGCTTTATGCAGAGTTACCAACAAAAAACCATGGTGGCCACCATGTAAGCTACCCCAGAACAAATACCATGTAAACAATTAGACTAATAAATATTTAATTCATTATTCAAATTAAGTAGTAACAATACAAAACTTAATGTCTAATAAACACTTAAACACACTCATTAAAAAAAATTCTCTTTTTATTTGTTATAAATTTACTACAAATAAAATTATGTTGTTTCGTATTTTGTAATTAGCAAACTGCATTACAAACTAACTTAACTTGTTTCATGGTTGTAATGCGGTACTTCATTACGCACATGAAGCTTTTACATACTTGCAATAAGGTACTTTATTGCAATCATGTTATAATTACATGAATGTAATGAAGTACCGCATTACAAACATGCAATTGTTGTATGTGAATACATGAACTTGTATAGTACCTCGATACAAGTTTATTATGTATTCTGTCTACATACTTGTAATGAAGTACCTCATTTCAAGTATGTTGACAATATTTCTAAAAGCACATATACTTCCAAGAATGAATTAAACAGGCCAACGAAATGTGAAATCTTCACAAATCTTTTTTTTTGTTATTGTAAGTGACATAATATCTAGCCTATGTGGCTCCATACTGCAGAAGGAAGGCTTCTTCATCACCATTCCACCTTGATCTTTCTTGTGCTTGTTGCTTGATGTCATCCATCTAAACGCCAACTTGGTCTGTCTCTTCGTCTCATTCGTGTACTTGGGTTCCATTCTGTTGACAATGTGTTCATCTGTTGTCATGACGCCTTAGATGAGGTGGTGATGATGATGTTGTATGCTATGCTGATTTTAAATGGTACTGCATAAGGTGGCTCAGCATCTTGATGTGTCCAACTCAAAGTTGTTCGACTGCGTTAGTCCTGTAATATGATCAAAAACCGAAAAATAAACCAGTTGGATTGAAAGATCGAAGATTTGTGCATAATAGTAACAATAATGGCTTTTTATAAAGCATGCATATCCCTCACTCAGTGACGCTCCTGGCCCTTTAACATGCAGTATTCGTGCAAGGTAAATGGGACTAACTTTAATTATGAGACCCAAGAAATGTCTATTTTATGCACTTTAATTGATTTCGAAACTTTCAACTCAAGCTTAACTTAAAAGACATCTTACCTTCATATTCCATTTGGGACCCTGGTATGTAGCTGCCTCAAGCCATGACGTGTCTCTCTCTCTCTCTGTACTGTGCTGTCACATCTTCATGGTCCATGTTGACGGGATGGCTAGTAAGCAGTCGTCACAATCATCTGAAAGAAAATTACAATGTACTACATTAGTACAAACCATATAAAGACATAGATCATCAGGGGCAAATTTCATAGAGATGCTTAGAGGCACAAAAAGGATCCAAGCATAAAATAATAGAGAACTGTTTTAGCAATATTTTCTGCCTAAACAGCTCAATAAAATTGGTCCCAGATGATCATCACTAATGCTTAAACTGACTTTTAAAGCAATTTTAAAGGCATTTATCGAAGTAAAGGAACCTTGTAGGGGATGAGACTTCCAACACCATCTGGGGGTCTAAACCAACATGTTTTCTACAAGGGACCAAGTGTTTAACCGAGAGCCCTTGAATTAACAAGATCATTTTCTAGCCATCTACCAATGATTGATGTGCTTCAATCACATGGGATGATGTCCTCTAGGCAGGCACCCTCTGGGATGTGGCTCGTAGTCAGGCACCCTCTAGGATGTGGCTCGTAGTCAGGCACCCTCTGGGATGTAGCTCGTAGTCAGGCACCCTCTGGGATGTGGCTCGTAGTCAGGCACCCTCTGGGATGTGGCTCGAAGTCAGGCACCCTCTGGGATGTGGCTTGTAGTCAGGCACCCTCTGGGATGTGGCTCGTAGTCAGGCACCCTCTGCGATGTGGCTCGTAGTCAGGCACCCTCTGGGATGTGGCTTGTAGTCAGGCACCCTCTGGGATGTGGCTCGTAGTCAGGCACCCTCTGGGATGTGGCTTGTAGTCAGGCACCCTCTGGGATGTGGCTCGTAGTCAGGCACTAAAAAGATCCACACAAAAAAACTTGGTTAGGGCAAGCACTTTTAAAGGCATACATCAACGGAAAGGAACCATGTAGGGGATGGGACTTCCAACACCATTTGAGGGTCTAAACCAAAAAGTTTTCTAAGAGGGACCAAGTCTTAAACCGAGACCCCTTGAATTAACAAGATCATTTTCTAGCCATCTACCAATGTTTGATGTGCTTCAATCACATGGGATGATGTCCTCTAGTCAGGCACCCTCTGGGATGTGGCTTGTAGTCAGGCACCCTCTGGGATGTGGCTTGTAGTCAGGCACTTTCTGGGATGTGGCTCGTAGTCAGGCACCCTCTGGGATGTGGCTCGTATTCAGGCACCCTCTGGGATGTGGCTCGTAGTCAGGCACCCTCTGGGATGTGGCTCGTAGTCAGGCACCCTCTGGGATGTGGCTCGTAGTCAGGCACTAAAAAGATCCACACAAAAAAACTTGGTTAGGGCAAGCATTTTTAAAGGCATACATCAACGGAAAGGAACCATGTAGGGGATGGGACTTCCAACACCATTTGAGGGTCTAAACCAAAAAGTTTTCTAAGAGGGACCAAGTCTTAAACCGAGACCCCTTGAATTAACAAGATCATTTTCTAGCCATCTACCAATGTTTGATATGCTTCAATCACATGGGATGATGTCCTCTAGTCAGGCACCCTCTGGGATGTGGCTTGTAGTCAGGCACCCTCTGGGATGTGGCTTGTAGTCAGGCACCCTCTGGGATGTGGCTTGTAGTCAGGCACCCTCTGGGATGTGGCTTGTAGTCAGGCACCCTCTGGGATGTGGCTTGTAGTCAGGCACCCTCTGGGATGTGGCTTGTAGTCAGGCACCCTCTGGGATGTGGCTTGTAGTCAGGCACCCTCTGGGATGTGGCTCGTAGCCAGGCACCTGAAACTACAACTGCGACTACAACTGCGACTACAACTGCGACTACAACTGCGACTACAACTGCGACTACAACTGCGACTACAACTGCGACTACAACTGCGACTACAACTGCGACTACAACTGCGACTACAACTGCGACTACAACTGCGACTACAACTGCGACTACAACTGCGACTACAACTGCGACTACAACTGCGACTACAACTGCGACTACAACTGCGACTACAACTGCGACTACAACTGCGACTACAACTGCGACTACAACTGCGACTACAACTGCGACTACAACTGCGACTACAACTGCGACTACAACTGCGACTACAACTGCGACTACAACTGCGACTACAACTGCGACTACAACTGCGACTACAACTGCGACTACAACTGCGACTACAACTGCGACTACAACTGCGACTACAACTGCGACTACAACTGCGACTACAACTGCGACTACAACTGCGACTACAACTGCGACTACAACTGCGACTACAACTGCGACTACAACTGCGACTACAACTGCGACTACAACTGCGACTACAACTGCGACTACAACTGCGACTACAACTGCGACTACAACTGCGACTACAACTGCGACTACAACTGCGACTACAACTGCGACTACAACTGCGACTACAACTGAGACTACAACTGAGACTACAACTGCGACTACAACTGCGACTACAACTGCGACTACAACTGCGACTACAACTGCGACTACAACTGAGACTACAACTGAGACTACAACTGAGACTACAACTGAGACTACAACTGAGACTCCAACTGAGACTCCAACTGCGACTCCAACTGAGACTCCAACTGCGACTACAACTGCGACTACAACTGCGACTACAACTGCGACTACAACTGCGACTACAACTGAGACTACAACTGAGACTACAACTGAGACTACAACTGAGACTACAACTGAGACTACAACTGAGACTACAACTGAGACTACAACTGAGACTACAACTGAGACTACAACTGAGACTACAACTGAGACTACAACTGAGACTACAACTGAGACTACAACTGAGACTACAACTGCGACTACAACTGCGACTACAACTGCGACTACAACTGCGACTACAACTGCGACTACAACTGCGACTACAACTGCGACTACAACTGCGACTACAACTGCGACTACAACTGCGACTACAACTGCGACTACAACTGCGACTACAACTGCGACTACAACTGCGACTACAACTGCGACTACAACTGCGACTACAACTGCGACTACAACTGCGACTACAACTGCGACTACAACTGCGACTACAACTGCGACTACAACTGCGACTACAACTGCGACTACAACTGCGACTACAACTGCGACTACAACTGCGACTACAACTGCGACTACAACTGCGACTACAACTGCGACTACAACTGCGACTACAACTGCGACTACAACTGCGACTACAACTGCGACTACAACTGCGACTACAACTGCGACTACAACTGCGACTACAACTGAGACTACAACTGAGACTACAACTGAGACTACAACTGAGACTACAACTGAGACTACAACTGAGACTACAACTGCGACTACAACTGCGACTACAACTGCGACTACAACTGCGACTACAACTGCGACTACAACTGCGACTACAACTGCGACTACAACTGCGACTACAACTGCGACTACAACTGCGACTACAACTGCGACTACAACTGCGACTACAACTGCGACTACAACTGCGACTACAACTGCGACTACAACTGCGACTACAACTGCGACTACAACTGCGACTACAACTGCGACTACAACTGCGACTACAACTGCGACTACAACTGCGACTACAACTGCGACTACAACTGCGACTACAACTGGGACTACAACTGGTACTACAACTGGTACTACAACTGGTACTACAACTGGTACTACAACTGAGACTTCAACTGAGACTACAACTGAATCTACAACTGAATCTACAACTGAGACTACAACTGAGACTACAACTGAGACTACAACTGAGACTACAACTGAGACTACAACTGAGACTACAACTGAGACTACAACTGAGACTACAACTGAGACTACAACTGAGACTACAACTGAGACTACAACTGAGACTACAACTGAGACTACAACTGAGACTACAACTGAGACTACAACTGAGACTACAACTGAGACTACAACTGAGACTACAACTGCGACTACAACTGCGACTACAACTGCGACTACAACTGCGACTACAACTGCGACTACAACTGCGACTACAACTGCGACTACAACTGCGACTACAACTGAGACTACAACTGCGACTACAACTGCGACTACAACTGCGACTACAACTGCGACTACAACTGAGACTACAACTGCAACTACAACTGCGACTACAACTGCGACTACAACTGCGACTACAACTGCGACTACAACTGCGACTACAACTGCGACTACAACTGCGACTACAACTGGGACTACAACTGGGACTACAACTGGGACTACAACTGGGACTACAACTGGGACTACAACTGGGACTACAACTGGGACTACAACTGGGACTACAACTGGGACTAACACTGGGACTACAACTGGTACTACAACTGGTACTACAACTGGTACTACAACTGAAACTACAACTGAAACTACAACTGAAACTTCAACTGAAACTACAACTGAAACTACAACTGAAACTACAACTGAAACTACAACTGAAACTACAACTGAAACTACAACTGAAACTACAACTGAAACTACAACTGAAACAGTACTCACGAAACATAGCACAGCAAAGCAAAGCAAAACAGCACAGCATACAGGTCCACCAACAAGCACTTCCAACCGCGGCATATTGGCGAGTCACTCAACCGTGCTGTGTGCAGGTTTCGTAGCAGAAATTTCCACTCAGTCACGTGCTTACTTGAGAAGAACTATTCACAACTGGGCTATTCACATTCAAATAAGCCAAGGAGCATGCAAGCCCCACACCAAAAATAACAAAGAAATTGGATCACAAAAGCGCTCTTCTTAATCAATACGATCTTATAGCAGTAGCGATCAATGGAATCTTCACGGGCTTTTACTTTCTGAGTTATAATTGGTCAGCTATGAAATGATGTACGAAGTCATACATCCATGGGCTAGTTCCATAAGCTGTTAAAGGCACTATTTGTAATTACTAAAAAAGATGATTTTTTAGCATTTCCCCCCCGGAAAGTAGACAATCTGACGTGAAATGAAAGTAAAAAAAATAATTACTCACTAATAAGCCTCCAAAAGCACAAAAGTGCGCTCACTTTAGGCAGAATTGCTCCCAAATTCTCGAGACTAAAGATTTGCATAAAAACGAGGATTAATCAAAGACGTTTACTTTACGTCAGATTTTTGCAAAGTTCTTTTTTTTCGCACCATGACTAGAACCACGCACCCAAAATACCCCCTTGCCAAATCCCTATTCAAGGCCTGCGCAAAAAGGGCAGCAAAAAAGCTACTCCTTACCCTAAGGGAAAAAGGCTCAAAACGTACGTTTTTCTTCAAACAATGACACTACACGGAGGCCCATATCGTATCCAAGACATTATTGAATTCGCACATACTATACACCAACGGAAAGCGCTAATCATGGGCTACAGTTTCATGTTTTTGTTTTGTGTATCTGGTTTTGGTATTAGCGATGCAAGCCGACAAAGGAGGGAGCCATTTTCGGCCATTTTGGCGTGTTTGAAAATGCCAGGAATCGGGGTGCCGAAAATGGTTGGCATACAAGTTCGCTCAGAGTCTATGAACTTGACCATTATTCCTGAACTTGGTAGGCTAGAGAAATAATCAGGGTACCTGTGTTTGGCTTGAATAATACCGCACCCGATAATCAACTTGCGGAGACCCTCCATCAACTCCGTGGTGCTCTAAAAAACGTTTAAGCAAGCCTACTCCGAATGGTTGGCACGAAAAGTGTTTTCCGGACGTCAATATTAGCCATTCTGGAGAGAAATTCAAAGTACAAAGGTTATTTTGAACCCAAAAGACATTTTTTGATCCACACATACTATACACCAGAGGAAAGCCCCATTCAAGGGCTACACGTTTATAATTGTTTCGTGTCTGACGCATAAATCTGCGCAACAAGGGCGGCGAAAAAGCTACCCCTCACCCTAAGGGAGAAAAAGGCTAAAAAAGTAAGTTTTTCTCCAAATAATGACACTACACGGAGGCCCATATCATATCCAATACATTATTGGATTCGCACATACGATACACCAACGGAAAGCGTAAATCATGGGTTACAGTTTCATGTTTTTGTTTTGTGTCTGTGGCTTAGATCTAAGCGATGCAAGCCGACAAATGAGGGAGCCATTTTCGGCCATTTTGGGCAAGTTTGAAAATGCCAGGCAACGGGGTGCCGAAAATGGTTGGCATACAAGTTCGCTCAGAGTCTGTGAACTTGACCATTATTCCTGCACTTGGTAGGCTAGAGAAATAATCAGGGTACCTGTGTGTGGCTTGAATAATACCGCATCCGATAATCAACTTGCGGAGACCCTCCATCAACTCCGTGGTGCTCTAAAAAACGTTTAAGCAAGCCTACTCCGAATGGTTGGCACGAAGAGTGTTTTCCGGACGTCAATATTAGCCATTCTGGAGAGAAATTCAAAGTACAAAGGTTATTTTGAACCCAAAGAAATTTGTTGATCCACACAAAATATACACCAGAGGAAAGCCCCATTCAAGGGCTACACGTTTATAATTGTTTCGTGTCTGACGCATAAATCTGCGCAACAAGGGCGGCGAAAAAGCTACCCCTCACCCTAAGGGAGAAAAAGGCTAAAAAAGTAAGTTTTTCTCCAAGTAATGACACTACACGGAGGCCCATATCATATCCAAGACATTATACAATTCGCACATACTATACACCAACGGTCGCGCTAATCATGGGCTACAGTTTCATGTCTTTGGTTTGTGTCTGTGGCTTGGATCTAAGCGATGCAAGCCGACAAAGGAGGGAGCCATTTTCGGCCATTTTGGTCAAGTTTGAAAACGCCAGGGAACGGGGTGCCGAAAATGGTTGGCATACAAGTTCGCTCAGAGTCTGTGAACTTGACCATTATTCCTGAACTTGGTAGGCTAGAGAAATAATCAGGGTACCTGTGTGTGGCTTGAATAATACCACATCCGATAATCAACTTGATGAGACCCTACATCAACTCCGTCGTGCTCAAAAAGTGTTTGAGCAAGCCTACTCCGAATGGTTGGCACGAAGAGTGTTTTCCGGACGTCAATATTAGCCGTTCTGGAGAGAAATTCAAAGTACAAAGGTTATTTTGAACCCGAAGACATTTTTTGATCCACACATACTATACACCAGAGGAAAGCCCTATTCAAGGGCTACACGTTTATAATTGTTTCGTGTCTGACGCATAAATCTGCGCAACACGGGCGGCGAAAAAGCTACCCCTCACCCTAAGGGAGAAAAAGGCTAAAAAAGTAAGTTTTTCTCCAAATAATGACACTACACGGAGGCCCATATAATATCCAATACATTATTTGATTCGCACATACTATACACCAACGGAAAGCGTAAATCATTGGCTACAGTTTAGTGTTTTTGTTTTGTGTCTGTGGCTTGGATCTAAGCGATGCAAGCCAAAAAAGGACGCCTACTTTTGGCCCATATTTTCAATTCTATTTGAACATTCTTAGGCCCAGATAGTAGTACAATTAAGAAAACTTTCACCTCAAATTTTAATGCAAACGTTTCTTGAAACTTAAAAATACAAAGCATAGAAAATGTATACAAGTTTAGAAATATTGGAAACTTGCACAAGTTCAAATTGCCGTTTTCGCCTGTTATTTCCACTAGTTTATGTGTGCACACGCCCTGATAGTTGTTTAATAGACCGATTCACTAAGCTCCGCCCAATTGCGTATTGACCAATCACAAAGCAACGAAGGTCCGACATGCGTGCGCGTATCTTGGTGCGCGCGGCAGAGTTCTGCAGAAAAGCGTTGGAGAGCCCCACGTGTTCTTGATCACACATGCGTCGTGAGCGGTGCCTTCTGGATCGGTCTATTGATATCACTGTCACACCGAATTTGCATGCAATTGTCTCTTGAAACTAACCCTACCAAATAAAGCATCTAAGGTGACAATAAAGTGAAACTAAATTTGTTTAATTTAAGTTACTTGCGTTTAATGCCTAACAAAAAATGCGAGACTGCTTTAATTTATGTCTGTCGCCTTGGACCGGTCACCAATGGAACGGAAGATATTAGAGAGGGGTTGCAAAAGTATTATCTCTAGCATGGTTATGGGGGTTTAAGTATTTTTTGGGACTGAACTTAGTTTAATAAGTATTACGTCACGTATTACAATGCACTAAAAGTTATTGAAATAATTATGTCACTTGCGCTTTAAATTATGCTGGACACCTTAGACTGGGCACAACTAGGTAAGGCTGTCAACCTCCCTAACATCTACTGACCTTGTGTGGTCAGGCCTTAAAAAGGTGCACTCATTATTGCAAGCATTTGTAGGGGCTTGTTACGCACGTAATCTTAATTAAACAAATTTAATGAAATTATACTGGAACCCCCATGACAGGGCTAGGGATAAAAAACGTGTAAAGTTTGGAACCTCCTTAAAGGAACACGTTGCCTTAGATCGGACGAGTTGGTCTATGAACAGCGTTTGAAACCGTTTGCATATGGTTAGAAAGATGTTTTAAAAGTAGAATATAATGATCCACACAAGTATCACTCAAAATTGCACGGTTTTCATTTTACGTCGTGAACTAACTCGGTCGACTATATATGGGAGTCAAAGTTTTGACTCCCATAAATGGCCGACCGTGTTTATCGACGAGGTAAAACGAAAACCACTCAATTTTGAGGCATATTTGTGTAGATCATTGTATTCTACTTTTACAACATCTTTCTAACCATAACAAGCGGTTACAGGACGCTTTTCAAAGACAAACTCGACCGATCCAAGGCAACGTGTTCCTTTAACATTTTCAACCTAGGGTGCTAAGTCCAAGACGTCAAACATAATTTAAAGACGCAGTCATTATTGCATTACTTGTTAGTGCATAATACGCGCGTAACTCTAAATGTACAAATTCAATTAAAATGTATTTGCATTTGTGATACCTCGAATATGGTTGATACATTATTCGGGAGGGTTACCTTGTTTCAAGAGACATATGACAAGATATCAATTATTGTGGAACTATCAGGGCGTGTACACACATACACATAGTGAAAAACAGGCGAAAACAGACAATTTTGAATTCATGCAGTTATGACTATTTTTCGTGGATCCTTTTTTTCTACGTGATACATTGTTTTGGGTTGTTTCAAAATTGATTTCAAAATTTGAAGTGAAAATGATATAACTTTGACTACTACCAGGGATACATACATACATTAATGTACCTATATTAACCAATACGAAAGTATATGGCCGCCAGGTCTATAGGTATGGCAACCATTACCGCGTTGTTGCATTCTTGCAGCCAACGCTAAGTCCTCCCACCGAACAAAACTCAATTTTCATTCGCCTTTGCTTTGCGTATAGGCATCAAATAGGGTTCTGTATCGGGCGACATAACAATTACACCGACACATCAGTCTGACTCCAAAGCATGGGTAGCAGCCGCCTTGACTACTTGAGTTTTGACAAAGAATATCGGTTATAATTTTTATAAGTTTCATTACCTCGTAAAAGATCATAGTTTGCAGAAAGTGTCCTGTAGCCATCTTGGCATCTACGGTCTTCTTAGCTCCAATTCTTTCTTGGATGCCTCCTCTGATACTAAAACTCTCTGTCTGTCCTCTGAGGAAATGCTGGTTTTTCTCCCATCTCTCGAGACGTTGAATGATGGTTATCCGACCAGATTTGCTTGTATCAGTTTTCCCAACCGAATTTCCAACTGTCCGCAGAAATGAAAACGGTGATATTTTCTCGCTATTGTTAGCTGTTGTGCCTCTCCCCGCTCAAAGCTCTTTGAATCTTACATCAGCCTCGTTTGATGTTGCGTTTGTGATCGACTGGAGCTTTCGGTCGAAATAATGCTGTTTCGAATGGCAAGTCAGTGTAAACCCCAGTCGGCTCCTCTTTTTTTATACATCGTTTCTCGACAGTACTGATTTATTATAATATAAGGTATCGACATGTATCCTATGGCGTATAGCGGCCTGACCTAAATTTTCTAGCGCCACTTCTATACAGGGTTATGCTTCATTGAACTAGGAATGTCAACTATTTCCTTGACTTGTTATTGGAATCAATGGATGATGCAAGATTCTCTGTATAACAACGGGACAAACTTTAAGATGTCCCACAGCTTTCATGAGCAGTTGGCAATGCACCATTTCGTTTTAAGATTAACCATGGTAAAAGGATGGTTTAATAAATATGAGTACCGAGTACTGAGTAGGCATATGTACAGTGCTAACACACGTCGGTGTGTGTGGGTAAAAAACAAAATGAATATTCTTTATCCCCGATGCAAATTTAACATTAATAAATCGTTCGCAGTACCCGCTGGCAATCTATGTGGTTTAGTTGGTATGACACTGCTCTAGAATTTCAAGGGTCGTGGGTTCCAATCTCACCCGAGTAATATGCCTGTGATTTTACAAGTACTGAGTTTACAAGGTTGTTAAACACATCTGTGTGTAAGTGTAAAAATCCTCATGTCGCGCACCCCACTTTGGTGGATCTGGAACCTGAGATCCGATCTGGACCCAATCTCATAAATACCACGATAGCCACAATATGCAAACTTCTTTTGCTAACAATCTGTTTCTGCTGGGCAATACTTTTATGTGCTTATGTTTTTTTGTATTCCTGCATGCCTACGAAATTGGTCCCAGTATGTAGCTGCTTTAAGGCAGTGGACACTATTGGTAATTACTCAAAATTTCTTATCCTACCTCCATGCTCAAAATAGTTGTTAGCATAAAACCTATCTTTGTGACGAGTAATGGGGAGAGGTTGATTGTATAAAACATTGTGAGAAACGGTTCCCTCTGAAGTGCCATAGTTTTCGAGGAGGAAGTCATTTTCCACGAATTTGATTTCGAGACCTAAGATTTAGAACTTGAGGTCTCGAAATCAACCATCTAAACGCACACAACTTAATCTGACTAGGGTTATTTTTCTTTCATTATCTCGCAACTCCAATGACCGATTGAGCTCAAATTTTCACAGGTTTGTTATTTTATGCATATGTTGAGATACACCAACTGTGAAGGCTATTCTTTGACAATTACCAATAGTGTCCACTGCCTTTAACGGCAGATTTTGCGCTCACTGTGTAATTTCCATTTTAAAGCAAACGCAATACCTAGGGCCCTACTTCTCGGAAAAAAACACTTAAACCCATCGCTTAAAGGCACTGATGGACACTTTGGTAGTTACTCAAATAATAATTGTAAGCAAACAAACTAGCTTTGTATAAAACAAACAATGAAGGGCTGTTGACAGTACAAAGTATTGTGAGAAAAGGCTCCCTCTGAATGAAGTAGCGTTGTTTTTTTATATTCGAGACCTCAGATGAGATCTCTAATTCAAGCATCTGTCAACACAATCTCTTGCAACTTCGACGACCAATATTGAGTCCAAATTTTCACAGGTTTATTACTTTATGCATTTCTTGAAATACACCTAGTGAGAAGACTGGGTAAAAATTCAGCCCGTTGCTTGTACCGTGCACAAAATCGGCGCTTACGGAAGCAGGGAACAATGAACTATAACCTCAAGCGTATTTCACAGGTTATCGACGAATTTTGGCTTATGTGCGTGTGTACTCCGCGTTACTAGACATTCTACGCTTACAAGGCTAGCGCAGAAACTCGGACTTTGCAATAGCGGGGAATCGTGATCGTCAGGGCAGAATTCGGCGGTAAGCAGAGCCATGAAGTAGGGCCCTGGTCTTTGACCAAAGGTGTCCAGTGCCTTGAATATTGAAGCATTGCTAGATAATAATTTTCCCAATCAGTCTTCATTCCTGGTTAAATCTCTTAACAACAGATTAATGGACAAAGTTCGAGGTCCTTTCAAAATTTGGAATAAGCGGAAAGCTTAATTCCGAAAGGATGTCAGTTGCAGATGGTTTCATATTTTCTTTCTTCATAGGTTCATGGTTAATGATGTTTTTATCCAGATTGAACCATTTTTAACCATAATGTTGACGATATGGTGCACTTATTGTGTCAACTAGCCATAAGTTTTTTACTTTTGGAAAAAGATAAGTAAGAATGAGTTTTATATTAAAATCTAATATTGATCTTCTGAATATATTATCATGTTTGGTTACAATTTGTTTAAAGGCGCTTGACACGTTTGGTAGGTGTATCTCAGCATATGCATAACATACATGTAACAAAACAGTGAAAATTCGAGCTCATTGGTCGTCAAAGTTGCGAGAGAATAATGGAGGAAACAACACCCTTGTTTGCACAAGTTGTGTGCTTTCAGATGCTTGAATTCAAGACAACTTCATTGCTCGTTACCAAGTTGTTATTTTTGTTTACAGTTATTTTGAATAATTGCCAGTAGTGTCGTGAGCTTTTAACCAAGATTTGTTTAAAATGTAATTGATTTTCATAGGCGAGCAATACATTTATACCGATTTAGAATTGACCCAATCTCTCAATCTTTCAAGACAAATTATGGAGATACTGGAAATTAATCAGAAAGACTGAATGTTTTTATAGTAAGTGGTCTTTGAGGAATCAAATCAAACACTCTCCAACAATATTTTGCTTTGTATCAAAAGTATTCTTTGTTGTTAAATTAATTCAACATTTATTTAGCTTATTTTTTCTATCTATCTTCTCTCCTATTGTTTATTTATTCATTTATTTTTTTATTTTTTGTTGTTCAGTGTTTATTTGTAAAAAAAAAAAACTATTAAGATAACTTTTTGGTTGCTTAAAGGCAGTGGAAACTATTGGTAGTTACTCAAAATAATTATTAACATACAACCTTACTTGGTGACGAGTAATGGGAAACAAGTTGATTGTATAAAACATTGTGAGAAACGGCTCCCTCTGTAATGTAGTTATGTAGTTTTCGAGATAGAAGTATTTTTCCACGAATTTGATTTCGAGACCTCAGATTTGTCTCGAAATCAAGCATCTGATAGCACACAACTTCGTGTGACAAGGGTGTTTTTTCTTTCAATATTATTTCGCAACTTCGGCAACCGATTGAGCTCTAATTTTCACAGCTTTGTTTATTTATGCATAATGTTGGAGATACACCAACTGTGAAGAGAAGTCTTTAGAATTTACCAATAGTGTCCACTGCCTTTAACTAAAACAAAAACGAAACAAGAAACGAGAATGTCCAAAATTCCAGACACCTAGAGAGCACCATATCGACTAGTCAAACAAGAAGTATTATTCGAGTTTACAGATCACACTTAAAGCTTAATTCACACGAGAGCACTTTTAGCAAGGGTCCATTGCTAAATTGTAGCATGGTTGTTAAGTTTTACAAAAATGTAGTCATGTGAAAGGACAACAATTTGTTTCTACTGCCCAAGTGTTCTTGCGAAATTTTGTTAAACATTGCTACAGTTTACAACCATGCTAAAATTCAGCAAGGGACCCCAGTTAAACAGAACAAAGACCAAGAACTTGGACAGTAAAATTTACCGATCAGAATGATTTCAGTGATTTGTTTTCAGTCCTTTCCTGCATACAGGATACAAGGTACTTGGCATGTACAGTGTAAGGCAAAATCATCCAAATAAATGTGGCGGCTCAACAATATACATGTAAAGCCTACCTCCGTATCAATTGTTTGTTAAAATTAGTTTCGTTTTTCTCGTTTCTAAGATTTTAAAGATACAAAATAAGCCACACAGATAGATTTAATGTGATTTGGTGTCTACCTTGAAGTTCAGATACACGGCATCCTATACGCAGGAGAAAATGGTTATTTAAGTGTGAAAAAATATCAGGGTGATAGTAAAATAGTGAAAGTGGCCTTTGAATAAAAGTTTTTTTTATCTTATAAGAACACGCCTAAGTTTATAACCCAAGAGGGGTTGTGGCCCAAAGATTAAAAGTAACATTTAAACCCGTTTTTTAAACTGGTTAAAAACTTACTTTATTTACAGGTAGTTAAAACAGAGACTTTGCATTTGGCATCTTGTGAATGGCAAGACTTTCAGCAGATCAAGCCAGAAATACAATCTTATTACATACATTTCAATGCATAAAGACGGAGGACAAGTTGCATCAAACATTATTAAACTAGCCTTACATTTGAAATGTTCAAAGGCACTGGACACATTTGGTTATTGTCAAAGACCAGTTTTCTCAGCTTAAAATAACAAACCTGTCAAAATTTGAAATCAATTTGTCATCTAGCTAGCAAGATAATAATGAAAGAAAAAAACACCCTTGTCGCAAAAGTTGTGGGCTCCAGATGCTTGAATTCGAGACATCAGCCGATAACTCAGCTGAAGTCTTGAATTCAATGCAAATATTTTAGCAAGAAATTACATCTTTCTCAAAAACTAGGTTACTTCAGAGAGATCCGTTTAAACAGCTCTTCATTGCTAACAATTATTTTAGGTAATTGCCATTAGTGTCCAGTGCCTTTAATAAAACAGAAAAAAATTGAATTAAAATACATTGATTAATTTCTTCAAATAAAGAATGACCCTAGCAGGACTGAGTAGAAAGTTTGGTTGCAATTTTCAATCTAACCTTGTCAAGAAAAAGACACTGAACACATTTTGGTAACTGTCAAAGACCAGTCTTCTCACTTGGTGTATCTCAACATCTTGAACTCAACTGTTCATACTATGAAGTTGTGAGATAACAATGGGAGAAAAAAACTCTTGTCACACGAAGTTGTGTGATTTCAGATGCCTGAATTTGAGACCTCAAAATCAGTTCTGAGGTCATGAAATCAAATTCAATTATTTCAGTGAGAATTACTTCTTTCTAAAAAACCACATTACTTCAGAGGGAGCTGTTTATCACAAATGCTCACCAACAGCTCCCCGATGCTTGTTGCCAAAAAAGTTTTTATGCTAACAATTATTTTGAGCAATTACCAAAAGTGTCCAGTGCTTTTTTAATAAAATAATGTCTGAGCTACTCAGGACATAATAATAAGTGACAAATGCATGAAACGCCAATTTCACCATAGTTGCATACATGAGTGTTATAGACATAATAAACAGATTGTTTTCGAATTTGAAAACCATTAAAACACACTACTTGAAAGTGTTATAACTTCACAAAATGTCACTACTTTTACTTCGAAGTCACACCAATTTTTGAAATGATAAATAAAACTTGTTTATCATAGAGTGTCGCTGCCGAGTGGTTGAGAGCATTGAATTCAAGTTCTGCCTGAATTCACCGGAGTGTGGGTTCGAATCCCGGTCGTGACACTTGTGTCCTTGAGCAAGATACTTTACTATAATTGCTTCTCTTCACCCAGGGGTATAAATGGGTACCTGCCAGGGTAGAGGTTGATATTGTGAATGAAAAGCTTTCGGAGCGCCACGGCAGCTCGGGCTGTATACTCCCTAATGGGAGCTGAGAAAGATTAAAGGGATGTTTATTGGCTCAATGACCAGGGGACTAATGTAAAGCGCATTGATACGGTTTATTGTGAAATGCGCTATATATAAGAACTTATTATTATTATTATACCATTTTTTTATTACTAATAGTTCAGGGTTGAACATCATACCTCCTGATTCCTCTAGGTGTCTGACCAATCTGAACTGTTGTTTCATTCATTTTATAAGAGGCTTGCTTTGATTGGCCAAGCGAGATTTCTTGTAGTGCTCCATTTGATTGGCTGGAAGGAGTACTCTCTTGCGAAGAAGTATGTGGTGCTGGCTATCTAAGAAAAATAAAGAAATCCGACAGAAATATAGTAAATAATTGACTGGGTTTGTTTTGGTGTTAGCTCTTTTTCTTTTCCAAATTAAAAAATACCCTTGGTTGGCCTGCCTGGTATTAACTAAAAGTAATGATAAAACTAAAGTCTTGTAATGTGCACATATCCACAATGCTGGGTGTTCAAGGCGTAGTAAAAACCAAAAACAAAATTAAAGAAAACAGACATAACAAAATAAGTCCTAATTGAAAACCTGTGGCATAAAATAAGTTTTGATTAGATTTAAATTTAATGGTACAAAGAAAAGATCCAAGATTAAGTCGTAGAGAGTGCCACTACGACGCTGCACTGTTCCTCACTCCAAAGATTCGAGGAAGAAGCTGAGATGATGGGAATGCACACATCATGGGCAAAAACCAAGATCCAGAACTGTACCAACCTCCGCCAAACACCTGCTTCAGTCAACGTTGAGGGTAACTCTGTCCAAATTACACAGAAGTTCAGGTATCTCGACTGTGACATCCATTCCTCAGGCTCATCCTCCCCCGACATTCTCCGACATCTTGGACTTGCCTCATCCACCTTTGGCCAATGAGATTGTGTCTGGAGGAACAAACGCCTGAAGCTCACAACCAAGCTGAAGGTATTTACTACCTGTGTCCTCCTCGTCATACTCTTTGGCTCAGAAACATGGACACTCCGGGCAGACGACACAGGAAGGCTCCAAGCCTTCAGCCTAAGTTGTCAACTTCATCACTAATGCAACAATCTCGGAGACCACCGTCATTGAGGACATCCCAGAGGATACACCTTCCCATGTGACCATTAAGCTGAATGTCGACGCACAGGGAAGATCCTGCCCCTGCCGACCTTGCGGACTTCGGGTCTGGGCATGGCAGCTGTGGTGAAGAGCATTAGAACCCATTGGTTTGGCAGCTTAACATCCCCATAATGTATTGTGGCGGGCAATTGCAAACTATTACAGGCAAATTACAATTTGATCCTTGGCCTAACTATTCTCTAGGCTTAAAGACCATCGAGGGGTCTAAAGGCTGTGAGACGAGGTCCGTTTTGGAGGAAATATACCGCCGATTGCGTAATGATCAGTCTAATTATGTTAGGTACACAAACACAAGTTACACGTAAGCAGAGAAACCTTGACAAATTGGCTGTCGGTAAAACTGATCACTAGATCCTTTATTGCACAATCAATATTCAATCAAATCATATACATAATTGGGCAGGGATTCGTTTATTAAACACCTTTCTCTCAGGGTCAATGAATATACATCTCAACAACGCATTAAATTAGTACTACTGCATACCCTATGAATACACATACCCTTGCTTTAACCACAAGTAACCCTCTGATATATCCCAAGTAACTCAAAGTAACCCTTTGCTAGACCCAAAGCCACTCTAAGTAACCCTTTTGCTTTATCGAAAGTAATTCAAAGTAACCCCTTTGCTTTATCAAAAGTAATTCAAAGTAACCCCTTTGCTTTAACGAAAGTAATTCAAAGTAACCCCCTTGCTTTATCAAAAGTAACTCAAAGTAACCCTTTTGATAGACCCAAAGTAATCATGTAACCTGATGACGCCTACTTTGTAACCTGATGACACCTACTTTGTAACCTGATGACACCTACTTTGTAATCATGTAACCCTCGCTTTTACTTTTACTTTATATATCTGAAAACCCTTATATTTGTGCAACTGCGGAGCACTAAATATCGGGCACAACCACCAATACAAGAAAACAACAACTACCCGAAAGAAAACCACACCAAACCACACTTCCCGAACTGTGTTCACACTTACTGCAAGCCAAAAGCTTTTACAGTGTGCCTCTACACGTTCCCAGTGCAGCACAAAAACCACGAAAACCCAGCTTAATTCCTACACTACCAGAAGGTGTTCTTTACCTGGTCACAAGCCAAAGCATTTGCGACCGGAAACTATACACTCAACTAGCGTGTCACATAACCACAATCACAGCCTAACTTAATTCTTACACTGCTAGAAGGTGTTCTTTACCTTGTCACATGCCAAAGCATTTGTGACTGGAAACGTTACACTCGACTAGTGTGTCACAATAACACAATTACATGAAAATACACCTAGAAATACTCAACAACTTATGCAATAACAATTCCGTAGACCCCCCGGCCTATCATATAAGAATACAAAGATAAGCTCGTATAGGACCCCTGGCCTATCACATACAATGCAAGGATAAACTTGTAAAGACCCCTGGCCTATCAAATAAGTTGTATGGATGACTCAATATGCAACAATGAACAAACTAATATATACACTTTGTACAAAAAAACTTAACTTACGATCACTCCCGCTCCATCCACGAACTATTTACACAGTACCTCCAGTTGGAGGTCTTCCGCTACACACACCTGACTCGTAACTGCCCTCTACACGCTAGCCCCCGGTGCCATGCCTCTACACATGCGGTCCCAGATCGCTAACTGCGCACGCGCACCCCGCTAACCTGATCACTGCGCACGCGCACCATGCCAGCCTGAGTCACTGCGCACGCGCACCCTGCCAGCCTGGATCACTGCAAGCGCTTAGGCTCCGCCCACTTGCCCCGATCGCCCAGCCACACAGCAAACACATGCACTTCACTAAACAGTCACATGTCCGTCACATGCATTTCCGCTACAGTATTAAGGGAATGATGATGACGATGATGATGATGATGATGATCCAGATGCATGGCAAAGCTGAAGAAAAAGACCTGTCACTCCATGAGTGTTGAGACTGGGGTTCAATGAGGAGAAGCATGGAACATGATCAAGGACTCCATGACGAAGTGTAAACTTGAAGTAATTCAGAGATATGGTGGGGAGCCTTGCCATGTCAATTTCCCCAAGTACACACTTTCCTGACCCGAAATTTGCTGCAAACGCCAGCAATTAAAAAAAAGAAGCTAGTAGGATTAATCTAGACTTGTGGACAAGTCATTAAATCGGCCCCCCTGAGATAGTGCCCTCGCGGGATCACTGCTCTCAAGCCTTGTCAGTCAACACATTTTTTGTGTCGCCAGACACACATGGCCTGAAGGCCACTTCAAGTTATTGCCAACAAACAACTATTTTTCTACAGAATTAACCCTTTTACAGTCCATACAGATGTAGGCTTGGGTACATCATCTATCTGAAGCCTGGCTGGAATAGCAGAAAGCACTACCTCCCCAACTTTTATGAAGCAATTATGGTTACATGTCTTGCTTAAGAACACAAGTGTAACATGTGTAATGACCAGGACTCAAACCTACGTACACTCTACTGATCTAACGCCAGAGCTTGAATCTGCCGCTCTTAACTGCTAGGCCATTACTCGTTACGAAGTGAGGTTTTATGCTGATAATTATTTTGAGTAATTGCCAATAGTGTCCACTGCCTTTAAAGGCAGTGGACACTGGACACTATTGGAAATTACTCAAAATAATTAGCATAAAACCTCACTTGGTATTGAGTAATGGGGAGAGGTTGATAGTATAAAACATTGTGAGAAACAGCTCCCTCTGAAGTGACGTAGTTTTCGAGAAAGAAGTAATTTTCCACGAATTTGATTTCGAGACCTCTTAGTTTAGAATTTGAGGTTTGGAAATCAAGCATCTGAAGGCACACAACTTCGTGTGACAAGGGTGTTTTTTATTTTATTCATATCTCGCAACTTTGTTATTTTATGCATACAGATGTTGAGATACAGTAGACTGGTCTTTGACAACTACCAATAGTGTCCACTGTCTTTAAATGATGCTGCTAAATATTCATCATCTCTATCTGTATTTGTTAAAAACCTACATAACAGCTCAGTTCCTTGACTCTTTTTCAATAAGTTGTGTTGGCCTTGTCTCATCCAGTAGCCCAGAGCACTTTGGTCAAACGAACAAGGTACCAATAATTGAGTACAAGAACATTTACTGGATAACTTGACATAGTCAGATATGGATGTCTGCCGAGGCGCATGGACACACAACATCACATGAGCTGAATCAAACATTGTAGGTACCACCTGAAACCAAGTCGAAATGACCAGTAACGATATTCTTCGTTTAAGTATCAACCGCCAGACACGTCCCCCTCCCCCAAACATCGGAGGAACCACCTAAAACCATGTTGAAATGACCAAAATCAATATTTCCTATACGACGTATGAGCCGCCAGACAAATGTTTTGCTGCATTAGGCCCGCTAGACAACCCCCCCCCCCCTCCCTGCCTCCTGGGTTAACCATCAGAGTAACCACCTGAAACCATGCTGAAATGACCACATTGGAGGAACCATTTGAAACCAAGTTGAAAAGATCAACAGCCAGACAAATCGTT